>NC_091756.1:35856340-36456340 GCF_043380555.1 Nothobranchius furzeri
GGTGGCTATAACATGACTGTAGACTTTTATAAGGTATCACTAATATTTAAAAGAAGAGATAAGACCCCAGCTTAACAAGAACAAAAAACAAAAGATTAATACATGTATAAATATATATATATATATATACATAAAACTTATGCTGATCATAATCAGTATGCTGTATGTCGAGGGTAAATGTTGTTGCTTTTAAGCTTAATATAGAATATCAACCTGCTTGGTCTTTGAATGTTTAATCCGAAGATTCTAGGATTCTTCGCTTTTTCAGGGATCAAACACACTTCATCTCAATTCAGACAGAATCAGGTTTATAAAAGATAAGAAATGTATTTTCTAAGCAAAAAAAATAACATGACAAGTTAATCAAGGCTATTGTGATGGATGAATCTAAGAGGATGGGATGGGATGTATGGTGACTGTGTGAATGTGAGGTTATCAGAACCTTGTATCTAGAAGAACTGAGTTTTGGATGTTCAAATAATTTGGCTTGCATTAAACTATGAAGTTGGTTCTTATCAAAACGGCATCAGATGCAATCTGGCTGTGTTCCCCTGAGGAGATTCCCTTTCGAATCCGAGATGTCGGAGAGGTCAGGTGACCCCAAGGTACCGAAGTTGTAGAAAAGACCGCAGTATGACCAGGTCGGTCCAGAGTCATCTCCCGGATCACAACAGATAGATGAAATTGTTTGCGTCTAGAACAGCTGTTTCTGAATAGCTGAAGGAACCGTTTTGCTGTGTCAGCTGTAGGCAGCATTTAGCTTGTCGAAAGCTTTGGGTTAAAGAGGGTTCGCTCCGGATGGCCTGTCCGTAGCTTTCTCTAGAACTGACTCACCGTCAAGTGAGCTCTGTTTTAATATTCTCATATTATGATTTCTTGGCCAACCGGGACGTGCCATGTTAAGGGGTGTTAACAAGCAAACCTCAGAACATTACGCCTCTTTCAGATACAGGATGTTCTGATTTGTGGCTAAGAAAATATCTACGTGTCATGACATTTAATTTAACTTTAATTTATCTCAAATGAACCTTGTGTCTGAGTGTAGATAACGATTCACTTGTTAAATCTAAAATCACTGATCATACCATAATAATATTCATTTCAAACTTCAGTAATTCAAGCACAGATTATTCAACCTTATTAATTTAAGCAGAGATTATTCAAAACATTATTGATCATTGCATATAACATTTGTTCATTCCATTTCACGATTGATTAACTGAGCTGGAAATAGTAACTGTTCAGAGGCATGTGGAATCCTCTAGAAGTGAGAAGGGAATCATATGGGCCATTCCCATCTGTACTGGGTCGGCCCGGGCCGGGTAGCGTAGGTTGTTTACATATCTGGGTGGCCTGGTGTTTTTCCGGGCCAACCAAGGCTCATTCTCAGCCCTCTTCTCGAGGGGGTCTGCTTCAGGCCAACAAGGGCCAACACACCCACTGCTGACAGCAAATTCACACCTTCCATTAGAGCAAGCCTCTGATTGGTGGGTAGAATCAGCCCACATGGGCTTAAGACAAGGATGTGTGGAATCAACTGGGCCAGGCTGGGGCCGACTGGGGCTACCCGGCCCGGGCCGACCCGGTACAGATGGGAATGGCCCATTAGGCCTTGAAAGGGGAACAGTTAGTTGACAATATGTTATCTTGTGTTCCGAGCTGCAGAGAGGCCCGGACTCCAGCTGAAGGAATGGCAGATCCGGCAGATTAAAGGTAACAAATGTAGACTCCTGCCTCCATAGGACTTGATACTGAGGAGGTCAAACTGTACATGAAAAACGGACCATTTGTGGACGTTACATGAATGCATCATAATACACCCCGGCAAAAGGCAGAATTGGTAGTAACAGCAGCCTGTACCTAGTGATGAAGAATCAACCGAAGGTCACACTAAAGCCAACCTAAAGGTGAGTTTTGAGCTGCTTTTTGAAGGAGACCTCTGAGTCCACTGATCTCAGGCTCAGGGGGAGAGAGGTCCAGAGTCCAGGGGCCACAGCAGCAAATGATCTGTCACCTTTGGTCTGTAGCCTGGTGCTGCACTACCAGTAGGCTTTGGTCACTGGACCTCAGGGACATGCTGAGGTGTAGGGACCCCAGCCGCTATCTCCAGCGGTCAACGGGCAATCTGGCAGGGACAAATCTAATCTATTATTATTACTATAACAACAATTTTCTTCTGTATGAAAACAACATGACTAAATATGGACACTGGCCCTGTATTGGTAAAAGAAGTACCAATATAAAAAATATGAACTAATTAAATAACCATTACTTTATAATAATTTAAATAATTATAAGATACTTTACAATAATCTAGCATATTTTAGAACATTATATTACTGTAAAAATACAGAATTCTTTACAATTATAATTTGATCAAGTATATTCCTACTAAAACAGGTTACTATTGGATATTTTTCAGTTATTTAACAATAACTACCATTTCAGATCAAATATAGATTAAAATATTTTAGAATGTTATATATTTGAAGCTCTGCCTCAATGTCATCCTTCTCCCCTCCATCATCAGCACTGATGCTGAGAATATCTAACAAAATCCTTCATTTTCCATTAAAATCTTTACTATAAATTGCAAAATACATTCAAAATTATAATTGTAATATTTACTGTTTTCATTGTTGTTAAGATTATGTCTAAATACAAAACAATTTGCTTAAAATAAACAATGTTTTTACTTGTTCAGGACATTTTATAATGTCCTGGCTGTCTCCTGACCCACGACATACAGAATCAATCACAGGAGGAGGGATGAAAAAATGAGAAACAATATTCAGTCTTGTAAAGGAGAACTAAGGGAGCGCCGTCAAAGTGAGGCGAGGGTCCGTACAGGCTCGTGACGTGGTGGTCGATTTAGAGGAGGGACGACTGGAGCTGGAGAGGGAGGTGGTCAGGTCTGAGGAGGGTTCGGGCTCGAGAGAGGTTCTCCAGAGAGTGGGCAAGTGCAGGGTGAGCGGAGGAGAGCAGGTCGGTCTGGCTGGGCAGGGAGGACGTGGTCCAGAGATGAGGTCCATCTGGTAATGGCTGGAGCTGGTTGTGGAAAGGATACCTGGGGAAGAGAAGAGGGGATGGGAACTCGAGAGGCTAGAGTGGAGCACAAAAGGTTTAAGTTGAGTTGGCACATGATCTCAGGCTGAGCAATATCCAAAGTGAGTAATCATCTGGCAAGGTGGTGTAGCATCATCAAGGTTCTCTAATTTGTGGCAAAGGTCATATTTACCCAGCTGGGTCAAGCTGGGTCAGGCTGTAACTTTTAAGTCCACAGATTAACCAAGGAGTCATGATGTCAGCTGAGTATCACCTTTATCTGCTGCTGTTCCATCCCAGAAGAAGGACACTTCAAGTTCACGATAATACTTAAATAATAATATTAATAAACGCTTTGACTTTATTACTGTTTATTAATTATAATCATCATAAATAATCACTTGGTTCAGTATAAATGTATTTTAATTACATGAAATGAATTATTATGCTTTGGGTATAGTTATGATTATAGTTGATGACAGTAATGTGTGCTCAGCAAATCAGATGGCCAGCTTCCACCTTATCCATCTAATACAGAGTTTATCCAGAGTAAACAATAACTGCCAACACATGTTTTTGACACATGACCAAAGCTTTCTTGCTGAGAGTGGGTGTGTTCTGAGGTCTTTGTAAACTAACCACCACCAGCATTCAAGTCAGTTCTTGAACCAACACCATCCTGAGGAGACGGGTCGGCCATCCAGATCCTCTGCCAAGCTGTCTGTCACGCCGATAAGAATTGCTAAGAATAAACGTAAACTGTAACCAGCTGACGAAACACTCCTTCCAGAGTTGTTGATTTCTGAGTTAAGTTAAGATGCAAAAACTCCTTCAGAGTTATGGACTTTGAGACGCCAATAGTTTCATCAGTCGTGTGACCCACGGAGACAACCCAGGACTGATTTGGTCGCATTGAGGTCCTTTAACCATCCTCGTGCCTGGAGGAAATCATCTCCACTCTACATCTTGGATCCAAAAGGGGGTCTCCGGAAACTGGGTAAGGTAGACACTTTCGACAGATGACTTTTGATGCTCTTCTCTAAGTAAACAACTCAGTTTGCTGCAAAACATCATTTCCAGCCCAGAACGCTCTCCTCTCTCTGAAAGAAACCTTCAGAGAATTCAATTCACGCATCCAAACTCGTATTTCCAATTTAGCTTTCAACCAGTCACAGGTTTGCCTTTTAAAACAAGTTTAATATCAAAGCTGTCAAAAATTGTCATTAAAATTGTCATCCATGAATTGTCATTCATAATTGTCATTCAAATCTTAAAGTTAAAAAATTGTTAGTAATAAAATTCTTCATTTTTAAACTTGCCTCATTATTGAAATGAAACACAGAAAGGTATAATTAGTTCTGGTTATTGAAAAGCAAAGATTCCTAGCTTCTGATTCAAAAATGAACTTTTGCTATTAAATTTAATTACCTTAAATAAACCATTAATCTTTGGATTAATAATAGACCAAACAGGTTGGTGTATGAACTTAAATCGATGATATAAGCTTCATAGATTATTCTGCTTGGTCATTTTCAGAATCTACAACTGAATAGCAACAGTGCTGATTCTAGTATGTAGTTAGCCCTACAGTCAGAGCCAGATTATCGCAAAGGCAAAGTAGGCACGTGCCTAGGGCCTGATTGGCTGGATGGGGCCCAGACAGAGGAACAAAATTAAAAATAAATAAATTAAAAATTAAATGTACAAATGTCCTATGAATTTGTAGATAGGACTCATATCTACAATTTATTTCAATATTTATTAAATAACTAAAAATAGTGACAATGTTTTTCTTAACCATAGACCATTTCCTTGGCTACATCACTTTAAGGCACCACCCAATTAAGGATGTAAGAAAAACGGTCAGAGTCAGAGCGGGACACAACAAAGCTTGCAGGTGTTTTTGAGTAGGCTAACTTTCACGATGCTTTCAGGTGCGGCAAAACGTAAATAGAAAAAAAATGAAGAGGAACAAAAGAAGAGACAGCGGGGGGGGGGGGGGGGGGGGGGCTTTACAGAAGTTTCTGTCGGGCTGCTCGGGCAGCCGTCGGACAGCTGTGAACATGCTCGAGTCAGCAAAGCCAGAGGCCGGGCCCGAGCAAGACCCGGAGGAGACACGGCCCAAAGACGCGGTGGAAGATGCGGCGGGAAATGCGGCGGAAGACGCTGTAGCGCCAACGCCGTCAACATCAACGCAGTCACAGAAGGACGAACTAAAAGGATAGCAGCCAGCCAGAAGTGACCCCCATATAGTCTTACAGCAGGAGCCTCTAGACCCAGAAAGGGTATTAACAACTAGCTACCCATCTGATCCTGCAAAGTGGTACCAAACTGATGACAGGATGTGTGAGTACTTTGCACTAAACCATCCCTCTCAAAATATTGGATATTCTTCTGCATCACAGAGGAAATCTGGAGACATGAACCGAAGCTTAACCAAGGAACATTTCTTTAGACGTGTTTCTGCTGTGATTGAGGTCCTGTGATGCTGGAAGTCTGAATATTATCCCGGAGTGGAGAATGCTAAATGGTTTCCTTGGTAAGTATTGCTGGTTTTATTAATTATTTTTCAAATAATTTCATTAATGTTCAAACAGCAAAACAATAAGTTCACATTCAGAAAATTGACTCAGAATTTCTGATTCAGCAGAGGCAAAAACAGCCTGAATGAGCATAAAGCAAGACCAAAACTTAAGATAATGTTTTCATTTTATTAAAATACTTTCTTTTAAGATTATAGATTGTATTCAATTTATACTGTAATAATTTAGGCTGCGTGTTTATAGTTTGTTTTTGCGCCTTTAAATCATGCTTCAGTCCATTGAAATTAATCTATTTTTTCTTGAATGTCTTTCCACCATCATGTGATTAATTTGTCAACATTTATAAATGTTGTAAGCTATTGTATTTAGCAGAAAATCTTTTGAATTAAATGTAGTGATTAAATATAAACAGCAAATAAGAGACACATATTTGCTCTGTTTACATAGTTTAATGACACCTAGTGATTATTTACTGGTACCGCCTTGACAATGGCACTCCCAATCGATAAGATGAGTATAATTTATTAGCATTTAATACAGCTGTGTAATGACGTATAAATGATTAGTATCAAAAAATAGTCTGATAGAATGTGTAACATGCAACACGTGACTTATTTTGGCATACAAACAACCAATTTGTAACCAAAAACTAGGCTATGTAAAATGTGAATGAACTTTTATAAATAACTTTGGTAAGTTTCAGATTTCGATTCATTAAATAACATTGATGGGGGGGGGGGGGGGGGGGGGGGGGCGCTAAAAATGCAGCCTGCCTAGTGTAGTCCATTTATTTAATCCAGCTCTGCCTACAGTGGGGTTGTCTCCCTGCTTCTTCTTAGCACAGACCGGTAATGGAGAATCTGCTGCAGCTGACCGCTCCTCGGCTCCACCCACCTTCAACTGAACACTCACACAGGTTATGGTAGAACCACTCACCTCAGATACTGACACATGTGATCACATATGGCAGCTTTGATTTTCATGCTATGATTTCACCAACTTCATATATTTATGTAGCACTAGTCAATGCTTGCAATGCCATGTTAGAAGCGCTTTAGAAATGAAGTGGTATGGTTTGGTAAGAGCTTGTGAAAATGTATACTGACACAATTTATGATGTGAGTGGCCTTTAAAAGGTTCAACAACTTTCTGCGTATGACTTGTCTTCACTTGTCATCTAGAATCTTCTGGTGGTGATCCGTAACTGGCGATAGTTGTTCAGAGTGGACTTGATTGTTTTGAAACATGGACTGCAGTACCCAAGTATGACCACAGGGCATCATTCTTACTTCATGCACTTTTAAATAAGCACCAACAAGATGAAAATAAATGTCCTTTTCAGCACTTTGTCTTCTTTTGACATTAGATGTTCCAGGTGAAGTCACAGTAACCATCATTTTTAAATGAATCAGTCGCTATGAGAAGAGAGGAGGTATTTACTTTGTGATAGGAAGTGAGAGGGAAGGGAGAAAGAGACAGCAGAGCAGAAACTTGCAGCCTCACAGAGGCAATTTCAGTTTCCTCTGCCACACGAGGACACTCCTCACGAAACACCGGGCAACTCCATTTAGTTGTGTCAAAGAAGCCGAGGGGCTTAGAGAGGATTAGACGACAAGCACAAAAAAGCTTAATAAGTACAGACAGAGCATGCAGGGAAAGCCAAGTCTCATCATCATGCAGAAATTATGGGTCAGTTACAAAGCAGAGAAATTCTGGCCTGTGAGCATTTCTTTTTTTCTTGTCATACAAAGTGGATTTCAATCTGCTTTCAAAGATTTACAATGCTCACTGGCTCTATTGAGTCTCCGGTTTCAACATTACGCTTCAGTAAGCGAGCTTTGAGATTGTTAACTCCAGACTTATTCAGTCACATTTAAGGATGACAGTGTTACTTTGTAGTAATGGGATTCAACATTTCAAAGTTAAGCTTTTTCTTTCATTAGTAGTCATACTCATTCATGCTTAGTAAAGCAGCCGGTCATACAACGGAATCTGTTTGTATGACAAACTTGATAGACATCGACTCACTGATTCACACCACCAGGACCTGCAGCGTTGATATCGGAATGTCATTCGGACTTCAGAAGTGTGGCTGGATGGTGACAAAGAAAGGGAAGGTAGTCCACACAGATGGGGTCTCACTCCCAGAAGGAACAATATCAGACATTGTGGACAGCTACAAGTACCTTGGTACCCCACAAGCAAATGGCAGCCTCGATGAAGCTGCAAGGAAAGTAGCCACAGCCAAATACCTACTAGTAAGGCAAGTAAGGTCAGCTCAATGGCAAAAACAAGATCTGGGCAATAAAGAGCTACACCCTGCCAGTAATCAGATATTCTGCAGGAATAATAAGCTTTCCAAAGGCAGAAATACAGTGTAACGTCCAAAAGGGTCAATTTTATCCTATATATTGATCAACATAGTGACCTTCCATCTACAGAAATAAATTCACTTCCTGTTTGGCCTTCCAAATCCAGAAGGTTCTGCTCAGTGCGTGTTGACATTTCATGAAGACAAAACATTCAAACAAACATTCTCATCCAAGGTTCCTGCACTCACTGTGTGAACGCCAGACGTCAACATTCTTCACTCTGAATAAGTGAAGACTCCATGATTTTATAGTTATAAGCTTACAATAATCATATGTGATGAATGAACAACATGTTTAAATGAAATGTTTGAATAATTTGTGCTTAAATCAATGAATTTGAAATAAATATTGTTCTTACAATGATTCATTTATATCACAAGTCACTATGTGTTTTATTTAACAAGTTAATCATTTAATCATTGTTTACACTCATACACATTACAATAAGATACATATTGAGGTTAAAAACATCTTTGTATCTGAAGGAGGGCGTGGCTTTCTGAGGGATGTTGGTAAATACTCAGAAAAGTGTCAAATTCTGATTTGACAGACTTGGCCAGAAGTCATAACAAAGTATTTTAATAAAACAAGAATTACTTCCAGAGTAATTCAGTTTCCAGTTGACCCTCGATTCGGCCAAACCGGGAAAGAAGCCTCTTTTGAAACAAACTCCTTTGACCTTAAGTCAAAACCTTTCTGTGACGCTGTAAGTGATTACAGACACAACAGCTATTTTCAGAGCTACTTAAACTCAGACATCCACCCTGGACACCTAACCTGCAGACCCCAGGTTGCATCTCATGGCCGGGGAAGCTGAGTATTGTGGTTTCGACATCCGGTGACCTCAACACTCTGACCGCAACCCTCCGGACCGCCGGGAGCAACTCATACCAGGGCACCATAAGCCTGCATACTGGTAACTGATGAGGTTTTTATCAATAACTAACTCTCTAGTTTAAAACAAACAACAAATTCTTTTACACCCAGATTTCACAATTTCTCTCAGATACAAAGAACGGTTGCTACAACATCTAGCTTCCATCACAACATCTCACATCCACCACATCACATCTCATTATTCATATGTTGTCATGTATAAAATTAGGATTAGGAAAAAATAATTAAATTCATTTTATAAACTATATACTGACTCTGTCTGAATTAATACGAAGTGTGTTTATGGTCCCTGAATAACATCAATCAGATTGATATTTCATATTTGTATGGAATCATCACTTCTTATTGGTCATAATTAATATTTATTAATTGCTGCAACAGACTACATATTTTAAGACATGGAAGCTCCTAACCATGCATGGAGGGTTCCATCCCAAGTCCAGCACCCTGAGACTGTAGACTAGCTGTAAGGAAGGATGGCTATGTGCTATCTCAGTTTATACAAAATCCTTGAGACAATCAATTTATCAAGTAAATTAGCCATCTATGTCAACCTTTTATGTATTCATAATCAGGCTTCATCATTTATTAAATCATCTTCTAAAACTGAATGTAACACGGGGTACTCAGACATGTGGACCACTGCTGTAACAGAATAACTATCAATATTTGTCTTGTTGTAAAGTTACTCTGTGTGGTTCTTGATGTGTGTGATTTTTCTAAAACCACGATCACAAAATAAAGGTTTTGCAACCAATGAAACAACCAGAGTGTCTTCATTTATCTCTCACTTGTGATTACAAACCACATTTGCAAAAAGTCCAAACTTCCCCCATCAGCAGCTTAGTCATATCTCAGAGAAGCTTAGACAAATCCCATCATGACTCAAGATTAAATTTTATCTTCCAGCCTCCTCGTGAAGCTGAGGAATCCTTCACAGAACTTTAGGCATTAGATTATGGAGCAGCTCAGCCGCCATAGCACGTCTACTGTTATCTTTATCATAGCGACACAATTTATGTTTAGAAAGACAAGGTCAAATAAAGCAAACTGGATTCATCATGTTAGTCCAGTTTGAACCCCAGCTCTGTGGGTCAGGACTGCTTGAAATTGTTTTCTGTCTGAGATGATCAACAAGCCAACCTGATGGATAAGAGCAGGAGGAGTATCTTTCTGTCATCTACAGTTCCTGTTTGACACACGACGGATCTCATGGTCAATATCTGTTCCGATTTCATATCTAGTACCTGCTCTCGTTAGGGTTGATAGATGAGGAGGCACATGCAGTTTGCATACTTTTGGAAAATCTGAGTGTGTAAATAATTCATTGCCTCAAACATACAAAGAATAAAGAAGAAAACAAATTCCTCTCACTTATCCATCATCAGCTTCATGTGAATCTAACTCCAGTCAGAGAGCTGTCACAGAGGCTGCTCCTTTGTGTTGATGAGTAGTGGGCACACACTAGGAGGCACCCAAGTTAAAAAAAAAAAGATTTCTATTAGGAAATCAGATGAGGCGTTTGGTATGATGCTCCAGAAGGTTTGAACCACCAGGCCCGTCTGAAGTTTGCTAGAGAGCACATGGATGATACAGAGGAGGATTGGGAGAATGTCATGTGGTCAGATGAAACCAAAGTAGAACTTTTTGGTATAAACTCAACTCGTCGTGTTTGGAGGAAGAGTACTGAGTTGCATCCCAAGAACACCATACCTACTGCGAAGCATGGGGGTGGGAACATCATGCTTTGGGGCTGTTTTTCTGCTAAGGGGACAGGACGACTGATCCGTGTTAAGGACAGAATGAATGGGGCCATGTATCGTGAGATTCTGAGCCAAAACCTCCTTCCATCAGTGAGAGCTTTGAAGATGAAACGTGGCTGGGTCTTCCAACACGACAATGATCCCAAACACACCACCCGGGCAACAAAGGAGTGGCTCCGTAAGAAGCATTTGAAAGTCCTGGAGTGGCCTAGCCAGTCTCCAGACCTCAACCCCATAGAAAATCTGTGGAGGGAGTTCAAAGTCCGTGTTGCTCGGCGACAGCCCCAAAACATCACTGCTCTCGAGAAGATCTGCATGAAGTAATGGGCCAAAATACCAGCTACTGTGTGTGCAAACCTGGTAAAGACCTATAGTAATCGTTTGACCTCTGTTATTGCCAACAAAGGTTATGTTACAAAGTATTAAGTTGAATTTTTGTTATTGACCAAATACTTATTTTGCATCCTGAGTTACAAATAAATTCTTTAAAAATCCTGCCATGTAAATTCATGAATTTTTTTTTTCACATTCTGTCTCTCACAGTTGAAGTGTACCTATGATGTAAATTACTGACCTCTGTCATCATTTTAAGTGGGAGAACTTGCACAATCGGTGGCTGACTAAATACTTTTTTGCCCAACTCTATACAGCTGTACATCTCTGTGTCTTCTGATGACACACGGCCAATGGATGCACTTTTTAACTGCAATTTAGACATTAAATCCTGGATGGCAGAAAATTTCTCCAGCTCAACTGGGACAAAACTGAAGTTTTAGTCATCGGTCCCTAGGCCCAGAGAGAGAAACTTATACCAAAACTACAATCAATGTCTTTTAATCCATCTTCAAAAATGAAGAACCTGAGCGTGATTTTCGACTCTGAGCTGACTTTAATCCCCACATTAATAACATCACTAAAATAGGTTTTTATCATGTCAAGAACATCGCCAGAGTCCGCCCCATTCTCTCTCGGGCCAATATGGAGATGCTGATGCATGCTTTTATCACCAGTAGGATAGATTACTGCAATGCACTGCTTTCTGGTCTTCCCAAAAGGAGCACTTCAGGTCTACAACTTTTACAAAACTCAGCAGCTCGTGTCCTGACGAAGACCAGGGAGCGGGAGCACATCACTCCGGTTTTAGAATCACAGCATTGGCTCCCCGTATGTTTCAGGATCGATTTTAAGATGCTCTTAATGGTTTTTAAGTGTCTTAATGGTCTTGGCCCATCTTATCTCTCACAACTACTTTTACCATATTAACCCTCGAGGTCCCTGCGCTCCTCTGGCAGCCGTCTCCTTGTCATTCCTAATGTCAGGACTTACACTCACAGCGAGGCGTCTTTTAGTTATTATGGCCCTCACGTCTGGAACGGGCTGCCGGAGGATCTCAGGGCCGCAGAGAACGTTCATGTTTTTAAGATCAGGCTCAAGACCCACCTTTTTAGTTTAGCTTCTAACCGATTACTATTTATTGTATTGCTTGTTTTACTTATTTATTTCTTTTTAATTACTGTTGTGTTACACATTTATGTTGTTTTATTTCTATAATCACATTTTATTGGATATTTTACTATCCATAATAGCTCTTGTTATTTTACATGTCACATATTTTAATCCTTCCAGTGTTTCCTCTGTGGAGCCCTCTGCCTCGGGACCAGTGGTCAGTGGCGGTAGCTGGGGTACTCCTTGGGTAGTGCTCAGGTAGTGGTGGGGGTTGCCACCCTCCCTCCTAGGGTGCCCTGGATTGGTGTCTTGGCTGCTGCCGTCGATCTGCTGCTGTCAAGGCAGATGGCTCCCTTGATGGCGTGTCTTTCATTACCTGTCCAATCTGAGCTCAGTCTAGTGTTTACTGTGGTCTTTTTAATGTGTGTGTGTGTGTGTGTGTGTGTGTGTGTGTGTGTGTGTGTGTGTGTGTGTGTGTGTGTGTGTGTGTGTGTGTGTGTGTGTGTGTGTGTGTGTGTGTGTGTGTGTGTGTGTGTGTGTGTGTGTGTGTGTGTGTCTGGGATGTGTGTGTTTGTGGATTGGGGGTGAAACTGTCACACTTGTTTTAAGTGTGGGAAAGGTAGGGCATGTGGGTTATATGGGTCATTTTAATCTGTTAAGCTCGTTGTGTTGCATCCTATGCATGAAAAGTGCTATATAAAAAAAGTTTGATTTGATTTGATTGGATTTGAAAGGTTAAGTTTTTAAGGGTTCTTCTGTTTATACAAGTGAAACTGGTACAATCACAATATGGTGCAAAATCCATTTGTGTCAGTAATTCAGCTTAGCCTGAAAGAACATGTAAAGGCTCAGGAACAGGGCTTAGGGTTAGCGGAAGCAGAAAAATTAACAGATGATTACCCAGATGATGACAGCTTTCGCCCTGGCAAAAAAAGTACACAGGGCTGGGATGTGTTCTGCTCAATGAATACTCAAATAAAGTAATGCACAGTAATCTATAGTTGAATTTTGCAGCTGCTTCATTTTTGGACTATACGCTGCTGCAGTGCAGAGCGTGTGGATTACGGAGTACTGAAGACGGTGTAACATCGGTTCTACTGACCTAATTTAGGTTTCAGGAGCTGATGCTGAACAGAGAAACATCCCCATAATTCTGTCAAAAGTAAAGTCGTATCTTCGTTAATAGCTTAACACTAATTACCTCATATGCTGTTCGTGTTTTTTAACAGAGCGTTGCTCAACCAGAGGCGGAGAAAAAGAATAAACCCCCAATTCAATTATGTCAACAAAACAGTCAGCAAAGCATCACTTTACCCCCAGTTATCCACTACTGAAGCAAAACTTAACTAAAAGAAAAACATGAAAAGTGATTAAATGAATCAGGGAATCAGGAAAGTTGGAAGAAATGTTATTTCTGTTTTTAAATTTTTCACTTCAGTTCAAATTATTAATACATTTTTGTTTTCATCACATTTAGCTTGCATTTTATTTAAATGTCTTCATCTTTATTCATTTTATAGGTATTTTTGTGTTGCATTGTTTGGAGAAGGAATCATAACATAAAAACTTTGTAGGGTATTACTACATACTAGAATCACACTGTTTGCTATCAGTTGTAGATTCTGAGAAAAGATCCAAATGAGTTAACAATGAATCTTCTATTATATAAATATCTAGGATATTATATATATAGATAAAAGTTCATACACCAACCCGTTTAACCCAAAGATTAATGTTTAAGATAATTAAATTTAATAGCAAAAGTGTATTTTTGAATCAGAAGTTAGGAATCTTTGCTTTTTCAATAACCAGAAATATTCATATCTTTCTATGTTTCATTTCAAAGAATGAGGCAAGTTTAAAAATGAAGAATTTATTACTAACAATTTTAAACTTGACGATTTGAAACGACAATTTAAATGACAATTAAAAATGACAATTTAAAATGATAATTAATGATGGCAATTTACCAGCTTTGATATTAAACTTGTTAAAGATAAAGTCCCATTAGTTGTCACACACACTGATGTGTGTGTGAAATTTGTTCTCCGCATTTGACCCATCCCCTGGGGGAGCAGTGAGCTGCAGACACAGCTGCGCTCGGGAACCATTTGGTGGTTTAACCCCCTAATCCAACCCCCTTAATGCTGAGTGTCAAGCAGGGAGGCATTGGGTCCCATTTTTTTCAAAGTCTTTGGTATGACCCGACCAGGAATCGAACCCCTGATCTCCCAGTCTCAAGGCGGACACTCTACCACTATGTCACTGAGCTGGCAAATGCAAACCTGTGACTGCATGAAAGCTAAATTGAAAATACGAGTTTGGATGCGTGGATGAATTCTCAGAAGGTTTCTTTCAGAGAGAGAAGCGCGTTCTGGGTTGAAATGATGGTTTTGCAGCTAACTGTTGTTAGAGAAAACAGCATCAGACACAATCTGTGTGCTACCTCACCCAGCAAGACGACCCTTTGTGAGGGTCCGGAGGTCAAGGGAGGATGGTGTCAGCCTCAGGGCCGGCTCTAGGTAATTTGGTGCCCAAGGCGAGACTGCCCATTTGCCCCCCCACCCCCACCCCCCCACCCCCCCACCCCCCGTGCTGCACGCCTCTCACCCAAACCCAAGTCCACCCACCCACCACACATTGGAAAAAGCAACTCCACAGTTATTCCTTAATTACTATTTTTTATTTTAAATATTCACACAGCAACTCTTTAAAGTCAACAGCCTGAAAAATAAATGTAAGCTTGAAAGATAAGTAACCTGAGAATATTACAATAACCAACAACTCAAAATGTGGTGCAAATGTCAGTGGGGGGATGCAAAATCAAAAGCAGCATTAAACTGTGCAATCAAAAGGAAAAAAACATCAGTGTCATCATAAAGAAAGTTCTACTTCCCATTTTGTTCAACTGCTGTGGCCAGTCAGCAGGATCCATGGGGCCAGCAGCTCATACATGTTCACAGACATCTGTTGAAGCTGATGATGGTGTCTCTTCAGGCTGCTGGATTGGAGCACTGAGTCTGCTGGTGTTGGGTTCTTCTTCTGTGAGAAAATAAATACACACACACACACACACACACACACACACACACACACACACACACACACACACACACACACACACACACACACACACACACACACACACACACACACACACACACACACAGCAACTTAACCCTCTGATGCATGAATTAAGAACAGTGCTACTTTCACATTCAATATTCCTCAGTCATGTGCAGTGATGCTTTTCATTATTTTTCATGTTCTGGACTTTTTATTTTATTGATCTTTTTTTAATCTGTTCTATGAAAACGTGAATAAAATTATCAAAAACAGGTGGAAGTGAGAGCATCCATGGGGAATATTTGAAAAAACTTATGTCTCACTCTCAGGTGCTCTTCAGCATCAAATAAATCGTAGAATATGAGGAAGAAGAACCGGTGATCTGAGGATTTCATTTATTAAACAAGGAAACACCGACGCGTCGGCAGCGGGGGAGTCCCCGCCACGGCCACGGCAGTGCCGTCCGCCCGATGTGTCGGACAAAGTTGAAATTTTGCGACACCCACACCTAACGTTCTTTTGATATGAAAACATTAAATTAATATTGTATGCATACTTAAAACTTGAATCGAAGTTCATAAAAAGGCTGCAATCATACTCCAAATAACGGTAAACAAAATCTTACATTCTTCATCTTCACAGTGAGACTCAACAGGTGTAGAAGACAGTCCCGCCCCCATGGTGTCAACAGGTGCCTGTCGTGGCTGCAGATATTGTCTCACTGCATCTGGACACGATGATTCAAAAGTAAAATTAATTGGTTAAAGTTATGAGATAATGTATTGTGTATGTAAACAGCTAGCGAGGGTCCGTCCATGGACCTTGCGTGGCAGGAGAGGCAGTTAGCAAATATTGTAATGCAAAAAGTTCCTTTACCAAATTTATAGAATCTACATACCTCTGCTTTGGGCCCGTTTTTTTCCTTCCTCCTTCCTTCGCTTTGGGAATGCTGATCCCGATGGCTTGGGTGTTCTTTTCATTGTAAAATACCAAAAGTTTAAACGCGACAACAACAGGATGTACTTCTACAGTGCTAACCACGCACGTGATCTACGGCACCCTTAACAGTCAAATGCATCGGAGCGGTGGCACAAGCGGGAGCTCATCATGCAGCCAGATCATTAGAATTTAAATATTGATGTCTTAATTTCATATCATTACAGAGGGGAATTTTTAGTATGTAGAGAGTGCATTTCATATTACAAACATAAATTCAATAAACTTTTTTATTTATTTTTTTATTTTGCGCCCTATCCATCAGATGGCGCCCCAGGCGGCCGCCTGTGTCGCCTGTCGCCAAAGCCGGCCCTGGTCAGCCTCCAGGTACTCGGTCCGGTAGAGGAGACTCGAGGAACTGACTCTGGTCTGAAGATGTCGCCGGGTACACAGTGTCGAGCGTCTGGCTTAACTGAAGGAGTTTCTCATCTTAACTCTCAAAATCAATAACTCTGGAGGAGTTTTTGCGTCAGCTGGTTACAGTTATGTTTATTCGTAGCTATTCTTATCGGCGTGACAGAACAGCAGGTGGAGGTTAGGGACGGCCGTTCCCGTATCCTCAGTGATGGTGGTTGGTTCACGAACTGGTGTTTTGCATCTGGAAAGTTAGTTTTAACAAACTCCTCAGAACACGCCCACTCAGAGCAAGAACGCTTTGGTCATGAGTCAAAAAACATGTGATGGCAGATTAACCTTTACTCTGTATTAGTTCTGTGTTGGATTGGAAGTTGACCTTCTGATTTGATGAACACACAATACTGATCATCAACTATAATCATAATTATACCCAAAGCATAATAAGTAATTTCTGTAATTAAAAATACATTTACTGAACCAAGTGATTATTTATGATGATTATAATAAACCTCAATAATGTCAGAATTTATTAAAATTATTATTTAAATCATCATTGTGAAACTTGAAGTGTCCTCCTTCTGGGATGGAACAGCAGCAGATCAAGGATGATATTCATCAGACATCAGGGCTCCTGGGTTAATCTGTGGAACTAAAAGTTACAGGCTGACCCAGCTGGGAAAATGTGACCTTTGTCACAAATTAGAGGCCCTCCATGATGCTACAACTACTTGAAAGGTTTTGCATTTTTTAAAATAAGTTTTGAACATAAAATGTTTTTCAAGCATTTTTAGAAGTATTCATCTGATATGTGAGAATTTTGATATAAATAGAAGAAAATAAAACATTGTGATATAGATTGTAGGCCATATGGCCATTTCTACCCAAATGAATAGAGCATTTACACCAGCTGTGGTGCAGATGCAGAACTCCAGAACGTCTCCACATGGAGTCTGGACCATGCATGATGAACGATCAAGTGAAATAATCCACCTGAGACAGATAGGAAGTGGTTCAGCGTTAAGATTTAATAAAAATATTTTCATTTAGTAATCGGTTGTACGTTCTACTTTTGGGGAATCATCAACATGCTTGACCAAGGAGGGACTCGTGGTACGAGAAAATGGATCGGGGGTCCATGAGTGTAAAAAGGTTGGGAGCTACTGGTCTAGAATATTTAACCTTTTCAAAATATTCTAAATGTCTGAAATTTTGACTGCAGAGTTTTCATAAGCTGTAAGCCATAATCATCACAATTATAACAAATAAAGGCGTGAGATATCTGGCTTTGCCTGTCTCATATTTTAGACATAAATGAATCTAGTTTTTTGAGTTTCACTTGTAACTGCGTGCTTTTGGATTGAAGAAACGAGTTCCTGGAGAAAACACACACATGTCCAAGAACATAAAAGGGCTCAGATGAGATTTGAACCTGGTAACTTTACTGGACCAAACAGGTGGTTCTCAAAAGGCCCATTTACATCCAAAGGGGGCTCTCCAGGTTAAACTCTGTTTTATTTCTCCGTGGCAGTAGCTCCTGCTCCAAAGGGAAACAAAACAATGTGGAATTAGAAACACACCAGAAGTAGTATTCATTTCATTAGCTTTGTGGTATTTTCAGCCCTGGTGTAGCAGCAAGTAACAACTGTCTGTGAGAAGAAGTTCTTGGATTCTTTTACAAACTGTGATAAGATCAGATACTTTATGGGTTCAATTCTCTCAGGCAGAGAAATCTATTAACCTTATTTAAGGGCTCCACAAGCAGGTACACCTCCATTTTTTAAGTTGCTGCTGTTTCACCACTATCTGAGCCACATTCTGGTGCATCCAAAGATCTGACCTGAGCTGCTGGAGTAGATGAGGCTGCTATAAATCCACAACTACCTCCCATTAAATCCTCTAAATAAATGAATAAACCAATTTAATGGATAAAGGATGCTGCGTCTGACTGTTACTATTATTATTCATTATTATTCCTGCAACACAAATGTCACTTTTCACCTTTTAATATGATAACTTGTTTATTAGTTCACTTAACTAGGTTTTTGCACATTATTAAAATTCTGCAATAGCACCTTGAAAGGAGATTTATTTCCCACAACACCTAATAATCTGCCTCACAAGTTACCCTCAGTTTGCATTTGCCTCTTGTGCATTTTGATTTCATTTTCTGATGTCTGTGGGAGCAAATAAATCTTTCACAGACTGTGTGAACAGAAAGATTTTTCATTCAGTGCCTTATTGCAGCAGCCTGTTGATTAAGCTTTTGAAATAAACTGCATAGGCAGATGGATTTTTTTAAAGATAGTATAAATTATGATTATACCAGGTTGCGGATACAAGAAAAGTGGCACAGAAATCTATTTAAAATGTTTACTGTGTGACTAACATTTAGATTTTCAGTCATTGGGGTCATGATGTGTTGCAGAGAGAATAAAACAGGGAAGAAAAACATTTTGTCTATGAATAAACATGAGTGGTTTTCTGTGAATGAAGCTCAGATTTATGTGAGAACGATTCAAATCAGCAGAAGTCTCATTAAAATGTAAATGCACATGCATCGAACGTGGAAAGGCATCGTGTTGTTTTGATCCCTGAAATGAATCTTTAAGACCAAAATAGTCTGCAGGAGCAAACACCCATGCTTTGAATTATTGCTCATAAATCACAGCTTGTACATCAATACAGGTTCCTATAAAAACATGTTGGACAGCTCAGTAAGTTAATCCTGCAGCAGCTGTTCAAAAGTCTGGAGTAGCAACTTGCTTAAATTCAGCAGAAATCCGGTTTTGAGCGTAAAACCAGGCAGAACCACGGATCATCCCCCTTAGAACAAACACATGGAGGTTATTGTCAGACTCCTTTGGCTCAATATTAGCTGCTGAGCTCAGAAAGCTCGGTGAATCTTTCAAGGACCTGGATTTCTCTTGTGAAATGAGATTTTTTTTATGCTTCCAAGCAAACCACATGTTATTGCTTTGTGATTTATCATTTCAATAGTCATCTCATTCTAGAGCTTAAAAAGGCATTAGAAAAGCTGAATCCACATACAGCACACGAGAGCTAGCTGGCTTTTTTATTATTCTGCTGTTTTGTTGACATCACATCTTTTAACTCCATGGAAGAAAAGGAAAACAAATAAAACTGTAAGGCCAGTTTTGGGTTCCTTTTTGAAGGAGAAGCTGAACTATAATGAAAAATGGTGGCCATTTTTTAAATAAGCAGGATGTTGGAATCTTTTTTTATTAGTATTATTTTTTTGGATAAATGAACCTTTTTCCTAGACTTTGGTTGAATTGACTCATTTTGTATCAGTTTGAAGCCATTTAGTGTCATCAGAACTTACTCTTCTCATTTCCTTTATCCCATTGAGGATTGTGGGAGCGGACTCTGGACTGCGGCAGGGATCCTGGACAACTCATTTCAGGACAAAAACAAAACCAAACGATACTCTGAGTTACTTAAAATTGTTTTTTGTGAAAGTGAAAATTAGGAGAACCCAACCATTAAAGGAAAATGAAAGAAAAAACAGCTGAGCAGCCCCTTGTCCAGTTTGCCAAACACTGATCACTTTACTTTAAATTTTCATTTTCTAGAACTCTAAGCCTCATTTTGTCTCTCTTGTACCAGTTCTGGTAGTGCACCCCTGCTGCCATATCTGTAATTATTCCATGTCTGTTCCATGTTGTTTTTTTTTATCTCTTTCTGGAATCAGACTCAGGTTTCTCTGATTCCTGGCAGTGTAAACAGTTCTCACAGACTTTTGCAGATGGCTAATTTAGTGTCTCACAGACAAAAACAACCATTTCAAACATGGAAAACAAAAATGCGTCCATTAGGATGTAAGGTTTATGAAATTCATCAATTTTGTATGCTACCATTATTAGTTTGTGTACAATCTGCAGGCTGCAGCTTTGTATAAAAAGGCAGCACTGGAGTATGGTAAAAAGAAAGCAGGTTTTAGTGTGTTTGTTAGGAGGTGGGATTGGGGGCTGGCGATAAGATTAAGATGAAGAGGGATTTCTTCCTCTCTGAGCTGGGAATGTTGTGTGCTTTATTTCTGCAAATCTGACCTGCTCACTGAATATTTTCAGACACACAAAGTCCAAA
Organism: Nothobranchius furzeri; assembly: GCF_043380555.1. Classification (NCBI taxonomy): domain Eukaryota; kingdom Metazoa; phylum Chordata; class Actinopteri; order Cyprinodontiformes; family Nothobranchiidae; genus Nothobranchius; species Nothobranchius furzeri. The sequence goes on from NC_091756.1 coordinate 35,876,933, forward strand.
CTAACATGTCTTTTATTTAAAGTTGGTAATGACACCTTTGTGCCAAGCACCTGTTGAGTGTAATCACTAACAATTAATCACACAAGAAGAGAACCCTTCAGTCAGATTCAGTTGCCTCTCCTGTCATTCACTCTTGTACCAAACTATTAGCAGCTCCATTGTTCTGCCTGCTTGTTGACTGCCCTGGGGGATGCTGTGGCACCTGAGCCAGAAGGCAGAGAGAGATGCAGGTGATTAAAGCTGGCAGGACAGAGCCAATGCACGATAAACAAACACACCGTGGATGTTGGAGGAAGCAGCCGCCGCCTCAAACCATCTGCTGTGGAAACAACTTTGCTGCTACATGTTTGTCTGCATCAATAAAAAATGAGGATCGAGAGGAGAACTTGTTCATTATTGAGCAGGTGTGTAGGACATAATGCACCTACATGTGCAGGTAGGAGGGAGACGCATGCTGAAAAGGCAGGTGTTGTTTGAAACACTCAGATGCCCGAGTCAGGCAGAACCTAACAACATCCTGTCAAATGATAGGTCAGTTTTCTCTTTAAAAAATGTATTTTACTTTGCAGCGGCAATTTTTGGCAGGTTTTATTTCTCATCAGTCACACCTGACTTTATAGTTAAGCTTAAAGTGTGGAAGTTTAAATCATGATGAAAGGGTAGATAGCCCCCTCTAGTGGCTAACATAAAAACAATCATGACTTTAGTTGGTCTTTACTCCCATTTAAATGATTTATGAGGACTTCAACAGCCTAAACAATACAAGTGATCTTCACTTTTGTGTCTTCACTTAATCTTAAACAATTATTATTAGGACACCATGATGTAATACAGACCTCCCACATAATCATCATCAGCCTCTAGAATCGCATTAAAGCTCAATGGTTGAGTTGTCCCAAAGCGTAAAAGAGAAATCCAGCCTCAGCTGTTTTTATTCTTAATCCCACATCCTTAAGGGTCCAGTTTCTGTTAGGGGCATTAACACCAAACTGCAGATGTAGATACCCAAATGTCTCTGAATCAGAAGATCAGATTACTTTTCAGACCAAACATGATATTTGCACAAAAAATGTATTTTTGGCTCCATTGAAGCAAGTTTCCCAGTTTGAGCCAAGCTGGGTGAGTCCAGTTCAGTGTGTGACGTAGATCTGTGTGGCCCTTTCTGACCGCAGCATTTCCCCATCTATGTTTTATTGGCAGCTAATGCAGGAAAAAGGAAAAGCCGTGTTCTGAACAAACCTGTGGCCAGTTTAGCTCACAGAGAAACAAACATATATGTTTTAAGTTTCCTTGGGGCCTTGTGCATTTGAGAAAATTTACAGCACACACACGCACGCACGCACGCACGCACGCACACACACACACACACACACACACACACACACACACACACACACACACACACACACACATTTTTCTGTTGTTATATTCAGTAAAAGATATTATCAACAAATATTTGAATAATAATTTGAACAATAATTGAATGTTATTATTTCATTTTGGGGATAATCTTATTTTATTTTTATCGTCCCACTCTTGGGCTTCCGTAGTTCAGAGTAAGGTAAGCCCTCCCATAACAAATACAACACTGTTTGAGTAAACTGGGCCACATGAATGTTTCTCCCACAAAAACATAACCTAAATCCTTGTTCACACCAAATGCAGAATGGATGTGATGTGGTTTCCGTACAACTTCCACTTAGGGCAAAAATCGCTGCATCAAATCAGGGCATTCACACTGACTGCGGTGCAGTGTTTTCACAAGGAGTCTTTTTTTCCAGATGCTGCATGCGGATAGTCGTGAAGTAAGAGAAATAACACGAGCTAGGTAGGAAGTGAGACATGTCTTAGCAATCTGCATTTGGCATATTTCAAAATAAAACTTGTGTTGCATTGTTTTTCCAGCTCTTGTTTTATTTTTAAAAGGATAAAAAAAGATAAAACTACAGTTAAAATGACAAAAAAAGATTGCGAGTAAAAAAATTTAAGTCTAGGTGGAAGTCTCGAACAAGGGACAGGTCTCCAAATACCTTCTCCCCATCTGGAAACACAGAGTTGTTGCTCCATAATAGGCAGCAGACGGCAGAGATACGTGCCCTAAAAGAGCAGCTTTCTGCACAAGTGCAGGCTCCCAACAGAGCCGTGTCCAGGACTTTTAAAATGGGGTGGCCCATGTGGGGCACTTGTTTATGCATGGGTGGCACCAATGGTTATGCTTATTTATTTATTTAATTATTTATTTACACAAATTGTTTATTTATTTATTTACTTGCTAATGAATTTTGGAGTTTCACATTGCACAATCACCATTTTTTCTATTCATCTTCTAGTTTCGTGGTGGTTAGCAAGTCACTTCTTGTTTGGGGGTAGCAGTAGCTCAACAGGTTGAGCGGGTTGTCCAGTAATCGTAAGGTTGCAGGTTCGATCCCGGCTCCGGACAGAGAAGTCTGCTGTTGTGTCCTTGGGCAGGACACTTCACCCCCCTTGCCTGCTGGTGGTGGTCGGAGGGACTGGTGGCGCCTGTGCTTGGCAGCCTGCGCTGTCAGTGCGCCCCAGGGCAGCTGTGGCTACATCGCAGCTCATCACCATCAGTGTGTGAATGAGTGTGTGAATGGATGAATGATACACTGTAGTGTAAAGCGCTTTGGAGTCCTTACTCTGAGAGGCGCTATACAAGTGCAGGTCATTCATCATTTATTTGTTGCATTATCGCCACCAACTGGAGTTGAGTGGGACTCTAAATACTATTTATGTGAATATGAAAAAATAATAAATAATATTAATACTACAGAAATGTTCTGTAGGCCTGGGCTAGAAGACAATGTTAAAGAGCGGGTCAATTGAGCCTCGGAGTCCTTCTCCACCCACGTATCAATTTTAAAAAATGCAACATTAGTAGGCGTTGCCTGGAGGACCGAGAGGGCGGAGCCGCGGCAGTGACGAAGACGATGGCTAACTAGACGAAGCTAGCTCCCTTCACTCTGAGCAGTTATTAGAAGTGGAGGATGTTTCTCCCCCTCCTTACCCAGACACTCGAGAAGAAAGGGACCAAGTCTATTTGGAGGAGACAAGCGGACCTGAGCCTTATTGTTGTGAGCTTGTGAGTTGCCTGTAACTCCCAGAACCGACCCAACAAAACCACCTCTGAACGGTAAGTAGCCGTTAGCCATAGCATTGGATTAGCTGCAGGGTTTGTCTCCACGGCCCTAGAGCTAGTATTCAGCATGTTTTAGAGGTTTATCTGCTTCAGCACACCTGGTTTTAATCAGCAACAAATAGCTGAGCTGCTTAACAGTTAATCTAACCTGTTAAAGCAGGAAAATCCACTAAAACGTGCTGGATAGCAGCTCTCCGGTAGCCCTGGGCTTAAGTTACAGTCTGCCGCATAAAGTTATGAAAATACCCCATGAGAAAATTATTCTGTAATGTGTTCAGCTCACTAAAACTGCCATGATTTATTCATTTACTAATAACAGCTGCTCTCTTGGTTCTAGGTCCTCTGGTGTCTGCAGCTGGTCTCTGGTGTCTGCAGGTGGTCTCCTCTGCTGGTGTCATCAGGATCAGGAGCTTCCAGAAGAATGTGCCTTTCAATGACTCTTTCCCCCTTATTTGTTATATTAATTAAATAAATCTCAATTTATATATTTCCTGTTTTTGTTCATGTCCATAAATACTTAAACATGCTTGAAATTAAAACAAGCTTTTAACAGTGAGGTGCTAGTTTAATTCATCACAATAGAGCTAGTTAAACATGCAATGTGATAATTCAATTAATGTAATTTATAAATATCCATTAAAATATCAAAACTGGGATCTATATGAGATATTTGGCAGCACAAAAAAACTTGTCAAACACAATATTTATTATAATAATTGGAGGCAGACAGGAGACAGAGCTGATGGAGGTTCTCAGTCATCGAAGGATGGCTGAAGGCTTTCCAGGAACAGGAGATGTGGTGTTGTCTCTTCTCTCTCTATTCTGCCAGATGAGCTGATAGGTTACAGGTGAGTGAAGACATCCTCATGCTGTCATAACCAGATGACAGGAGTTATCAGGTGATCAGCCAGGCTAATGAGATGCAGAAAGAAAACAAATTCAGGACAGTGTACAATATGTGGTGTTGCTCACCTTATGTGCTTTTATAGTTATTAACGTGTGCCTGCCTCATGGTGTAGAGTCCATATTTTGCTGAGTGTCCTGCAATAATGCAGGTTATTAGTTAATTTACTTTTGATAGCAAAAACAAAATATTTAATGTAAAAGTTGTTTTCCAGGTGAATCAGCTCACACGTCACCACCAAGTGTCACGGGGGCAGAATCAGTAGCCTCCGTCATGATGTAATCACATACTTATTTAACCCTCTGATGCATGAATTATGAAATCTTCAACCATGATTTTTTAAACAATTTTTTTCATTCATCTTTAGGTGTGAATGAAACAAATTTCAACAAATATTTTTTGTAAAATTTTATAATTTACAAATAATTTATTACATGTCCACCTCAGTGGACAGCGTGCATTCTGAGCATGAAATATGTCGGCTTGGCTTACTGAAGTCCAAATGGAGGGGCTCACATGCATTAAAGTCTTCAACAGCTGTGCCTAATAGCAAAAACAAAAAAATAACAACTTTGAGTACCTGTCCACTGTAGTGACCGTTATGCATCAAAGGGTTAATTGTTAATATCTTAAAAATTCTGAAATGTTTCAATTTTTTTTTACCTTGAGCCTGAGCTTGCACTGTCACTGAGGTGAAAGCTGGAATCAACAGCAGACACCTCACACCTTGGTCTTTTCAGGGGGTGTGGCCGCTGCTCTGGGACCTTCTGGAAGATGAATTTTCATCATGGTCCCCGTGGGTCACCAGACACACTGCGGCTGTGAACTCCATTCTGGCTGGCTATGTAAAAACAAAGAAGCAGCACATTTATAAATGTTAAAAAGAGCATAAAATCACGTGTAACAATAATCTGTAAAACAAATTAAAACTAGAAGGTAATAAAATGTTTACATAGAAGATTATTAAAAATAATTCACCTTTGCTACAGGGAAGGTTTCACGTCAGCCTGGACAAGTGCATTCTTGCAGCTAAATCAGTCTGACAGCCAGTGTCTTGGGTAGATTTAGCCTGAAAAAAAAAATAGAAGCACATTGTTGTTGGGAGTTTATAAAGTCAGATAATATACAAAAGAAACTCCTATATAGGCGCTTTATAACATTCCTAGTGTGTGATCGTTGTTATAACGTAAAAGTCAGTCACATATGATGTGGAGAGCCTGAAATGTGACCTCCTGAACAGAATTCCTTACAGAACTGGGTCACAAGCTGGATTTCACGCTGTAATGCTGTGTGTCAACTGGTGCTGCGTCAGTTAGAGCCACTGTTGCAGAATTGCCGACTGACTAGCTAAAGGAAGTGAACCACGTCTCTCAGACTTTGCATTTAGGTAGGGAATTGTCTTTAGAAGACGTTAAAACGTTTATTTAGCTCACTCACCTCAGACTGGAGCCCGCCGTGGTGGGGGAGCAGAGTCGGTGGGCTGCATCTAAATCGCGGAAGAGCCACGGTGGGCAGCCTCCCTCTTCAAACGGAGACGTGCAGAATCGCGGGTAAAATGCCCACAGAGTCACCGCAAGCATACTACACTACACCTACTCACCAATACTAAGACGATATGGAACACTAAACCCGAACTACTTTCCCAATTACACTAACAGCCAAACACTAACTAAACTACAATATCCAACAGCCAAATCTAACACTAAATAAGTATTTATAACACTAAAAGATATGCTAAGACTAGGATATGCTAATGCTATATGCTAATACTGAACTACCGCTGACCTCCTACTGCTCACTTGCAAATCCAACTCCCACTCGCCACAGGGCGTGGCCGAGACACTCGTTGCTTTTATAACTTTGGCACGGAGCTGCTACGTAGTACTCTACTGGTTTACGTAGTACTTTACTCTTTAGCCATTGGCTAAAATTTATTCAAAATGACTCAAATTCTATGTTTTCAGCTGAAGGTGGCGCATTACTGTGGTTTTTAGACAGAATTTTTAATTTTTAAAGAAAATGCACCAAAATGCTAAAATAAAGAATGCACACATTTAAAACACTATTAGACACTCATTTATACAGTTCATCAGCAAAAAAAAAGTTAATTTAGACCTAACTTGCTCTTTAAAGGTGCATGCCACCACACACTATTTTTGGAGTTTACAACTCAAGCCTTTTGTCGACAATGTTAAATCAATTTAAACTGGAACTTAGTAGGGTGGCACCTGGGGTGGCCAATCAGATTCTAAGGGTGGCATGTGCTACCCCAGGCCACTCCCTGGACACGTCCCTGGCTCCCAAAACTATGGAGGCATTATGCAAAAACATGGAAAGCTCTTTGGAAAGCGAGGAAGCTCTAACTGATTTCTTTCAGTGTAGAACCACTGAAATATGTCTTGAGATCAAACAACAGCACGCAGAAATTCTGTCTCTTAAGGAACAGCTTTCTGAAAAAGTGAAAAGCAAAACTCAAGAGGCCAAATCCCATAAGTTTCAGCATCTAGCTCTGAACCATTACTGCAAACTGGGTCAAGAAAAGTCTGAAAGAGAATAAAAAACAGAAATAAACAAAATACAAAGATAGTTTATTGGCATCTTGTAAGACCCTCGGAGACAGGCTTTACATTAAGACTAAACGTGAGTCCGTACTGCAAGACCAGCTAAACACAGCTATGACACGTCTGCATGAGATACAAAGGGAAGAAGAGGATTTTAAGAGAAGAGAAGCTGAATTATGTTCCCAGCAACCAGAACGAAAAGCAGAATGCGTTACCAAAAGTATTGCCTCGATAAATAACGATAGACTGACCGTTGAGCCACGGGAACCACAGGTCAGGCTGGAATCCTGGCTAACTAAAGAACAAAACCACTAACCAGATCTCCTGCAGGTTCAGCTTTCCTTGAAATCAGGAAACATCCAGCAGCTATATTAGCTAAACAAGATGGTATGAACAAGAGCAAATCTCACTCTGTTCAACGTTCTGCCACAAAAGCCAGGATCTTTATATATAAAGCATATATCTTTATATATAAAGATATATGCATATATCTTTATATTTAAAACATGTTTTTCAGGCTTTTAATCAAACAGTTCTTGAATCACTCTTAGTCTGACCCCTCACCTGAGGCAAAGTTGCCCTTGACCTCTTCTGGAGCTAACACCCTGGCAAACCAGCTTTAGGAATCATGTGGTACACAAACCCATCCACTGCGTTAAAGTGGTGATTCAACAGATCAGATGTTTTTTTATTTATTTATTTTATTCATTGCAATACAGACACACACACAAAGGATCGCCACTGACTTCTGTTCATTTTAGTGACTGGATTGTGTCTAAACCTAACCCCAGCTCTAACCATAACTGGTCTACTAATAAACCTAACCCTAACTAAGATTTGATTCATCCCATATCTCTTAAACTAATGAGCAGAGCTCTGTAAAGTGGATGTATAGACCAGTACACCAAATGTTTTACCTCTGTAACACATGGCCACAATCTTGCATGCCCCTTTCAAAATTCCTTCAGGAATTTTCTACTTATAGTTCGTTTTCCCATCCTAATGATTATAATGATAAAACAATAGACTTCGCTAAAAATACACATAATTTCTTTTACTCATGCACGGTGCATGATGTAATATGCTAGCTAAGATTTAACCACCTTCTCTGAGTTTAACATCAACTTTGTAAGGCTTTCATAATCCCACCATCATTACTTTTACAAACGCGACTGTAAACATGAAGAGAGACTGAGCTAAATGAAGGCAGTTTACCGATTTTGCAGAGATACTAATAATTGGCGCATCATAGATCCATGCTTGATGTCCGTGGTCTATGCCCAGCTGCTCCAGGTCAGCTCATCAAAGCGACTGTGTAGTTTTTACTGTTAATTTCTGGAAATATCAATCGAATTTTTGCTGATAGTAAATGAAATGATGCCCAGTTGTTGAAAAGTGTTGAACTGATTAACAAACCGTTGAATGCATGTTCTAATGTGCTGGAAGTCTGTCTGAAGGCTTCTTAGTGAATAATAAATAGAGTCACAGTCACTACCTGCGTTTGAAGATGTTAACAGAGATGACTCAATAGGCAAAGGCTGACTCCGCTTGACTGCATTTCGGCCATCTTCAGAAAATGTAGGTAGGTCGCAGTTCTCTGGCTCTTGAAAAGTCACCTCACATATCTGCGGAGCTTCGGTCCCCGTTTTCATTTTCTCAATCTGTGTTTTCGTTTTAGCATGACAGAATTTCTTTAACAAGTAAATCCTCAACATATCGAGTCTGTTTCCTAAAGTTATGAACTTCCATCTCATATTCAGCTTTGAGTTTTTTCTGTGACCGAGTTAGTTTCTGTGTATTGGCAGGTCCCCATGGACGCCTGAAAATCATCTGCAGCGTTAGCGCCTTTCCTTTCTGGAGAGGGTTTCTTTCACCTTTCAGTTCCTCAGTCACTTCTTGAGTCACTTTCTCTGAGCTTTCAGAATGAGCTGTGTTTTTATCCACTTCTTCAACTATTTTGGGTTTAAAAACCATTTTCTTGGCAGCAGCCAGTCCAGACCTGAGAGACCTAAAAATCCCCAACAAAGATTTAGGTTCTTTGCAAGTCTGGATGTCGTTTTTGTTTTTCAGATCTTCAGATTTGGTGTTTGCACCAGCAACGCCGGTCTAGTTTATGGGATTCATTTCATCACATAAAGTCCTAACTTTTTCAAGAGCGATCAATAATTCTTTCTCTGCCATTTTGAAAGTCCTTATGTTCTCGTGTTCCTCCAGCTTTTGTAGTTTTGTCTGTTCTGTCACCAGCTTAAATGTGTCACTATGAGCCTTAATTTCTTCATCCAGTTTGACCTGAAGTTTTTCAGCCTGCTTCTCAGCACGCTCACATCTTTTTTGTAGTTCCTGGTTTAAAAACTCCATATGCTCTAAAGATTTCAGTAAGTCAGACTTTTCCTCCGCAAAAGCTCTTTGTTCTGCACTTATGATTTCATAGAGGCTGGCTTTTTCAGCTTTGAGGCATTTAATAAGGGTAAGGCCTTTAATGTTTGCTTTTCCACGAACCTCTCGATCTTTACCAGGGTCTGGCACAGGGACTGAACACTGACGTGTGGTAGGTTCTGCTGTTTCACTTTTTAAAACAATCTCTTCATTCGATTCATGGAAACGGATGATCATTGTGTAATGAAGTTAATTTACATCTAATTACGGACCGTAAGACATTAAGATTGCATATCAAGTATGAAATCCATCTTACGGACCACTGAGTTGTTTAACTAGAAGATCGGAACTTTTTAATGTAGGGATTTGTAACACTTTGTATTAACTGAGAGACAAGAGAAGAGAGAGAGTCCTTCAAACGTTTAAGATGATTTATTACTAAATAATTTTAAAGAATTTAAACAAGACTAACTCTACTAATGATGGATGTATCTGGTATTAATGAGATGTGAGATGGTTGATGTGTGTGAATGAGTGTTACTATCAGAACTCTTGTATCCGGAGAGGCAAGTCTGAGTGGGAGATGATGTTTTGCTCCTAACTGTGATCATAACTGTGATCAGAGTTTGACGGGAGTTTCGTAAACACATGAGACGCCATTTTTGTCGCATCCACACATACCCTCAGAATGAGACCTCCTTCACGGATCCAGAATGTCAGGTCCACGGACCCTCCTTTCGGTACTGGAGCCGGTGGTACAACGTCACAGCACGACTAACTAGTCCTTGGATTGTCTCCAGGTAAAAAGTGACAGGTGGTTCACAGCATCAAAGGGGGACCCTCCTTGGGTCAGTGAGTTCAGCTTTATATATATATATACATACACACACACACACACACGTGTGTGTATGTATATGAAACAAATCACTATTTTTGTCAATCTTTAATGTTCTCTGGTACTTTTAAATTACATTTATTTTAGAAATCTGAACATCTGAAACATTAGGTAACTGTTTTGTAATAATAAAATAAGTTTTAAACTAAAATCTTCACACATTAGTGCAGAACAGAACTCAATAAAAAAGGCATCAAAATATCAGTTCTCAAATTCTCTGTTTTAAATGTTTTCGTTAAAAATAAGAAATGAATAATAAAAGCAAGGAGACAAAAATGTGTGTTAAAAACATGTTAAAGTACTAAAAAGGATGCAAGACATTCAGGAAGTCGTGATATTGGGATGTGGTTTGGGTGATCACCGCAAAATCATGACATATCATGACATTTGTATTTTTTATTTATTATTTTTATTTAAATTAATTAATTAACTTAAATAAATTAATCAATTAACTTAAATAAATTAATTCTATGATGTCATAAAGGCAGGGGAAGAAGCCAAAGTGTGTTGTTTCATTGGGTGAAGCCAACCACAACTACACCGACAACAACAACACCACCTTTTACAACATTTTATATTATATATTATATATATATATATATATATATATATATATATATATATATATATATATATATATATATATTCAATTCAAGTTTATTTATATAGCGCCAAATCACGACAAGAGTCATCTCAAGGAACTTCACATAATAAACATTCCAATCCAGGTCAGTTCATTAAGCCAATCAGAAAAAATGTTTCCTATATAAGGAACCCAGCAAATTGCACTAGTCAGTGACTTTACAGAAATCCTCATACTAAGCAAGCATTTAGCAACAGTGGAGAGGAAAACTCCCTTTTAACAGGAAGAAACCTCCAGAGGATCCTGGCTCAGTATAAGCAGCCATCCTCCACGACTCACTGGGGATCGAGAAGACAGAGCGGGCACGCACGCACGCACGCACACACACACACACACACACACACACACACACACACACCAAGCAATGTGCCTATGGTTACATTGTGATTTCTTAGTAAAAATTCTATTTGGTGAGGGATAAACTTTATTGTATTTATCCTAGTGAATCTATTGTTAAACGGGTAAACTAGCAGTAGCACATCCAACGTCAAGGAATCAAAAAGTTATTATCAGGAGAGGGAGAATGTTTAAGTGGTTAGCAGCAGAGTGCTAGACGATGGCTCCCTCCATGAGGACACCACAGCTCAGCAGAATATCACCGTAACATCCTCTGGGGAGAAAAACACTTAGAGGAAAAAATAAAGTTAACAGCTGAAATTCCAGAAATTAATACAGTTAAAGAGTAGATTGTAGAAGAAAGTAGTAGAGTGTGAAAAGTGGTCAGTGTATCCTCCAGCAGTCTACGCCTATAGCAGCATAACTACAGAGATAACTCTGGATAACCTAGCCTTTTTAGATGGAGGCATGTTGGAGGCAGGGCAAGGGAGAGCCATCTTTACTGACTGTACACTCCACCTCCCTCTACTCCCCCACTTGTCCAGATGTAGGCTAACATCAGATTTTAACCATAGGCCCTATCAAATAAAAATGTTTTAAGCCTAGTCTTAAAAGTAGACAAGGTGTCTGCCTCACAGACTAAAGCTGGGAGCTGGTTCCACAGGAGAGGAGCCTGATAACTAAAAGATCTGCCTCCCATCCTAATTTTAGATATTCTGGGAACCACCAGTAAACCTGCAGTCTGAGAGCGAAGTGCTTGGTTAGGAACACATGGAACAATCAGATCACTGATGTATGATGGAGCTTGATTATAAAAAGCTTTATATGTGAGAAGGAGGATCTTAAAATTTATTCTGAATTTAACAGGTAGCCAATGTAGGGAAGCTAAGACAGGAGAGATATGATCACTCTTTTTAATTCTCATCAGATCTCTCTCCCTCTCTCTCTCTCTCTATATATATATTTTTTTTTTCCTTGAACTCCTGTCCATTGGCTATCAGGCTCCTAGTGTTCCACTGAGGGACACAAAAAGCCATGATGTTCAATCATAAACCTTCAATCTACAGTGGAGCGTGGCTAGATCAACAAGCAGAGCAAAATGTTTATGCATCCAAGTCTGTCTAGATTTCTAGGCTTGGAGATCATTTCAGTACCCACAAACTTTGGTGACTGTAATGTGTAATATTTATAGGTCTTTACAAAATAAAGGATGGTCTTAAAGACCTTTACACTAAAACAGACTTCGTGGTAAACCTGCAAATGTTTCTTTGTTATATTATATTGTACTATTGATTTTAATTTCTCATTAATTTCTCATTAAACTTCTCATACATATCACACTAAAACAGACTTCAAACTGGCTACTCTCTTTAGTTCACCTAAAACAACCACGTAAAAGAATCTGAGCATAAAAAATAGCCTTAATCATTAACATTTAATGCCATTATGGTTGGTTAATTTATCTAAATGGTGACTTTAGTATTTCTCCATTTGCTTCTATCAGCCATCCTTGAGCATAAGTTTATTCAGTAGGAGTACAAAACTTTATTATCCCTAATGGGGCAATTTGTCTTGCAGCCAACATTAACAGTCAGAGACCACACAACAAGCAGGACAGTCATCATACAACCAGGGTGCAGACATCAGGTTTGCCAGTCTTATATAAGGCCGATCACACATCACTGACAATACGAACACTAACAGGGAATAATGAACTTTTATACCTCTTCAAGTTGTATCGTACCGCCCTGCATCTGCGAGCTGATGGCAGCAATGTGTACCCACAGCACAGAGGGTGATTGGGGTCGTGGATAATAGCTTTAGCTTTCCTCCTAACCCTTGATCTGTCAAACTGAGAGACATCTACAAGACTTCTTCATGTAACTTTGCTGCACATTTTGACGATGTGCTTATGGTGAGAGACTCAAACCAGCCAATAAAGGAAAAAGCAAAAACAGACTAAATAAAACAAGAATAAAGCATTTTCATTAAAGAGTTCAAAGAGTCAGTTCCAAAAGATTTATGTCAAGACGTGTTCACAAGAAGAAAGTCTTCTTTATAACTAGTAAAATAAAGTAAGATAAATATATAAACCATGCAAAGATGTCATTTGATAAGCGGACTTCATTTCCAGCTCTGTTTAAGCAGCAGGTGCTGCTAATCTCTTATCGATGGCTCGATGAATTACACCTGTTACTTTATGCACCACCACGGAGAAGAAAACATTAAACCCTGTCTGGAGAAAGTGAAAAGAAACTATTCAAAGACATTTTAAATGCATGTTTAATTTTTAAGAGAATACTAAGCATCGTGTCATTTCTGTATGTGTCTCTACATAAAATACAGATCTTATTGTCACCAAAAAGATGCATAATGCCACAAATGAATAAATGATTGCAAAGACTTTCATAATACAGGCAGTTTTAGAAGTGACATATCCATAAAAAGGTACTGGGGTTTAATAATAAAGGCAGTTTATGCAGCACTTTGCCTCTCACTGTCTCTCTCTCTCTCACACACACACATGCGCGCACACGCACACATAATACTTCTAATGTTCTGCATTTACACACACCCACGTACAACTCCTAAAAACCCAGGTACGAGATAAACAAGTAAAATTTGGTCCCACATGACCAGAAGTAATCAGTACCAAACCTTTAGATATGAATAATTATGCATAATTTGTGGAGCTAAAAAGATTTTGGACCGTCTTACAGACTTGCAACCAATACCAATAAACCAATAAAAACTGAATGCAAAATTTAGTCTGACTTCAACTCTTTTTCAGCTCTCTGAAAACTTGTGTGAATATTTCTTCTCTCACTTAAATCTGACACTTCCAGTTAAATTAAAACAGACTGGTGACTCCCTTTTGCTTTAAAACAACAAAACAATAGATTTGGAGTAAACAAAACACACATTAACAGTATATTACATATTTATAGAGCAAAAGACTAACAATTGCACATAATGGTTGGCTAAAATAGTTTAGGGAGTAACAAAAAATGGCACAGATATAAACATTTGAACAAAAGTGTACATTTGAATTTCTTGATTTTCCACAAAAAATATTAAAACGTGAAATAGAAAAGCTGCAGAGAAAGAATGAAAACAAGATGTGTGTTTAATTTTCCTTTTTTTAAAACAAGCCCTTGCTCTTCTTCAGGTTCTGCTGTTTCCAGTTCGCCATGGCGTTGAACTCCACGCGACTCACATCAAAAAGTGTCTGCAAAACCACCAAAATCAAAACAAGTAAGTTTCTGGACATGTTTATTTGTGTATTTCAGACAAATATGCAGCACAGGTAGGTAGGTGTGTGTCACCTTGAAGTCGTCGTCAGACAGGTAGTCCTCCAGACGCTGAGGGTCCACTCCTTCCGGTAAGGGCTTCCTGGTCAGCTCTTCGATGGAGTACTGCTGCTTGCTGAGCTTGGACAACACATCTTTCACCAGAACTGCTCTGTTCCTTGAGCTTCCAGCCTGCAAACAGATTCAACCCAAAAATGTTAACCCAACAAATTAAAGGGTTTTCTGTCATTTATGAAACAAAACTGGAAGAGATGTACATTTGATGTGACACTGGTGTCCTTCTCCCAGTGTGGGAAGATGTTTGTGAATGTCAGGGGCTCAAAGCCCGCTACGACCAGGTAGGCCAGAGGGGGGCGCCGCAGATTCTTCTCTGTGAATCACAACGAGACAGTCAATGAAACTGGTACAAATAATGACTAAAGAAAAAAACAAGCAAATATTTGATGTGACTTCTGATACTTCAATATGTATTTATAACACATTTATATGGACATTTTCACATTAATAAAGTAAAGGTTGCATGTCTGCAATGAGATACTGACTCAGGGACAGTCTCAATTACAAGCCCATTATTTGTTTGGTCTATTTTTTGTTTATTTTCTGTTTTTTTTAACACATACAAACATAAAATTATAATTAGAACATTAAAAAAAAACCAAATCATTAGACACTAATGTTCAAAACACACGTCACTTCCCTCATCGTAATCCTTATTTCTTTATTATAATCAACTATTTATTTATTTATTTATTTATTCACGATACATTTTGTTTTCCTCTTCAGTCAAAAACACAGGGAATGCTGCAGTGCAGCTCGCCAAAATAAGAGCATTGAGAAATTCCTTCCACAACTATGTTTCTGATTGTTAATGTTACTAAAGCCTTCCATCATTACAAGTGTGTGTGTAGAGTGAAAACCTTTACAGACATTACATTCTTTGATCACCAACAAGATTGTCTTGAAAGGACAAGGAAAGTATCTATGTTTATGTTTATTTATTTCGCAGACGCTTTTATCCAAAGCGACTTGCAGTTTATAACCTATAGGTCATGTTGTGATCTGTGGGGGAAACCGGAGTACCCGGAGGAAACCCACGCATGCATGGGGAGAACACACAACTCCACGGAGAAAGGCCGCAGCCGAGTTTCGAACCTGTGACCTTCATGCTGCGAGGCAACAGTGCTAACCACTGCGCCACCATGCAGCCACCATGCATCTAGCGCTCACATTTGCAGACTGCAGACACTGATTTACATCAGAAAGTGTCAGAGGTCAGGAGTGAGTCTGAAGTTTCTTTTTATCTAATAAGAACATGAATGTAAAAAGGAAACGCGTGTGTGGGAAAAGATGCTTTTCTGGAATGTGGATGCTTGGAAACAAAACTAGTCAAGTCAAATGTTATTTCTATAGCACCTAATAATGGCAGCAGCCCTGAAGTGCTGCACACAGAGCAAAAAACACATAAAAAAGGCGACAAAGAATAAAAACAACAATAAAAGATACAAAAACTTACAAAAACATTAAAAACAATAAAACCATAAATGAATCTGAAGCCTGAGTACTGGAGGTTAGTAGCAGAATGCAAAGGCATACAAAGTTAAACAGGGCCACAGTATCAGCTGTGTTAGCCTCTAGAGGTCGACTGTTCCACAGCACAGGAGCCACCACAGAAAAAGATCCATCACCCTTAAACTATACCAAAAACATTTCGGTATGCTGCACAACCGATTAAACACTACACACACATGATCTCTAACCTTTGCAGTACTGCAGCACGGTCTCCATGGCACACTTCCTCTCACTGTCCCAGCGCATCTTTGCAGAACCGGTGCACTGTGTGTCATCAGGCTGCCAGCCCTGCCACAGATACACCTCCATGCGGTTGTCCAGCAGGAACAAGGCTGAACAGAAATAAGAAATAAGATATCGGGTCTTAATGATTACCTGTACTTCAGGTTGCTCGTGTTACCTGGCTGCTGTGCAGAGTAGAGGTTCTCCTGCAGGAAAGGCATAGCCATCACTCCCTCTGTCACTCGGGCAGGATACAGCAGCTCCTCCCCTTCAAATGCTCCAGAGCTGGCACTCAGCCGGAAGAGCCGGGGTGTGTAATTGTACTTCCCCGGATCTGGAGAACAAACACACTCTCAGTGATGACCCTCTGTCTTCAAAGCTAAGTCGTTTACAGATTTCTCACCAGACGTACCTTCTAGCATACAATCATAAGACTTCTTGTCCAGTGGGCCTAAAGCCTGCTCAAACTCTGCAGGCTCAGATCCTTCCTCCACCTCCTCTACCTTCAGCCTGCTGGTGCTGTCCAGTCCCATCTCAGAGGGACACCTTTAAACCAAAAAACCTGTCAGTCACTGAGAATCAGCTGTTTACCCCTCCTGTTTTTTACCCATCTACCTCTGTGTTAGTTTATCCACGGCACTTCGGGCCACCAGCTTGGAGCCTGCATGAGTTTTACATCCATGCCACAAGTAGAGGCGACCTTTCTGAGCGTTGAGCAGAACCAGACTGGCCCGAGAACGCAGACTGGCTTGCTGACACTCCACCTCTACAAGAGAGGCCTCCACTTCCGCTTCACCACGAGAGCAAAACAGCCTCCAACTACCTGAACACCAAAATAATTCATCTAAACTCATCTGAATCTGAGCATTCATGGTCTTCTAAAGCATCTTGATCGTGTTTGTACCTATGACGGTGGAGCCGTTGTCCCTGCTGCCCTTATGGATGACTAATCGTCCTTGAAAGAGCTGCAGGAAACACGGCGGCTCTTTTCCTTGACTCACCAACACCTGAAAAGAATGAACACAGTTTGTTTTACAAATAAATAAGAGTCCGAGGTTCTACTTTAGGATTTACTGCATCATGTAAGGTAAATGAGGCAGTATTGAATGATTGGTTCTGTGTTTGTGATGAACTGGACCCACCTGCGCCCCCCGGTGGCTGCCCAGCTCCACGGTCATGAGAGCAGAGGTTCCTTTCTCGCTGGCGCTCGAGTGGCGTCCCTGCCAGAAAAAACAAGCTGTCCTCTCCCGCCCCGGTGCGCCGCTGCTCAGCTCTCCGGGTTTCTGACGCTTCCCAACTGGCACAACGAGGCAGAAACAAAGTGAAACCAGAGGATGGGACTTTTAACATCAATTACAACCATTTGTGTTCGCGCCACCCACCAAGCGTGGTGATGGAGTACTTCCAGCGGATGATGTAGGCGTCACATTCATGCAGCTGGCCGATGCTCTCCTCAGGCACTTCCTCCTCTCCGTGCTCTTTGATGTGCCAGGCTTCCACCGCTACTGTAGCCAGCTCGGCTTGTCTCCCATCCTCTGTCCTCACCAGGCCATAACCTCTCTGGACGTCAACCCCCTCCAGAACCATCTTTACTGGCACAGGCTCGTTGTCCAACAGAGATCTGGCGTCACATGGCTGCAGGTCCAGGTCAAACGGGGAGCGTACAGTGGAGGAATCTGGGCTCTGAGGGGTTTAAGGTTTTAAATATTTTAATTAATTTGAATATATTTTTATTTGTTGCTCCTTTTATGTCCTCTAAGCCACTGAGATAGATATTCAGACCTTCAACTAGAACCTAATCCACTTTTGGCAGCAACAAAAGCCTACAAGCTCGGCACAAATGTCTTTCATCTCATCTACCTTGATGTCTTCTGCTTGAGCCGTTTCCTCTTTCTTCCTCTCGGCCCAGTCCAGGAACTTCTCCCTGAACAGGGACGTCTCGTTGTGCTCCGAGAGACGGCCAAACAGAGTCCAGCTGGGACGTCCCTCCCCCTGTCTGCATGGAACACACACGCACACGCAAACACACACACACACACACACACACACACACACACACACACACACACACACACAAAATCTCAGCAGCTGCACTGTCTCAGGTAAACCACTAGGGGTTGCTACAACACTAATTCTCATCTGAATAATAACATTTCTGTCTAACTGTAACTCTAATTGAACTAAAGGTGAAGCAGAAAAGCAGGAATCTGAAATGCCTTCTGAGTGTTCCTTTACTTCAGGCTGAGGAACGTCATACTCACAGTGGCACATCGGAGTTTGTGCAGGAGGCGTCTAAAGGGTTGAGTCTGCATTTGCTGTAGTCGTAGCTGCCTCCATAAAGCTGCTTGCCCAGTTTGACAGCTACTTTTCTGTCACCCAAGGGCACATCTTTCCCGTGCCATACGTACACTTCACTACCAAAGTCGAACACTAAAACCTGAGCAGGGGAGGAGGGAAGAGAGATGGTTGTATGTTGAAAAACAATAATTACAAACGGATGACGGGTTCACAACGCATCTGACTGATGGTACCTCTTTAGAATTGAGCAGCGTCACACTGGGGATGGAGGCCCAGGCATCTTCATGAGGGACCAGCTTGTCTCCCTCCAGTCTGTAGACCCCGTTGGAGTCCACAACACCACTCTCAAACTGCTCATCTTCCTCTGGACTCCCCGCTCCTGTAAAAAAACACACACACACATTCTCACGCTCAGCCTCGGTGTGTGTGTGTGTGTTTCTGTTTGTCGTTCTGATTAAATTCAAACGTGCACCTCTGTATTCGGCCTTTCCTCCGAGCAGACTCCAGAACTCTTTGGCCCATCGGCTGTCGGTGTTGATGCCCTCCTCCAGTGTAGTCACCTGAGGAGCCTTACAGCCGAGGTCCCTCTTGGTCTGAACGTAAGACGCCATCTCCGATGCCTGCTCACATAGTATGTTTATCAACAAAAAGGCAGAAATAAAGAAAAAATAATACCCCCAAATGCATTGTACAAGACTAAGCTAGTAAAATCATGGCCTAATCAGCGACAGACAGTCTGCTATCTTTTTGAGGAATGTCAGATTGTGCAACAGAGTCACGATGACCTGCAGCGATTCAGAGAAAAGAAATATCTGCAGCTGACACGTTCATTCTTACTTGTACTTGTGTTTTCAAAATGGAGAAACTTTGATTTAAATGAATTATTTGTGGCATAAATTTATGACATTTTGAATTAAGTTAAACCGGATGATTGTTAACCTGCTGAACTAATTCCATCGGACTGAAACCTGATAATTCAGTAATAGTAAAGGTTTGATTCCACACAGTAATGTGTCACCTCATCTCTGACCCGCGACAGCCACACGTCCACTAGGTTAGGCACATCCTAACGTTACATTGAGCCAAACTGTTGTAATAACCAGAAAACCCTCCATCCCACTAAAATCACGAGGCTGAATAAACCACACACACACACACACTCAGCAAAATTAAGGGTTAGGTTTAATAATAAACAACCCAACAGGTTTCCTTCAGCAGGACCTGGGTCTGTTTTTCAGATGACTCATCGTGGTGCATGTCTAAACATGCATAGTTCTCAGAATTCCCCTTCAACAGATGTGAGTTTTACTACCTTAGACTTTTCTATGACGTTGGCGAACTCTCCGCTCCACATAAAGCAGTTCTTTGGTGTAATAAGGAGGAAGCAGTCGCCGCTGTTCAGGGAGCGAGCCGTTGGCTCCACCAAACGCACCTGGACATGCCTCCGACCTGCAGAACCCAGCAGCTTTTACTCATCTGTCTTTTATCCTGAAGACATGACTCCTTTATGGTCATTGCTCTACCTTTGATTCGGATCAACATGAGTTTATGGAAAGGAACCGCGCTGTTGTTGGTCACAACTTCGGTGGACTTCACACTACGCAGGCTGACCTTTCTGAAGTTCTCCTTGCTGGCGAGCCCCGCCAAGGCCACTTCGGACATGTTGGAATGTTTCGCCACTTTGTGAAGAAAAAATACACACTAAGTTATCCACCTGAGATGCTGAAGTGATTCTCTGTTTAACCAGCAGACAGCTAAACTTTGGTAACTGCAGTGAACAGGTCATGCATTTGCTATTCAGTGGCAGCTCGTCCATAGGGGGTGCTAGGGCGCTGCCCCACCAGTCTCACAGGAAGAGGAAAAAGAAGATAGGAATCACAAAATTAAACTAAACTACATCATATAGACTGTACATGCTGTGTGTAATCTGCATTTAAGTGTAATTTGAAAAGGTTATTTCACATTTTTACTACGACTGAATCACCTTGTGACATATTTCCTGTTCCTTTTGAGGGCAGCAATCGTTAACATTAACCTATGCTTAGTGGCGCATGCACGCCGGATCCCGCTCCAATACAACGAATACGTTTGCAGATGTTTGCGACCGAAACCGGGGGGCAGTCTCAGCTCAGGAATCCAGAAGCTCTCCACAGTTCACTGTTTTTTTTTTAAGTTCACCATTCTTTGTTCATTTTAGAGCAGCTGAGTGCACCTCGTGGATTATTATTTTTTTACTATGGAGAACTGGAAAATGATGGAATGTGACGTATGTGTGCAGTTTGCATATGTTGGTGAATAATAGCCAGGTTTTTTGAACAACTTTGTGCTCGTGGGCCCGGCACCGGTCCGTTGGGTTCAAAGTGTGTGACGCATAAAAACGGTAGTTTGGCGTCCGCTAGTGGTGATATGTGGTTAGCGCATCTAAACAGAAGGCAAAAATGCATCCCACTAACAATTCACCAGCTGCCACCTGTTATTCGTGTGCATATAAGATGCCCCCTTCCTCTGATTTAAACTCTGAAAAGGTCACTGGGTCAGTATAGCCTGAGGAACACCCAGAAAGAGGAAGTGAGTGATGAAAAACTTTGAACAAGCAGCATAAAAAAAAAAACTTCCTGATGAGATCTGCTGTTTACACCTGTCCATTTGTTTGCTGTAGTTTATAATAACAAATGTTTAGAGGTGCCTTGGATGTGAACTTACTTCTCTCCACCTGGATCCTTTTGGTCTCCACCGAGGCCACGTTGAGCCTCTGTTCGGTGTAAACCTGCCGGATGTCGTTACGAGCAGCGAGAGCCTTCAGGGGGTTCCTGGAGCCTTGATTCCTCCTGGCTGGTCGCACGGCTCGCTTGTGCTCCGCCACAGCCGAGGTGAGCCTAAAGCCATTATCAGACACAAAAAATGCTAATAAACTGTTTTTAAACAATGCATTAGGCAATATTAGTTATTAATTAGCATTAATTAACAACATTAATAACAGTCAAATTTCTAACATTTTGCAAAAACAAGAAAAATTATCAAAGATTTCACAACCAGCTCAGTGGTTTAGTGATAGCGTCCGCCGTGGGACTGAGGGATCAGGGTTCAAGTCCCGGTCTGGTCATGGGACCCAATGCCTCCCTGCTTGCCACTCGGCTTTAAGGGTTAGGATTGGAGGGTTAAACCACCAAAAGTTTCCTGAGCGCCTGTGTCGGCAGCTAACTGCCCCCCAGGGGACGGGTCAAAAGTGGAGGACAAATTTCACACTCACCAGTGTGTGTCACAACTTGCTTCATGGCAAGAAGAAAAGGGAAAAAGTATGTAGGGTTTGTAGAAACTAACTTTGGTGTGCCGGCCTCCAGCTCACTGAGGTCCTCTTCTGTCAGAACCACGCTGGTCTCCAGTTTAGAGGAAGAGACGGATCTGTAGAAGCTGCTGAACGTCTCCTCGTCGTCCGGCTTCATCACCTCTTTTTCTGTCTCTTTCGTCACCTCGATGGTGGATGTTTTGGTTTTGCTCCCATCTGACGCCCCATCCCCCCACACAAACATACAGTCAAACAAGAAAAGAAATAATTAGAGTTTATTTTCTAAAGAATGCATTTTTTGCAAATTGTGAGGTGATTTTTATACAAAAGTCTTCAGTCATATAAAATACTGATGAAAGTCATTTCAAAATAAGAATGAATCACAATTTAACCATGAAATTGTAAATGCAGATAAACATTTTCTCCGCACATCCAACAGACCCTCTGATAAAATGTTTACATTTACTCGGGGAACAGAGCCGTGTGGATTATACCTTTACTGCTGAGCTTGTCAAGGAAGCACTGCAGCTTGTCGAGGCGTTTGTCTCCTTCCACGTTGATGCAACTTCTGCTAGAGATTTCTGACCAGAAGATTAAATGTGGTCAATTCCAAAACCCAGACAGGGTGGACACATCGTTGGGTGTGGGGGACGACAATACCTTCAGGTGGTTTCACAGGAGTGGTTTTAGATTTCTTTGGTGAGGCGATTGCTGACTCTTCCTTCCCTAAACTTGAGACGAGACCTGGTGGACCAGACAGAAGGTTTTAGTTTTTGCTTTGTTTGTTTTTCTTGTTCCTGATTTTCAAATTTCCACAGGTCTTCCTTTGTCTTGAAAACTTCCCTCTACACTCAAAAAAAAAAAAAAAAAAAAAAAAATTCCTGGCCCAAGTAAACACAAGCTAATACTTAGTTATTTATATGATTTAACTCAAATTTATAAAATCACAACTGTTATTTATCAAAACGTTGAACAAAAATCAAAACTTGAACCTAAACTAAGAATGTTTAGTAAACCCTACTTAATCGAATCCCATTTGTAGGACTTCTAAAAAACTGCTAGGGGCAGCAAATCCCCAGCATGTCATTTGTGCTTCACCAGGGCTGAAAAGGTAAAAGGGAATATACTGTGCATGCACTAAAAAAAGACTCTTGGCCCTAGTAATCACCAACTAACATATTTATGTAAGATTTAACTAATATTTACAAAATCACACCACTTATTTATTAAAATAGATAAACTCCAGTCAAAAAACATCAGAAAATATGCCTTAAAATGGATCTTTTGACTTCATGTAACACAATTACATGGAAAATGCAAATGTAATTGTATTACAAGAAATCTACTTTTTTTCCCCAATGTTGCTTTAATTTGTCTTTATGGAAATAGTGTTGTACAGAAAACAATTTGACCTGTCACTGGTGACCAGAATCCATTAAAAAGCTGCTGGAAGCACAGGTGAAACAAACAAACAAACACAAAAAAAAAAAAAAAAAAAAAAAAAAAAACTGAATATGGTGCAAAAGCGATTAATCGAAAAAAATAATCGACAGATTAATCGATTATGAAAATAATCGTTAGTTGCAGCCCTACTTCCTGAGCCTTTAGATTGCCTCTCAGTCTAAGTTGAATTGATTAAATAAATTAACTTTTGCACCAGATTCTAAAATTTCCAGTTTCACCTGTAGAAACAGAAACATGCTAAGCCTAACCTTTCTTGGCCATTCGTCCAGCCACGGTGAACTGGTCCGAGTCGTTGGCTGCTCCTTTGCCTTTGCTCTTCGACTGCTCCGTCTTCTCTTCGAGGATCTTTAGCCTATCATTCAGCGACATGGTGGTCTCCATATTGACTTTGGACTTCTGTTGGATTTACAAACAAGAATCTGTTAGACACACGCTGCATGGCGGTGCAAATGTTAGCACTGCTGCCTCGCAGCAAGAAGGTTGCAGGTTTGAAACCCGGCTGCAGCCTTTCTGCGTGGAGTTACATGTTCTTTCCCATGCATGCGCAAGTTTCCTCCGGGTACTCCGGTTTCCCCCACAGATCACAACATGCCCTACAAGGTTAACAATTGTATGTCGCTTTGGAGAAAAGCCAAATGAATAAACATAAACAAACAGACACTACTTTATCTATTTCACACAAGAGCACATAAAAGGCCAGCTAAATGAGACAAAGATGTTAAAGGTCAAGAAAAAAAACACGTATTAAGTATTAAGGAATAAATATTTTCTCACATAAAAAAAAGTGGAATATATAATGAACCCTCAAGTAAATGAAACCATCAAGTCAAAAACATCACACATCCTGACACCAAAGGCTCTTTACTGGAATTCTGTTCTCCACTGGAACCCAGCAGCCACATCTCAGTAAATAATATTACCCTCCTAAAAATTTAAAACGTTTTATGCCCCCACAGGGAATTTTATTGCCACGCAGCTTTTCTTCACTAATAATGAGCAACACCGTATGTGTAATTCAGATTCCTCTGTAACTGTAGGCTACACACAGAGAGGACAGGCCCAACGACAGAACGTGACAACATACGAGAAAGCCATTCCCAGAAGAGAAATGTTTACTAGCAGAATGCAACTGTGAAACATTTGTCAACAATTGCACATTATAATTGGAACTACTTGAAATTCGAGTGAAAGAAACAAATGCTGGAGATCAATTCAACGAGCAGCTTAGTGAGATCCCAGAGGATTTTTTATTTCTTTGTGGTTGAATGATGATCTGTGTGATCGTCTGACTGTCGTCATCTTTGCACTCTGTAGTCAATTTAAACATTTACAGATGTCAGCAGCTTTGAAGAGAAAAACATGTTTGGCTGGAGCTCAGCTAAGCAGCAGCAAAATGGCATGAGACATAAAGTCCCATAGTCATCATCACATACTGGTGAAGTTCATCTCCGCATCTGACCCATCACCATGGAGGGGAGCGGTGAGCTGCAGCTGTGGCTGCACGCGGGAACTATTTGATAGTTAACCCCCCCCAATCCAACCACTTAAAGCTGAGTGTCAAGCTGTGAGGCATTGGGTCCCATTTTTAAAGTCTTTGGTATGACCCAACCGGGAATCGAACCCCGATCTCCCAGTCCCAGGGCGGACACTGTACCACTAGCATTGGCTCCACTGAGGGGTTTTGGACGGGTTGGGTCAGGATGCTCGTTTGTCTGTTTTTTTTGTAAAAGCAGGCCATACAACCGACCTGGCCCGCACCATTCATGGGCCCTCTTCGGTTGTAGGTCCATAGGACAATGGAGCGGTACAGCTAGGGTGGAATGGCAGGCACATGAGGTCCATGGACTGGGGAACCCAAAAAAAAAAAAAGTCACTGCTTGCAATTAGCAATTAATATTTGTTATTTTGTGGCTCCAGCAAGCAATAGCAAGGTTTGGTTGGCTTCAGAACTATAAACATCTTGCTCCATTGTCGGCGACAGCCACATACAGGACGATACACGTTTTGGTTTAACCCCACCTGCCAGCTAGTGAGAGTCCGACTGGTGATCAAAATGCTCTCTTGAATTCGTGACCCATATTGGTCCATACCGACCCACTCCTTTCTATCTTGCTACCAAGTGTTAGTATGATTAAATGGGATATGGACCAATGGTCTAATGAGGACACGCGTATTGAGATAATGGTGTATCTGTATATATTTGATTGAATTTGAATGACGACCAAGAAAACAACAATCTGGATACGTGTTGCTTAAATAACCTTCTTCTGTAAGGTGGCCAGGCTCAACCCCAGAGATATTTTGTTTCTTCTCCTCATCCAAAACAACGAGGAGGTGGTCTTAATTTCATCTAATCTAATTTTACCTAATCTCATGAAGGCGGTCCAGGCATCTGATTAGAATTCCTCCAAGTTGCTTATATGTTCAGGCCTGTATTTACAGACATCTCCCACTTGGACAGTAAATAATAGTTCTAGTAGAACAGCTGATACTTTACATATATTATTACTACCGCATTGTTTCACAACCCCCTATCCATTATGCCTAATGTGTATGTCGAGAAACTACTGTTGTACATAGTGTCTTGTCTCGTTTAATTCTTTGCATTCTTGGTGACTTTGTACTCTTTTGCTAGCTGTCCTGAGCTTTGGTAATGCACAAATGTCCCCACTGTGGGATCAATAAAGTTTTACCTCATCTCTTCTGCATTTATCCCACTGGGAGTATATCCCAAGACACTGGAGGGACCATATATCTTCTCTGCACTGCACATGCAGTGGGATTCCCCAATAGAAGCCGAAAGTATGTCTTAGATACTTCCTCAACCCGATCTTGGATTAGCAGAGAAAAATGGATGGATAATGGATGTTTTTAGAAAACCATTGCTCTAAATTAAAGGTGCAACATGCAAGAATGGCATAATGTTGTCAAATATGGGTACTGCAGTTTATTTCTATAAACAAAATGTCTCTTAGTCACTGCCGTTCTCTGAGTTAAATTGCTGTTTCCAGTTACAGATCAGCGCCAGAAGATTCTAGATAACAAGCAAATATAACTACACAGTTAGTTGATAAATACATAGTCATACATTGTTAGCACTCTTGGGTGTTTTACTGTAGGGAGCACTTACTACTCTTATTACAGTAATATGCCCCTGTACTGCTATGCACTTGCTGTTACAGTTATGAATAACTCAGTAAAACGACACGATTGACTCATTATTCACTTCACACACATTTCACTGTCGAGTTATTGGTAAAAGAAAATGCAGCTTGAGGTATTTTTAGAGCTGACTGTTTGCTTATAAGCATTGTTAGCTCAACGTTAGCTTCTAACCTGCTTCACCCAATATTAGAGTAAAACCAAAAGATGCCGTAGCTTCAGGGGAACAAAAAAAATTCTGAGTCACTCCTGTGTACCGGCTTCAGTCCTTTAAACAATTCTGGAGCTTTTTGCCTGCTGGTGTTAAATTACAAATCCTAGTAGGGCTGCTCAATTAATCGAATTTTAATCACGATTACGATCTGAGTTTTGAACGATTATAAAAAACAAAACAAGCCGATTATTTGCTCCTCCCGCCTGCGCTGTGCCGAGTTGCAAATGAAGCGCTCCTCCCACAGTGTTGCCAACTTTGTGACTTTGACGCTATTTCTAGCAGCTTTTCAGACCCCCTTCTTGACTTTTTAACTTAAAAGTACCTAGCGAACACCTCAGAAACATCTCTGGTAACCCTTAGCTACTTTCTGGATAACTGTCGTCGACATTTCCTGCAGGTTAGCTAAACACTCCGCCTGCTCTCCGGACCGTTCTTCAGGACATTAGGAAAGGGAATGATGTAGTGATGTGTCGGTCGCTAAAGACAGCTCTCGGAGCCGGCTCCCTGTTGGATTAACCAGAGTGAGTGACACACACACCGCACCTGCGGACTCCTGAGCCACTAAAACGGCTAAATGTGCGCGTGCAGCGTGCTAAACACACGAGCAGCTTGCCCTGATTGCTGTGAGACCGGGTTGGGGGGTGGGGGGTGCAGCTGTGGTTGGGACAATTATTACATTAATTGATGGACTTGTAAATAAATAGTTTATAAATAAGGTAGAAATAAGTTCCTCACGCTGATAAATAATAACTAATCTCTCTGAGGACACGGTGCTAGTGCACTCTCCAGCAGCACATTGACACGACTAAATACGTATTATGCAACATTTTGTGAACATCAATTTATTTGCATGTATTTGTTATAAATGCCACTGTATAATTCTTGCTGTCAGTATTTGCAAGATATTGGTATTTGGGTCTGTACTGTTAGACTTAAATGAGTTAAACCAAGGTCTATAGACCTTGGGTCATAAACTATGAGCTATAAGTATATTGGTCTTTTTATACTGGGAATCAGGAGTTATTTTAGTGATCATCTTGTTTCTTATTTTTGTCCTGATTGTGCCCTGAGCAATTTTATGACTGAATAAAAACAAATAAAATCAACATAAATTGAAAAATCGTCCTAAATAATCGTGATCTCAATTTCAGTCACCATAATCGTGATTATTATTTTTGCCATAATCGAGCAGCCCTAAATCCTAGTGCTGCAGCGTTAGCTTTGGGGCAGACTCGGGAACCCCGTGGGCTCACAGATTATAAACAGTCACAACAACCTTCTTTTGTGTTTTTGAAAGGAGAAAAACTGACAACCGGTCAGTCGGCTGAGGATGAAATCAGTTTCAATGTATCCTTCCTTCCTACACGATTGAGACATTAGACTGTTTTGTGATTATTTTACTGTAGAACGATTACAAATTGCTCCTATAATGTCTATGTCAAGCCACACATTCATCTTCTGAAAACACATCATTCACACCCTAAAAAGACAAACACAACTCAACACGTCCAACTTAAGTAAAGCATAAAATACTTTGTGACTGACAGCAGAAAACAAATCTAACAAACTTCAAACACCATTTATCTATCTGTCCTACTTCACTCAAGAGTTTTTGCTGCTTTTGAATGTCAAGCATGTTCCACTGATGGTGAAATATGAAACAAAAGTTCAAAGAATCCTGGATAATTGGGTTGGCCTGCACACAAGAACAACTGCACATGCTGCAAATGTTTTATATTTTTGCTTCTCCTTCAAACACACTCTCAACTCAAACACAAATGAATAACAGAGCTGCCATGTTAAGCAGGAGCAACGTGGAGTTTAACCTTTTCACATGATGGATAAACCGCATCTACCTGCTGAGGCACAGGCTCTCAAACACACAACAACACACAACATCACACAACAAATGATCACCCAAATTACATCTTCATGTGCTTGATAATATTTTTAAAAAGATGTTAATAGTTAATGCTGCGATGGACTGACTCGCTGTCCAGGATGTACCCCGCCTGACTGCCCATTGACCCCCCCCCCCCCCCCCCCCGCGACCCTACGTGGACAAAGCGGGTTCAGACAGTGGATGGATGGATGGATGGATGGGTTAATAGTTAATGGTGATTCTGATGAGCAAAACCCAATCTGGACATGTCAATACAAACAGTATTGAACAGATGGAAACTGAGCATCTGAGTTTAAATGAGCACCCTGATGCTTTTGAATTGAATTTCCCTCTGGGATTACTAAAGCATTTTTAAATTGAATTGAATTTAGTTTTTAGCATCATTTAGCAGCTCTTTGCAGTCTAAATTATCCTCTGGGATTATAAGATTTCTCACATTCAACTTATTTTAAGAATGCATTTCATAAACATTGTGAGCTTAAAAGACCACATCAGCCTTTATACAGTGTGCATTAATCTCCTACAACCATGCTAACGCACAGAGCACACCATCTGTCTAAACACAAAGACTTCCAGCTCTCTCACAGTCTTACATGCTGTCACAACCCCTAACTATAAGCCCTTCTCTGGATTTCATCAGGGAGGGGAAATACCTTGGCCTGACAGGACCCCAGAGAGAGCGGAGAGGCCCCCAAACTACCACAGGAAACCCTCTTTTATTTTCTCATAAATCCTGCTATATGCTTTAGTGTTAGCAACTCTTTATTCAAACCCCTGACACAGATATCAGCCACCTGTGAAGCAGCAAAATGATTTCATGGAGGAAAAACCAACACAGTGGATGGCTCAGATTTCTCTGTGGGAAACAAAGAAGCTTAGAGGTTGTCCATGCAGTCACAGAAGCAACTTACTTAGCATGTAAATGTATGCAAAGCAGGCAGCACACACCATTCCCATGCACCAACTCACCTGAGGGGATGAGGAAAGGTTGATAGGCTTGAATCAAAGTAAGGGGGTGAAGTCTGCAGGTGCACACAGAGGAAAGGAGGAGCTAAGAGAGGAATAAAGAAAGAAAGAAAAAAGGGGGGAAAGAAGGAAAATTATAAGAGGATAGTAAGGGTGAAGCAGGGTGAAATTACAAGCTGCAATTTCTGCAAAAAGATTTTAAGCTAACAGATAATTTGGTCATTTTTTTTAGCATTGAAGAGACTACACAGTGGAAATCCAGAATATTTCAACTATAAAAGGTTTATAACTAGCTTTGAGCTGACAACACACCAACTGGTAGATTTGATGCTAAAAAAGATATTCAAAAACATGCTTTATGTTTATGTGTAAAAGTCACATGTATTAACAGTTTTATGTGTTGTAGTTAGTAACTATACATAAATCATACACAGATATAAACAGGATGTCATCTATGATGGGTAAAATGTTAATTACTTATAACTTTTATAGAAAACACACTTGAAAATGGCCGGACATCTCCATTTAGTCTTCTCTGGGAAAGACTACACAATGTACATCCCATAAAAAATGATTATGCATGTTCAGAGAACTAAAACAGCAAAGCTGGTGCTTCTGCCTCAGAATTATTGTGTAGGAGTAGCATTGAGACTGTTTTAAGTTTAGGTTCCAACTTTGTTGAGTCATCACTGGAATGCAAACCCAAAAATGAAGTGAATTAATAAGGATCTCAAAGCACATCCTGCACTTACAAACAGCCCGGTACAGAAATGATAACCCGGGGTTATGACATAGATCCATTTACAGCCACAAAGCAGATATTTTTTGATTGTTGGGCTGTATTATTGTTTTCTTTTTTTTTCATCAGGAAAAACAGATGTCATCGGTCAAAACAACGTATGAATAACAGTCATTCCTCGTGACACCCCTCCAAATCAAATTTACAACCAGGCATCGCTTTACAACACCACGGTGGACAGAAAAGCATAGCAGGTCGAACAGGAAACATCTGGACTCGATCACGGTCTGTGCTGGTCTTTCACGTTTCCACCAAAGAGCAAAAACATCTGACCCAACTGTGCAAAGGCGAATAGAAGTGACTGCCAAAACAAGAAAAACAATGACGTTACCCTACCAAAAACCTTGAAAAATCAAGAATGGTTACCATTAAGACATAGCTTCAATGCTACTATGTCTTTCAACCCCTCCTTTACAGAAAAAACTGAAACATAAATATACATTTATTCAAAGGCAATACCCTCAGGCAGAAGGAGAAGAAAACTCCAAAAACCTTAGAGACAACAGCTCAGCCATCACTCGTGCACGCAACTGTTGAGAAAGCACTTTTTGTGCCATTAATGGAAAGACAAAATCTCCCAGGATTTTTTTTTGCAGATCTATTAGCTTATTACAGACCACACAAATAAAAAGTGACATCACATCTCAGTATTCGACTGGGAAATTGCTCAAATGTCATGCAGCATCTTTTTTCCAGACTTGGTGCGGACATCAGAGATTAGCTCATCCATGAGAAATCCCCAAAGAGGATCTCTGAACTTGATAGGTATTACAATAAAATGCTGTTTATAAATACAAATTACATCACCTTTGTCCTGCTTTGGGGACGAAACTCAAAGACGAGCAGCTTGCTTGAAGAGGGATTAATGTTTACAATTTTGAGAAGACGAGGACTACGTGAAGAACAAAAGCCAACAAAAGAAGAAGGCTTTCAAGGATTTGGTCAAGGTGTAATATTTTATTTGTACATGAGGCTGGAATGGGAGGTGTGTCTTTGATTCTCTATGGGAGGTAAGCTAAGCCCTGGATCTCCACTCCTAAACTTGCTGCAACCCCAAGTGTTCCTAACCCAACGACCTCTTGGCAGGAGCACGGGGAATGTAGCTGATTCAGCTGAGGAAGGACTCCCTACAGCCAAGGCGTTCTTTGCTTCTGAACAGAGCTGAGAAAATGCTGCAATATTTGGCTGGTTTTTCTCATTATTTTCATTATTTGAGCCCCAACCCTCAAAAAAAGACTGTAACTTGATGCCATCATAAAAGAAATGCATGCTAATAAAACTTTATTTCTGCTTCAACATATGGGTGGAAGGATAATGAGTACGCACCCTGGAGCACTTCAAAGAAAAACACATTTCACCACTATACTTTGATTGATTATATATATATATATATATATATATATATATATATATATATATATATATATATATATATATATATATATATATATCCAGATCTCTCTGTATTAAACTGCATAAACCTCAAGAACATGTGACCAAAAACTGACAACTTATGTTTTAGGGGTGTGCCAGTTTACCATTAAATCAATGCACCGCTATGTGGCGTGCCGATTAAATAATCAATTTGTTAATGTTCATAAACGCTTATAAATAAATGCTGAAAAACAGCCACAATGCGTGGCAGAAACATAAAAGTTAGGTAGTGCCACCCAGACGCTTTAGGAGGCTGATCAGTTGAAAAAAGAAAACAACAATGGCGGAAGATTGTTTACTAGCTTTGGCCATTGAGCATAAGATTTACTTGTCAGGATGAAAGGAAAGTTGTGTCACACTCCCAATATGTGACATCACCTTACACGTTTTTATCCCAGGTTAGATGAAGAGAAGAAGCCAGTGGTTGTTCCTTCTAACCAGCTAACAATCGAAGGAGGATTAACAATCTTTTCCGAAACTCTAGCCTCTTTTATAATACTTTGGTGTTAGGCTGAGGCAGCAGCAGGGAGTATTTGGTCATTTATAAGTAGTGTTGGGAGTGACGACGTTTAAGTATAACGGCGTTACTAACGGCTTTCTTTTTTAGGTAACGGAATAATCTAATTATTTTTCCCACTGTTGCAACACTGTTACCGTTACTGGGGACAGAAGGTTGTGCGTTACTATGTGCTTGTCAAACATTGAGCAACAGTGCGAGGTTTTCTGACCGCCACAATTCAGCTGCAACCAGGGAGAGAGAGGTGTCGGTAACGCACTTACAAACATGAAAATGATTGGCCAGGTGGGCGGAGACCCTCAGTGTTCTCACTGTCTCAGTCACTGCATGCTGTAGACACAACAGAGCAGTGATGGGAATAAAGTCGTTTAAAATAACCGCGTTACTAAAAAAAAAAAATTTTTTTTCAGCAACGAGCAATCTAATTAATTACCGTCATCATTTATCAAAACGTCGTTTTTGTTACTGATAAGAAAATGCGTGCGTTAAGCTGTGTGGTGTGTTGAAGCTGTCATCAGCTGATCAGGAGCTAGAGGCAGATGTTTTCATCCAAGTGCATCATCACGGCCCGTGAAGAACGAGGAAGACGTGATGAATAGTCTACGGCTGCAGGTGTGGATCTGCAGCCGTGCCCTTCTTAGCGTGACAGTGGGACGTCCTGAAAGTCCGCTCACCTGTTCACCGCTCAGACGTCCTGATCTTCTACCTTCCTAGATCATCCAGCTGTAAGCTGTTTCTGATCATGTCTTTAGTCCCGCTGTAACACTGATGCATCAGCCTCAGACGTCATGGAGCTCAGGTGTTATTAGAACTACCTGTGTGTGTTCACCACCCAGCTTCAGCTCTTCTGTGGTTGGGTCTGACCCAAGTTAGTACATGTAAGTCCTCCATCAGGTTTGTGCCTCTTCTAGTGTCATTTTAAAGGATTTTAATTTATTTATTTAACCGTTACTAGATTGCAACAGAAATGCTACTAAAAACACACAATTATGTGAAGCTGGAAAAATTCAAATACTGTGCAAATTTACATTTATTTCTGTAATTTAACTAGACTGAGAGACAATTTAAAGGGTCAGGAACCTTTACATGTGTTTTTATTTGCAATTTTAAATTTTAGCTGACTGGGCTCTTGTTAAATATCACACAGTGACCTTTTAATAGTCTAGATAAGTGTAATGTTCCTGTTAGTAGTTCCTCCTGTTAAGTGCTTATTTATTTAAATTATTCAAAAACATTTGGACATACATTTTATTATGTTCCAGTCATTAGTCATTTATATTTCACTATTGTAGTCATTTATAGTAAATTAAGTAAGTTTAATTAAGAGGGGAACCCATTTTTCTTGCATTCTTTAATGAAAAAGTAACTAAGTAGTTAATTTTCTTGGTAATTAGTTACTTTTATTATCTCGTAACTCGGTAAGTAACGGAGTTACTTTTTTGACAAAGTAATTAGAAACTATAACTAATTACTTTTTAAAAGTAATGTTCCCAACACTGTTTATAAGTGGTCAGCCTGTGGTGGTGATGTGGTGTGTTTTCACAAAGATTACACGATGGTGGTATAGAATAGGTGTGGGGGCTGTCTCCGTGCCATCATGGACTTCCCTTTAGCTTGAACATAACTTGTTTTTATGCCGATCGAAGCCATGCTCCTTAAGCTTTTTCATGAGCCAACCCCAGAAGGTGTCTGTGTCTTACAGTCCTATGTGAACTGTCTGGTGTTCTGAGCTTCAGATCTAAAGACCAGAAGCTCCACATCTCTGCATCGCTCCAGTTTGGTGTCTCAGCTGATTCTGTTTACAGAAGCAAAACTGGCTGCCTGTGTTTAGTTCATTTTCATTATTTATATTTACCCTGTAGATTTCATGCAACAGTACGCTGGGTAAGTCTTACATGAATAGGACAGTGGAGTAAAAGGTATTTGGTAACTTGAATTAATGTGTGCTGAATTACTCTGAAAGTATGAAAAAGCTATGACATGAGACAAATACTGCCCAATTGCGGGCAGAGACAGTTTGAAGGACAACCACAGATTTTGCCCCACTTCTGGGTTGTTTCAATGGCTCTTGACTAGACTATAAATTTACATATATAGGGCAGTTTGCCAGGCTAGATTATATTAATATTTAACAACACAAGAGCTGCAGGTACACAAACCTTACATCTACTTTCTATTATGGAACCTTTCAAACATCTTCTGGTTTGCAAAGACAGTTGACCACTTCTACCACCTCTAGATTACCTCCACCTTCCATCTGCAGTATTAAACTGTGGCTTAGAAGTCAAAGTCTGTCTCCCAGCTCACACAAAACAACATGAAAAGGCAATACAAACACATAATGTTAAAACAGGAAAAATAAACCTAGGTCACCTGCAATGGCAACGGAAATCAGTGGAATTGATTCTTACAAATGTGTGATATTTGACTTTTTGGCACTGAGGAAATAAATGCTACAGAGGAGAAGCAGAGTACTGAGCTATTTTGGCTAATAAAGAAGTTATAGAATAGGTCATGTCAAGTTTGTTTTCAATACCATTTAAACCCCTTAATGCATCAAAAACATCCACCGGTACTAGTGCAATATATAAATAAATTACCTTTTTCTTCCAGGCATTTTCAGCATCATTCAGTTTGTCAACGCGATCGTTTAGTGATGTCTGAGTCAACTCAGTTGGGGTAGATTTCTTCAGTCTGTCTTTCTTCTCTTCTTTACCACTAGTTAATGAAGCCATTCTGGAGAAAAGAAAAACATATTTACATTTGTATCTTTTTTAACACTGGGTTTAGGGTTGGACAGTTTGTGTCTGCAAATATGTAGCCTGGATGCTTTAGGTCACCTTTTGTAAAGAGGCGTCTTATTGGAGGCCATTCCTCTTTGGTACAACTATGAGGACCAAAGGATTTTCAAAATAAACTAAAGGGCATTCATACCATTAATTTGAGGTCCTTTTAAAATATCTGGGGTGAATAAAATTGCAAAAATTGGCGTTTTTTAAATTATCTTTGGATTTCAAAAAAAAAAAAATCACTAGCAGTATTTAAAATTATTCTAGTCTTGTTCTATCGAACACCAAGTCCACCCAAACCCTGTATTAGGCATACATACTATGTACTATGCAATCAAGTGTAAATTAACTATAAGGGATGTGTATTGGTAAGAATCTGGCGATATGATATATATCACAAAACGGGACAATATATATAGAGATACTAATGGCCAGATGATATGTGCAATTTTTAAGACTGAATGTAGTTGGGAAACCAGGCAACAACAACAGTGGGAAAAACTGCTGCCACCCAGCTGTCAAGAGTTTGAATTACACCGCAAAAAAGAAAGACATTAAATGTTTGCATTTAAATTCTCAATAAAAAAATGGTACACTCGCACAAAATACTGTGATATTTCGGAATATCAATATTTTCTTACATTCTAGTTTACTACATTTCAGAATGTTATTTTTTTTATATAAATGAATTGTTAGGTAAAATATGAAGTATAATCCTGGTCTGAGATTTTTTCCTGTCTCATGTCCTGTCCTGTCCTGTAAAGCAGACTTGATATCTGAGTGCCAAAGTCAAGCCTTACAGTTTTACTCTCACAGGTGGAGTGTTATAGCTTCTGTTACAATGCCTCGCCTGATACCAAAACTTTATTAAAATAATTTCAGTTGTTTTAAATACTAATGGACATGGAGACAGAAATTAAAGAGAAAGGGGGAGAGGAAAGGAAGAGGTGGGGGAAGAAAATACAAGTTCCCAAAAATAAACAGTAAAGGACTGAGAAGTTTTCTGCTTCTAGACCTGAAGAAAAAGAAAAGAAACGAAAAGAAAACAGGGGAACACACAACCGCATGAGAATACATAACAGTAACAATTTTTGCTGAGAAGCACACGGCAATAATTTATAATGCATTTAGCGCCAACCACAGCCTTACGTTATGTGTACAAGTCCATACTTGTGAGATCACCATGTGAGCACCTGTGCTTGTACACGCGCTTGTGTATGTAACGTTTCTCTATAGGAGTGTTCAACAGTGAGTACGAGGGGCCACAGATCTGCCCCCAAAGACCCGTAGAAAGACCTGGTCTGAGATTAAAAGATGACTACCTATGAGACGACAGTTATAGTTCTTTATCCAAGTCAGGTAAAATCTGAATAGTATCACATGCATCCCCACGAGCATGAGAAAGTGAGATCAGTGTCATTTGTCTGAGGAAACCAAAAAGCACTTAATTTGCAGAGGCATGTAAATCATCCAAGCTGAATCATAGCTGCAGTTTGCATTAAATGTCAATGTCAAAAGTTAAATCAGCAATGGCTCACAATCAAACTGGTGTCCATCCTAACCTCTGTTTAAAGGACGAGCTGAGACTTTGATCCAAACTGCTCTCCAGCTCGTCCACATCCTCAGACACTGGTGAAGTGTTTTCCAGAGTCTCGTCAGGTGACAGGCTCCTCGTCTCCTCAAAGCCATCTCTGCTGATGCTGTCCTTCTGTCCTCGGTTCACACTGAAGTGGCCACCATCTACAGCATCATATGTTAACGACTCATCCTCTCTGTCACTCTCTTGGCTGACCTCTTCCTCTTCCATCTCCTCAACCTGTTCATCATTATCCTCGCTCTCAGGGTGGTTTAGAGTGATGCTGGTTTGCCGAGAAGGCACGTGCGCAGGCATCACGCCCTCACTGTGGTCCGACTCCACGCTGGTGGAGCGGCTTTTCTTAAGGATTCCCTTGATACCTTGAGATCCAGAATCTTGGCGCTGTAGTGAAGATGTTGAGTGGGAGAGAGGGCTGAGAGGAGGTGAATCATCTCTGTTCTTGCTGAGAAGAGGTCTGTCCAGGTGGAAACTGGAAAACTGAGCAAGGTAAAGAGAAACCAGGACAAAAGTTCAGATTGTCTGAAATGTACTCTTTAAATTTCAGTACAACTGGAAATGTTCTGCTGTTTCTATATTTCTTGTGATCATTTGTTTTACCCTTTAGGGAAAAGAAAAAACTCCACTAATTGAAAACCGATGTCATGTAAAACAAACCTGAAAATATCCAATACACTGTGAAGAACAACCTTACCATTCAACACAAACACACAAGGAATGATGTATGCGTTGTGTGTGCTCAATGTGTTATCACTTATGAGAAACAACAACTGGAACCTTGCCACATATTGTCCCAATGGGCCAAAGGTTATGGAGGCATGCTGATTTAAGAGAAGAAGATTGTGAGGCCAGTCCCAGTGTGACAGTGTAACATCAACCTGGTGGTCGTTTTTAATCAACACCAGAGAGTGTGTGTGTGTGTGTGTGTGTGTGTGTGTGTGTGTGTGTGTGTGTGTGTGTGTGTGTGTGTGTAGAGACTACTTCATCACCCAGTGGAATCAGTCTCAGAGCTCTGCTAAAAATTAACACTTAGTCTGGACGAGGAGAAGAATGAGTGAAGGCTGTAGCTCTGTGTTAGACACGAACAGACTGGACAAAAAAAAAGCAAAGTCTAAGGTGAGGACCTTGGAATTGGCTCTTAAGAAGGATTTAACATTGCATAAAATAAAATACAGCCCCCTCAATCATAATCCGAGATTATAATCCAATAGATTTGAAAACCATTTAACTGTTTTTGTACTATCCAGTTAAAGAGAACTGACCTGCTTTTCTTCTGTAGTGATGTATACTTGCTCCTCCTCTCTGGAAGATTTCTCTGTGATTTGTTCCATTTTCTTTTCTTTATCAGCATTGGAGAGGCTGAAATAGCAGAAACAATTACACAGAAAGTGTGAAAAAATGTGTGTGTGTGTGTGTGTGTGTACAGCCTCTTGAAAAGATCATTAGTAGATTTCATATCTCCTACCATTCTCTATGCAGATGACATTCAACTGTACTGCTCCTTTAAAGAGTAAGTCACCCATCTAGAGTCTTACTTCACCCACACTCGCTGTTTAACAATTGCACCAAAAGGAAGGATTACATGGTGGACTTAGAGGGTAGCGCAGTGTACTGACAGCACCCCACCCACTCCATTCTTGCCACTCTGAGATGGAGCAAGAGATTGATGAGTGGATTGATGCGTTGCAGCAGTCTGTTGTGCTGAAAAGAGAACTGAGCTGGAAAGTGAAGTCTTCGATTTACTTGTCGATCTATGTTCCTACCCTCACCTATGGTCACGAGCTTTGAGTAATGACCAAGAGAACAAGATCACGGATACAAGAGGCCAAAATAACTTTTCTCCACAGGGTGGCTAGGCTCGGTCCCCTGGGAGGGGCTTGGCGTAGATCCGCTGCTCCTCCACATCAAGAGGAGCCAGTTGATGTGGCTCAGTTAGGATGCATCCTGGTGACCTGGTGAGGTTTTTCAGGCACATCCAACTGGGAGGACCCATAAGGAAAGACCTAGAACACACTGGAGGGACCATGTCTCTCAGCTGGCCAGGGAACACCTTAGGATTACCCCAGAGGAGCTGGCTGAAGTGGCTGGGGAGAGAGAAGTCTGAGCCTCTCTGCTTAAGCCTGGGGCACACAGACGACAGATGCGCTGCGCCACGGAAACACCGCGGTTTTGGGAAGTCAAATGGCCACACAAGACTTGCTACGCTGCTGAACGCTTCTTGGAAAATTGCGCAGTAGTCATAACATCATGCGGGACTTGAGAACAGGAAGCAGAATGTGACTCTTGTTTATATGTGATCAGACTTGCTGTCGTGTTTTGTGAGACTAATTCATAAAAAATTTATATGTACGCTACTTATTAAAATATTTTAAGATCAACAGTACTTAAAAGCTATCAATACTGTAATCAAGTAGCATTTATAACCTCCTCGTCCATGTTTCTGGCAGTTGGGTTTGTGCCGTAGAGCCGCTCTGTGTTGTGTCTATTGTAAAGTACTTCACAATGCTGTAAACAACCACGCCACAGCATTTGAAATAGGACTGGCGCCTATCTTCAGTGCCTCTGTGCGGACCGGCATTGTGCTCCTCGTGTAGCCACTCTCAGTAATTATAATGGCTTCTTTTTAAAATGACAGAGTGGGTGTGACGTGGAACATCTGTCTTCTGTGTGCCCCAGGCTTTGGGCTGCTGCCCCGTGACGTGACTAGGGATGCACCGATCAGGTTTTTTGCTGCCGATCACCAATACCGATATCAAAGAATGCTGATCACTGATACCGATATCTAAGGATGCTGATCACCGATACCGATCACTGATACCGATCATGCGGATTGGCCAGAAATTTTCTACAACATTATGAGTGCTACATACTACATAATCTGGGAATAAAGGAAATGTAACCCAATCTAAAATGGTCTGTATTGGGGTTGTCACGTTGTGAAAATTTAACCCCATGGTTATTGTGACCAAAATTACCACTGTTTTCGGTATTATCATGGAATTTTTTTTAAACGTGCTAAATTTTCACACAATTAAATAAACCCTGTATGTCAGGAAATATTGTCCTCAGTTTGTGTCTAAATTTAGCCTAACATGTGTTATTTTGTAATTATGTTGTTTATTTGTTTAAATTTTTTCCCTTTAGTCTTTAAAGTACCAATATTTGCCCAACACTTCTTATTTTTTGTCTGTTTGATGTCATCATTTTAAAAATATTAGATCAGATGATACTCAGTACTCAAGTAGCCTTCTAATGAGATACTTTTTTTTACCCTTACTTGAGTAATAAACCCTATATCAGGAAAATATTGTCCTCGGTTTGTGTCCTTCTGGTGAGCTTTGCAGATGTGGGAAAATGTCATCAGGCAGTAATCATTGTTAAATTCATTATTCTCGGAGAGAGACCAACTCTTATCTGCCCCTGGAAGCCCCGTAATGCATAGCATCATTTCAACATGGGGGTGTCCGCGACACGGTTTATATGCAAGTAGCGGTGCTGCGGCTGCGGCTGCGACTCGTTGCTTTCTCCCTCAACCCAAATCCTCGGATCACGCATTTTAGCTAAAACGCTAACGCTAACTTGCCTTGCGTTGACTGTAGAGTTGCGGGTGATGGTCACGCAGATGTGTCATGAGATTTGAAGCGTTGCTGCCTTTCACAGACACTTTTTCTGCACGTGCTGGAAACAGGGTAGCCTTCTTCTATAAACTGTCCCTCGGCATTCTTCAAATATCCAAAAGATGCCCGTACTTCCGACTTTGTCTTCTTTGAGGGATAAAAAATGTCCTCCTGAGCACTGCCGTCTCCTCCTTTGGCCATTATTTCAGCTTTAGCTTCAATAAAGTTTTGGTTGTAAACAACAAAACGCGCATGTGCCGCAGGCAACTTCAGCAGATGATACGGTGGCTGGTAAGGGTCACCGCACCTACACCGCAGCCACGGTAATCCACCGAGATAATGTAGTTTTTTTTTTAAAAAACAAGACGGTTATTATTATTGTCAACTTTTTTTTACCGGGGTTTACCGCTACACCGGTTACCGTGACAACCCTACCTGATCGGTCTGCTTTGATCTATTTTGAAAACTCCGATCAAAACCGAAAGGGGCGCTATCGGCCGATTGGGATCAAATGCCGATCCATCGGTGCATCCCTAGACCCCCGGATAAGTGAATGATAATGGATGGATGGATAGATGAAACACTTTTAAACTAAAGAGGTTGATATCACAATATGAACTTGGGATGATATATTTTAGTTCACTGTCTACATTATTGTAATGTATTTTTAATTTTTTATCAAAAAAAAGACCTCGATTACCTTCAGTTGACGCAGAACTCTGCAGCAAAGCTGCTAACAACACTGTCTGCTTTGAAAAACTATCAGTCTTGGTCGTTTTGTACTCCCTTTGTACACATTTCATACATCTTGATTGGCTTTGACGTTGCAAACAAGTGTGTGTTTCCAGATCCCCCTAGTGCTGCTAAATCAGATAAGCAACGCTTATCTTAATGTGTGAGTGTGAACAACACCGATGCAGTGTCAGTATCTTCAGAAGATTTATAGATCAGTTCAAATGAATCCAATTCAAAATCTCTGTTCATATTTACGTCTCAAATTAGAATCACTTGATCAAAAACCTGCCACTTATCTCACAAAGGTCTCAGTCAATCAGTGAACACATCACATAGATGCAGGAAATGATTCTGAAACAATCTGTTTCATATTCATAAGACGCAGCATCTCTCTGCAAATGGCTCCTCTACTCTTATTGACCACTCAGTGCACATTACACCAAGTGCTGCGTGTATAAAAACATTCCACACAGCACTTCTATCTCTTAGTAATACAATAACGATCAAAGGCAATTAGGCTTTTAACATTTTGCTGGAGGACACTTTGAGACTGGGGTAGGACCATGAGCTTCTCAAAATGTCACGTGGTCATAATTTTAACCGTTAATGACTTGCTGGGCTGCAACTGTTGGCAGCTAGTTGGAGACACCTTTGTGTTTGTTGAAACTATAAACATGTTTAAAATGCGGATGTTTTAGTTTAGTCTTACTTTGTTTGCAAGCAATCATCCTTTTACTTGCAAATTTTATCAGCAGTCACTTAAAGCTGCAAAGGCAAATTTGGAAAACAAATTGGCTTAAAACATTTGTTCATGCCTCCTAACAACGTTCTAACACAGTAAAGCTATAAATATACTGTAGAGTAAATAAAATATTAATAATGTTGTCCTCTCATATTTGTCTAAAACCCTTGCCAATAACATGTTTCGAACTCAAAGCTACTATTGGACCATACGACACTCGTGCACTTAGCAACAGAACACCACTGGTGTGAGAGGCTCTCCACTCAATAATAACAGATAAGGAGAAACAGCTGGCTGCTACCACTTCAACCTTAGAACAAACTACCAGAATCCCAAAAAGGACAACACCATTTGTAGTCACGGACAACAACAGACATTTGGACCTAGAAAACAGTGACTGGCGTCTAGTGCTATCTTGTTTCCTCTGGCATTGCAGGTTTCTACTTCTGGCAGAAGCGTCTCTGAGGGGAGGGGGGAGTGTTTCGTGACGGTGTTTGTGTTCAGAACCTAGCTTGTTTGTAGATTCGCTATCACAGCTTTAAATTGGTGTCACAGGTTGCCAATCTATTGGTTCCCAAAATTCCAGTGACACAAGAGCGACACCCTGTAGCTCATAAAAAGAACATTTGGAGATTTTGTAGAAACTTTCTTGCAAATTTTGTTTCCAATTCATTGACATCAGCAGCAGCTCAGTAAGGTACTGGCTTAAAGGTTATTACTGCTTAAAAAGATTCTTGTTTGCTTTCATTATTCTCCTTAATTTCTACCTAAAGTCAAATTATTCATACTATCTATAGTGCTTTTAATAAAGCTAAGGAGACAACGTTGGGCTAAAAGGTTGTAACAGAAACTGCAGGTTGATTAAAACTTCATGCATTCAGAAACTATGACATTTTGTTGCATCTTTAGCATTACCACATACTCTCACAAATCTGTGATAAATCCTGTTGCACCTACAATCTCCAGTCTGGTTGGAAGTAAAACAGCAACCACAAACTTCACAGTGTTTTTACATTTATTTGTAGTCATGCATAGATAATCTGAAATCAGGACAAGCTCTGCAGGTTTATCTACATTATGTATCAGCAGCTGTTTATGACAGTCTGTAATTACCTCTGAGCTCCATTCAGAATGCTAACTTTGCTGGGTGTGGGTGTCAGCCACTTTTAAGGGCATTAGCCTCCTGTTGTTTCTACTCGAGCACAGATTTTCCAATAAAATGGCAAACGAAGGATTTGTAGTTCAATAAAACATCCCATTCGTGCTGGTAGTCACTCGGAATCACTCACCTGGCGGGAGACTCCTCTTTGTCACTCTCGATTATCTGATGCTGTAGTTTGTCAACACAGTGCCGACTGCCTTTTCCGTCCTCCGTTTCTTCGAGATCCTGCAAGCAAAGAGGAAGGCTTAGCCTAAAATCATGGTTTGAGTTTATGAGGAATCCTGCCGAAGCC
This sequence comes from Nothobranchius furzeri, assembly GCF_043380555.1. NCBI lineage: Eukaryota > Metazoa > Chordata > Actinopteri > Cyprinodontiformes > Nothobranchiidae > Nothobranchius > Nothobranchius furzeri. Next base: position 35,919,881 of record NC_091756.1, read on the forward strand.
CTACACCAGCTGTAAGGATTATCTCAGTAACGGAAGTGAGTGAATAAATAAGGCTCCACTCCTGTATTTAAGAATAGCACTTAACCCTTGCAGTGCTTGGGCTGAGCTGCTCAGAGGTCAATGATCTGAAGTTGAGCTGCTCATCCTGAGCACAGAAAGCAGCATGCAAATTTTAGGGCACCTGCAGTCATAGTTTCTGTACCTGTGAAAAGTAAAGTAAGAAACTGATGGTTTATTTTAAAAAATCAATTTAAATTTACTTTAATAATAAATTATTTTATTTTTTAATGGCATTACAAGACACGTTTGGGAATATTAGGGGTTAGTACTTCATAACACCCCAGTTTAGCAGTTAGTACAAGTACCACAGTAAGTACATTGAACTTTGAAGAATAAGTCACATGTATAACGATGAGAGGGACTTCAATAGGAGCATGTACTGTCCAACCTGATGAAAAAAAATCTGTTTTTACTTGTTTAAACCGTTGTCAGCATTCTCTGCGTGTTGTCCCTGATATAATAGAAAACTGGTTATAAAGCAGGTGTTGATGCCTCCAATGCTGTATTTAAATATTTTTTTATATCTGGAAATTCACAAGTAAGCCCAATAATTGCTTCTACAGAATAGTTTTTACGTATTACTCTTACAAAACCTGCTCCTCTAAGGTCTGTAATAATTTGGATGTTTAGGGAATCATGAAAAACCTGCAGCTTCTTGGAGTCTAAGAGGAATTTCAGGCAGGTTTAAAATCTACTTCCTCCGGATTTATTTTCTTCCCAATGAGCAAGTGGGATGTTTCCTCGTAGTTTCCTGGTTTTTCATAGCATTCCCTTTCCTATTTACCAGTGAAATGTTCTGTAATTCAATGCAACACAAGTACAGGGAGAGCAGAGTTATTAGGCAAATGAGTATAGGCTCGAAAGCCTACTATTAACTAATTAATTAATTAAGCATATTAGGTGATGTGCATCTCTGTAATGAGAAGGGGTGTGGTCTAATGACATCAACACCCTATATCAGGTGTGCATAATTATTAGGCAACTTCCTTTCCTTTGGCAAAATGGGTCAAAAGAAGGACTTGACAGGCTCAGAAAGGTCAAAAATAGTGAGATATCTTGCAGAGGGATGCAGCAGTCTTAAAATTGCAAAGCTTCTGAAGCGTGATCATCGAACAATCAAGCGTTTCATTCAAAATAGTCAACAGGGTCGCAAGAAGCGTGTGGAAAAACTAAGGCGCAAAATAACTGCCCATGAACTGAGAAAAGTCAAGCGTGCAGCTGCCAAGATGCCACTTGCCACCAGTTTGGCCATATTTCAGAGCTGCAACATCACTGGAGTGCCCAAAAGCACAAGGTGTGCAATACTCAGAGACATGGCCAAGGTAAGAAAGGCTGAAAGACGACCACCACTGAACAAGACACACAAGCTGAAACGTCAAGACTGGGCCAAGAAATATCTCAAGACTGATTTTCTAAGGTTTTATGGACTGATGAAATGAGAGTGAGTCTTGATGGGCCTGATGGTTGGGCCCGTGGCTGGATTGGTAAAGGGCAGAGAGCTCCAGTCCGACTCAGACGCCAGCAAGGTGGAGGTGGAGTACTGGTTTGGGCTGGTATCAAAGATGAGCTTGTGGGGCCTTTTTGGGTTGAGGATGGAGCCAAGCTCAACTCCCAGTCCTACTGCCAGTTTCTGGAAGACACCTTCTTCAAGCAGTGGTACAGGAAGAAGTCTGCATCCTTCAACAAAAACATGATTTTCATGCAGGACAATGCTCCATCACATGCGCCCAAGTACTCCACAGCGTGGCTGGCAAGAAAGGGTATACAAGAAGAAAAACTAATGACATGGCCTCCTTGTTCACCTGATCTGAACCCCATTGAGAACCTGTGGCCCATCATCAAATGTGAGACTTACAAGGAGGGAAAACAGTACACCTCTCTGAACAGTGTCTGGGAGGCTGTGGTTGCTGCTGCACGCAATGTTGATGGTGAACAGATCAAAACACTGACAGAATCCATGGATGGCAGGCTTTTGAGTGTCCTTGCAAAGAAAGGTGGCTATATTGGTCGCTGATTTGTTTTTGTATTGATTTTGAATGTCAGAAATGTATATTTGTGAATGTGGAGATGTTATATTGGTTTCACTAGTAAAAATAAATAACTGAAATGGGTATATATTTGTTTTTTGTTAAGTTGCCTAATAATTATGCACAGTAATAGTCACCTGCACACACAGATATCCCACTAAAATAGCTAAAACTAAAAACAAACCAAAAACTACTTCCAAAAACATTCAGCTTTGATATTAATGAGTTGTTTGGGTTCATTGAGAACATGGTTGTTGTTCAATAATAAAATTATTCCTCAAAAATACAACTTGCCTAATAATTCTGCACTCCCTGTATTTAGGATGCCTGACTTCATTACTTGGTGACCAGTATGGGAGAATTTATTTTAAACCAAATTCTGCATATTTCTATTCATTACACAAACCTTTAGCAATTGTATACAAATATCCTATTTTTTAGGCAGAAGAAATGTCCAAAATGCATTTAAATGTTAAATAGACTATGTGTATTTTTACAGTTAATATCTGGAAATATCCATCCAAACATTGTTGAAAAAGATTAAAATGGTGTCCAAATCAGGTCTTAAGTATATAGAGGGAGACACCATATTAGAAACCATGTTTTCTTTTGGCCGGCTTGGGGTCCTGCGCCTGTCAATGACATCACACTGGATGAATGGCTTGGCATATGACTTAAGCCGGGCGTACACTGTGCGACTTTTTCACTCGCAGCGTTCAGCTTCAGCTCAAACTGTACGACTTCCTCGCAGAGCAGATCTCACGAGTCATGTGCTCACACTGCACGACCCAGTTCTCGCATGCGACCTGACTGCTCACACTGTACGTCTGGTAGCAACACGTCGGCCCTAAAAATGTGCTAAAAATAGCAGTTTTTACTCAACACGTCAGACTTTTTTGTCTTGCCTGTTGTTCTTCGGGAGTGCTGCAGGACACACAGGGATTTATGGGGGTTGGATGAGGAAAACGAAATAAAGAAAGTGAATCTGTGTTTTGTGATCAGTTTAATTTGACATGAACACGACAAACACGCTTTCTTGACAATCTTTGTGAGTAAAAAAACGTGTAGAAACAAAAACGAACAGCGTGTGTTATTAGGGAAATAGCGAGCGACCGGCCGGCGTTGATGCAGGATTGCGCGCGCATGCGCCGTGAGCGGTTCTGATACTTTTTGGATCGTAGCTGCTCGCAGCTGCTCGCAGCGCCGCTTCAACAGTGCGATACCCTCACGAGGGACGAGCGAAATATTAAACACACCAGAAGTCCCTGCGACCTCACGACTGCTGATCGGCGGCTGGTCACGTGGTGTTAATCGCCTCTCGTAACCCCCTGTACACTACACGACCGCTCGGCGCAAAACTCGCCCCGATGTCGTGGCTTCTCGCACGACTGGAAAATCGGCTCAAAAAAGTGAAAAAGTCGCACAGTGTACGCCCGGCTTTATGGAGGTGTGACCAAGTCATTGCTTTGCAAGTCACAAGTCTTTCCAGCCAAGTCTCGAATCAAGTCCAAATCAAAAACAACCAAGTCCAAGTCAAGCCCAAAGTCAATGAAGTGGAAGTCCAAGTCAATTCCAAGTCATTAACTTTGAATTTTCAAGTCATAATCAAGTCATCTGTCCAACTTCAATTCAATGACGATGTTAAATAAATAAACTCCAGAAATAAAGCTTCACTTATTTGCTCAAACAAGCAGGAAGTGCAACTGAACTTGATCATAAACAAAGTGCTGCTGCATTTAGCAGTACAAGATCAAACCAAGAACCAAGAATGATTTATGATTTTTGTCCATGTCGTGTCACTTTTGTGCTAAAATATCAGATATGCTCAAGTCATCGTCAAGTCAACAGATGCAAGTTGATTCAAGTCGCAAGTCATTGGCGTTCAAGTCCGAGTTAAGTCGTAAGTCTTTATAGATTTATCAAGTCAAGTCAGAAGTCATTAAAATAATGACTCGAGTCCAAGTCATGTGACTCGAGTCCACACCTCAGCTTATGGAAGTTACGTTACCACGTAAAAAAATATTTAGGCAGTAAATGACACAAGTTTAATAACTAAACTGCTAAACTCTCTGAAAACATATGTGAAAGAACAGAATCGTAAAAGATATCCCATATATATTGGCCAAGCGGTCTTGCCGTCGTATGATGAATACCAAATAGATAATAATAATAATAATGCATTGAACTTATATAGCGCTTTTCTAGACACCCAAAGACACTTTCCACACACTCTCACATTCACACACTGCTAGTGATGGTAAGCTACTTGTAGCCACAGCCGCCCTGGGGAGGTCTGACAGAGGCGAGGCTGCCATTTGGCGCCGTCGGCCCCTCTGACCACCACTAACACAGGCAAGTTGGGTGAAGTGTCTTGCCAAAGGACACAACAGCAGGATACCCCTGGCGGGAGCTGGAATTGAACCCATGACCCTCCGATCACAAGGCAACCCGCTCTACCACCTGAGCTACTGCTGCCCCAACCTGAAACACCAAAGTGAACATAGCTTTCATGAGTTCAAAGCCTAAGCAAACTTCTGGAAGATCTGCTATTTGCATTCCTTTCTACTCTTAATTAAATAGTTGATGTAACCAAAGTCAGTTTTGATGATCTTTAGGATTAGCAAAAAAGCCTAATTTTATGCTTGATGGTTTGATTACTATTATTTTTAATAAAAAAAACTCAATGTTTGCACATACATTCCATTAAAAGAATGCATCTGAATGTTGTACAGTGTACAGCATGAAACATGCAGCTGTGTTGGTAAACACTTTAGTGAGCCCCTGGAGAGACCTGGCATGGGTAAGTGGATCTCCAGCTGTGAGGAAAATACTTTAAGTTGAAATTCCTAAAATTAGGCAAACCTCTTACAAACTATGTGCAGCTCAGTGAGCACACTAAAGGAGGTTGTTTTCTGCGGCACACATTTATTAATTCCTCTTACGAGTAAAGGAAATCAAAGTGTAAATTAGTTCTGTTCCTCTCAAGAAGTCTCCACACAGATTATGACTCTACCCCCATTTATATAAATACTGATTTACTGGTTTTCCACAGAAGCTGAACAGTTGATTGAATAATCAGGACAGTGAAGACAGAAAAGTGCTACCTGCCGGTGTAGTGATAGAAGCACATTAAAATAAAAGATTTAGGACAGACAATGGGCTCAACAATAGGCTCCATTTAGGAACCTGTTTTTCCACAGTTTATTTGTTGGAGAAACATTTAACCATCTGGGTTCGCTTGGCCAGGATTGGCACCACTCCTGGTCTGTAAATGCCAAATTAGAACAGCTTTACATCAAACATTATGAGACCTAACCACTTCTGAAACCTCAGCAGTCTGGGAAAACCAGATTCCCAGTTCATGTTCAAGCTCACATGTGAAGACTTCCCACAGGATTTGGGGCAATCTTGAGTTCTTGTACATATCTTTTAGCACTCTAACCTTTTCCTTCCACAAGCATCTTTAGGCCTACACAGATTGTGTGAGCTGAAGTCACATCTTTGGACAGGCATGCAACCAGGTGCAGGACAGCTCAGTGCAGAAAGGAATGGCTCTATTTGTTTTTAATGGAGCAAACATCCAGGGAAGAGTTGAAGTGTGCAACAGCTGCACTGGAAAGGCTGGATGTAAACCAGCACGTGGAGTGGAAAGGACCTGGCACATGTAGGAGAAAAACAGCTGCAACATAACCAGGAAATTTGTGAAGTCAAATTAAGATTAATGTTGGGTTGTTCGCTTAATAGATTTGGACTTGATTGATTTACATACTGGCAAATGAAGGGCAGCTTGGATACAATGTGTGGGAAGCAAAACTGGAATGACCCATCAATGATCTGGAATGATTTAGTTGCACCGATTTCAAATAAAGATCCAGCAGAGAACGCTGAAACATTCTGAATGGACCTCTTACAAAAACGACTCACCTTTCATTCAAAATCATTCATTTACAGATGTCACAAAGATGGAAAATCAGTCGAGTTTAGAGTGAAATATTTCATGTTATATTGCATGACAATGTTTGATGTAAGTCGCTGTGTCCTTGGGAAAAACACTTCACCCTCCTTGCCTACTGGTGGTTGTCGGAGAGGCTGGTGGCTCCTGTCCTTGGAAACCTGGCCTACGTCAGTGCTCCCCAGTGCAGCTAGCTTATAACCACCAGTGTGTGAATGAATTAATGACTTATGTGTTGTACAGAGCCTTGTGGGGTTGTAGGGCCCTAGAAGACACTATATAAATACAGGTCATTTACCAATGTTTGACATAAGTGTGGCAAGGTGAATAAACGAGGGCCCGGGCGGGATTCGATCCCCAGACTCCCGGGTGAGAGTCATACGCTCTAACCAGTCAGCCAAAGGGACATCCCCTTGGCCAAGTAGCCAGGGCGCATGATCAATCGGGACACTGTGACAGAATGCTCACACTGTCACATCTTCCCCCCTCTTTCCACAAGCACGTCCTCGTGCTCCCGCGCAGGGTGCCACAAACTTCACATCCATGGACCTACTTGACAGTACTACATGGATCCTGCCAACAACGCCAAATGTGGCAAGGTGAATAAACGAGGGCCCGGGCGGGATTCGATCCCCAGACTCCCGGGTGAGAGTCATACGCTCTAACCAGTCAGCCAAAGGGACATCCCCTTGGCCAAGTAGCCAGGGCGCATGATCAATCGGGACACTGTGACAGAATGCTCACACTGTCAAATAAGTAAATTAAGTTTGTGTACTACTCTGTTGTGAAGGTTTCTATCACCTCAAAGCATTTAAAACTGACTTTATTTCCTAAAGAAACACCGTCATTCTAACCAAATGGATAAATAATCCACACTTGTAGCACCTTTCTGAGTCTGACGACTCCAAAGCGTTTTACACTACAGTGTATTATTCATCCATTCACACACACACAATCACATACTAATAGTGATGAACTACAATGTAGCCACAGCTGCCCTGGGGCACACTGAAAGAGGCCAGGCTGGCAAGCACAGGCGCCACCGGTCCCTCCAGCCACCACCCATTTATCCATCCATTTTTAGCCGCTTATCCGGAGTCGGGTCGCGGGGGCAGCAGCTTAAGCCGAGAGGCCCAGACTTCCTTCTCCCCAGCTACTTGGACCAACTCCCTCGGGGGAATCGCAAGGCGTTCCCTGGCCAGCCAAGAGACATAGTCCCTCCAGCGTGTCCTGGGTCTTCCTTTGGGTCTCCTCCTGGTTGGATGTGCCCGGAAAACCTCACAATGGAGGAGTCCAGGATGCACCCAAACTTAACTGGCTCCTCTCGACATGGAGGAGCCGCAGGTCTACCCACAGCCCCTCCTGGATGACCGAGCTTCTCACCCTATCTCTAAGGGAGAGTCCAGCCACCCTGCAGAGAAAAACTAATTTCGGCCACTTGTATTGGTCACTCCTCAAAGGTCATGATCATAGGCGAGAGTGGGAACGTAGATCGATAGGTAAATTGAGAGCTTTGCCTTCCGGCTCAGCTCTCTCTTCACCACAACAGACTGGTACAACACCAACATCACTGCAGATGCAGCACCAATCTGTCTATAGATCTCATGCTCCATTCTTCCCGTGCAGTGCGCACGGATCATTCCGCTACCGTTCCTCATCCGTGACAGTGAGGGGAGGCGCACGGATTGCTCCGTTATCGTTATCGTGGTTTGTTGTGCTGCTGTGCGTCGTCCGTGTCAGCAGAGAAGGTAGGGAGGGGGGTAGGACCTGCCAGGCTTATAAAGCGCTGGGGGAGAGGCTGGATTGGTTGGGCGAACTCCCATGCATCGACCACCACCAGCAGGCAAAAAGGGTGAAGTGTCTTGCTCAAGGACCAGCATGTAATGTGGCCTTTTTATTGTGTGTAATGCTTTTTATGGTTGTTTTATACTGCTCTTACGTGTGTTTCTTATTGCTTCTTGTATTGTTCAGCACCTTGGGCATGATAATGTTGCAGAAGGGGCTTTAAATATAAAGTGAAATGAAAATGAAAAAATGAAAGGACACAATGGCAGAATTCCCTGCAGGGAGCAGGAATCGATCCTTCTAGCCCCTGATTACTGGACAACCTGCCCTACAACACACCTTAAGCCAAGTCTGGAGTAAACTTAATCTTTGCTTAACTAATTTAAGGCTTTACAGCAAAATGCAATGTTGTACCACAGAGTTTATGTCCTAAAACTGTAGGCGTAATAATGCATACAAAGACAAACATCAATGAAAAAAATATATTAATAAATAATAAAAAACAAAAAATGACTGTAATAGAATACCTTCATACGAGACATCCTGGAAGTTAGACTTCTCCTGGTAAGCTCCACAGACTTCTCATCTGCTAAGGAAAACACACCAATAGTGCATTGTGCATTCATATTAGTGTCCTAATAGGCATTTAAATTCACACAGGCACAAACTGTATCCATATTGATCTGAATAATTGTTGAAATGTTGTGCACTCATGTAACAAGAACACACATGCATCACACACCAACTTGGTTCAACCGGAAGTTGTCCTTGCTCGAGATAACAGCGTAAAACCAGGATGGATAATCTGACAATGTTACTGATTTCACTATGTCTCAGGTCCAAGATAAATGATAAATGACCCGCACTTGTATAGGGCCTTTTAGAATCACAGGAGTGCAAAGCGCTCTATACTGCAGTGTACCATTCATCCATTCATGCACTGATGGTGATGAGTTACAATGTAGCCACAGCTGCCCTGGCCAGACTGACGTGGGCGAGGCTACTGAGCACAGCCGCCACCGGTCCCTCCGACCACCACCAGCAGGCAAGGTGGGTTAAGAGTCTTTCCCAAGAACCCAAAACCAGAATACTCTGAGCCTGGATCGAACCTGAAACCTTCTGATTACAGGACAATCCACTTAACCTCCTGAGCTACTGCTGCCCCCAGTATGATAAATGAAACAAAAGGCCTCAGGTTGAGTTTAAAAAATGTGGTTATTTCAGTAAATGTTTTCATTCCGTTACAAATGCAAACACATTAACTTTGTGTTTAAACATCTTTTAAAAAGAAAACTAGGATTAAATCTCATGTGATGGGCCTGATGAAAAACAGAACAGAGATTAAAATCGAATCTAAACACAAGTAACCCATTAAATGGAATAATATTCTAAAACAACGTAAATTTCTTAATTCACTGCACTTTAATCCAGTCTCCCTCTTTAAATCAGCTTTTATTGCCTTGACAATGTGATGTTTCAACCCATAATAATGGCATGTCTTTGATAAACTAAGTATTTCCAGTGGAAGAAAACCAAAAGAAAGCTCCTCGTCTGATTAATGTTTTCAGGCTCCCCTGCTGTCCAGAGCTTAGTGTGATTTACTTCAAATGATGAAATATTAAGCATTGCAGACTGGTGACTCCACTCAAACTGCCCTCATAGTTTTGACTTTAGTCCAATATTTTTTTACATAATCAGTGATCCAAGGCCAAAAGCAGAGTCAGGGGGAAAAAAGAAACTGAAGAAATGGAAAAAAAAATCTACTTAGGTCAACAAACTATTCCTTAAGTGTTTACATCTGTCTTTCAAGACAGCTCTCATACAGCTGCTTAGTTTTATTGGATGGACCTTTGACCTGGGAACTGCAGAGTGTAAATATCAGCCTAAATGTTCAGAAGATCAAAGTATAGCATACAATCTGCATGACCTGGAGTAACACAACAACCCCTGATATGATAAAGGGCAATGTCCCACTTTAAAGTTATTTAACCATTGCGAAGTGTGGGTCGGTGTAAAGGTGATACACTTTCATTATCTTTAATTCTTTGTAGTTTAGTTAATGATATTTAATAGAGGCTATTGGCATACATATTTAGTTTAGGTTAAATACCTTGTTGGTGGATATCATCAGCTGGCCCAAGCACTGAAGTTGGTGCAAACACCTGGCCTCAAAAATCTATTTTATTCTCTCTCATCTCCCCCCCCCCCCCCCCCCCCCCCAAGAAACCAAAACAAAACCTCACACACACTAATATGTCGTTGGACCGCCTTTAGCTTTAGCAAAGTCTCGCTTCTGTCAATGGGCCTCGGGGCAGCAATGGTTATTAGGGATTAGTGTTGGGCGATATGGCCTAAAATCAATATCACAATATATTGAGGATTTCACCTTGGTAACAATAAACAGACGATAACTACAGGTATGCGCAGAGACAAAATTTGTCCACTAGGTGGGGCTGTCACATGTATTACGTTGAGTCACATTTTTACATGACTTAAGTTGGTACAGCTTCTTAAAGGGACATGAATGTTGCCAACCTACACACATCTTTTCATTTGTTTATTATCACGTTTATTGACATGGGAAAATTTATCGACAGGAGTCACAAATTTCGATAATGATAAGTGTTCAATTTATCGTCCAGCCCTACTAGGGATGTGTATTGGTGAAATTATGGCGATATGATACGTATCACGATACGGAGAGACGATACATACAATATATTACAATATGATGCCATGCATTCAATCAGGCAATTTTTTTAGACTGAATTTATTATAGGAAAATTCAATAAACAGTCCAAACTGACACTTAACATGTTTAACATGAGGTATCTGAACCATAACAGAGGGATTAACATTTCAACGGTGGAAACACAACCCATTACACACTGCTGCCAACTAGTGGTCAGCATTTGAATTGCCCCCCAAAAGATAAAACACAAATGTTTGCATGTAAATTATTCCAAAAATTAAATTCACAGCTTCGATATATAGTAATATCGCTGAAAAAAATCACAATATATTGCCATGTCGATATTTTCTTACATCCCTAGTAGTGGCTACGATGTAGCTCAATCACCACCAGAGTGTGAATGTGCGTGTGAATGGATGAATGATGCACTATAGTGTAAAGCGCTTTGGAGTCCTCTGACTCAGAAAGGCGCTATACAAGTGAGAGTCATTTATCATTTTCATTAGAGCTCACATTCACTGTGGCATTGTTTCAATGAGCTTCTGCAGTGTCACAAGATTTATTTCCATCCAATGTTGCATTAATGTTTCACCAAGATCTTGCATTGATGATGGCAGAGTCTGACTACCCCACAAAGCCTTCTCCAGCTCATCCCAAAGATTTTCAATGGGGTTAAGGTCTGAAATCTGTGGTGGCCAATCCAAGTGTGAAAATGATGTCTAACGCCGGGGACACACTGGCCGCGGAAGAGCAGCGGAAGCGCCGCGAAAATGGGACCGCCTTCATTCGGCGCCCTTGTTAAGCTATTCTACAGACCACATGGGCCGCCGAAGCGCCGCGAATCGCCTCGCGCCGGCGCTCCAGCCCGCGCCGTGCAGCGATCATTTCGGCGTTGGCTCTATTTTTTTCGCGAGCCGCGGGTGATTTGCGTCAATTCTGGCAGGAAGTCAAACGTATACATAAGAGGCAGGCCGGTAAAGTTAACAAAATAAAGCATTTCAAAATAAAATTCCGCAATAATCAAATGTGTTCGTAAACAGACACTGCAGAAAAACCACACGAACACGCACACACATCGAACTTGTGTGCGTGTGTGACCACGTGAAGGGGTGTGTGGTTTTGGGTGTCTTTTCACCAGAGCAAACAGGACAGAGAGGCAGAAAGTCTGAGGCAAGCAGTTAGGATGGATGACTTTAAATGAATTATGGAAGTTGAGAAACACAAGGAGCTGTACGACCCCCGAAAAACATGGTTATTTACGTACCCATTTCGGAAGAAACTGCTAGGATACCGCTGCAGAATTGGAGCGGGTTCCAAGAGATTCAACTGGCAGAAACAACTCATACCATAGGTTCACCCACACAAACACACACACACACACACACACACACACACACACACACGCACACGCACACACACGCGTACAAACACTCAAACGTAGAGGAAAAGAGCTGAGAAAAGGCAGAGAGGAAATGGAGGACACCAAGTGTTTAAAAGAAAAACTACAGCTGAGCAGAGGCGCGTCTGATCTGAACTGAGGAGCGGCGAGCAGCGGCCGAATTTCATGAGCGATTCGCTTCTCGGCGCTTCCGCGGCCGGTGTGTCCCCGGCGTCATGCTCCTTGAACCAATCTTTCACTGTTTAAGCTCGATGAATCCTGGCATTGTCATCTTGTCACCTGGCATTTTCATCAGGGAAGATGGAATAACCTGGCCATTCAGTATATCCAGGTAGTCAGCTGACCTCATTCTTGGAGCACATCTTGTTGCTGAACCTAGACCGGACCAACTGCAGCAACCCCAGATCATAACACTGCCCCCACAGACTTGTACAGTTGGCACTAGGCATGATGGGTGCATCACCTCATTTGCCTCTCTTCTTACCCTGATGCACCCATCACTCTGGAACAGGATCCATCTGGACACAGACCAGTTTATAATAATACGTTGGACAGTTCTTGGCCCAGTTATAGTCGTTTCTACGATCTCCTTAGAGGTTCTCTGCTTGATGCATGCCAATGATCTGACCCTTCTTAAACAGATATGGCCACAACCATTAGATGTCTTTCCACATGTTTTTTTAAGAAACGAGAGGTAACTCATTGCACCAGTTGGGATTAAATAACTTGTTACCATCAGAAAGATAACCATCCATGCAGTAATTTTCCAATTGAAGGCTCTACCTATTTGCTTAGTTAAATCCAGGTGGAGACTTTTTTGGCCTGGCGGTTTATTTCCATTCACTGAATTGTACCATATCTGGATTCCCAATAAGAACACAGTCATTAACATGCTTGTCTGCTTGTTTTCAGACAAACTGAAATAAGAACTATACTACCACATTCAAGATTAAATGTGACCATGATACTATCATCAAATAAATCACCAGAGACAGCTGCACTGCTTTGATGCCAGCTACATTTACCTGAATGAGAATAACAAAGTTCAGAGGCATTACTCACAGCTCTGCAGTCAGCTGAAACAACTGTTACCACTGACTGAGTATAGTACACGGAGAGAAACAGCAAGTTTCCCTTTATGGGGCTGATTTAACAATAATGTTCAATGGAATAAAATGGTTGATACCACATTAAAATTAACTTAATAATTTACCTGTTACACCTCATTTGAACAAGTGTGTGGCTCAATCTAGTATGTTTAAAGGGGATACTAGGCAGTTTCGTTTGCATCTAGCACCCCATAGTGTACGTTATTATGTGTGATCAAATAAGTGAAACTTAGCTCTTTGTTGTGAGTTTGTCATTTTAACACCTTAACCTAACAGCAGAACAACCTCCCTTAGTTTATACAGGAATGGTTCATCACTAAACTAAACAAATCAGCTGTGTTCATAATCTTAAAGATGCAGGAAAAGTGCTGGAAGCAGTCAGCAGTGCCAGGTATGTTAGCTCAAATGTTTTCCACAGGTGGTGGCCCAGCACTCTGAAGTTGCAAATGCAGTATTCTGGCCACAGAGGATGGTGGGGGTCCGAGTGGCCTTTCATTAACCCTGTGTAAAGGGTCATTTTAGCATACAACTGGCTCAAGAAAATTATTTATAAAAAATGAAAAATTTGCATAGAATCCCTTTAAAAAGGTAAATGAATACAGAAATGTAGGTAATTTATTGCTCGGTTACTTGACACAAACACTTTAATAGTGTGGGCTCTGGTAGCTGAGTGTGAGTTCATAGCTGTTAGTAGTCTAGAAGTGACGACCATAATTGGAAAGATCTTAAAATGCTTGCTACATAACAGCCTACAATAAACACATGAACCAGAAAAGGTGTCTGAATAAGTGCAAACATCCCAAACATAATCTCCTCTTGTATTATCAAAAGAAAAAGTGTGGTTAACATGCTTTAAATAACTGCATTTATTTCATCCCATTCAACCTCTGTGGACAAGTACTAAAATGCACCCATCAATAAACCCAGTAGGTGATCTGACATCAGCAGTGAGCTCGGTATTGCTTTCAGACTGACTAATAGAAAGCACCCCAATGAGAAAGCAGGCTGTGAAACAATAGAGGATGTGAGAGCGGTGAAAGTAGAGGCTTCATCTTACCGTCAGGCTCGTCTGTGCCACCAGTTTCCAGCAGCCTAGCAGAGACAGAAGCAGAAATAAGTGACATCACCCATTGGCATAATCAAGTGATGGAATTATGCCAGTTATGACTGATGCTCCTATGAAATGGGAAGAAAAACAATCAAAGAAACCTACGAGTGTGCTCCATAAAATACATGATCTAGGATGAGCCAGCAACAGGAGAACAGTGGCGAGCCGCTTTCTGTACCTCACATAGTGTGTCCTACAACGTTTACACATGCTTCACTTTTAACTGTTGCAATGATATAACAGCAGTGGCTGTGTAGCGTCTGAAGGGGGTCATTCTTCTCTAAGTAATGGGCATTAAAAATGGATGGGGACAGCAGCTGCCTTTGGGGTAGAAGCAATGATGTAACAAGAGTAGGGGAGAGTGTTGCTTTTAACACAAAGAGGAATCATATTGGACATCTGGGAGAGGTCAAAGGTTTTGGAAGAAGGGTAGTCAATGGCAAGCTGGATGGTCACAGCTAAGAGTCAATCTAGTGCTTTTCAGTCTCTGTACAAATGCTCATTCATTTAAAAAGTGAACTTCATGGAGAACCTTTTTGTGATTCATAAAAACTGTGAAAGAGTAAGTTTGTATTGCAAACAGCCATTTGGTAGCCATTAGAACTCATTGTGTGACAGCATGCTTCTTGTTGGTTTGGCCCATTGAGCTTGTACTCTTGGATCCAACAGTCTGACACAAACTGCATTAATATTGTGCCATGAAAAAATATTTACTAAATTAAGATCAGCCACAAAATCTAAAACCACAATGTGACAACAGAGAACTGCAGTAATCCTAAAAGCTGTGGCCAGCGTAACTTGGTGTTTCTGATGTAGAATGTGTTGCTGTCAACTTCCTAAAAAAACCAACGTACTTCTTTGACTCTTCAGATTTGCCACACTAGCGTTCCTAGAATTCTTGTCATACCCGCTTTTGTTGTGCAAAATGTCACTCATTAAGACACACGCACATTCAGATAGCATGCTGTTGTCTTGTGAGCTGCAACAGGGTTGTTGTGGTACTAATTTAAGCTCCAACATGCTTTGAGCACAGCTAACTTGGTTTGTTCCACATTAGAACTGACATCGTTTCTACATGAGTGAAGCAGCATAATAGTTTTATTCAGTATTGACTAGTCCTGCTATTTTTCCAGCTTGGGTAAATTACAAAATATGTAGATTTCTCCACAATTTAAACTAGGCTTGTTGTTGTCCATTTTCAAAAGATTTAATTTTTTCAAACACTGTAATTGTGTGCCCTTAAAACTCAGGTTGGGTTTAAGCTAATCTTATACCCCTTGGTGGTATTTTTGTATAACGTTCTCCCATACACAAACCACTTGCTTTGGTTGGCTTTGATGCAGACTTCTTAACGACAAAATTTTCTCTTCTAAATTATAAACCATCCTGCTCACATTAAACATCCTTTCTAGGGCTGCACAATATATCGCAAATATATCATTATCGCGATATCAGCCCGCACAATATGCATATCGCAAAGAACAAATAAATATTGCAATGGATGGTCAGCTCAAATGTTTGCTACACACATAATGCATTCTGTCAATCAAACGGATGCATGATGTCTTTTTAAGAAATCAAATAGAGCTCTTCACCCATTTGGCCAATTGGGTGGGTTCTCATTGGTTAGAGGTGGACAGCACTTAATTTTGATAGTTAGCAAACACCTGAGTTAGCTTTGTTCTGCTCTTTCTGCTGATTCTGCTTTTCCTGGGATCCACTGATTGCCTTTTCTTGTTCATTTTCTTTTTCCCTTTTCTTCACATCTTTTTCTTTTCTCATTTAAATGATTTATTTGTCAGTTTTTTAGTTCTTTGTTTTTGAGTTTTTGTTCCCAAGTTAAGTTTTTATTTATCACAAGTAATATCGTCATCGCAATATTAATCACTGTTATCGCATATCGCAAGTTTTCCTAATATCGCGCAGCCCTAATCCTTTCCATTTTTTTTTGGTCCAATTGCAGGTGTGGTTCACTCATTTAATCAATACATTTGTAGTGGTATCTAGCTGAAATGAATGCCTTAAAAGTCAAACTTTGGGGAAATAAAGCTCTGGTGCACCATTTTCAGGAACTAGACGTTTTCCTGAACAGAGCTGAGCTTCAGACAGTAGGATTTTGAGTCTTACTTTCTGATATTTGGACATCTCACCTCTATACTTTTAGGACTGGATCATAGTTACAAACAATATTTAGGGCTATCATCCCTCAATATAATTTTATTATAAGCTTCAACATGTTAGGTATAAAATATGCTAACAGCAGGGTTGATTGAACAGTACAAAGAAGCCTGCCTGCAACAACTTAAACACACTTGTATTCATTGCTACTCCACTTTCACATTTCAAAGCTTATTATCAGTCCTTGGTGATAAAGTGTTTTAACAGACTGGCTGCCTTAGTTTGTAACCACAAAGAAATGGTGACACTTGCCCAACCCACAGTTTGGCAAGCAGCTACAGGGAGGAGCAGCTTACATCTGTCTTATGCAGCCAGACCTAACAGTGACGTTAAATAAAATCAGTCATTCAAAGTAACAAGATAAAGTGAAGCCCATTTAAACTATGGTCAACATTTCATTAATCAAAAGCATTCAGTACATTTCCTCCTGAGACAATAAATTGTATCACCAATGGGTTCAAACTCAAAAACAAATGACAAATATTTTAAAGATGCAGTCAAGACTTTGGCTGATCTCAAAGACTGAGATAAAAAAAAAGGATTATAATTGAATGTTCAGTGAACTATTTGAATTTTGGAAAGTTCAGGTAAAACTTTTAGATAGTTGAAGAATTCAGCTAGGGCTGGGTGATATGGCCTCAAATCTATATTGCGATATAATCTGAAGCATGTGCGATAACAATATTTATTGCAATATATTTTTTCCTCTGTTTATATATGTCAAAATGACATGCTTTTAGAAAATCTTCATATGGCAAATGTATTGCAGCAGAATAAAGACATCCAAAAAGAATGCTCTTCCCCCTCCGCCCTCTCCATGCTTGTGGTCACTGCCATTCTGTTGTCCCAATGTCGGCGCGTGTGCACATCTTAGTGACGTCATGCGTTACCGCGATATCGCAATAGAGCCAAAAACTCTATCATTACCCAATTTTATCTTGTTTATGCATTATATCATTTATATTGCCCACTCCTAAATTCAGCCACATTAAACAATAATTAGATTAGAATAATTAGATCTCACATGAGTCACATCTAGGGTTGACACGGTAACCGGTGTAGCGGTAAACCCCGGTAAAAATGTAGACAATAATAATAACAGTCTTATTTTTAAAAAAATACATTATCTCTGTGGATTACCGTAGCTGCGGTGTAGGCGCAGTGACCCTTACCAGCCACCATATCATCTGCTGAAGTTGCCGGCGGCACATGCACACTTTTTTGTTTACAACCAAAACTTTCTTGAAGCTAATGCTGAAATAATGGCCAAAGGAGGAGACGGCAGCGCTCAGGACATTTATTACCCCTCAAAGGGGACAAAGTCGGAAGTATAGGCATTTTTTGGATATTTGAAGAATGCCGATGAACAGTTGATAGAAGACGGCTATCCTGTTTGCAGCACGTGCAGGAAGTGTCTGTGAAAGGCAGCAACGCTTCAAATCTCATGACACATCTGCGTGACCATCACCCACAACTCTACAGTCAACGCAAGGCAAGTTAACATTAGCGTTTTACCTCAAATGCGTGATTCGAGGATTTGGGTTGAGGAAGAATGCAATGAGTCGCTATGTAAAGCAGCCACAGCACCCGCTACCTGCATATAAACCGTGTCGCGGACACCCCCATATTGAAATGACGCTATGCATTACGGGGCTCCCAGGGGCAGATAAGAGTTGGTCTCTCTCCGAGAATAATTATGAATTAAACAATGATTACTGCCTGATGACATTTTCCTAAATCTGCAAAGCTCACTGGAAGGACACAAACTGAGGACAATATTTTCCTGATATAGGGTTTATTACTCAAGTAAGGGTAAAAAAGTATCTGATTAGAAGGTTACTTGAGTACTGAGTATCATCTGATCTAATTTTTTAAAATGATGACATCAAACAGACAAAAAATAAGAAGTTATGGGCAACTATTGGGATATTAAAGACTAAAAGGAAAATATGTAAACAAATAAAACCTAATTACAAAATAACAAATTTTAGGCAAAATTTGGACACACACTGAGGACAACATTTTCCTGATATACAGGGTTTATTTAGTTGTCTGAAAATGTAACACTTTTTAAAAAATACTGCAAAAAATACCGAAAACCGTGATAATTTTGGTCACAATAACCGTGAGGTTAAATTTTCACACCGTGACAACCCTAGTCACATCCCTGTTCACAAAAACACCAACCCAAAAAAACCATAGCCATAGTGGCTAACAGTATCAGACAGGACAAAACTTTACACAAAAGAACAAACCCCACAGCAGATGGCATAGCACAACTGATAGGACTGGTAGCTAACTCCACTTACTTCACGTACGATAACACAATATACAAACAACTTGAAGGCTTCGCCATGGGTAACCCGTTATCAGCCACCCTGTGCGAGTTTTTCATGGAAGACCTAGAAAACCCTCCACCTGCGCAGCGGCTGCAAACTCACTGATGCACCTGCAGCCTCTCTGAGTTCCTGCAGCTTTAAACATTAAAATAATTATTTCATTTTCTGTTCCTCACTTCTGATTTCCTTCAATGGTGTCTGTTTGTTGCAACCACCTGTTAAAAAAATGAACTTGTTTTTAGTTGACTATTTTTCTGTCCTGTCTGTTTATTATCTTCCCGCATCTCTTCTCAATCCTAAAGAAAAACTGCTACCTGGTTTCATATATATTCACCTTATGAGTTACCTTTGAACTGCAGTTCTAAAAGATCTACGGACTGCAAAAACATCAGTGTGCGCCGGCCGCACCGGTGAGATAAAATCAACGGAGGACAAAACAGGTGATGCACTCCGCTCCACAGCAGCGAAACGCATCAGGCACAAATAAAAGACAGAAAACATGTAAGGAAATGAGTCAACATGAACGATCGCATGTTAAATTTGTTTTTGAGGTGGCGACACCTAATTTGATAAAGTTACTGTGGCCGTGCTCAGGACGCAGCTGTCTGGAGCGCGTCAACGATCAGAGCTTTGCATGCACAAGCTGGTTAAGGTTAGGATGGGGGTGAGGGGAAGGTTAAATTGCAAGAGGGTAATGGTCACAATTCGGTCAAATGTCCGTTTTACAGCGGGCGTCAGATACCGACGCTCTGGCACAGCACGTCGCCTCCCAACGTGTAGGGGGCTCGTCACCTGCTGTCGTTTCCGAGGACTGCATCTTGTTGGTCATTCTCACGTGACAGCGACTAGTCTATGAAAGGCATAAAAAGTCACCACAGAGCAGTGAAGTCGACTAGTTGACACAACCCCTAGCACGTACAGGGCAAAATCTGCAAAGTGAAGCTCTCCTTCCACTGGAGCACATTGGCAATGCACAAGCACCTTAAAAGGAAGCACGCCTTGGCGGAGAACGAAGAGTCGCCTCTCTAAGCAAATTACCTTGTTAGCTGCTAACTAACTAAGAGAGAGAGGGGGGGGGGGGCGAAAGAGAGAGAGAGAGAGAGAGAGAGAGAGAGAGAGAGAGAGAGAGAGAGAGAGAGAGAGAGAGAGAGAGAGAGAGAGAGAGAGAGAGAGAGAGAGAGAGAGAGAGAGAGAGAGAGAGAGAGAGAGAGAGAGAGAGAGAGAGAGAGAGAGAGAGAGAGAGAGAGAGAGAGAGAGAGACTTCATTGGTGTAGCTACAACAGAAGTGATGGCAGATTTTATTACCTTTAGAACACGTATACATGTCACACATTTGCTCCAATTATGTTACAGTGTTAAAAAAGTGCCCCTCTTGGACGAGTTTTTTTGCAAAGCCAAAAAATGAATATTTGAGTTGGATACATTTTTGAGAACATTGTTATTCTAGATGCCTACCTTCGTTTGACTATGTAGCATATGTATTAACAGGTGACAAAAAATTAAAAGCTGATAATAGTGTCGATGTTAATCAGCGTGGCAAGTAGAGATCTTTCCCTCTCTCTTTTTGGAATGTCATAATTCAACTTTAAATTCACGAGCGAATAACTTCTGCCTGACACAGATACATCTTGTGACTGATACATTTACAATCACTGGGAACTGTGTGCTTCCAGTTTCCTTCTTGGTATTCCAGTAACAAATTCACAAACACGCTTCCTTTAAGGGCATGGAATGTATACAAAACTAACTAAATACCACTGAGTGTACGTGTTTTAGGAACACACAGACATCATTCTAAAGAAATGTTAAGAAGATGACAAACAACTGTAGTTAATGCCTAAAATCAATAACATTTGTTGGTCTGGGGATGACATATTGACTGACAATAGCCTTTATTTGCATTTTCAGCATTTTGCTTAAGTGTGTTTGCACATGATGGAGTACAAATGAACTGTGGCACACAGAAACTGTCACGACGACACTAACAAGACACCCTCAGCAGGCGTTTAAGAAATACATGCACCAACAATATTCCTGCTCTCTAACTGAAGTGATTTCTATGCATCGTTTCTCTGTATTTCACCATTATCAAAAACAGTGAGGAAATTGTGGTTGGTAGGAAATACTCAGAATTTGACATTTGGGCCAGGATGTTTGTAACTAAGCAGAGGTCAATAATGCAACTGCAAACAATTTTACCAATTTTATTCTAACAATTTAGTCACAAAGTGTTTTATGTTTATGTATTTAGCAGACACTTTAGTCCACAGCGACTTACAAGTTATAATCGGCATGTTGCCCTTGAGGCTAATAACAATAATTACAACAACAACCAATTTCCAGTCAGTCGTAGGTGGCAGTGAGGCAGATGAATCATGGAGAAGTGGGAACAAGGAGTGGACAGTAGAGAGGGGGACGGGTGCAGGGAGGGTGCTAGTTTAGAAGATGCTCTCTGAAGAGCAGGGTCTTCAGGTGTTTCTTGAAAGTCGAAAAGGAAGCCCCTGTTCTGGTAGTGCTTGGTAGGTCATTCCACATTTGTGGAACGATGCATGAGAAGAGTCTGGATTGTCCTGAGCGTGGTGTAGGCACTGCTAGCCGACGATCCTGTGATGACCGGAGTGGCCGGGCCGAGACGTAAGCCTTTGTAAGAGGATTCAGGTAGATGGGAGCCGTACCATCTCGGACTTTGTATGCTAGTGTTAGCGATTTGAATTTGATGCTTGCAGCTAGCGGTAGCCAATGGAGCTCAATGAACAGAGGGGTGACGTGTGCCCTTACAATAGTTTAATTACAATTGTTAATTGGTTGCTGATCCCTTGCAAAGATGTTTTACAACTATGGTGCTCTGGGCTCAGGATACGTCATTTGAAAAGGGTCTAATACAGCAGTACTCAATAGGCGGCCCGCAGGCACCCCACCCCCGACGGCCGACTGGGAGGTGTAGGGTAGAGCTGAGGAAAATGATCAAATAATCAATGCATCGAGATGTGGGCATAAACGATTCTGCATCATAGAAGAGTACACCATAATGAATTATAGTGGAATGTAATTTTGTTATTTTAACGGCGGCACCAGCGTATAGCATCCAGATCTGTCAGGATGGGTTTTCTCCACATTTATAAGCTTTGGTCCGCCTTCATGTTGTATTGCAGGGCTAAGCGCTGGAGTTGTAACCTGAGATCGAACCCGAACCGAATCAGCCTGATCATTTCTGTCGGATTTGGGCTGTGAATTATGTTAATTGAGCGGGTTGTCGCCTGGAGCGCTTCGTTCTCTGGATCGATCGATCAAAGAGAGAGAGAGGGGGGAGCAAGAGAGAGAGAGAGAGAGAGAGAGAGAGAGAGAGAGAGAGAGAGAGAGAGAGAGAGAGAGAGAGACTGTCTGCTCACACAAGAGAGAGGGCCGGAGGACGCTCCTCCAAACATGCATTATTTTCATAATTTCATTATTTTTCCTCGAAGTGCTCAGTCAGACCAAGTCTTGGGATGTCGAGAGATCTGGTCTTGGGGAGGCAGCGGGTCAATGACGGCAGCTGCAGCGTAATCATCTGTCTCTTTTATTTAGGGACAGGGAGAAGTTAAAAGGAGAGAGAAATAGAAAATAGAAGTTTTTGTTCCACGTTATTCTTTTGTTTCATGATGATAAACTGATGTTAAATTCAACTTAACCCTCTGATGGCAGGCGTTGCAGATTCGCAGCAGTTAAAACCTACCTACCTGGTTACTCCACATACGTATTTCATGAGCATTTTTTAACTCAGAAGTACCGGTACCCCTGAAGGACTTAGTTGTTCATCCTTTTATCAAAACTTATTTTGAGCCTGAGAGGGTTAAATAAAAACTGGGAGGAAGCTGGAGGGGGACAGGTGTTGTCCTTCGTTCTATTGCAAGCTTGTGTGATTTGTGCATTACAGCCAGTAATCCAGCCCCCTCATGACACATCTGCGTGACCATCACCCACAACTTTACAGTCAATGCAAGGCAAGTTAATGTTAGCATTTTAACTAAAATGCGTAATCCGAGGATTTGGGTTGAGGGAGAATGCAACGAGTCGCTATATATAGCAGCCGAAGCGCCCGCTACCTGCATATAAACCGTGTCGCGGACACCCCCATATTGAAATTACGTGCGTTACGAGGCTCCCAGGGGCAGATAAGAGTTGGTCTCTCTCCGAGAATAATTATAAATTTAACAATGATTACTGCCTGATGACATTTTCCCACATCTGCAAAGCTCACTGGAAGGACACAAACCGAGGACAATATTTTCCTGATATAGGGTTTATTACTCAAGTAAGGGTTAAAAAGTATCTGATCAGCAGGCTTCTTGAGTACTGAGTATCATCTGATCTAATATTTTTAAAATGATGACATCAAACAGACAAAAAATAAGAAGTTATGGGCAAATATTGGTAATTTAAAGACTAAAGGGGAAAAATGTAAACACATACAACATAATACAAAATAACAAATTTTAGGCAAAATTTAGACACAAACTGAGGACAATATTTTCCTGATATACAGGGTTCATTTAGTTGTCTGAAAATATAACACGTTTAAAATAATACCGCAATAATACCGAAAACCGCGATAATTTTGGTCACAATAACCGTGAGGTAAAATTTTCACACCGTGACAACCCTACTAAGAACATGATAGAAATTCCAGCAACATAAGAGCAAGTTTAGCAACTTGTTAGAAAAACAAAAACCCATACAAATGCTCCAAGACACTTATACTATGTGCTTTGAATTAGTTAATAAATATCCTGCAGCATGCCTCATATTTCTTCTCTCAACCCCATAAAATAATTGCTTCATACCACCTGACAGGCATTTACTCACAAGTGCAGTCATATCTTGCTTCATTAAGCAACCAAAACAAAACTTGGTTGAGTAGAGTTGAGTAATTCTTTGCCCGTAAGCCCCAAACTTCAACATCAGGAACTGGATAACCCTGGTGCAAATTAGGCAGCATTCACAGAAGCCACGAGCTGCAGAGGATATTTCTCTCTTTAAATGTGTTTTAATGGAAAATCTGTGTTTTAGTTAATTAGTGTTGCTAGTTTTTTTTTTTTTTGTTGTTGAAATAAATAGGCAGTGTCATATGTTCACTCACTGACCAACATTCCTCTATAGGGACAATAAAGCATCTATTCATCTCAGACAGTGTCCACAATAACTCATGTCTTTCCTTGGTTATCCCCTCTGGCAACTTCTTCAGGAACAGACAAGTCCAGCTACTTGCGCAACATAATTTTCATTTAGATTGCAGCTCAAACATCTGCAGCTCTACCACGACTGGGCATGGTCTTGTTCAGACTATGAACAAACCTCAAATAGCTGTAACTAATGATCAGATAGGAAGTCTTCCAAGTCCTCCAGTGTTTTTTTTAATCTACTAGCTCCCTTTCCCATCTGACTTGAGGTGAACAAAAACAAGCAGCTTGAATGCAACTGCAGCAATGTGTGAAGAAGTTATCTAATTACCACAGACCAATTTTGGAAAAGCTGTGTTCACTTCAAACATCACATAGTTGTTCCCTCCATGTAAATTCTTCCCTCACTACAAGAACACACGCTATTTAGCGTTTTCAAATATGCTTGCATGTCAGTTCCACCTTAAAACTGTACTCTGAACACAATGAGCATTTGGTTGAAATGAGAGATATTCAATATCGTCTTTTTTATCCGGTATCCAACACACCGATACAGTCTGACCCTTAGTTTCCGATAGTGATATAAACTGATACAAATATATGAAGCCCCTCCTCATTAATTAAAACAAAGCTAAACTAAACTAACAAACATTGCATATCTCTATCATTCATGCTTAAACTTTAAACATCATCCGTGCAAAATATGACAACTACTTGAATTGAAGTTTTGAAAACAAGCAAAATATCTCAAGAACTAAACCTCGGATCTGTCATATTTTGACATTTTGAGTGAGAGGAGAAGCAGCTGAAGAGTTTGATGTACAATATGTGTGTTGGGAGTAAATGTTAGTAAAAATCGATACTGATAATGTCTGGTATTACATCTTTATGCCACCATTGGTCGATGATAGGCCGATAATATCAGGCATCTCTAATTAAAACTAAATGAGAATTTTTATAAAACACACCTGTAATGAGCAGGGATCTTTACAGATGAAACGGTCTCTGTTTTGAGGGAAGTCTTGGTCTCCTTTTCCTGGACCGGTTCAGCACCAACTCTCTCCACAGTATCAGCCACTCTATTTCTGACGCCCCTCCTCGTATACGTTGGCTCTGATCCATTTTCATCATGCTTTTCTTTCTCTTTGACATCTGAAGAGGTCGTTTCCGATGTCTCGCCAATTCTCCTGTCCCTTCGGACATACTTGGACATGAAGTCCTCAGTGTTGCCATATTGCTCAGCCAGTGCCCTTCTTCTTTCTGCCTTGTAACGAGCAATCCGCTCAGCCTTGGTCTCTGAGGCCGAGCTCTGCAGCGTGTCTATTCCGTCCATGATGAACTTCAACACTTATTAGGTCGCTGACTTTGAAGCAGTGTGTTCAACGAATATAGTTTATTGTGGGCTCTTCCTTCACAGTAGTGTCTCACTCCACCAATACCATGGCAGTGCTGCAAACAAAAGAAATAAAACGTTACTTGTGCATCACTGCATCGTTTAGTTTCAGATGAATGACTCCACATCTGGTTTAACCTGACCCCTCCGACTCATAAACAATGTCTGCCAGTTAAAAAAAATCACCCAAAAGCAGCAGCAAGACTCTCATTAAACCTTTATTTCACTGACTCATTCTGAGCGAGCTTGTAAAAAGAGTTAAAACAGGAGGAGAAAGTGAGAAACACACAATAAGTAACCCTACCAACACATTTTACTGCCAACTTGGGGCTAATCATCTAAGTTTCCAATATTGTAATGACTCAACTTTAGCTAGAAAATGTGAATATATGAAACAGATTTTCATTATTTTTTAATGGCTCTACTGTAAACATCCAC
Source organism: Nothobranchius furzeri (assembly GCF_043380555.1). Taxonomy (NCBI): domain Eukaryota; kingdom Metazoa; phylum Chordata; class Actinopteri; order Cyprinodontiformes; family Nothobranchiidae; genus Nothobranchius; species Nothobranchius furzeri. Next base: position 35,945,517 of record NC_091756.1, read on the forward strand.
CCTTTTCTGGATGTATGAAGCCAAACAAATAAATGCGGGACAAGTACCAGCTACTGTGTGTTTCTGAATATTTCACCACAATAAAATACTTCACAGGTAAAAATGATAGTCTAATCTAATGAGCTTAAGTTTGGAGGAAAAAAAAACATCAGGAGGTTGAGGTGCAGTCAGTTTGTTCCATTATGTAATCTTCGAAGAAAACCACAAACAGTTTGGATGCGGAGCCTTGGTAAACGCGCACACTTAAACGCATGCCAGCTGACAACAGCAATAATGATTATGTGCTGTTTCTGACCGCTCCACACATCAAGCACAGGGGCCTTTCCCCAGACACTTCTCACTGCACAAGTATGCCTCTGATGCTCTGGAAAAAGTCAAAGAGAAGAGAGGAAGGTAAAAACGCAGAGGGATGCAGATGTAGCCCCCAGGTCCTCCTCAAATTACAGGGCATCAGCTTAACTCAGCATAGAGGTTCTTACATTTATGGGATTTGGGTCAAAAGAAATAAGGGCAAATGTGTCTGGACAATGTGAGTAATGAGAGATATGAGGTGAAAATAAAGAGAAAATGTGGAAAATCATCATAGAATAAATAAGCAAACTCAGGGAAACTATTCTGCAAGCTTGAGGATGTTCTTCATGACCTAAACCACCTGCTGGTGGAGAAATCGAGCCAGAACTCTTGAACCTCTTAAAAACTAAAATACAGCTCTGAAATATTACTGTGATTCCGTGCATAAATCAGTGAATATGAGTGTGTTGTGTGAGACAGTAAGTGTGTCAACCTCCTCCACTAAACCAACAGCTCCTCGGGGATCAGAGTCACTCACTCATGAACGTTTATATGCGAATGGGATGGAAATTCCAAAAGACCTATCAGAATTATATGTTCAGCCTGTTAAATTGATGATTAAACTGAATAATTTTCCAGATTAACCCAATGAAAAATAACCCCTTACACTTGATCAAAACAGACTTAATATTTTCAATGGATTTATATTTATCTTTGCTACTCCGATTACATTTTAAACCTGTTCCAGTGCACAATAACAAAGTACTCACATTAGTGGAAAGAAGGCTGTTGAGCACTCAGCAGAAATCTGCTAACGTCTTGTTTTATTTTTGTTGGAATTTCAATAGGGATGCACAACATATCAGCATAAATATCTGTATCGGCTGATGTTAGTAATTTTTAACACATCAGTATCGGTCCGATAAATAAAACCGGGCCGATATTAACTGATATTTTTTCCATCTTGTCTCCATTTGTTTGCCTGTTTCAGAGGAAGAGGGGGGTGATGTGTAATTGTTTAGTCATGTGAACAGTGGTTGTAATCATCTCAGAAGCATAAATGTGTGTGGTGTGTGTACATAATAATGTAAATTCAGCTTTAATAATTTTCATTTTGCTGATTTTAGAAGCATTAATGTCAGCATGTCGGTATCAGCCAAAACAGTGATATTAATATCTGATATCGGCCCAGAATTTTCATATCGGTGCATCACTAAGTTTCAAGGATCCAAGCTAATTTTGCCCTTTTTGAAGATTCATGAGAGGTTTTTGAAGATAGTTCAAAGTATTTCTTTGAACATTAGCCCTTTTCCCCACCAGTTTTTAGCCAAGTACTTTTAAGTACTGATGTCTTTTTTTAAACGTATGTACTTTTTGTTAAGACTCATTACAGTAATCTAAACAATACATATAAAATAGCACGCCTAAACTAAAGAGATTAAATTGTTTTCTTATGAAAATAGTGAGAGCATCAGCCAATGTAAAACTAAAAATTACAACAAATTTGATTTCTGACATCAAAACAAGCAGAAAATGTGGTTGCTCCAGGACTGAAAATATTCAATACTCTTCAGAGTCAGAGTATCTTTTAATGTGGTAAGTGGCCTGTATTTGTTTATAGCCTTCTTTAGGGTTTTACAACCCCCCAAGGCGCTTCACAACAATCAGTCATCCACCAATTCACACACACATTCATATGCTGGAGATGATGAGCTACATTGTAGCCACAGCTGCCCTGGGGCAGACTGACAGATGCGATACTGCCCAACACCGGTGCCACCGAGCCCTCTGACCACCACCAGCAGGCAAGGCAGGACAAATGTCTTGCCCAAGGACATGGCAGCAGCACTCTCTGGCGGGAGTCAGGATCAAACCTGCTACCCGCTGTATCTCCTGAGCTACTGCTGCCCTAAACATATGTGAGAAATGTTTATTTCATTCTTCCTGTTGTGTTTTGAGAAATGTTTGAGTTTTGCAGCTGATAATACCGAGTGAACTCATTACGTGTCAGGAAACTTAGTAAAGAAAAAGGTAAACAAATTTTGCATGACATACACAAATACAATCATGTTAATAAAGTTACCTCACAAACCTCTAATGACACACTCACGTAAAGTGACTGCCAACCAAATCCTACAAACTGCCTTATGAAGGCAAAATGATCAGTGTTAGAATGTTGATTTCAGGACTATACACACACTTACATAATCACCTTGGCCTCTACCTATAAAAGGAGTGCAGCACAGTACGCTCATGTTTGTCCAAGTGGACCCAGAACATCAGGGGTATTTTGTTTGGAAGCTGCCTCTGTTGTTTCAAGTAGCAAAGAGGTGACTAAACATGCTGCAGTGAGTGAGTCAAACCTTAAATATTATCACTCCTACTAGCAATTGTGGACTCCAGATTATTTGCTTTGTTGTTCAAAACATTGCATAAAGTCTTTGACTACTTAAGACTGTTGTTTTAGAAATACAGCCAAAGAGGCATGCAAAGACATGCAGGACTTAAAAGTTGTCACCTTTACCTTGGTGGGTATTTAAACATTTACTACCTGTCAGTTCTTATGGGAAATTGTAATTTTGCGCTCTAGGGCATGCAAATAAACTGAATCCTTAGTTTCCTACCACTGGGGTGACTTTTTGTTGCTCTGGGGGGAGTTGCTGGCTTCAAATGGAAGATCTGTCCCAACAAGGTCAAATGCGTCACTTCCTGACCATGCCCAATATCCTTCTCTCTAAAAGCCAAAATGATGGCAAGTAGTTAATAAACTTGGTAAACACTGAGAGAAAATGCATGTAAAGGCTGTGAGACCATTTAAAATTGTGTCAGTACATTTAATTTGCATTAAAAGCAGCAAAAAGTTTTAGACATTTATTATGTTACAAGGAGATACAGTCATAACACACAATCACTTTAAGAGGGATTTGTTAGAGCTTTTTAGAATATAATAGTCACATGGTCTTAAGTTGGGAAACGGTTGAATGCCTTTTCCGGGTCCAGGTGAAGTTTGAATATCTCTGGGTCTTGTTCACAAATGAGGGAAGGTGGGGCGGTAGGCAGATTGATGCTGCGTCTACAGTAATACGGGCGTTGTACCAGTGTGTCGTGGTGAAGAGAGAGCTGTGCTGGATGGCAACGCTCTTGATTTACTGATTAATCCAAGTTCCAACTCTCATCTATGGTCAAGAGCTTTGTGAAGATGAATACAAGCGGCTGAAATGAGTTTTCTCTGCAGGGTGTCGGAGCTCTCCCCAGACACCCCAGGAGGGGCTCTGAGTAGATCCACCGCTCCTCCACATTGAAAAGAGCCAGTTGAGGTGTCCAACTGGGAGGAGACCCATGGGAAGACCCAGGGTACGCTGGAGCCCCAATCTCAATATTCGCACTTCCACCCTTGCTTCAAATGCGCGATCCCAACTAGGGATGTGAGTGCGTAGAATGTCCCGATTCTCAAGTGCGGAAGTTGATCACGCCCCTTTTGCACCCTTGATCTGCATTTCACCCAAGTCCACATTGTTGTGAACTTGGGTGAAGGACATTACCCACGATTCATTGCTGCAGGAGAAAAGGCTCAAGTTTCTATTCTGAAAATATGTATTTTCTAATGAAAGTAGTTTTAGTTAGTTGATGCTCAAAAACTTTTAGACAAAGCAGCAATGAATGTATATTAATTTCAAATAACCGTTTGACTGTTTGTTTAAAAGTTGTCAATAAAGGTTTTTGAAAAAAGTATCACAGCGACCAGCATCCCGGCATGCCTTGCGATCGATGACGCAAACACTGACAGAAACTAGATGATGGACTGATGGTTAATATACACATTTAAGTGTTTATAGAGGCAGTAGTGACCTACATGGCAGTACAAAAGGATGTGAAAAGTGATTTAGCATAATATGTCCCCTTTAAATGACAAAAACAAAAGGTTTAAACTTTGGAGCAGCATTATATCAGAAATGCAGAAGTCATAACAGCCAAGACAATAGAAACATAATGAATCAAGAACTGCAAATTCAAAGTGGTTCAACGAAATGTTCTGTTGTAAACATCTGAAATGTGCCACTTCTGCATCAGACTGTTATTGAACCAACGTGTTGCTGTCTAGAGTATTTGCGATATATTGTGTACGAAACACTCATTGCAAAAAATGATTTTAAATGTTTATAGATCAAAGTTTATAAATTTGGCAAACACTTTTGTCCAAAGTCATTTACAAATGAGGATGTAACAGTATTGAGGCTAACAATGCAATACTAACACTGGCCAAGTTTTGTCAGAGGTGACAAGTGTGACAGTGTAAAAATGTGAGAGTATAGATGTGAGCACACAAAGTGGGTAGTACAGGGTAGGTGGTAGGGTATGACTGCTGTTTCTGCATTTTGGCAACAAAGTAACATTTTTTAACTAATTGAGCACTAGTGTTGATAGTCGACAAAATCTAAATGCAAGCTAATTCAAATGTGTGCCAATTGTTATTCAGCTAGCAGTTAATTCCAAAAACACCAATTGAGGTAACGACCCCCAAGAAAACAGTTCATGCTTATTGAGGAAATGCTTTTCTCTATCCACTGAAGCAATGGGAAACCTATGCCTCTCATTCATATCTACTGAAACAAAACAAAAAACCATCGAGGAGTCTTCTTGAGATAAGAGGCAGACAGAACGCCGCCTCAACGCAAACGATGACCTGTTGCTCAACATTCTGTGTATTTCTCCTCAAAAATCACAAGTCTACACAAGAAAACAAAGCAGGAATGCAGCCACCACCCTCTTTGAGAACAGAGTATGTGCAAGGGAAAAGCCAGCAAAAATCAGCACATATATTCTTTAAACTCAACCTGAATCCTGAAAACAACCTGGTCACTAAACTACAACACCGTACAAGTACATCCAAGCAGCATTAGGCAAACATTCAAGGTATTATGACAGCCTTTAACCACAAATCCCACAGCTTTATACAAGGCATCAGTTTATTGGCAGCAGTTACAAGAAAAATGTGTCTAACTGAAATGTACAAAAAGGCTTGAAACGGCTGATGCACAGGGTACACTGATGCCTTGTAGTTTTTTTTTACGTTTTGGCACCAAAAGTCCCCTGGAATCCACCTAAACCTACAACAGACACAAGAGAAAACATCGAGAAACAATTTCCCTGCACTGGACAAAAAGAAAGGAAGCAGTTTTTGAAAGGGCCAGCTGCTGACACACTTTCTTCCTGAGGGAAAAGGGTGGAGAGTGGAAACTTCGCTTCACTGAAAAGACCAGGTGCCAGAACCCAAAAAATAGACTGGCCAGCAATATGTAAAATAAATTGTAAGCTGGTTCAGCAGACATTTAAGTTCAAGCAAAACAAAACGCAAAAGAGTGCACTTGATTTATGACTCAAATTTATACATCAAGCACAATTTCTTCCATAAAATAAAGTTGATTCTGATTCTGTGTGCCACATACCGAGAACCCAACATGTTTCTCATTAAAAAGCAATCATTTTGGCACTAAAGGCGGTTTAAGCACCCTGCCTCTAACAACCTTCAATTACAAATGCAGGGGATTACAACAATTCATCCTGATGAACGAAATGTGCCTCCACTAATAGTCAGTTTCAAATGATGATGCTGGCAGGAGGATGTGCTTGTCTGCCACAACATAAGCTCTTTTATTCACTCTTCTCTGCTTTTGAGCTGTCAAAAGAGGAGAAAAGTGAGGGGACGGTGTGGTTCAAGTGACAGGAAGGAAAAGCAGCACTAGGGGAAAGAGGTGCAATGAGGGTAGAATAAATACAAGAAGGAAAGGAGGACAAAAAAGGAAAACTGAAGTGCATAAAACAAGGGCATGACAAGAGCTGAGCTGAAGTCAAAGAAAGCAGAGAGAGGGGGGAATGAAGAGAATGGGCCTTTGTGTGGGTGGATGGGACAGGCTTTGTAGGGCATGTTTCCAGGGTGCCAAGAACCTCTGGGCCATTTTTTTTTTCTTTTAGGAAGGGGGGAAGGCTAGCACAGTGCCAGAGAATAATCCAGCCCCCCCCCCACCCCCCTCCTGCGTCATGAAGACACAAACTCCTTTAAATCCCCTTTACCAGAAGTCCTGCTGACTGTAGCCAGTTGACATAATAACCCTGGGGCACTCATGCTCCCTCTCTGTTCTACTTTAGTAACCAACACTGTAAAAACCTACTGACCTGCTCAGACCTGAGCATTTTCTATCACCAGAACAGACAAGGATGATGTACTGCATCACTTTAATGGAGCTTTAAACTTAAAAGCTTGTGTGTGTTTTGCTCCATTTACAGGCTCACTCGTCAGAGTCTTCCGGCTTTCCATTCACTGCATTCAAAGGGACCATTAAATGAAACACACAGGAAAGCAAACACGCACAGAAACACACTGGAGTGCAGGCTGACTCACACAAAACACGAAAATGAGGCCACAGATATATACACCAAGCCTTAAACAAGCCTGCAATCAAGGAAGTTGGGGGATGAGTAGGAAGGGTGGGGTTTATTGCACATCTAGCTAGTGGAACACACACACACACACACACACACGTCTGTCTTTCTATCATAGAGGGGACCCTCCATTGAGTTCCATTCATTTTTGTCATTTCACCATGCCTAACCCATTCCCCAACCATAACCAACACTGATCTATTCCTAACCTCAACCTTAACTAAAACTTCACCCTATACCTCTAACTGGTATAGTAAGCTTCTTGTATGCTTCTAAAAAAAATGAGGACCAAAACAATGTCCTCACTTCGAATAATGTCCTCACATTGTAGGGAAAATGGTCAAAATGGTCCTCAGTATGTAGTATGTACAAGAAAACACACACACACACACACACACACACACACACACACACACACACACACACACACACACACACACACACACAGACATTTGTATGTCTGTTGGAATGTTTTGCAAGCCAGAAAGACCCACATTGTTTTTAAAAAGACATGTATAATATAAAACTACAATTAGAGGATTTACCATTACACTTACATACCGTGCACACTCAAACAAAAAGGACTGCTGGACACAAGAAAGCATCCCACACTGCCTACTTAGAATTAAAAGTCCTCAAACTGACCATGAGCTGCACCGATTAGAGTGATTCGAATAAGTGCCTACTCTTCCAAGCCTGATAGTGTGAGAACACTTTACTGTGCCACCCTTTCATGTTCATACTGAATAATTTTACACAATTTTATAACAGCTAAAACGGCAAATCTGCAAAACAAGCTCGCTTAAAGCTATTTTTTCGTGTCTCTTAACAGCATTCTAACATAGTATAACTATAAAAATATTTTAGGGTATAACAAAAAAAATAAATAAAGTGGTTCTCTGGCATTTGACTAAAACCCTCCACCAATAACACAGCTCAGTCCGAAACCAACAATTGGACCATCCGCTATAAAAAAGATCGTTTTCCCTTACTTTCAGAACACTACTGGTAAGGCAAGTTCTCCGTTCAATTGTTTCAGAGAAGAAGGAACAGATGGCTGCTGCCACTTCAACTTTAGGACAAACAACCTACAAACGAAAAACACCACTTGAAGTCATGGGACAACGAACGATGTTCGGACCTAGAAAACAGTGACTGGTCTTAAGCGCTCTCTCGTTTCCTCTGGCAATGCTGATTTCCGGTATCAGGGGAGCGTGGTGAAGGGGATGATAGCCAAAGTGAGGGGTGAGAGTTCTGTGACAGTGTTTGTGTTTAAAAGCTAGCTTGTTTTGCAGATTTGATATTGCAGCTCTAGATTGCCTGGATGTGGAAAATTTGACAAATGAGCTTTGACATTTTAAGATAAAACCTTTAAGGCCTAGAATGACAGCAACTAATTTTCTAATAACACTAATTGTCACTCCCGTCCCAACAATAACTGGTAGGTTATCAATAGAGTAGGGCTGAAACGATTCCTTGAGTACCTCGAATAATTCGAGTACAAAAAAATCCTCGAGTCAAATTCTCTGCCTCGAGGCTTCGTTTAATTCATGTTTAATTAATTCATGGCTTTGCAATCACCCGGGATCATGTTTCACCCAGACCGAAATAAGTGACGCACATACATACAGCACTGAATGCACACGCGAGTAGCGAATGTAACTTAACTTTTTCTTAAGCCATGGCGGACAACGTGAACCCCGGTGGAGTGCGAAAAAGACAGAAAATGTCAAAGGTGTGGGACCATTTTTCACTTTGTAAGGCGGAAAACGTAGTCCAGTTTAAAAACTGTAAAATGGATTTAGCCTACCACAACACCACATCCTCCATGCTGCAGCACCTGACCAGGAAACATCCACATGTAAATGTCACTTCTGCAAGCGGACTCAGAGCCTCTACAAGATAATGCATTTTAGCCTGTATTTCTATATATTCCGCAAACACTGTGCGACTTTTTCGTTTGTAGCACTCAGTTTCAGCTCACACTGTGCGTCTGGTAGCAACACGTCAGTCTAAAAATGTGCTAACAATAGCAGTTTTTACAACACATGAGACTTTTTATTGTGTTGTTATTAATGACCGTTGTCCCTCAGGATTGCTGCAGAAGGACACAGGTATTTATGAGAGTGACGGAGGAAAACGAAAGAAAGTAAATAAACGTTGTGTGATCAGTATAATTTGACATAACCACGGCAAACATGCTTTCTCAACAATCCTTGTTAGTGTGAGAAAAAAAAGTGTAGAAATTAAAATGGACGTGTGTTAATAGGGAAATAGCTGGCGAGCCATGTTTGTGCATGCGCCGTGAGCGGTTCTGGTGCTGTTTGGGCCACAGCCGCTCGCATTTGTTTACTGTAAAGTAAAGTTGAAGTGCTGAAGTTTTGAAAACTAATTTTGAATAAAACTTGAAAAATACCTGGCAATTGCATGCTCATTTTAAGAGGTCTTTCACATTTTATAACATGCTATTTGATATAATGGTTTACAAACGCAAAAGGGTAATTTATTAGAGTACTCGATTAATCGATAAAATATTCGATAGAGTACTCGATTAAAAAATATTCGATAGCTGCAGCCCTACAATAGAGTACAACGTGCATGTTTTATATCAGTCCCTTGTAGGGCCTCTAACCATATAAAACTGTCTTTTCTTTCATTTTTGTCTTTCATTACAATTGGCAACATAGTAACTGCAGAGCTGCCATCCCCTTGAAACCATTAAGACATTTTCCATCCATCAACAACTTATCAAATCAACTCCATTCCCAGAACGTCTGCTTGCAAAAGATAAACTCAAGCAAGAGCAGAACCAAAAAAGAGAAGATGAGCATGGGGAGGGGGTGATGATCGTTGGGGTGGAATGTCTCATCCAGGGTTTCTCCCTCTTAGCTCCCTGGTGTCCAGTGAGCAGAGCAGACACCATCTGGCCAGCTGGAATGCACCCGAGCAGGGGGCTGGAGGAGTTAGGGGGTCTGCAGGGGGATGGGTAAGAGCTGAGAGATGGGAGGATTAACAGTAGCGGTGTTAACCATTTTGTGCCAAACATTAACAAATTCTGAAGGGTATTTCTATGTGATAGCTTTGAGTAATAACTAAGGGTGGGAGATCTAATCTAATTTAAGATAAGATAAAGATAAAATGGCTTTATTGCCAATGAACAGTGAGATTGAAATCAGGCATTTTGCAGTGCAACACTGTTTCAATAAAAACATTATTGCAAAAAATAACATAGTTGTCGTCATCGTCTTCATCTTCCTCCGCTTATTTGGGGCTGGGTCGCAGGGGCAGCATCCCAACTAGGGAGCTCCAGACCGTCCTCCCCCAGCCACCTCCACCAGCTCCTCCGGCAGGACCCCAAGGCGTTCCCGGACTAGATTGGAGATGTAACCTCTTCAACGTGTCCTGGGTCGACCCGGGGGCCTCCTGCCGGCAGGACATGCCCGAAACACCTCCCAAGGAAGGCGTCCAGGAGGCATCCTGACCAGATGCCCAAACCACCTCAACTGGCTCCTTTCGATCTGGAGGAGCAGCGGTTCTTCTCCGAGTCCCTCCCGAATGTCCGAGCTCCTCACCCTCTCGCTAAGGCTGAGCCCAGCCACCCTACGGAGGAAACTCATTTTGGCCGCTTGTATTCGTGATCTTGTTCTTTCGGTCATTACCCAAAGCTCATGACCATAGGTAAGGATTGGGACGTAGATTGACCGGTAAATCGAGAGCCTGGCTTTCTGGTTCAGCTCCCTCTTCACCACGACAGATCGGCTCAGCGTCAGCATCACTGCAGACACCGAACCAATCAGCCTGTCGATCTCCCGATCCCTCCTACCCTCACTCATGAACAAGAACCAGAGATACAAACTCCTCCACTTGAATTTAACATAAATTATTAAATACCTACTAGTAGAAAAAATTAAAACTAATAATAAATAATACATTGCAGGCAATAAGGGTGTGGCGCAAGGCCTGGAATTTACTTGCTGTTCAACCTCACATTGGCTGTGTCTTTGTTCACATACTTGCTGCTACATGGTACGTAGTACCAGAGTGTTCCACTAGGGGTGTACTAGAGAACTCAGACCGGATAGAGAGCCGAGTTTGTGGGTACAATTAAAACAAACGTGGCTTCAAATAAAAGAGCTCACTAATTGGTTAAAATTTGAGATCATGACAGAAAAAAAGACAACAGCTGTATCGTAGATGGTGTGAAAGTTTACTGGTTAGTCGTACACTGCAGTGTTCGGACAGGTTGCGTTAATTTCAGGGGACGTACACAAACAACGCTTCAAAAAAACGCATGTCATTTTAAACAAGCACTTGCGTCGTTAAACAGCAAGTATATCACAGCCCTAAGACGTGATAAGTATGCAGAGGGTAATAAATTAGGTATTTTTCTAGATGGATTCACAGCAAGTCATTGCACATAATAGAATATTGCACAGTAGGTATTGCCCAATAAACTGAGTCAGTAAATGGACTTTACTGTGATGATGGCTTGTGGAAGGAAGCTGAAGCAGCTTTGTGAGGGGAGCATGTTAAAGAGGTCATGGCCAGGGTAGGAGCTGTCCTTGATGGCATGTCTTCCTCTGTTGAGGCAGCAGAAGATGTAAATGTTCATCAAGGAGGGGAGACAGCACCTAATGATCTTCTGCACTATTGTTACCATTCTCTGGGGCCTCACCCTATCTCCCATGGTGCAGTTGCCATACCATACCATGGTGAAATAATCACTTATTAAATAAAATCAAGTTATTATGGTGCCTCCTTTGAGGCAGAAACAGAATTTTCAACTTCAAAATACATCTCTATTACCAAACTTTTTATTACGTGTTTTTTCTTGATGGTTTTATTTTTAGTATGGATTTCAGGGTTTCCTCCAGCACTTTATAAGCCTGGCGGCGCGCCAGGCTAAGCGTCACGCCCCGCTCCCCTCCCTGACCCTACCGTGCCCTCTGACACAAACGGCTCAACGAAAACAGAGCCCATCAGCTAATACTGTTGAGAAACAGCAGTGGAATGTGTGCAACCCCCCCCCCCCCCCATGGAGGAGCGCTGCAGGACGAAGCGTGCAACCCCCCCCCCCCCCCCCCCCCCCCCCAAAAAAACCTCTGACGGCCGAATCCGCCAGCCTTAACTCATTTTCTGGGGGAAACCCTGAAAACAATGATTTATGTTCAGTGAAGTATTGTTTTTAACTGAAAATTAAGAAAATTATTTTGGGCTTTATTAATAACTTTTTGGAAGTAAGTTAGTTTGGGGGTCGTTAAAATAGTTTGCTTTAAAATTGCAAAATTGTCAAATATAAGAGTCAGGTAAAAATACCAGCTGACATGTATCAGTTATCATTTTATAATCACATCACAAGCCTCTGAATCATAATCAGCTCAAATCTTGAGAAGCTTCTAGTTCTAAATATTTTCCTGAATGATATCTGCTAAATATTACTGAGGTTAGTAAAATGTTTATTATATAAAAGTTTTCACAAAAGATGTGTAACATGTCTAACAGTATTTCAACAAATATTTGCAAATGAACAACCTACTTGCCCAGAAAAATTAAAAATATCCCTCAAATATGGCTTTTTGATCAATTTAATTATTTTATAGCTCTGGGAACAGATGCTTCATGATGCAGAATTAATGCAAAAATAACAGAAAAAAAAGAGGTAAGTTCAGCATTGCATTTTTTTTCCTCTGTCCTATTAACCCTCCCACTGTCTTCATGGGTGACCCCGTGAGGAAAGTTGACAATTGAGCAGGATTGATGGTTCATCCGTTGAGGTCCGCGTGGCAGGGGATAGGTGGTGCTCACTCCTCACCCCTGCCACATGGACCCAAGGAACAAACCATCAACCCAGCTCAATCAACTTTCCTCGTGGGGTCACATCCATTAGGACAGTGGGAGGGTTAAATAAAGTTACAATGTCCAACATTCCCCTTTCTGACCTGCACTAATCTAAAGTATCCTGAAACTCTTACATTTGGTATACTAATCATGTGTGAGAGTCCCTGTTTTGTTCATTAATGCTCCACAGCAACATCTGTCCCTCACATGGGAGTGAAGACAATAAAACCCTGTTAGACAAACAGAGCATTGCCGTGAAGTTATTAGTTTTAGAAATTCAAAAAATGATCAGCTTCATTCTTCAGCTTTGTTTGGTGTCGATTGAAATTCTGGTCAAACACGGAGCTAAAATACAAAAGTGGAGAAAGTCTTTTGCTGGAATGGAACATATTACGAGTGTGCATATCAAACACAGTTGTAAAGCACATGATGTGCAAGTAGTGCTTTGAAAACATCACTGAAATGACCTTTGCAGCAAAGATACTAACCAAATAGTTTTCATCGCAGTCATGAGGCTGGAAGCGCTTTACTGTCTGCTGGCTAGGTTTATAAATTTACTTTGGCAGAGATGAAGCTGAGGGTAAACCCTGGTGCTTTCCCCCGTAGTTAGGGCTATAGCTCACATCCTCTGCTTTGTACAAACGTGTAGGGCTGCAGCTATCGAATATTTTTGTAATCGAGTACTCTATCGAATCTTTTTTTTTGATTAATCGAGTACTCTAATAAATTACCCTTTTGTGTTCGTAAACCTTTATATCTTATATTGATGAGCCAAGATGGCGCCGAGTATGGCTGCCTCGTCGCGAGCTCCACCAAGTTCCAACATTACACGCTCCATACTGTACATTAATGCCACTGTTTTGCACATACCAACCTCTGTACATTTTATATCTCTTATCTTATTGTTTACTTTATTCATTTGTATACTTAGATTAGCCATTTTTATATTTTACTTGTTTTTACATTACTGTATTTTTGCACAACTCTGTTGCTGTGAAGCTCGCACACAAGAATTTCACTCGCATGTACTGTACCAGTGTACCTGCACATGTGACGTGACAATAAAAGTGATTTGATTTGATATCAAATAGCATGTTATAATTATGAAAGACCTCTTAAAATGAGCAAGCAATTGCCAGTTATTCTTCAAGTTTTATTCAAAATTAGTTTGCATAACTTCAGCACTTCAACTTTACTTCACAGTAAACAAATGCCTGTGCAAAAAATAAGTAAACAACCTGAGCCGATTTTCCCCTCGTGCGAGAATCTGCTAGCCTGCAAGCCAGACAAAAACTAGGAGAATAACGCTGCGAGCGGCTGTGGCCCAAACAGAACCAGAACCGCTCACGGCGCAAACAGCTCGCCGGCTGTTTCCCTATTAACACACGTCCGTTTTAATTTCCACACTTTTTTTTCTCACACTAACAAGGATTGCCAAAAGCATGTTTGCTGTGGTTTTGTCAAATTATACTGATCACAAAACATTTACTTCCTTTCTTTCGTTTTCCTCCGCCACTCATAAATACCTGTGTCCTCCTGCAGAAACCCCGAGGGACAACAGACATCAATAACACAATAAAAAATCCGACGTGTTGTGTAAAAACTGCTATTTTTTAGCACATTTTAAGTCCGACGTGTTGCTACCAGACGTAAGGTGTGAGCTGAAACGGAGCGCTACAAACGAAAAAGTCGCAGAGTCCGCAGAATATATAGAAATACAGGCTAAAAAGCATTATCTTGTAGAGGCTCAGAGTCCGCTTGCAGAAGTGACATTTACAGGTGCTGCAGCACGGAGGATGTGGTGTTGTGGTAGGCTAAATCCATTTTACAGTATTTATACTGGACTACGTTTTCTGCCTTACGACGTGAAAAATGGCCCCACAACTTTGACATTTTCTGTCTTTTTCGCCCTCCACCGGGGTCTACGTTGTCCGACATGGCTTAAGAGAAAGTTAAGTTATATTCGCTACTCGCGTGTGCATTCAGTCCAGTGGGCATGTGCGTCACTTATTTCGGTCCGGGTGAAACATGACCCCGGGCGATTGAAAAGCCATGAATTAATTAAATATGAATTAAACGAATCCTCGAGGCAGAGAATTTGACTCGAGGATTTTTTGTACTCGAATTATTCGAGGTACTCGAGGAATCGTTTCAGCTCTACAAACGTGTGTGCTGTGGAACCTTTTGGTTGAGTTCAAACTCCAAAACAGAGAGAAGTCATACCCAAAGAGAAGACAGGGATGGGGTTGAGTGGGTGGAACCTGTGTTTCGTTAACTACAGCCAACTTTTATATGTCAACTGCCACATGTTACTTAACTGTTAGGTAACAAAGCCAAGTACAGCACGGCAAAGCCTGGGTAAGGCTGGAAACTGCAGTAATAACGAAATGCTGTATTGCTGGCATGTGAGCGCATAATTACAGGGCTTAAAATATTTTCAAATGAGCGATCCCATTTGTTACATTTACAGTAAGCTAGGTAAGCAGTGTGACATGATTGCCTTGTAACAAAACTTTAGATTTTTTGCAGCCACCATTGTAAAAAGTAGACGTTGAATCAATCAAAGTCATTTATTGTCATTTCTACCACATGTGCAAGACATACAGAGAAACGAATTTGAGTTTCAGTACACACAATTCAGAGATCAGACATACATGGGCAAGACACATGACAACAATTGGTGACTGCGGTCATTCGCAACATGAGTCGCGCTACCTTAGCTGCAATCCAGAGTTTTCCCTCTTTCAGGAATTATGCATGATTTATTCTTTTAAATCCATAAAAATTAAATTCTTACCCTGTGTTGTGATATACCGTAGGCAATATGTCAACCTTTCTGTTTTTGCTAAGCCTACCCTTGTTTTGTAGAGCCCCACGCAATTTAAATTGAGTATCGTTCAGCATTCGCCAATAGCGTTAGACATCCACTTACATACAGATATCAATAATAAAGAGCTGGTAACATTTCTTATGGACAAGTAAGTCTCTCGTATTTATAGGGAGCCCAAGTCTCCTCCCTTTTCAGGCGGCTCATTAGTCCCTGGAAGAACAAAAAATGAATGCAAGTCATCAGGGCTAAAACTGCTTTTTTTAATTCGCTCTGCCTCATGCCCTGGATCACACATATGTTAAACGAAAACTAATGATGGGTTTAGCAGGAGTAGATTACAAAAAAACATTTTCTCCAACAGCTAATATGACTTCTTTATGCACATTAATGCAGCTTGCAGCACAGAATGACTTGGAGATGCATCAGATGGATTTAAAAACAGCATATCTGAATGCTTTCATTGACTACGAAGTGTACATTGAACAGCCTGAAGGCTCTGAAATCAAGTCAGACACAGGTCAAAAGTTTGTGTGCTGGTTGAACAAATTATATGGTCTAAAGCAGTCTGGGAGGAACTGGAATAAAATGCTACATTTTTGTCTTTGCAAATGTCGTTTTATACAGAATGAAGCAGATCACTGTGTTTTTAGTAAACAAACAGAATATGGAAAAACTCATCTGTTAATCTGGGTTGAGTTGTATCAAAGAGTCACTTGAAGAAGTAAAAGAAATGTTAACAAAAATGTTTAGGATGAAAGACGTCGGTAAACTAAAAACTTTCTTGGGTATTGAGTTTATACAGAAAGGAGAGATAAAGATGAACCAAACGAGATTCATAACAAAAATTTTGGAAAGATTTGGTATGTCTGATTGTAAAGCAAGGTGGTGAATCTATTGATGCAAAAAGGTATCGTGAAATGGTTGGCAGTTTAATCTATGTAATGACTCGTACAAGGCCTGACATTATGTTGGATTGTTAGTAAACTTTGCAAGCATCTGTCCAAACCAAAATAACAACACCTGACAGCAACAAAACATGTGTTAAGATATCTAAAAGGGACAATAAATCAAGAACTGTGTTATACAAAACGTGAAGAAAAGCTTGAACTTGTAGCTTATAGTGATGCAGATTGGGCTTCAGATCACAACTGACAGATGCAGCACTACAGGCTACTGCTTTAGCTTTAACAAAAATGGCCCTTTTATCTCTTGGAAAACCAAGAAACAGCATAGTGTTACTTTATCAACGTGTGAAGCAGAATATATAGCTCTAGCTACCACAATACAGGAGTTAATATCTTTTGCAACTGATAAAAGGGTTGAGTGATGAGTGTTATGTGCCTGTAAAAATCTTGAGATAATCAAGGTGCTATCGCTTTGTCTAAGAATCCAGTCTGTCGTCAGAGATGTAAACACATAGACATAAAGTATCACTTTATTAGATCTATGTTGAATGATGGAAAGATAACCATTGAGTATTGTCCAACAACAGACATGGTTGCAGATGTTTTAACAAAGTCTGTAACAAAGGTCAAGATGGATAGATTCAAGAAATATTTGTTTGGAATGTAAATTGATTTTGTCATAATGGATAATAATGTTAATGGACAAGTTCACTGTATAAGAGCAAGTGGGGGTGTTAAGCTTTGTTGATTAGTTGTGCTCTTACAGCTGGGACTGATCTGTGAACATGCGTAAATAAAAGGATGCAGTGCTGCTGCAGCAACCCCCCCCCCCCGGTCCCCACTGATTAGTGCCTGCATGGTGCTTGTTCGTTCCTCCATCAAGATTCATTGGCCGTCGGTTCTCCTGTCTTGAAATGGCAGCGTCAACACAACCACGCCAGTCATACTTTGAGATATATCAGCATGTAGAAATGTATAATTAGCATGACTACAAATTAGACATCTGCAAGTCACATATATGACGTCACCACAGAATCTCCTCTCCCCAGCGTAGCTGCTACTTACCACATGGCAAGATTTATGATGGTTCTTTCCTCCTGAAGGAAGGATTTGAAGTTCGCTAAACTTACAGCCATTTTACCTCAGTTTTTCCCTGTGTCTGGTTTGAGGACGTCACTTTTGTCAAGCGCATTTGTAGTCCTGGATTTATTTTCACGCAAAACCTAAAATAACTTTTCAACTCATTCAAAAATAAGCTCTTTCTTGGTATCGAAATGCATCTTTAAAATTCACATAACAAGCAGAATTAGAAAATAGCATCTTTAACCCCACTGACTTGCATTCATTTTTTCATTCTTTCGGGGACTCACGGTCCAGGAGTAGATGGGCGTGACTTAGGCTCCCTATATAGATGGTAAAATGTAGTTACACTGAATTTCTACAATTTTCATACAGAGTCTGGCCTATACCTTTAAGGGTGAGTTGGCAGTGGGTTAATAAGACAAAAGCACATTTATTAAATCACTAGATGGCACTCCATAAAACTGTGTCAAACGTCAGAATGATTTAAGTAAAGGTAATTATTAGGGATGTAAGAAAATATCGACATGGCAATATATCATATTTTTCCTGCAATATATTATTATTATTATTCAAAAGCTGTGTATCAAATATTTGGAAGAATTTTCAAGCAACCATGCGTGTATTTTCTTTTATTTGCATGCAATTCAAACACCGACCTCTAGTTAGCAGAAATGCGCAATGGGTTTTGTTTCCACAATTGAAATGTAAATCCCTCTATTATGGTTCAAATACCTCATGTTAAACATGTTAAGTATCAGTCTGGACTGTTTATAGAATTTTCCTACAATAAATTCAGTCCAAAAAAATAAATCGCTAATATCCTCTGGCTGAATGTATCAGCCAGAGGCCTAACCCCCAAATTCCACTACCTCCGCTCCGCTGCGCTATGCTCCGACACGAACGCCGGAGCAAAATCGGTCCGGTTCTAGTCAATCAGAGCTATTCCACTACTGCGGCCGTGCTCCGGCAGTGCGGCGCCGTGCGCCGCCCTCTGTTCCGGCGTGCGGCAAAAATAGAATCGATCCTATTTTCGCCGGACGCTGGAGCACCTCCGCAGTAAATGGACAGAAATCACAACCGCCCAACAGGAAAAGGAGCAAGCACAACTTCCGTTTTTCACAATAAATCGATAAACAAAAGGCGTTTTTTGTTTCATATGCACAGGTTTAACAACTTTTAACAACTATCAATGGCGGCTGAAGTTTAAATGCACAAAAGTAAGCCATAAATACAGTTTCCACTATCAAAGTAGTCACACTTTGTTGATCCAAACACTGCTGATCTCTCAACACAAATGATGGGCAGATTAAACAGTTCATGCCGATGCTTCTCCCACACAACGGGTGTTTGGATCTAACTTCCGCGTTTATTGCTCGGACTGTATCGCAAGATCTCGAAAGTCCCGCGCATGCTTGTTTGCCCACCTCAGGTCTCCGCACCGGAGCGGAGCCGTTGTAGAGCGGGTACCAGTAAAAATTGAGTTTGGAAGCGAGCGGCTGCGGAAGGCGGGGCGGAGGTAGTGGAATTTGGGGGTGAGCCTGATTGTGATACGTATCGTATCGCCAGAATTTTACCAATACACCTCCCTAGTAATTATTTGGTTTGTTATGAAGGAGAGCTTATATTTGAGAAACACTATATGATTAAACTATAGTAGTGAATAAAAAATTTAATCAGTGACACAAGGTAGATTTCAAATAAAATATACAGACTTTTATCATATATTGTGATGAAACCCACGTTTATTACTATATTAGACTTGATCTCATCCATCTCATTCTGAGAGCATAACTTAAGCATTGGTAAAAAAAAAAAAAAGAAAAAAAGAAAAAAAAAAGGACAACAGAGACGTGGAATAAAACAGGGTTCTGCTTGCGTTTGCCAAAATAAAAACGACCAAACAAAAGGAAAAAGTTACACTTTCCAAACATTTTATGCACCCTTTGAAGGAATGAAACAAATAGTTCAGCTGTCAAGTAGCAAGGCAAAATGTCTAACCAATATTTTTTGCCATTCCAAAATCATTCAAAACACAAGTCTGTGATTTTTACATTTGCACACCTTGTAAAGATTTTATTTTATTTTGAAGTCACCCCGGCTTTCCACAGGAGCCGTCAGCAGCACGTTACTGCAGCAGCACGTCATAGCTGCTGATAGGAACCGCTGTGGTCAACAGAACCTTTTCCACTGGAGCCGTCAGCAGCGCGAGTTGGCCGCGTCTCAGGAGCAGCATGTCACGGCCTTTACGCGCCAGTTCTATTTTCTACGTGCGACGCCTCTGAAATGAGTCAAGTTCGACTTTTTGGGGAGGGAAAGACAGGAAATCGGACGCGGAAATGGAGAGAAGCTCCCGAGATTTTCAGAATAAAGAACGTACTGCCTTCCGGTTGCTTTACTTTAAAAAAGGTTACTAACTGTGCGGCCCCGTGAGAAATTATCACCTAGCTAGTCACTCGTGTGACTTCGTGCTCGGTCGGTGACAGCTGCTCCCCTGCTGCTTCGCGTCTCGTGGGAAGGGCCAAGCAGCAGCTTACGCGAGCAAGACGTGCTGCTGCAGTAACGTGCTGCTGACGGCTCCTGTGGAAACCCGGGGTTAGGGAATCAAATAAGTGAAACTTGATTCTTAGTTGTGGTTGTATGAAGGAAAAAAAGAAGACCTACACAAAAACAAAACATGTCTTAGCAGCAAGGGTCCTTATCCAGGAGATACTCTTACAACCAAAGAATTCAGATCACACAGGTGTATTCGAAAGCAGCTGATCACATCCATTGCAAAAGACAAGAAACACACTCTGCAATTAAAAATAGGAAGACAACTTTTAACACTCTGCTCTGAGGAGAAAAACAGAGGGAACATTTTTAAGCCTTTTTTCTTGCACAACACCATCTGAACCAGGAAGGCCTTGGGAAGTGTGTTGTGACACAAACAGCTGCGATGCCTTGCAGTGGGAAAATGACAGTCTGGAAAGCCTCAAACACCATAACCTCTGGATATGAAGCCTCAATCAGCTTCACTCTACTCATTATATGAAGCTACTCTTAAAATGAAAGATGCCTTATCTAAAAGAAAACTGCTTCCTTTTTTAAAGATTGTATGGAAAACAGGAACTTATACCACCAACTGCACGTTTTTTCACCAAATTTTTAATTAGCAACGTGGAACTAATATTGATGGCTCTCCTCAGGGTTGTGCACATTCTTGTCACTCTGCATTAACAGCTGCACCTCTGTTGATGAATCTTTCAAACTTTGCAGACACCACAATGCTCATTTGGTTGTGGCTATAAACAGAAAGAAGACAATATGGTAACTTGATATAGACACAATAACCTTAGTGCTAAAATAGGTAGGGAAGATTGTGGACTTCAGACGATATTGGCACCCAGCCCCCATCATAAGGCCTCTTCCCCACAAGAAGACCATGACATCCTTCCACATCCTGGAGGCTATCATTTCCCAGGGCCCAGAAATGGAGCTGCATATCAGTTGTCTTATTAAAAACAGGACAGCAGAGGATACACTTCCTGCAGCAGCTAATGAAGCTCAGTCTACCAAAAGCAATGACGGTGCAATTTGTTGAATCCAAATGCACCACTTCTTCACTTCACTTCTAATGGTCTGATCTGATGCTACCACAAACAAAGACAAAGTGAGACAGTAGTGAGTCGTAAAGGGTCCTCTTTACAGGATCTGTTCACCTCCAGAACCCTGAAGTTAATCAGAAAATTAGATCCTGACCCCTTCCACCCTGGAATTAAAGTTTGAAGCTGTTCCTGCGGTCCACTGAACCAGTACTCCATGGCATAGAAACAGTGTGTTTATACATTATCTAAAGTCGATAGGTCGATCTAAAAAAGTAAACTAGGAGTCTTTACACAATAGTTTACATGTACGTTGGAAAACTGAACACTCAAAGGAAGTATGTTCCATTCCAGTACAGTAGGTGGCGTCCTTTCAAGTCTGCATTCCTCCAGTTAGCTTATAGCAACACAGTAAAAAAAACACAGGCAGGAGTTAAGCAGACGGAGTTAAAAGAGGATATGCACAATGGCTTAAGGAATGGAAAACAACAATGCTGCAGCACAGCTTACTTGGTACGTACTGTGCTGTTTGTGGCAATGGTATTATCAAAAGACCACTTTCGTGGCTCGTCACTTCTGGGAGTGACTGGTATCAGCTTGACTGATCCATTTACATGCTGATGAAGTCGGGTACTAACTGCATCTGGGTGCTTCAGCACGATTAGAACCAGTTCGCCTTCAGCATGACTAACTAGCTTGCATGCGTAAAAAATAAATAAAAAAGGTTAGTTGCCTGGTTTTCTAAAGCGCTCGTAAATGCACTAAGTATCTTCCCAACTACAAATGGACTATCAAATACTCATTAGCATACTCTTTCCATACAGGTCCAAACTGCCCTCCAGAACATGCATATTCAAAGCTGATATAACATTTACACTTGTATTACTTTGCACATCTTCTTTGCTTGAAAGTGTGTATTCTATTAAAGCATGTGAACAAAATTACTGTGTTGAGAAAAAGAAAATCAAACAAGTCTCAGTCATTGCCCAATAAGTCTGCCACTATTTACATAGCAGTAAGAAACAGGGCTGGGTTGAGGTTCACAAGTGCACGAGTAATGAAACAACCTTTAAGTTACCATAAAACTATTTCTAACAGCTTTCCTCATCTCTTTTATAAAATATTTTTGGACAACTGATCTTGCACAACCTTGCTTCAAATGTTTAATTATTGTTGTCAGTTTGCTACGTTTTCTTGGGGGGCAACCTTAATAAACTGCTGCAGTTAGCAGCCTGGATTCAAACACTGGATTAGTCATTTGTAATTTCATAAGTTTAGCTAAGAACAAGCTTAATAGTCACGTCTAAATAGCTATACAACGTAATGGCTGTCAGAAACTGCTCCCTTCACACCTTGAGGATTATTTAAACTTGTAACACACAGGAAGCAATCACTGACTTCTATCCGGAGCAATAATGCTAAAGTTACCGTGTAACAATGCATTTATAGCATAAACTTCCATGCCACACCGTGACATAAACACACCTGCGCCACTTTCCTAGAGGTCGCGTATAGAGGTTAGCAAACAGAATGTGAACTAAAGCCCCCTAGCCTGTCCGAGGCAGCTGTTTAAACAGAACGTGAGGAAACCGCAGTGCAGACGCATCAGCTGTATTTTGAAAAGTCCCTGGCAGCGCTAACGTTAACCTGAGCACGTAACTGCCTGCGGCGACAGCAACCCTTCCGCCGGAGAGAGAGCACCTTCTTACCGGTGGCTAATACCAGGAAGCAGGATTGACTGAACACCCACCTTATTTCAGAATGCAGTCTCGCTTTAAATGCACATTCTTCCGTCACACCGAGAGGAGACGCAATATTAGGCAGCCAAAAGCAAACGCGGCAGAGAATGCGCCTGGCAGATCTGTCTCTTCAAACTTAAAATGCCTTCTTGCTTTTGATTGGTCGAGGCCGTTGACTTCGTTGCGTTCATGTGTTCCTCGTAAACGCCCCTTTTTGTTCTTTCATGTGAAAGAAAAACATGCTCATATGCATTTCTGAGAGCCAGGAACAATATTTTATGCAATTGATTATTTAAAACAGATAATAGATTAAATATATTGGTTTCAAAATCAAGGTTTGTCACCATTGCCCATCTTCATTTTCTCCTTTTGGCTCTGACTAACGTTTCCAGCAAAAGGATCAAAATATGCTGTTTTTAAAATGTTTTATTTTTGTTTATTAATTACACGAAATGTGCAATTTCAAATTTCAATCATGGCTATACTTCACCTCATAAATCACACACGTTTATGTAATCTGTATTAACTTGTTGTGAATCTAGGGTTGTATCTATCTAACTACTGCAAACTTACTTTGTGGAAATTATTAAGAAATCCTCTGAAAAAGGAACAGACCATCGCACCAAGTAATACAATAGCACACCCTGCTGTTCAAATCAGCACAATTTGGTACACAAAGTGTAAGTGAAAGTGAAAAAAAATATTTATGTTTTTGCCTGTTTAGAACCCTAGAGAGCATAGAGCTATTGTGAATATAATGGAGTTACATGTTAACGGCCTTTTCAGCATGTATGCAAGTGTTATTTACAACTACAACAAGCACCTTACCCTAAACTGATGTCTTGATGGTTTTTATATGGTTGCATTTACACTTAGCACATAAATAAATGAATACAAATAAAAACTAAATGAATGAAAATAAAAATTCTGCATGCACACAGCACTTGTATTGCATAAGTATGCAAGACTACGAAATTAGTCACAGGTCAGGTCTTTTTTTAAGGAATTGCACAAATATACCATCACCCAGACACATAAACCCAAAAAGTACAGTGCACTTTTTACAAAACATTGTGTGAGAATTAATACCTTTCTGTAATAAAAACACTTAAGACAATAAAGGTCAACAAGGTCATTTCTTTTAGAAACACAAGATGTTCTTTATTTTGTTCTTATTGTGTCTGAGTGTATTTTGCCATCCAAGCCTTTTTTTTTAACTAATTGCATGTAGAAAGCTGTGATTCTTGCAGTGGCGCTGATCCGTGTCTTTCCCCATCAGGTTAGTTGGGTAACACCAGGCCAATCTGAAAAACAAGCACCTGTTATTGTGAAGTAAAGACAAACTTTGTTATAATCCCTAAAAATAAAACTTAAAATAATTTTTAAAAAGGGCTCTGACTTTTACTTATACTTGAACTTTTTGTCAGACAGCATGATCTCAAAATCTGCTATTACATGCTCTTTACAAGGGGTCTTTGAGCTGTTCTACAGAGGAGTTTGTTAATGGGTTCGTACATTAAAATATAAATGGACATATTTAGCTGATTTCTTTGCATATCCCTCCTACAACTCTGCATGAAGAACAATCACTGATGCAGTCCTGAAAGTAATATATGGGTGAGAGATTATCTTGAGATTTCTTTTCTAAAAAAAACCATAAAATAAATTAGCTTTTCATGCAACTTTAAACCTTACTGAGCTCTAGAGAAAACCTATTAAGCCAGTCAAAGAGCAGCACTTAACCTCTCCACATTTTGAAGCATCTGGGATGTGTATTATGGTCAGATAAATCAGTATTCCAGAGGTTTTTGGGAAGAAAAAATTGTATTCTCTAAACCAAAGATGAAATGGATCTTGGATGTCATCGGAAAACAGTAAATCCAAAAACCAGTCTCTGTTATCATGTGGGGTTGTATCAGTGGCAACAGTGATTTACTTCTGTAATAGAACTCATGCGGAAACATAAAGCAGTTTAGTGTAGCAAACGTTGCTTTCAGGGTGACATTTTATATAAATGTTCACATCTTTTTTATCAAGATATTGAAAAACGGCATTTTTGCACACCTTGTAAAAGCATGGCTTGAGAAGAAAACAGTACAGAAAAACCCTCCTTGTACAACTGAACCATCCTTTTAATAGAAAATGCACAAAACTTTTTAACTTGATATCTGACAAAACACACACACACACACACACACACACACACACACACACACACACACACACACACACACACACACACACACACACACACACAGACCTTGGGGAGCCATTTTCAAGTGTGAATGGTTTTAGAACGTCAGGACTGCCCAAATGCAGCAAATACCTAACTGGATTGATGCAAAAAAAATTGACACTAAAGGCCGGAACATTCTTGCTTTTCAACCTCGCGTTTACGCAAGCAGCAGGCTGCGTTTTTGTTCACATACTAGCTGCTGCACTGCATGTAGTACTGGAGGATTCCACTAGGATGGCACAGGAGTGTGCTCAGACCAGAAAGAGAGCCGGGTTTGTGGATGCAACCAAAACAAACATGACGTCAATAGAAGAGATGCGTAACTGGTTAATTTTGAGATCACAACAGAAAAAAAGACAGCAGAGGTACCATAGATGGTATGAAAGACCAATAAACCAGAGACGGTGTCACCATGGTGAGTGTGTCTCGCTCGTTTGGTAACCTACTGGTTACACGTATATTGAACTGTTTGGACGCGTCAAGGTAATTCCAGAGGAAATGCACAAACAGGATTTGGAGACTTATTTCCTGATATCTGGACATCTCACCTCTGATTGGCTAACAGCAAGATGACTCTACCTCTAACTCTGATTGCTCTACAACACGGATGTTTAATTTCCACAAATAATACAAGCCTGGAGGAGTTCTGCCATATGGTGGAGTTGCTAATGCTAATGTTAGCTTCTAGTAGCTGATATGTTCTCAGCTGTTTCCTGGACGCTAAACCAACTACAACCTTCCCCGTCATGAATCATGAGTCCATGAATGTGAAGTGACGGTGTGACATAGATCTGTCAGGCTTTTGAAATCCTAAAGTTTCAACGTCTATTTTCTATCAGAAGCTAATGCAGGAGGTAGGTGTAGGAGACAATTTTCATGGTCAGCCTGCATGAAAAACTCAGAATGACCATTTATAATCAGAAATAATCATTAGGAAATGGTTTTTCAGTGTTGCACATCTTTAAGACAGCAGCAAAACACTTTGCTAGTGGTATTACTAAGACCAGCCGTTAGCATGTCAGTCCCAAACTATATTTCTACATACCCAGACCTTAAAATAAGTCGTATACAACCAGCAAGATAAATTTTACTTGGAAATACACTCAAGATGTGTTTGTGGAAAGCAAATTTAAAATGTTAGACGTTTGACTGATTACTGTAACAAAGTTGTGTTGTAAGCCTGGAATGCAGGAATTGATATATGCTGAAGAATAAAAATAAACTTGACAAGACAAAGTGCAACATATCTTGTTTGGTACCATTTGTAATAAACAATAAAACAAAATAAATGTAAGAATAGCTTCTTTTTAGCATCGTGCTTCCAGATTGTCTAAACATTTTTGATCTGAGTTTGTAAAAACCCAAAGTGTTATCTTCATGTGAGCGATTTTGTCAATTTAGCTCCAGGAAGCAGCATCAAATGACCAAGTTGCAAAAGACCTCCGAGTGCACAGACAGAGAATATTGAGTCCTGGCAGGTGGAGATATTACTCTGTCGAGTACCTTGTCGGGGCTCATGAGAGGACACGTCCAGTTGTACAAGTAGTAATGAACTCTCTTGTCACTGATAGTGAACTTGAGCTTCTCCAGGAAACTTGTGTTGTCCATCACATCCAGTGCACATAAAACGTCAAAGCCTTTCTGTTGGCGAGGGACCAGAACAGTAGTTACCGTCACAGTAAAAACAATAAAAGTAATAGTTACCGTCACAGTAAAAACAATAAAAGTAATCTAAACCAATAGATTAGGGGGGTATTTATTCGCTTTTCTTCAGATGCACTTACAGATTTAGCCAGTATCAACGTGTCCTTCATGAGCTCAGCCAGCTCTGTGGCAGCAGAAGTAATGCAGAGAAGATAAGCTGCTCTGAGACCAGTGTGGACAGGGTGATTCAGAACTCTCTGGGAGACGCCGTAGAAACTCACCACATCTGTCAACGTGCCGTCATCTCCCTGTGAGCAAAGAAGGGGAGGTCAATCAATTTTTAACCACCACAGAACAGCATCATTTAAATTCTATACAAAAATGTTGGTGAAAGATCTTTTTTTCTCTCTTCAAAGAAACTTAAATTGAGTGAACCTCCACCACGTAGGTGTCATTCACATTCTCCCTTGGTAAGAACCAGTGCTCTACTTCCTGCAGAGATAAGAGGGGGCTGAGGTGAAACTTGCTGAGATTTTTCTGGAGCAGTGAGTGGATCCCTGGAGCATCTTCTTTGATCATAGGGCGCAGACCTTGTACTTTTGGAACCTTGGGAGGGAGAAAAAAAACAGCCATGTCAGGGCAGAGAAAATGCAAAAAAAAAAAACCTTCAGAAAACAGCGTGTTTTACCATAAAGAGTTCATGCCTAAATCAATACTGCATGTCCTTTTAACGAGAGCACGTTTCAGAAGCAGTAGGGGTGCTCTGTCTGCAGAGGGCAGCACACACAAACCTCAGGTAAACAGTAGAACTTGATGGCTTGCTGAAGACTCATTTTCTGCCTTAGACCCGGGAAGTTGACCTCCATTAGCTTACGGGGATTCAAAGGTCGATGCCACAGACTAAGAAGAATTTAATTGTTTGTTTAGTGGGCAAAATCCACCTAATTTAATTTCAGTGGGTCTGATTTGAGTGTTAGGCTATTACAACACACAAAACAAACCTGCAGGAGCTCAGTGGAGTGGGAAGCACTGTCCCAGCTGTGTACACAGCCTGGTGCAGCCCCTGCTGGTTGACCCGCCTCGTGAGCTCCCTGATCAGAACTGGAGCCATCCGTTTAAGACGCAGCTTCTTATGAACACAGAGGAATTTCACTTGCACCAGCTGCTTCATCCTGTGTGACACATTTCAAGCCTTTAAGATAATCGACAGAAAAACTGCAACTGTTTAATGCTTCATGCACTAATACTGCTCATCAGGTTTTACACATAAATATATCTTTGCATGTGCTTACGAGTTACTCACGTCTCATAAATGCGAATCCCTGCAGGAACGGCAGCAATGAAGCCGACCAGCTTCTTATTGCTGTCTACTCTCACAGCCAAGAGCCACTGGAGAAGGCCGTTTGGGGACTGTAGAGCCCTTTAGGAGGAGACCAATGCCAACAGTTATTTATTTCTTTAAAAGATCAATTCTGATAGATCACATTTTTGAAGTCATAGTTTTTCTTATCTTCAGGCAACAAATGCCACTGACAGCACACAGAAAATGCTGAATTATTAATTTCAAGGCAAAAGTTATTACATTATATTTTGATGTATGTCGTCCTCAGGGCAGAGACATCAATTAGAAACATCACTGAGCTATAATGAGCTGTTATATTAAGTTAACATATTAACAGATGCTCATTTTTAAGAAAAATTGTACAATTTTGTCAACTGATAAGAGGGAGGCGATGTTTTTGCCTGTGTGTGTGTGTGTGTGTGTGTGTGTGTGTTAGCAGAATATTTCATGGATGTATTTTAATTAAAGGTAACAATTTCATGTACATCTAATTGACTTTTGGAGTGATCCCTGCTCAAATGTCCAGCAGCTGACCTTGTAACACACAAAATTGCTTAAAGGTGTGGGAAACTCCTTTAATCAATACATTTGCAATAATCTGTTGTACTAAATTAATACCTTGCAAACTCAGGGCAAAAAAGCGCAGAAACACCTGCATAAGCATGGATGAGTCTGCCAGATAAGAAGAGAGCTAAAAGCCACACTTGACAGTTTTGCTAGTTTTTAGCACCCCCTAGTGTCAGTTAGTAATTTTCTGTGGTTAAACAGAAAATTAAACTTATCTCCTCGCTGAGCTGTCTTTTTAACACCTTAATCGAACTGCTGAAAGTCTCCTCAGCCTTTGTTCGTTTCTACAGGAATGGTTCATCACTAAATTAAACAAATGAGTTGTGTTCATGATCTAAAACATGCAGGAAACGTGCTGGAAGCAGACTGCCGTGCCAGGTGTGTCAGCTGAATTTTTTCTAAGTCCAACGGTCGGCGGCCCACCACTCTGAAGTTGCAAGTGCAATATTCTGGCCACAGAGAGCGGTATGGGTCTGACTGACATTTAATTAACCATGTAAAGAGTCATTTTAGCATTTGACCTGACACGGAGACAGAGGTGAAAGAGAAAGGAAGAGACAAAAGGAAGAGGTGTGTGTGTGTGTGTGTGTGTGTGTGTGTGTGTGTGTGTGTGTGTGTGTGTGTGTGTGTGTGTGTGTGTGTGTGTGTGTGTGTGTGTGTGTGTGTGTGGGAAGGGAGGAGGGGGGAAGGGGTTCCACAAAAATAAACAATCAGTGATGAACAAGAGTGCTTCTAGACATGCAGAAAGACAAAAACAAACACAAAAATTAAGGGACGCACAACAATACAACAAGAGCAAGCTATCACTGTGTCAACCTGATGAGGAAATATAAAATTAACATTCTTTTACTGAACAATCACAGGGTAATAAATCACAGTGCATACAGTGCCAACCACAGCCTTACGGCATGTGTTGAAAATGCCCAAGTCCATACTTATGAGAGCACCATGTGAGCATCTCTGTGTGTACACGCGCTTGTATATGTAAGGTTTCTCTATAGGAGCACCCAATAGAGAGTGTGAGGGGCCACAGATCTGCCCCCCCAAAGATGCGTAGGAGATGGAGGGAGCTCCAAGTCCCAGAGATCCAGGAGCTGCCCCAGAGCACAGGGACCCCAGGGAGACTGTAACCAGAAAAGCCCCAGCCCCCTCTCAAGAGGCACAGAGGATTGCCCCGGGGGCCCACAACCAGCAGCTGGCAGTCCCGGGAGATATCAGCGGCAAGCCTACAGGCCCGCCCGCAGCCTCCCACCCCCAAGCCGGCCAAGCCCGGAACCCAGCGACCCGGGACCCATAATGTTATTTCAATCTTTATCCAACACACCCATACCTCAGTCAAAGGTGGTGGATGACGTTAATTTCTCCAAAGAATGTTAGACATTTAGTTTGTTTAAGAAACCAATGCTATTCTTAAACAATGATTACTATTTTAGATCAAAGAAACATAGGGAGGATAAAATCAAAACGAAGTACAGTTTAGTCTCAAGGAGATATTAAAAATGCACAAACCAAGATGACTGGATGCATCTGGCTGAAGCCTACCATTGCAGATACTCCAGAGAGAAGTCAAATCTGATAGTGTTGTCGTCGTCTTCCATGTAGTTCTTATTTAGTAGACCACACAGCTCTCGCAACTGAAAGAAAGAATCAATCCTCTTGAGCATTATTGTCTGGACTAGGGCTAGGCGATATGGCCTAAATTCAATATTACGGCGTTCGCATCGATAACGATAAATCAACGATTACTACATGTATGTGCAAAAACAGAAGTTGTCCACTAGGTGGGGCTGTCACATGTATTACTTTGAGTGACTTTGCCACGACTGGAGGTGGTACAGCTTCTTAAAGTGGCATGACCTGTGGCCAACATACACACATCTTTTCATTTCTTAAATTATCAAATTTAATGACATGGGAAAAACAATAGATTAGAGTCAGAAAGTTCGATAATGATACATTTTCGATGTATCGCCCAGCCCTAGTCTGGACTTCGCGTTTTATACTCATCCACTTGGTCAAACTTACTGAGGTTTTCCAAAACGCTGTGTCTTAAAAGAAAAAAAATCTCAAGAGCAACAGAGCTAATAATTATTATTCAAGTTAATGAATGCTGAAGGCAGAATGAGTGATGTCAGAAGTTGACGTTTTTGGCAGGAAGCCTCCAAATTTCTTTTCTAACTGTCTCAAGGCTTAGCTCACAAAATTTCTTGCATTTTTCCACTCCATTTTGAAAAATGATGCTAAAACAAGCGTGACTGTGCACCTTTGCCAACTTGTAATAAACTGAATTGTAGCAGATATGTTCACTTCTTGTGATTAGTTTTGGAAAGGAAACTGAGCTTGATTATTTCTGGCTCACGTTACTCAAGAGTTTTCTAGCCAAAAACAAAAAAAAGAAAGGGTTTAATATTTCTGAAACTGATTAGTTTGACTCAATTTTAGGTAACTTACCACCAGAGAGTTGCTCAGGTCAAGAGAATCCCAGCAGAAACCTGGAGGTAGTGAGTAGGGCTCCTTTCGAACACTGGTTTCCCCCTCTGCTATTGGACCATGAGTTGTAATGCTGTCACCTAAAAGAGAAACGTGTATGCTCATGCTCAACCACATAAAATATCTACCTGATAACCATGACAACCACATAGAAGGGTAGGATGAAGATTTATGTATGGCTGGTAGGAGTGAAATTCTCCTCGTTTATATAGGATGGTCTAGAACTTGCACAGTTTCAGTTCTCTGTGTGAGTGGGAGGGCTTTTCTCTCTGCAGGGCAGGGGCTGTGTCCATGACGGATTTTGTGAGTTCCCAAGGCCCTATCAAGCTGTGGCTTATGAGCCTGAAGGTGTCTCTGTGGATGAATATGCTGTCTGCCTGTGCTAATGACTCTGTTGCAGACAATTCCCGCTTCTGTCATAACTGACTCCAGGATTGTAAACTTCTTCGTCTAGTACCACTAATGTGGCCTTGGCCACTTTTCTGTTGTGATCACTTGTTTTGCAGCCTTTGATTTGTAGCCTAGAAATCTAAACAACCCATAGAAGTAGCAAAAATAAGTTGCTTTGTAGGTTGGTCAAGCCACACTCCATTGTAGCATTTGCAGGTCTACTGTTGGCAGTACAGTTTTGTTTCTGGCCAAGGAGAGCACTATGTTTGTAGAGACATCATGTGGGTTTACCGCTAGAGCAGCGATAGAGAAGAACTACGAAGATGGTGTTGGCTCAGGAATGCTCATGGCTCATGTTGTTTGTTGCTCTGATTGGTCCCCGCACTGTCCAATTCTGTGCAGAGACAGTTTGAAAGACAACTATTGATTCCGCCCCACTACCTGGTGGTTTCAGTGGTTCGTGGCCAGACTATATATTTACGTATACGGTGAGGCTTGCTAGGCTACTAGATTTGTAAAGCTTTGTGATAGTAAAGAGACTCTGAGAGGATTTCTATGAGTGTCTGCTGATCCTACATTCAGTTCTAAGCTGCCACTGTTGGATCCGAGATAAATTGTGGTAATGATTTACTTTGTGGTGATCTCTTTCTTGCAATGGGTAATACTTGAATGTGGTTATGAATATGACTTTAAATAGATTAATTTAGGTGGTGAGTGTCTGTGTGTGTGTGTGTGTGTGTGTGTGTGTGTGTGTGTGTGTGTGTGTATTACCCATTCAAATTATAAGTTAATTGCAACACACTACTAAATTGTAATTGCATGGATTGAGCAAAATTAAAATAGTTTGAGAGCTCTACAAATCAGCTCCTATTTCTTAGAAGAGCCAAATTACACCTTTCACTGAGAAGAGACAAAATGCTTCCTGGATAGTCACACACTCCTATATCTGTTTAGAGACAGACTAACAAACATCACTCAACTTCCTACATGTAACTGAGGTATACTTTTCACCCCCCCCCCCCCCCCCGATAATTAACTAGTTTTGTACACATTCATACCCTGTCACAGGTTGTAATGAGCTGTTGAAATGGCAGAAATGATTGATGCTACATTTATGTTTAGAAATATTAACAGTTTTAAATAGTTGTAACAAAACAAAGTAAAAGTGAGTCATGAAAAGGGTAGAATGCCTTCTGCGGGTCAGGGATGAGGTCCTGCCTCAAGTGGAGGAGTTCAAGTATCTCATAGTATTGTTCACGAGTGAGGGAAGGATGAATTGCCAGATCGATAGGCGGATTGGTGCTGCGTCCATGGTGATGCGGGCGTTGTACCGATCTGTCATGGTGAAGAGAGAGCTGAGCCAGAAGGCAAAACTTCCAATCTATCGGTCTTCTATGTTCCTACCCTCACCTGTGGTCACGAGCTTTGGGTAGTGAGTGAAAGAATGAGAATGTAGATACAAGCGACCAAAATGAGTTTTCTCCGCAGGGTATCTGGGCTCTCTCCCTTAGAGATAGGGTGGGAAGCTCGGTCATCCGGGAGTGGCTCAGAGTAGACCTGCTGCTCCTCCACATCGGGAGGAGCCAGTTGATGTAGGCCGGGTGGTCAGGATGTCTCCTGGACACATCCCTAGTGAGGTTTTCTAGGAACGACCAACCGGAAGGAGACCCAAAGGAAGACCCAGGACACGCTGGAGGGACTATGTCTCTCAGCCCCTGTGACGCGACCCCATATTAGCAGAATACAATGGAAAGATGGAAGAAAGGAAAAGTTTCGGTTTTTAGACAAACCAGCTTTGTTATAGCTTTGAGAAGAACAAATTCATTGTATGAATGGGAATTAAAAAATAGTCTTGATAGGCAAGTTGACAAAGAGACAGGAAACTGGAAAAAATGTTGCTGTTCAAGGTGACAAATTCTCCCTTCAGAACACTGAAGCTCTATAAATTCCATCTTTTAGCCTATTTTAAGCTATGCTAAGTTGTATTTAGGCCCAAATTCTTCAAGTCATCAGCCCTTTGGCTAGACTTAGTTGGCAGGCAGCCCCTGCAGGGACATTTTCTCAGCTTCAGCCAAGGTTTATTAAAAAATGTAGACCTAATGATACATTTCAGAGAGATACGTTTCTTCTTACCCAGTTTGGGGACAGGTTGTGTGTCCCAAAAGTGGTAGGTGTGCCTTTTGGCCTCTTGCAGGGTCTTGGGCAGACATTGGCCCAGAGAGAAGAGATGAAGGGCTTTCTGGATCTCCTGCTGTTTCTTCTCTGGCAGAGCGTCCAGCTGGCAGGAGAAATGAAAGGGAAAGGACAGGCCACCATAACCCTGTTTTAGCTAACTCCTACATATGTCAGCCTGAGGACACATGATCAGTAAAATCTCATTATTTCATTTGGCAAATTGAGTTTATGTGCACAAACAAACCACCGAAGTTACTTTCAATGTGCAAACGTCTCTCTCTCTCTTTCACACACTCTAAAATACAAACCATGGCAAATGGGTCTCTGGGTCCCTCTGGTCTCCAGGCATTTTCTTTCTTTTGCTTCTTGTTGCTCTTTTTAAGACTGCCACTCTCATCATCCATCTGCTTCTGATCGCTAAAAGACATTTTACCCCCTAAAAGTATTTTCCTGTGTTTTTAGAGCTATAGAACTAGATAGCTCAATTAAAATGAAAACACTAAACACTTGTGTAGTTAAAAAGACCTTAAACCAGTCTGTTACACTGTGACGCTGTAGGCAAACTGGGGTGTGTTTTTGAAACACTTGCAGTTGCTTTGCTCTTATCTCTGGAAGCAGTGAGGGGAGGAGAGTGGTTGCCATAACTACCCAACCCAACTCACACCCAGCTGACAGATAACAGCCATTACATTTAACTTGTCGTCTTTAGAAACTTGTGAACATAAATGTCTGGAAAGGCTTTTGGATTTAACAGGTCAACAGAATAGAAAGTCTCTCTATGGCAGGGATTGCCAATATTTTAGAAGCTGAGAGCTACTTTGTGAGTATTTAAAGGATATTCCACCCAAAAATTTTATTGTCTTTTGACATATTTCCCAGCGTTAGATAAGTGTGAAAATAGTTTTTTAACCAGCCCAGTCATTCTCCTGACCTGCTGTGCTCCAAAACACATATCTAAAAACGCCCAGGAATAACTAAGGGTAAACCATTGGACTATTCTAAAGTGGCCTTCTATAGTCCTGACCTCAATTGTATTGAGTCTTTCAAAGGAGCTGAAACATGTCATCTGGAAAAGGCGCCCTTCAAATCGGGGACAACTGAAACAGTTTTCTTATGAGGAGTGGGCCGAAATACCTGCTGATAGGTGTGGAAGTCTTAACAGTTATAGGAATCATACAATGGCAGTGGTTGCCTCAAAAAGTTGTGAAACAAAATACTAATTTAGGGGTACCATTACTTTTGTCCAGGCCTGTTCCATGAGATTATTTTTAAAATAATTCCATAGACGAATGGTTAAAAAGAAAATGCTGGGCGTCACTCGTGACGTCTGCAGCTGCGCAAAACTCAAATGGGGGACAGGAAGGGTTTTACTCCACAACAAAACATTGAGATACAACACGGCGCGATGGATGAAAGTGATTTTACTAAGACTATAAATGAGCTCGCACTGACGTGATATCGCAAAAAAATACATGTTATTTTAGGTTACGACCCATATAGTTTAAAAAGTTGCACTTTTCATACACTGTGGAGGATTTACCCAGCGCTAAAGCGATTGGCAACAAACTACCCTGTGCTGTCAGCCTCATATTACACTGCAAACCAATCGAAAGTCTTTACAAGCCTGGAAGCTTACAGCTATTTTATTTCAGGTTGGTTAACCTCTTTTTGATCCGGAGAAGTCTTCAATCACCATCATCTTGTGTTTGCTCGGTAGTGAGTTGTGCTATTTTATTCATTAGTTCATAATAATAATGCTATTGCTAATGCTAATGATCAGAATATGCAAGGATCTACTTGTAACTAACTTTGTAAATCCAAATTTCTGGTACATTTGTTTGATTTCCACGTTACAACACCAGACTAACTGCTAAAAACGTTAGAACTCTGAGAGCTGTTTGCAGTGAGGACACGTGAAAACAGTATAAAAGTGTTATCCTGTCATTTTTAATGGCTGTTTCCAAGCAATTGTTTAATAAAACACTCAGTAATCTCTTACTTGTTAGAAAGTGATCACTGTAATCTCTAGCATTGTCTTTTACAGCTCTTGTTCTAAGCCGTAGAATACTTCTGCCATCTTCTTTCAGTAGATATTTTTTTTATTAAGTCCTTTGTGGCACACTACATTCAGGACATTTGTCTTTGTCCTGATTAGAGTGATTGAAATAACCGTAGACCGCACAGAATTTCAGCATTTTAACTCCAAGTCACCAAAGTAAACAGTGTTTTGTGCAGCACCGGCTACTTCTGGACCCCATCTGCATTTGGTGATATAGATGCAACGTCATGTGAAACCCTGCAATGTCTGACTTTCATTGGTTAAATTTCATAGAATTTAAAATTTACTATTACGTTTGTCAGATTGTCAAGCTATTTCTGTGACCATTGTGAGTTTTTCTTTCATTGACCAAAGGGTACCAACAATTTTGTCCATGTCTGTCTATTTTGATATATTACATAGATTACATACATAGTTAAACTAAAATGTGCTGCCATGGCAAATGCCTCCAATCTGATGTGGAAATATTTGTATTTGGGCACCTTTGGCTCCAAGATGGTGACGATACAAAACGTTCAAAACCACCAGAGATACAATCTCCACTTAGCTTCATGACTTTAAGTAGCGCATGAAAAATGTACAAAAGTTTATATTTTTCAGTTAAATGGTAAAATGGCTTGTACTTGAGATAGCACCTTTTAAAGTCCTGGAACCCCCCATGGCACTTTACAACCCAATCAGTCATTCGCTTGTTCACACACACATCCACACCCTGGTAGTGATGAGCTACATAGCCACAGCTGCCCTGGGGCACACTGATAGAGGTGATTCTGCCGTACACAGGCGCCACCTGTTGCTCCGAACACCAGCAGCAGGCAAGGTGGGTTAAGTGTCTTGCCCAACGACACAACAACAACGGCAGCATGAGCAGGGCTCGAACCTGCAACCTTCTGGTTACCACCACCTTTAAAGCAGGCAACAAACAAAGCCAGTGGTAGATTTATTCAAATCTGTTGTACCACACACTTTCTCCCTTCTGGGTATTCGTAACACTTTTTGTGAGCATTAGCTGTGGCATCCTTTGCATTGTTCATGATGAACGCTCTCTGTGTACACCCTGAGGGAGGTTCAGTGTTTTCCCTGAGGAGTTGGTCGCATCCGTCTGTTGTGCATCTTGTGTACTGAGCTCACTCCATCCACATAACCACTGGCGCTAAATCGGTCTACTCTGCTTTGATCCAAAATGCTTTAAACTAAAATATGCATGTGAAACAGAAGCAGCCTGGATGTTTTTTCATCCTTAAAAGTGCAGCCTGGAGCTATTTTTGTCCACACTTCATGCCTCTATGTTATTATCCTGCCACTCAAAGTTAAATGCCAAGAGGAGAAGGATGCTACCAACACCTGCCATCATTCAGGATGAGGCAGAGGATTTGGTGGAAAGTGTATAAACAACAGCTGATTGAACAACAGGGAGGTAAAGGGCAGAATGAGGTAGACAAACATGCTCTTGATATGATTCAGGTGTTTCAACATGATGTGATCTACATAAAGAAATTAGGCTTTTCTTTACAGGTCTGTGAGTAGGACCAAACCTGTAAGCCAAAGGGTACAGCAGCAGATGTATGCAGAGGGAAGAGTCTAAATAAAACGTCCTGTGAACATTATAAAGCACATCCATGTGACAACATCTAACCCGCTTCTAACTGCAACAGAACACTGTTTTTGGCAGGTATCTACATTTAAATAAACTAATGGTGATTTGTGGTGATTCCAGTTCACGCCCTAACCTGAGGTCAAATTTATATCTGGTTATGATGTACATGGCGACAACTTTTATGTTCCACATAAACAGGCATTCCTCTCCTGTGCAGCTGTTGGATTTAAAACTGTGGGATGAGTGCAACTCTACACAGTGGATTTTTGCTTATGCATACAATTCTGCAAGATGTTATCAAATTAGTTCCATCTCTGCACGTTCAAACATGTTCAAAAGTCCGCTGTGAGGAGCTAGAAATGTAAAGATACCATGAGAATATTAATCAGACACTTTGATGAGTCTCATCTACGGGGAATGACCAACATTAACAGTTTGAAAAAGGGAAATTTGGGAATAAAGAAGAGGACCTTGAGTTAGGCATTCTCAGAGGATGACTGCTTCTCATGACCAACATGAACTATAATATGTCAAATCCTGGTCCTCAAAGGCCATTATTCTGCATGGTTTACTTGTTTATTTGTTCCAACACATCTGATTTGAGACATCCAACTTCTGTGGAACTGCTTCACTGGCGTGCTTTACAGGTAATTCGACCACTGAACCAGGTGTAAAGGGGCAGGAAAACAATTGGATTATGCACAATTCTGACTCTCGAAAACAGAACACAACTGGAGTACAGTGTGGCTGAAAAATTTGAGAGACTTCCTTTAGTGTCACACAATCATGATGCATGATCTTACAAAATTTCATTTCACAAAAGATTGTTAGGGAGAACTGCAGAATTGTTAGCCAATCAACATCGCTGAATTTTATTCCTCTAGGACTCTGGCCAACAGCGGCCCTGCTACAAAACAGCTAGCTAGCATGCTCGAAGGTACTACTTCATCTCTTCCCTATCTCTGTCACCTCCTAATTCACATAAATTCACTGTTGGTTTAATAAAAACAGAGTTGAAATCATAGTTGTAGCTGTTACTACAGGACATGTTTATTTGTTCTTATTTTATATGATTATAATCTTCAAAACAGGAAATCTAATTGTATTTCATTTTAGTTCCACCTACTGGTATAACCTAATAGTGCAGATAATAATGAATTAAGACACAGGCTGTTGGAAATTGAAAACTCAAATAGGAAAACAAATTAATAATTAAAAAATGTGAACAAAGAGAGAACGAGTGGCAGTTTCTCACATGGTAGGCTTGTGTATTTATTTGAGCATTATAGTCAAATTTTTCTGCACATTTTCTAGTTGACTTATCTGTTAAACTGCTTATTTGGTGGAGGAACATTAATGATTGTTTTGGAATTATAGTGTTTTTTATTTATTTATTTTTAGCTTTTTTATGTGAATACTTATAATGAACTAAAAAGGGAAATCTTTTCACATCTAGTGCCACCAAGAATGTTTTTTTTACCAGCCACTACATGAACTCCATTCTTTGAGCTGTCTTTTGCACTTTTGCTGTATCAAATCGAATCAATCAAATCAAAGATACTTTATTAATCCCAGAGGGAAATTAGAGTTCCAGTACACACAATTCAGAGATCAGACATACATGGGCAAGACACATGACAAGAACTGGTGACTGTGGTCATTCGCAACCCTGAGTCGCACTACCTTAATAGAGATAAGAGGGTTACATGAGGATTGGTTCATGTGGAGGGGAAAAAAAGGCACTTCAGAGTTACCCTCCACCAGGAGAGCAGCTTTGCTCTGCAAAAAAAAAAAACAAAAAAACACCTCAGACAGATATGCAACAGACTTCAGACAACACAACATAAGTGTCCACTAGGTAGGGTGGTGGGTTGGTACTATCCCAACTTCAGTTCCTGCAGCCACGATAAGCAGCGCATGTCACCTCAGTGTGGATGAGGGGGGAGCATTGAGGGTTGGAGGGTTGCAGTGACCCTGGAACTTTTCAGCGGCCTTCCCGCAGTCCCGCCCAGGCTGGGAAAGGAGACAGAGTTGAGTTGCCATAACGACGGCACATTCCACATATCTTCTGAGGGGGGAGTTTTCAGTGGAGCCTTGCAGGTTCAAGGACGCCAGATTCCGATTAGAAATTGTTTTGGGGCCAGACGGAGATAATTTCCTCTCTGTCTTACAGTTTGTTGGTCCTCGACCTCTCAATATCCCAGTAATGGACATTAATCTATCCCAATCCGTGCTGATTCGTCCACTCTCTCCTTGATGGCATCCATCTTTTGTGCCAATGAATGAATCTCGGCCAAAGTCCCAAGCTTACGATTCATCTCGACAATTATGTGAGTCTTTGAATTCACAGCGCGGTGCAAACCATCTCTGAGCTCCGGGATCAGGCCAATATTCCTCGACAGCTCGTTAATTTTCCGGTAAGCCAGGTAGCCTCCAAGGCCAATGAGCAGGAAACCCGACACCAACAAAACGAATATCCACACGTCTTCAGAGTCCTCCACAGACAGCTGAGATAGACAAATCAAGTTCCACTGTTTCCAGGAGTCCATGATGTGTCCAACTGGGTCTGTCCCGGCGGGGCATCCAGGAGCCCCTTCTCCCGTTCTCACCGTTGAAAAAAAATTATCAATCGCATTGAGAGACCAACTGACAAGATCCATTTTAGTGAATTTCAGTTTCCAGAAAAAATGCA
This sequence comes from Nothobranchius furzeri, assembly GCF_043380555.1. Taxonomy (NCBI): domain Eukaryota; kingdom Metazoa; phylum Chordata; class Actinopteri; order Cyprinodontiformes; family Nothobranchiidae; genus Nothobranchius; species Nothobranchius furzeri. The sequence goes on from NC_091756.1 coordinate 35,985,417, forward strand.
GAAGCAGCTGTGCACCCAGCACACAGAGACAGACAAAAGTCTTGAGGATAAGAAATGGAGGAGAGGAGGAAAAAAGAGTCTGCACCCTCCAAGAGCCGGAAGAAGAAGTACATTTTGTTTATATGGTTATTAATAAATGCAAATGTATTTATTATTGTGTTACACTGAAGCCTGTTTTGTTCTCTCGTGTCCCCAACATGATTGTTGAATAAGAGTGAATCATTATGGACCTATTTCCCACTTATCATATTGTATCACATCATGGTCACAGTCTTCCTCCACCACTTTAAAACCTATAGTCTTAATATACAAGCAAGCAATAAAAATTATGGATCAGAAACCACTAAAATGTCGCATTTTAAGGAAACATAACCTTCTCACTCCGGAAAACTTTATTAATTTTAGCACTTTAAGATTATTTTTCAAATGTCTAAAGAATAACTTGTCTATACTGTCGTCTGCTGTGGCCATCAGACATCAGTGCTCTCATAGAGTGATACACGAGCCTCCACTTGTGGTGATTGATTGTCTCATCCCTTGGCGCAAGTCTACTTTTGACCAGTCTGCTCTTTCTGCAAAGGGAGCCAAACTGTGGAACTCTCCACCTTCTGAGCTAAATCTAGAAACTGACAGTAAACTTTTTAATAAAGGACTCAAAAAATGGCTAAAGTCTATAAAACAATGTCCACATGAATAGTTTTACACTCATTTAATTTGCTGCTTAAATAGCCTTTTATTTTTGGAAATAGTTTGCAATTTTCATCAGTTTTTCTTTGATTTATTTGATTTGTTTGTATCTTATTTAAATGTTACTTTTTAGAAAAGGTGCCTATGGACAAGTGTTGCAAATTAGCACTTGTGCTAACACACTGAAACAATGTATCTGGTTTGTCCAATGTAATTGCTGTGTCCATATCAAATAAACATCATCATCAATAAACCACCACAGTCTGGAGATAAAAGATCTAACTTCTCACTCAAAGCAGGAACCAACTGGATATTTATTGCATAACGGTCCAACTTCTGGCTGATTTTTGTTGCAGAATAGTCATCTTCTCGATGGAAGGGGTACAAAACAGAATGTATTTTTAAATATTTTCAAAAAATGTTTATGTCCCTGACATGAAAATTTGAAAAGCTGTATTTACTTTTGTCAGTGACAGCGCATACCTTGCATAAAATGTTTATAAAAGAGTACACCTGGTTTTGTGGAAGTTGCTCTTGTTAGACTTGCAAGCAAGGCCTCCTTGTACCTGCAGCCTCATGAAACATGAATGCATATTATTTTAATTTATTAGTAAAGTTTTTGGTTTTGCCTTATGTTTTATTGAACTTCAGCTGTACTGTGTTTCTATCTCCTCACCAACTCTGTCGCACACAACCAGAGAACTGACTGTTCAAACTCTTGTTTAGAGATTGGTCTCACATTATTATTTTTTGATGGTCTTGTTCTGTATTTGGAGAACTGGCTGTATGATAAAAGTTTAGAGTGAACAAAAAATCATTAAAAAAAACATTTAAAGTAGAAATGTGAAAAGTGTGTGACAATTGCTATAAACTCACACTCATTTTTCACACTTAAATGAATGAATCAATGAATATTGCCCAACACTTTTCATAGCAGAGAATAAAAAAATCCACAAAATGTCAAGGTTTAACATACATGTGTGTTAAAACATTTAAAGTGCAATTGTTATTATAGACCCAGTGACGTGTGACGTCACGTGGCCACACCTCCGCATTAATGTTTGTTCATTCCCATATTTATTTTGTTACATTATAATTTTTAATTATGTTCTTTTTCAGTAAGCCACACTATTTCATCTCATCACCGAGACTGTTCCATAATTAAACTCACAAAAATGACACACGTCTGTATTTGGCATCAGTTCTTACTCTACCTTTTGAAGTTATATTTTTCTTATTTTAACACAAACAAATCCTGAAAACATGAGGGGAGACTGTTATTTGCTCAAAATGAAATTCCCAATGCTTTAATATATACAATATCTACTGATTTTACTTAATGAGACTATGAATAATTAGCAGAGGTGTGGACTCGAGTCACATGACTTGGACTCGAGTCAGACTCGAATCATTATTTTAATTACTTCTGACTTGACTTGATACAATCTATAAAGACTTGACTTGGACTTAAACGTCAATTACTTGCGACTTGAATCGACTTGCATCTGTTGACTTGATGATGACTTGAGCATATTTGAAATTTTAGCACAAAAGTGGCACGACATGGACAAAATTCATAAATCATTCTTTGTTCTGGGTTTGATTTTGAATTTACCGTATGAAATAGTCATGATGTACTTTTATGGCAAAAAATAAACAAAAACAAAACACATCTTCAGTCAATTTGGCAAGCTGGTGTAGAAAACAGTAACTAAAATGAAACTAATCCTTCTTTATAGGAGACAGGTGCCTACTCTATGCTGTCTCACGTATCAGTCTTTTTGATGGGCTTGTAAACGTGTCTAGCCTGAGGCTGTGTGAACTTGTTGCCCATGAGGGAACAAAAAGTGGGCTTTTCACATCAACACACACTATTAAACAGATAAATGATATAACACATATACCTTTTGTTGTTGGCAGAAACCCATGACCCTACAGATCAAATTCTGGAAAGTTGAATCTTTTAGAGATTTTGCAACTGAACAAACTCATCAAGTCTGATAACATTTGGAAAGGCAGCACCTCTCTCCTCCCTGACAGAAGATTTAGTGCTGGCCTGGATTTAGGGTCCTATTTATTTATTTAACTTATGTTTTTCAGGAGGATAAACTGCTGCTATTCAACATCTGTTCATCAAAAAATTCACTTTGATTTTGCCAGCAGCCCAAAGAAGAAAGGCTGATTGGAGGATCCTCCCTTTTAAGTCATGCAATCATAGAACTTTGCTTGTTAGTATTATTTAGCCATGATGGTGTCCCTGGTGAGTGGACCAGACAGCACCATTAGCATTCACTATGAGCTGTGGTCCCAGCACAGTTGGCCCGAAGAGAGCTTGCTATCACTTTAGAAGTGGGAGGCAGAAACACCAGGCACCTATCATTTCTCTCCAACAATAGTCCCATCTTAAAATCCTGCAGTCATTATAACTCAAAGTGACTTTTTCAACAGCATGGAAAAATGTGCTTTGGGAGATTAAAATAATGACTTTACAAAAGTGCCTGGTACTACCTCACAGATCCAAAACTCCAACTCACTTCTACTTTCTGCTTACTTGAATCTCATTCTGCCCTCTTATAAGGGATTGAGGAAAAAATGGACATCAACATGCTTTGGCAATCAGCTACAGTTATTAAAATGGTAATGGAAAATTACCTTAGAATTTCTCTGTCCATGAAGTTGTTGGTGTTTGCATTATTTAAAAAAATTGGTTATATTTGGCTGAAAACTGTCTTTGCCATGTATATGTATTCCAATTACCAAATGTGTGGACTCGAGTCACATGACTTGGACTCAAGTCATTATTCTGACTTGATAAAATCTATAAAGACCTTCGACTTGACTCGAACTTGAACACCAATTACTTGCGACTTGAATCGACTTGCATCTGTTGACTTGATGACTTGAGCATATTTGATATTTTAGCACAAAAGTGGCACGACATGGACAAAAATCATAAATCATTCTTCGTTCTGGTTTTGATCTTGTATGGCTAAATGCAGCAGCACTTTGTTTATAATGAGTTTCAGTTGCACTTTCTGCTTGTTTGAGCAAATAAATTAAGCTTTAAGAAGCTTTATTTCTGGAGTTTATTTATCATCGTCATTAAATAGAAGTTGGACAGATGACTTGATTATGACTTGAAAATTCAAAGTTAACGACTTGGATTTGACTTGGACTTCCACATCATTGACTTTGGACTTGACTTGGACTTGGTTGTCTTTCACTTGGACTTGACTCGAGACTTGACTGGAAAGACTTGTGACTTACAAAGCAGTGACTTGGTCACAACTCTGCCAATCACACAATCTCTGGTTTTAACTACCCCATTACTTTCATAAAAAATCAACATGGATGATGTTACTTTATATATATATTTTATAAACATTCTAATAATATGTGCTCTACTTTTGCATATTTTACACCAGAAGGACTGTGGAACTATGGACTCTTCCTATTGTGTCTGCCCATGATAGTACCCTCTTCCCCTTGGCCTTTATCTAGCTATGAAGCAAACCACCAGCACTAAAAGCCCCACTTCATATTGCTTGATGTTTTGTGTGATGTTTATAAAAATCTGCAGCAACCTTTACAGACCACTCTTGATAATCCAGCGCTTTATGCAAAAAGACTTTAGCAATTTTACTATAAAGATCAAGCTCACTTTTTTTTCAACACATTTGCAGTGGTCTCTTAGCCTAGAAATCTAGACAAATCGTAGCAGTAGTAAAAAGATTTAGCTCTGCAGGTCGGTCTGGCCATGCTACATTGTAGCCTCAGCGGGTTTACCACTGGCCTAAGAGGTTTTGTGTCTTACCAATCACAATGCTCTTAATAGTTTGGTGGGTGGGTTGATGCGACGGAGTGGAATAACAAAGATGGCGTTGACTTGTTTGAAAGGGCTTTGGCATCAAGTTTGGACTGTTTAGAGTTGGGATTTTCTTTGGGTCAAGAGCAGACAGAGGTACTTAAGTCCTGTATTTAGAAAAAGGATCTATTTGCATCTTCCTTGACATCGTATGGTGGACTGCCCCATTGATTACATCCGTGGTGGTGAGTATGTGACATTGTTTGTTGTCCATTTGCATGCATGGAAAGTTTGAAAGACAACCATAGAACCCACCCCACGACTGAGCTATATCTATGGGTCGTGGTGAGACTCTATTTATGCCAGGCTAGTAATCTCTAATATAAATAAATGCCTTGTGAGTCCATCTTTGTGGGTGAAAAAACAGCTGGATTTGGAGCATTTTTTTCCTGATCTTGCGACAACTTGAATCTGACTGGCTAACACCAACACAACTTTACCACTGACAGTTTTGTCTGCAATGTTGATGTTTTGTTTCCACAAATAACACAAGTCTGAAGGACTTCTGCTGTGTTATGGAGTTGCTAATTGTAACAGTTGGCTTCTACCAGCCAAAATGTTCTGTGCTTTCTCCTGAATGCTAAATGAACACAGCCTCCCCTGTCACGGACCAAAATTGGGGAGTACAGAAATGGTAATTTTCAATGTGACATGCAATTGTCAGGCTTTTCTAATTTGAGGTTCCCCATCTATGCAGTCAGAGATTCTCAAATCTGATTTTAAGTGCATTATTGACACTTTGCTACAATCAGATCGACGACCCATTATCTCTGGCCCTTTACCTTGCCCCAGATTCAGAGACGTCAAGTTCACTCGTGCTCTTCAGCTTCACACATGGCTGAAGGGCTACTGTTGTAAACTTGGCATTCCGTTTGTGGACAACTTCATGGCCTTTTTTAATCACTTCTGTCTTTTTAAAACTGATGGGGTTCATCCAAACTCACAAGGGTCCCGTATCCTGACCAAGAATATAGAGTTTACATTAACCTCATACAATAGAGACCTGGACTCATGTTCAGTGAGTCCATTCCATATTAATGATTATCAGTGTGTGTCACGGATCCCTGTTATTATTACCCATAGGCATAATCACAGCAATTTTCCTGTTAAGCGCAGGAACCTAAATAATGTACATTTGGTTCAGACTCTGCCTACTAAACCAAAACAAGATTACATCAAGATGTCCTTACTTAACGTCTAACTAATAAGTCTTTTATTGTAAACGACCTAAGAACCACTCATTCTCTGGAATTTATGTTTTTGAATGAAACTTGGTTGGATCAGACTGGCACAGCTGTGCTCAATGAGACTGCGCATAACTTTAATTTTATTCACACCACCAGATCAGGTAAAAAAGGAGGTGGAATAGCTGTTGTTTTCTCTGACTCTTAGGCCTAGTCCACACGTAGCCGGGTTTTTTTTAAAAACGAATATCCGCCCCTCCAAAAACTTGCATCCACACCACTGCGTTTTAAAAACAAACTCTGTCCACACATACCCGGATAAATACGTTGTTATGGACATGCCAGACCTGTAGGCGGCAGTACTTCCCCCGTTCTTAACCTCGTCCTTCGTCTGTGGTCTTCCGCAAGGAGCAGTAATTCCGCTTGCAAAAACAAACAAGCAGAAAGCGCTTGGACAATTGATGGATCGGGTAGTGACAGAGCGCAGCTCTGAGGGCCTCCATGATGCCGGCTAGTGTAAACACAGGCCGCACACGTGATGTCAGCATTTTTTTGTTGTGGAAAGTGACGTTGCGGACCTTAAAACTCCGGTTTTGTCCGTCCACACGCAGACACCCAAAACGGCGTAAACCCAGATCTTCACTTTGGCCGGAGTTTTTAAAAAGGTCAGTTTTCGTGTGAAAAAACTCCGTTTTCGTGTGGATGACATGCCAAAACGTAGAAAAATATCTACGTTTTGGCAGATCCCCGGCTATGTGTGGACAGAGCCTTATAGCTAAAAACACATTAATTTAGGGAAATTCTTATCATTTGAATATCTTGCTATATCTGTTCAAATCAAGAGTCCAATACTGATAACAGTTTATCATCCTCCAAAATCAAAATGTGGGTTTTATGAGGAACTATCTGAATTACTATCAAAGGTTTCCATAGATTTTAAACAGTTACATATTTTAGGTGATTTTAATATTCATGTGGATGAACAGGAGGCCCCAGAAGTGAGACAACTTTTTAGCATCCTTGACGCCTTCAGTTCAACTCAGCATGTCTGTGAGCCTACAAACAACAAAGGTCACACTTTAGACTTGGTCATATCAAATGACCTTAATGTTACTGCTCCTACAATTACAGATATGGCTATATCTGCCCATTACTGTTCATTTTTTAATGTTTTAGCTGTTCTTCCCCAGCTGCATAACCCTCAGGAAGTCAAAAAATGTTTTATTGACAATGTAACGGAATCAAAGTGATGTAACTAACCAAAGTTGTATTTTAATACAGTGTTAGTAGTTCACTTTTTATAAACAGAAGAATAGACTGTTTTTATCATCAGGGAGTTTAATTAAACACTCTGTATTGACTTTGAGACAATAAAAGAGAGAGAGATGGGATCGTTTGAGAATCTTTAATTTCTGAATTATAAATTCTAAACAATCTACCAGGACTACTCTGTGATGGATGAGAATGGATTCGGATGTTGTGTTGGTGCGTGTGTGTGAGTGTGTGTATCTGGTTCAGATTCTCTAGGATGACGTAATCGAATCTGGTCGTCTTTGTTATGACTAGGTATCACGAGGCTTATAAAGTGATGACATGAGCCGCTATTTTGCCGTGTACGTACCCAGTGGGGTCTCCCAAGTAGATCAGGAATTGCCAGGTCTGGAAACCTCGGATGTACGGTGGAGCTGTCGGTGCAGCGATCACAACGTTTCAAAGCCCGTCTGGAGGGTTGACCCCGGTACCGTTCAGCGGCGTCAGCAGGTGCTCTTATTTTGAAAGGACGTCGTCTGGTTGTTAAACGACGAAAATCTCCCGTTTCACAGTTCTTAGTTTAAAGAAAACGCATCCGGCCAGGCTGCGCTTGTCTTTAGGATGATGGTGACTAGAACTGAAGTCAAGATGGAACTGACTTAAAATGGCGTTGCCTTGTTTTATATCTCTGAATTGTTGATAAGTTTCAGTAAAGTAGATTGGACACTTGAAGTCAACACCAGATTCTCCTGCGGCAGCCGAAAGCTCTGATTGGTTGGAACAATGTGTCATGCATTTCTATGGAGATGAGGATCAGTATGTCTGCACCGTAGTCCTGGTTTCATTAAACATAATTCATGACATATTTATTTCACAGATCATTCACTTGATTATTGTTGATCAACATCTGTTTTGCTTAATAATTTTAATCACAAATAAAGTTCTTTGATTAAGTAAAGCTTCTTCTTCTCCTTCGGACTCTTCTCCTGGAATGTAAACAGTCTGAGGAACAACCCGACCTTGGTTTTTCTACACGGTGTTATTGTGCCCAGGGGCCAGCTGTATGGAGTTGCAAACCATGAACTTCATAACCTTACAACAATAACACAATAGAAAACTTTAAGTAAATTACAAATGAATTGCCTGCATCTACAAGGTCACAAACAAATTATCTAGTGATGAATTTGAATTTAAAATAGGAAAACGTAATAGATCAAGTTGCACCTTTTCAAACTAGATGCATAAAAAACTTAAACCCCCTGGAGAAAAGGGCTCGAAATCAGAGTCTTAAGGAGGAAATGTCGGCAGGCAGAACGACAGTGGAGGAAATCTAAACTTCAAATCCATTATGATAACTACAGAGACCAACTCTATGAGTACAACAAAGAAATAAAAAATAGCAGAACTGACTTCTTTTCTAAAATTATAAATGAAAAATATTAACAATAGTTAAGTGCTTTTTACTACAGTCAATAAGATTATCAATCCTCCTTCTGGTCTTCCTACTGAGATCTCATCTTTAGCTAAATGTAAGGAATTTCAAGTCAAAGTCATTTTATTGTCATTTCTACCACATGTGCAAGACATACAGAGAAAATAATTTGCATCTTACTTTAATAATAAAATTTTGAACATTAGGCAGAATATTTCCAGATCCAATAATGTAATGTAAGGAATTTCAAGTCAAAGTCATTTTATTGTCATTTCTACCACATGCGCAAGACATACAGAGAAAATAATTTGCATCTTACTTTAATAATAAAATTTTGAACATTAGGCAGAATATTTCCAGATCCAATAATGACCTCATACAACAGCACTCCAGTACCACACTCTGAACTATGGCTGACTTTGAGCTTTTAAATAATAACGCACTAGATAATTTGATTAAACAACTAAAATCGTACACTTGCAGTCTGATCCTATTACAACAATCTTTTTTTAAAAATATTTTCTACTGTGTCAAATGTGATGTTTTGAAAATCATTAATTTGTCTCTTCAATCAGGAATGTTTCCCAGTGCGCTAAAACGAGTTGTCATTAAACCCTTGTTAAAAAAGAGTGGCCATGATCCAACTGCGTTCTCCAATTGTCGACCGATTTCAAATTTACCGTTTCTTAGTAAATTACATGAGAAAACAGTTTTTACTCAGATCAACCGTTACCTTATATCAAACATCTTTGATACTTACCAGTCTGGTTTTTGCATTAACCACAGCACAGAGACAGCTCTCATTAAGGTTGTTAATGACCTACACATAAACACGGACTCTAGGAAAGTTACTGTCCTTGTCCTTCTGGACCTTAGTGCTGCATTTGATACAGTTGACCATGATATTCTGTTAGACAGGTTAGAACACAGGGTTGGCTTCTCCGGTCCAGTTCTTAGATGGTTCCAAACATACCTTAGAGACAGGCAGTCATTTTTATCAGTTGGGGGGTTTGACTCTAAAAAAACTGGTGGTTACTTGTGGTGAACCTCAAGGTTCGATCCTTGGTCCGCTATTATTTAATCTGTATATGCTTCCTCATATGCACATTGTTCAGAGGCACAATGTTAATTATCATAATTATGCAGACCACTTGCAATTATATATTTTATTGTCTTCTGATAATACAGCTCCCTTTCACTCTCTTACACAATGTATTAAGGATATGGATGCCTGGATGTCTGAAATTTTCTTACAATTAAATCAAGATAAGGCAGAAATTCTGGTATTTGGTCCTAACGCACAGAGACAGACAGTTGTAGATCTTCTTGCCTTTCTGTCTCTTCAATGTAAAAATGAAGCATGTAACTTGGGTGTATTATTAGATAGTGACCTGGGCAGCAGAGGACGTTGTCGCCCTCTGCTGCCTGCTCTCCCCTCTCCAATGATGAAGTCCCATACACATTGGATTGTGCAGAGGACTGCATCATCGGAGAGGGGAGAGTGGGCAGCAGAGGGCGACAACGTTCTCTGCTACCCGCGTATAAATGGAGTAGGAAGTGACGCCACCATCAGCATCAGCTCTGAGGATGTTTTGCAGTCGGCAAACAAAACGTTAGCAAGGTGAAGAGAAACCTTTCCTGTGTTTTAAAAAGAACATTACTCCTGTTTTAAGATCTCTGCCCTGGTTACCAGTTGAAAAAATAATTGATTTTAAAATCCTACTGCTTGAATATAAAGCTCTCAATGGCCTTGCACCACAATATATTAGACATGCTGGTACCTTATATACCAGTCAGACCACGTTGGTCTGCAGATCATGGCAATCTTGTTATACCACGTACACATTCTAAGTCAGGGGTGTCATGTGTCACGTCTGTGTCTTCCCTCATGTGTCTCCTCGCGTTTTCCATCCTCTAGGTTCCCATTTTGGGTCTCATAAGCGCCCTTATGTGTCCTTTGTCTGCGTCTCATTTATGTGTCTTCTCTTGTAGCTCCAGCCTTTTTGTCCCCAGCTCCCTCCTGGTTTTCTTCATGTCTCTTACCCCGGCTTTCCACAGGAGCCGTCAGCAGCACGTTACTGCAGCAGCACGTCATAGCTGCTGATAGGAACCGCTGTGGTCAACAGAACCTTTTCCACTGGAGCCGTCAGCAGCGCGAGTCGGCCGCGTCTCAGGAGCAGCATGTCGCGGCCTTTACGCGCCGGTTCTATTTTCTACGCGCGACGCCTCTGAAACGGGTCAAGTTCGACATTTTTGGGGAAGGAAAGACAGGAAATTGGACGCGGAAACAGAGCGAAGCTATCGAGATTTTCAGAATAAAGAACGTACTGCCTTCAGGTTGCTTTACTTTTAAAAAGGTTACTAACTGTGCGGCCCCGTGAGAAGTTATCACCTAGCTAGCGGTCTCCTTTGTTTTTCAGGTCCGTACTGGCGATTATAAAACGGACAGAACATAAAACACAAACCATGTTATAGTTTTCTCCTGCTTGTTGTTGTGTTTACTGACGAAGTCACTCGTGTGACTTCGTGCTCGGTCGGTGACAGCTGCTCCCCTGCTGCTTCGCGTCTCGTGGGAAGGGCCAAGCAGCAGTTTACGCGAGCAAGACGTGCTGCTGCAGTAACGTGCTGCTGACGGCTCCCGTGGAAACCCGGGGTTAGTCTCCCCACCTCAATTTATATAGGTCTTTTATTTCAGTGTGTGTGTGTGTGTGTGTGTGTGTGTGTGTGTGTGTGTGTGTGTGTGTGTGTGTGTGTGTGCGTGTCCTTCCCCAGCTCGGTGTGTGTGTGTGTGTGTGTGTGTGTGTGTGAGTCCTTCCCCAGTCAGGTCTGGTGTCCTTCTCTGCTCCTCCTCTAATTATTGGTTTTACCTGTGCCAGTTCCCCACACACCTGCTCCTCGTCTCATATCACTTCAGTCCCAGTGTATATAAGCCCTGTCTTGTCGGTCCATTGTTGTTGTCACCGTGGCTTTTGGTGCTCTGTGTCAGCTTTGTGTCTTGTCCTCAGTTTGTGCTCTAGGTGAGCTTTTGTTCTACTGATTCAGGGATTTAGGATTTTTGGCTCCCTGCTTTTGGATTTATTTTTGTTCATCCTTCAAAATAAAGGATCGTTCTTTATATCATCTCCTGCCTCGTGTCATCCTGGGGTATCTGCATTTTGGGTCCTAACCATCTCCTACTCATCCCCTGACAAGGGGAGGCTGCTTTTAGTGTATATGCACCTAAGATCTGGAATACTTTGCCTTTAGAGAAGAGGGAAGCAGCTACACCAAATATTTTTAAGATCAATTTAAAAACTTTTTTTATTCGAACAAATATATCGTTAGGCTGTATTACTTCTAATTTATATCCTCCTTTAATAGATATAGTTTTATTCATAGATAAGCGCTTACAATTATGTTTCACTGTTTTCTTAGCTTAATTTTATGGCCGTGTATGGATGCAGAGCCGGATTAACGGAAAGGCAAAGTAGGCACGTGCCTAGGGCCTGATTGGCTGGATGGGGCCCAGACAGAGGAACAAAATTATAAATAAATAAATTAAAAATTAAATGTACACATGTCCTATGATAGAATTTGTAGCTAGGACTCCTATCTACAATTTGTTTCAATATTTATTGAATAACTAAAAATAGTGACAATGTTTATCTTAACCATAGACCGTTTCATTGGCTACGTCACATTAAACCTCTGGGGTCCACGGACGAGTATATGCGTCTTTTGAACAGGTCTGATTTGGGACGCTGTAGCAGCAAGACTCCGCCTCCCTGAGTTTCGGTTTCAATTCAGCTTTAAAAAGCAGATTATAAACTACACCTCAGTTTTTAAATTTTGTTAATAGGCAATGTAAAAGCGGAGCTATACTAAACTAAAAATGACCTATTTTTAGACAATCTGATAACTTGTAAAAACAGCGGTTTAGTAATCTGTGAGCGGGAATGTGCTTGTGAACATTAAAAACCCACAAAAACACGAGATATTTTTGCTGTTGGTGGACGTCTCACATATTCAGCTGATAAAAAGTATCACACGAGTAACGAGATGTGCGCAAAAAGGAGCCGCTTCGCGGGGAAAGGAGTTGCGCGAACGGAGTAACAACAAACAATTAGACAGATATTGACGGTAAACTTTGTATTTTGGAGCGATCTGGACAGATATATTGTCTCTGCAGTTTAGTAGGCTTTTATTAGGCTTTAATAAAGGATGATGAGAAGGATAAATGTCCACCAGGCAGTTCAGATAGTACGGCTGTTTTTTGAACTGGAAGCAGAGGAAGTGGACGGAGACTCGCAGCCGGAGTCTGAGGCAAATAGCGAGGATGATGATGATGATGTGGCAGATCCATCCTTCCTCATAGAAGAGTTGGGTCATGATGAGGTAGAGGATGAAGGCAGAGATCCAGCTCCTCGGAGATCCATCAAGAGGAGTGGGCGGCGCCGCGCAGCTGTCAGATCTCGGCGTGAGACGGAGCCACTCCCCACTCCAAAATCCATGTACATTATTGCCAAATTAATAAAATAAGTATAAATTCAGATAGTCCAGGTTGTCCTGAAATTAATGATACCCCATAAGGCAATATTTATTGTTTTTATTAGAATATACAAAAGAAAAACCAAAATGAGTCAAAAACGGTGATTTACACTCTGGATCCCAGAGAGCTAATAACTTTTTTTAATTAGTTATTTGCTATATTTAGTCATATTTTTTTTATAAATGTACAGTCTAGATTACCAGTCTAAATGATAAAAAACATTTGTCATAAATGTTTGTTGGTTTCACAGTAAAATAAACAACTTTTTTCCTATTCAGATTTTATGTTTTTGAGTGATTTAAGGTCTAATACGCAACCCCTTTATGTCCAAATATACAAAATAAGTATAGATTCATAAAGTCCAGGTTGTGCTGAAAAGATTGATACCACATAAGGCAGTGGTTATGGTTTTTATTCTGGAAATACAAAGGAAAACTCACTGCAAATTACACCCTGGACCCCAGAGGGTTAAGGCGCCACCCAATGAAGGACGTCAGAGAAGCGGTCAGAGTTAGAGCGGGACACAACAAAGCTAGCAGGTGTTTTTGAGTAGGCTAACTTTCACGATGCTTTCGGGTGCGGCAAAACGTAAAAAAGAAAAATATTTAAATGAAGAGGAACTAAAGAAGAGACAGTGGGGGGCTTTACAGAAGTTTCTGTCGGGCTGCTCGGGCAGCCGTCCGACAGCTGTGAACATGCTCGAGTCAGCAGAGCCAGAGGCCGGGCCCAAGTCAGACCCGGAGGAGACACGACCCGAAGACGCGGTGGAAGATGTGGCGGAAGATGCTGTAGCGCCAACGCCGTCAACATCAGCGCCTTCACAGTAGGACAAACTGGAAGAACAGCAGCCAGCCAGAAGTGAGCCCAATATAGTCTTACAGGAGCCTCTAGACCCAGACAGGGTATTAACAACTAGCTACCCATCTGATCCTGCAAAGTGGTACCAAACTGATGAGTACTTTGCACTAAACTATCCCTCTCAAAATATTGGATATTCTTCTGCATCACAGAGGAAATCTGGAGACATAGACTGAAGCTTAACCAAGGAACATTTCTTTAGACGTGTTTCTGCTGTGATTGAGGCATGTGATGCTGGAAGGCTGAAGATTATCCCGGAGTAGAGAATGCTAAATGGTTTCCTTGGTAAGTGTTGCTGGTTTTATTAATTATTTGTCAAATAATTTTATTAATGTTCAAATAGCATAACAAACAATAAGTTCACACTCAGAAAATTGACAGAATTTCTGATTCAGCAGAGGCAACAGCCTACAACACATGACTTATTTTGGCATACAAACAACCAATTTGTATCCAAAAACTAGGCTATGTAAAATGTGAATGAACTTTTATAAGTAAATTTTGTAAGTTTCAGGTTTCAATTCATTACATAACATCGATGGAGGGGGGGGGGGGGGCCCTAAAAATGCAGCCTGCCTAGTGTAGTCCATTTATTTAATCCGGCTCTGTATGGATGTGTGTGCAAATACGTGTGTAAATGTTTGTGTGTGTGTATGTGTGCATGTTTGAATGTATAGGTTTTAGTTTTATGTGTATATTTTATGCTTGTACAGTATACACCATTTGCTGTTAAAGTGTGTGCATATTTTATAATTGATTGTTTTATTTAGTCTCTTTTACTTTTAAGCACATTGTGTTGTTACCATGCAGGAATTGCGCTCTATAAATAAAGTCATTCATTCATCTATTTTCTATCTGTGGCTAATGCAGGACATAAAGGGAGATTATCATGTTTACCCTGATGTTAAACTCAGACTGACCAATTACATTTCTAAAAGAACAACTTGGCCTCTAAGATGATGGAATGAACTAGAAGGGGCTAGAATTTAATATTTGTGCTGCCTTTAAGCCTTGGATTTAGTTTTTGTATTTGTAGTTTAAAAGTGTAAAGAAGAGAATATCATTTTTTTGATGATGTGCTATTTTGTTTATAGAGTTAGAAAAATGATGAATGACTGGATGGTTGGTTAGGTAGGAAACTCTCAGAACGTTTCCACTGAAAGTGCATGGCTGCTATAGTGAACCCTCCCACTGTCTTTATGGGTGACCACGCGAGGAAAATTGACCATTGAGCAGGACCAAGGCCGGATTAACCATGTGGGCAACCGGGAAATTGCCCAGGGGTCCATGAACTCTAAAGGGCCCAGGCCCAGGGCAGCAAGAGCATGAGCAAAATACTGTATCTGTAATCTCCCGCTTTATATTAAACTAGGGTGACCATACGTCCTCTTCTCCCCGGACATGTCCACTTTTCACTCTCTGTCCGGGGCATCTGGGGGGGCTCTTGTATTGATGAAAATGCCTGGTTTTACATCCAGGAGCAGTGATCGAATTATGGGGGAGCAGGATATCCTACACATCCAGGGGAACCGGAAAAAAAGTTTTCTACCTATATTACATACCATACCATACCATACCACACCATACCATACCATACCATACCATACCATACCATACCATACCATACCATACCATACCATACCATATTTATTTATAAAGCACCATTTCAAAATAGCATGGCAGCTAACCAAAGTGCTGTACATAAAAAAGCCAAATGCTTGACCAAGAAACACAATAAGAACAGGCAAAATACATAAGAATAAAGTATAAATAGTCAGAGATAAAAATTCCTACTAAAAACAATAAAATAGGAGAACAGTTGACAGCACTATAAAAATAAAATAATGCGACGAATGATAAAAACATTTGAAATGGCACAAATAAAACGAAATAAAATACCAGATGGTACGAGGTTCCAAAAGTGAGCAACTAAATCATAAAAATGGAATTAAAAACTCAAATCCAGTGCTAGATTGTCATGAAGAGTGTCACGGAGGGAAGGCAATGCTAAAGAAGTGCGTTTTCAGGGCAGACTTGAAACTGCTAACAGAGGGAGCCAGACACACACGGAGGGGCAGAGAGTTCCAGAGTTTTGGGGCTGCATAAGAGAAGGCACGCCCCGTGATTTATACCGAACCTTCGGAACAACAAGCAGCAGATGATCTGCTGACCAAAGGGTCGTGATGATGGGTCCTTTAATATTGTTGCCCAGGGTACACTAAAGGGTTAATCTGGCCCTGAGCAGGACTGATGGTTTATCCCTTGAAGTCCACTTGGCAGGGGTGAGGTGGTACTCACTTCTCACCCCTGCCACATGGACCCAAGAGATAAACCATCAACCTTGCTCAATGGTCAACTTTCCTCGCGGGGTCACACCCACTAGGACAGTGGGAGGGCTAATAGACATTTTAAACACAAGCTGGTTATTCTCTATTTACAACTATTGAGGTAAAATTAGGTGTAATAGCAGAGAGCCATTCACAACACACTCTCAAATTACTGATGGATCTTGAGAGAACCTGCAGTGTTGGGCGAGATCACACATAATGTAAGTTTTTAAGACTTAGCCAAATAGGCTATAATTGAACTATTTCTCAAAATGAAATGATTTTAGGTAAAAACTCTGGCATAAAAGGCCATGCTGACACCACATTGACATCAACAAGGATTGCCAGACATTCATGTACTTTGGTGTTTCTCATGCTCTCAGACATGTATTCATGAACCTTGGTTGACCCCTGAGTTGAAATCCCTGCTCAACAATAAGAAAAAAAGTTTTTATGGCTGGGGACAAAAACGAGCAGAAACAAGTCCAGAATGAGCTTAAATATAAGATCAGATGGGCTAAAGACATCTACAGGAAGAAACGGAACAAGCTAGTTAACAAAGCAAGCTTAGTTCTGAGCTGCCCACTGAACTCAGTTGAAGAGATGTGTGAAAGGAGGATGCTGGGGAAGATTACCTCCATTTTAAAAACACCTCCCACCCACTGCATTCTACTGTGGAGACCATGGACAGCTCCTTCAGAGGCTGACTGAGACATCCCAGAAGTAAAATAAAACGCTACCGTAGGTCATTCATCCCCTCTGCAGGAGGAGTGTATAACTCCTCACTTTAAGCTGTACTGGCACTGTCCTGGTACACAATAGCATCAATGCAATATTCAGCATGTGTTCAGTATGTGTTCAATACTTGTACAATACTGGATTTACACAGTAGGTCTGTGTCTATTGTAGTAATTGCAGTATGCTGCAGTTTTGGAACCCACGTGTTTCCTTTTTATTCAGGGTTTTAAATAATAGCTTACTGCCTATGTGTGCATACATGAACTTTTGTCATTATATTTCTTCAAATTATTCTCTGTCGGTGCTGCTGTAACAAGTGGCTTTCCCCACTGTGGGATCAATAAAGTCTATTCTATTCTATTCTATGTTTTATCATAATGCAATCCAAATCTTTTAGACATAGTTTCTTTCAAATCTGACACTTATCTTCTCACCATTTTTACAATCAAATAACATCCATGTTCCTCACCTTTTCCATGAATGGTGACACCCCAACCCAACCTGCAGCTGGGTTTAAAATGTTCAGTGACAATAATAAATTGCACATTGATGTGTAGGATATATAGTTTTCTTGGTATTTTATTATCAAGGTAAGAAACTTTACATAAACTTTTTGGTTAGAGGAGCAACTTTCCTACATGAAATTTGAATTATGAGCTCCCTTATCATCTTTCAGTTCAGAGACTAACCTTCCAGCATGTGCAGCCTTTGTCTATTCAAGCAGCTACATCACTTTCCAGCCTACTCGGTTGTATTCTGAGAGAAAAACAAAGATCTTGTTGGACTGCATCCACAGATGGTTTGTGCTTTCCAAAGCTCATCAGTCAACTCTATTATTCAAGCAGCCAAAGTCATTTTGTGCTTTAAGTTGTCCTCTAAATGGAGGCTTGAATTCCTGCCACAGTGGCAACCTAAACAGCATCCTAACAACAGTAGTCTAGATTAGCCACCATATGTTGGCTGTTTGCTTATTTTACTTTACTCAAACTGATCATTTCCAATTAAGCTTACAAGAGGGGGGTTTAGATACCCACACAATAAAAAAAAACCAACAAACAGCCAACAATGTTCTGTCATCTAGTTTGTGTATCTGAATTTCTTGATTTACCATGGTTTCTTTTATGACCCGTTTCAATATATGTGATATATTTTCTTTGGAATTTTTTTTAAGAGTTTTACAAACAAAACTGATTGCCTCTGGTACAGTTTAAACTCCTTTAAATTAAATGTTTTTAAGGATTGCCTTAGTGAAAATCCAAGGCTTGAAGATTCTCACACTGACAGCAGCAACAGATGCCTTAGGGTCAGACAGATAGATCTTAAGTTCAGGAAACAATTTGGCTCATTTGGGGGTATGGTTTCATCCTGGTTTCATCACAAATCATCATGACAGGCGATGCAACACTTGCACCTGCAACGCCTTGTCTTCCCTATTGTTACCATGTTCATCCATCTAATTTAAACTGCAGATCTACCAATTACCTGGTTTGCAAGATTTAATATTGAAGAGTCATGATTATAAAGTCATAAAATAAATAATATTCAGCTACACTGAACTACTTTTAGCATCCAATAAGTCAAAAATTACATTTTGAATAAAATATACACAAAGAAAGAAATTTTAATAAAAGGGAAAATAAATCTATATAAATAGTTATTCTTCAATACATCAGTCAATTCAAAATAGCTTTATTATGTTATTATGCTTTTTTTTCTAAATATTTAGAATCCAATATAACTTTTTAAAATTAAATCTTAATATAAATAATAAGAGCTACATTTTAAAAGTTAAATTTAGGGGAAATTATAAATGTCTAGTCATTCCTATAAATTAAGTATAAAAAGTTACATCTAAATCAGAAATCTAATTATAAATATGATGGCTTTATTTAAATGTTTACCTAACATGCACATTCAGACTACTGTAAAGGAGAATTAAAACGCCCTAATAAATGTTCCATGGTTTCCAAGCAGTCAGAAACCTTATTTTGGCTGTCTACTTTTATTTAACCATTTATCCAAACACCCCCCCCCCCCCCCCCCCCCATCACCCCGCTTCTCCTCCAGCTTCACTGGCTGCCAGTCAACTTCAAGGTTCATTTCAAGATCCTGGTTCTGGTCTATAGGGCCTTGCACGGACAAGCACCATCTTACATTGGTGATCTTCTTAGTCCCTACACCCCCAGCAGGTCCCTGAGGTCCAGTGATCAAAGCCTACTGGTTGTGCAGCACCAGGCTAAAGACCAAAGGTGACAGATCATTTGCTGCTGTGGCCCCCAGACTCTAGAACTCTCTCCCCCTGAGCCTGAGATCAGTGGACTCAGTGATCTCCTTTAAAGAGCAGCTGAAGACTCACTTGTTCAAGCTGGCTTTTGTGTGACCTTCTTCACCACTCTCTCTTTATTCTGCTCTCCCCACCTATTACACCTTCCTCAGGATCCACTGATTTCCCTCTTTCCTGTTCACGTTCTCTCTTTCTTAACATTTTTTTAAATCACAATTGCCTATTTTTGCTCATTTTAAATATATTTTTAAACATTTTCTAAATGCTTTTTTATATTTTTATATTTTTTGATTTTGTGAAGCACCTCGTGATTTTTATCTTGAGAGGCGCTATAGAAATGATACTTTCTTCTTCTTCTTAACCAGAGTTTGAATGATTTGTACAACATATAGTGTAATCTCAAAATGTTTTATCTCATCAACATTTTGGTCAAAAATAAATTAGATGACAAGCTAGTTTGGTTATTTTTGCTACTGTCATCCCTTTTAGTGAGTTTTATTCTAAATAGTCAATCTATGATGCAAAATAGATGAAGAGGATGAACAAAGCAGCTGCTAAAACAAAGAGACGAATGCAAGAGAGGATTAAAATGACAGGAGCCATGTTATTGAAGATGTCAGGCTGTGAGTGATTCATTCTGGAAACCATCCAATTCAATTAGCCTGGAAGGTGATGGATAATATTTTGTCTCCTGGTTTTGTTTACATCATGTATGGATAAGGTCATGTTCTATTAACCTAAAAACAGTGTATTTGTGTCATTTATACAAAATTGAATACATATTTTGAGATATTAGAGCAGTGCAAATGCTTTTTTGGTCAAAAATGATCTTAAGTATATTCTGCTTCAACATGAAGTAAGTGGACCTTGAAGTAGTTTTTATACCTTCTATTTATGCTATTGTCAATACAACACCAACATAGGTGCACCATTAATGTTCTGCATTGAATTATCAAACAAATGTACTTGGCATTTGATCTGGAAGCGAATAGCTCCGCAGAAGCAGAAACAACCCTTATCACATGTAACATTTTCCATTAAATGTATTAATTACCCTTGAAATAAAACACAATGCACAGAACAATTCACAACACATACACTATTTGTACCACTATCGGTTTGCTTACTCACATACATGGCTGTTGGTGGTGGAGTAAATTTCCTTAGTATTTCCATTTTAGTGACAGTCTAGATTTATTCATCCAAAAAAGGACTAGATTTATTATTTTCATTTGTTTGAAATTATCTTTTTATTGTTTAACTGGCTTTTTTACTTTTAGATCATGTTCGGTTTTGATGTTTTTTTTAATAAAGCACTTTGTGATCTTTATCTATGAACAGTGTAATGCAAATAGCTTTACTTAAAAGGAACTCCAGCTATGAGGGCGTGTATGCCCTAATAAGCCACAACTTTTCTGTTGTACCAAACTATGTTGTTAGAAATGCACAAAATATTGCTGTTTATTTATAAATCTATAATATTTAGTAAAATTTTTGACATACATAGAGCGCCATGTTTTCCGCACGCAATGCACTCTGGGGGTGATGACGTATATTGGTTGCACTTGGAAGAATAGCTATTGACGCTAGTGTTTTGTTCACCGTATTAATCATGAAGTAAAATGCCGCATTGTGCTGCCTTTGGATTCATTTCCAGGCAGAGGGCGGCTGGGTAAAAGAGAAGATGGAAACTGTCACGATCTGCTCCTACCTCCCTCTGACTCCTACTCTCTCCTGCCCCTGATTAGTTTTTATTGGTCTCACCTGCCCCTTGTTAACCTGCCCATGTGTTCCTGATTGTTTCCCTGTGTATTTATACCTCCCATCTTGTATGTGTCAGTGTCAGATCATTGTTGTTGTGTCTTGTTGTTTCCTGCCGTATCTTGCCATTAAATCCATTTTTATGTTATCCGTGCCTGCATTCCTGCCTCCTGGTCAGCCCCACCACACATGGTCCGCCGTCACCCACACCACATCATGACAGAATGATCCGACCAACCTGGACCTGTGGTGAGCTCTGAAACATCTTCCTGGAGGATTAATTTTTTTTGCTTTTTCTCCATTTAGCGGAAGGAGATTCCGACTCAAAGGGTTTGGCGCATTCCTACCTGTTTTCGGGATGGTCGAACCTATTGAGGGGGTTTTGACGCATCCTACCAGTTCTCGGGGTGGTCAAACCCATTCTCCTCTCCTGCTTTTTGCCCTGTCCTGTTTTTCCACGGAAGCTGCAGATCCTGGAGTTTTTGATGGAGTTTCACCCCCTACGCACGCCAACATTCTCCGGGGTGGTAGGGCCGGTCTCCCCGCTCCTCTTCTGCTTCCCTTCACCCAAGCCTCCGCCTGTGACCCAGCGGATCGTGATGTGCACCTGCTCTGACCGTTGTCGAGTACCTGCCACCGTTCCTGGTTTCCTCGCATTGCTGCCTTCAGTTCATCAACTTCCTGGTCCACGCCTGCGGGACCTACGCCTGCAGGTTCTCCACGCTGCAGCCTCTACAGAGTCCCGCTGCTGCAGCCTCTACAGAGTCCCGCTGCTGCAGCCTCTACAGAGTCCCGCTGCTGCAGCCTCTACGGAGTCCCGCACGCTGCAGCCTCTACGGAGTCCCGCACGCTGCAGCCTCTACGGAGTCCCGCACGCTGCAGCCTCTACGGAGTCCAGCACGCTGCAGCCTCTATGGAGTCCAGCACGCTGCAGCCTCTATGGAGTCCCGCACGCTGCAGCCTCTATGGAGTCCCGCACGCTGCAGCCTCTTCGGAGCCCCGCGCTGCAGCCCCTTCAGAGTCTCGCGCCTGCTGCTGCAGAGTTCCAGCGTCTTCGTTCCCGAGTTCCAGCGTCTTCGTTCCCGAGTTCCAGCGTCTTCGTTCCCGAGTTCCAGTGTCTTCGTTCCCGAGTTCCAGTTCCCGAGTCCCCGAGTTCCAGAGTCCAAGTTCCCAAGTTTCCCTGGTCTCCAGTGTTTCCCGAGTCTACGTCACAAGTCTCCTGAGTCCCTGTGTCTTCTGAGTATGTGGTTCTTGTGGGCGTCTGGTATCCGCCCCTTGGGGGGGGGGTACCGTCACGATCTGCTCCTACCTCCCTCTGACTCCTACTCCCTCCTGCCCCTGATTAGTTTTTATTGGTCTCACCTGCCCCTTGTTAACCTGCCCATGTGTTCCTGATTGTTTCCCTGTGTATTTATACCTCTCGTCTTTTATGTGTCAGTGCCGGATCATTGTTGTTGTGTCTTGTTGTTTCCTGCCGTATCTTGCCATTAAATCCATTTTTATGTTATCCGTGCCTGCATTCCTGCCTCCTGGTCAGCTCCACCACACATGGTCCCCCGTCACCCACACCACATCATGACAGAAACTAAATGCTTTACCGACCATTTTTCCACACAAGGAGCCCAAACGCCCTCGGAGAGACGCTGGCCGCTCTCCTAAGCCAACAACCTGCTCCTGCAGCTGCCGCTTCTGTCACGTTCAGCGAACCGTCGGACACGCCACTCTTCAGGGACGAAGCTGAACATTCCCCTCTCCCGTCAGTCAAACAAGCAGTAATTGTAGCAACACAGTGTTCTCCAAATATATAATATCTTCAAAAATGATTAAAGTCGTTTCACTGAATATCCTAATCATCTATAAAGCACACGACCACTCTGGATGCTAAAATTCTCCAAAATCATTCATAATTAAATAAGTTTGATGACACGATAGCTTACCGTTAACATCTGCAAACAAAAATGTGAGCTCTTGACAACAAACACTCTCCCTCTCGGTTACCATGGAGACGCTTTTGCCGCACACGCACCACTGGTTTTGTCCTGCACTCGCTTCATCCTGCCCTTCTTGCTCTTCATTTTGATGCTCGTTTTGTGAAACATGGTCAGTGATGTCCTCATTAATGTTTCACTCTGGTTCAAATTGAAAAGGCTGAACAGATGACGTGTTGATGTCGCTGAACAGTCACTACAGGGTCCCAAAGCCGCCGGTGCAACCGAGGTACAACCATATGACGTTACTACCCAGAGTGCATTGCGACGCTAACAACAAAGGTGACCTGGGAGTTAAATTATTTTAACAAATTTTATAAAAATGAAGACATCAAGAAGGTTTTTACACCATTTTAATATAACTGATACTAACATTTATCTTTTAAGAACCACAAAGTTTTGTAACCTGGGTTCCTTTTGAAGCTGCTACAGCAAATCTGCAGAGAAGCTAGGATTTGAACGCAAACACTATCATGGAACATTCCTCCCTCCCTTCTAGTATCGTTCCTAAGACGCTTCTGCTGGAACCAGAAACCTGCGGTGCCGGAGGAAACGAGATAGTGCAAAACACCAGTCACTGTTTTCTAGGTCCAAACATCTTTCGTTGTTCATGACTTCAAATTGCATTTTTCTCTTTGAGACAATGGTAGTTTGTCGTAAAGTTGAAGTGGTAGCAGCCGGCTGTTTAGCCATCTCTGTGGTGTTCTGTTGCTGAATACTTGAGTGTGTAATGAGTGGAAGACCCAGGGAAGGGCAGCAGTTTGCCCAGAGCGACAACTCCAATAGACGTTTTCAGCCCAAAACCAGTTATTGGCTGAGGTTTTTAGACAAATGCGAGAGAATCATGTTATATATTTTTTAATGTATGTCTACAATATATTTATTGCTATGTTAGAATGTTGTTAAGAGGCATGAAAAAAAAAGGTTTTAGCCAATTTGTTTTCCAAATTTGCTATAAAGTCCCATTAGTCGTCATCATCACACACTGGTGAAATCACATCTCTGCATTTGACCCATCCCCATGGGGAGAGGTGAGCTGCAGCAGTGGCTGCACTTTGGAATTAGTTGGGGTTTAACTCCCAATCCAACCCCTCAAAGCCAAGTGTCAGGCAGGGAGGCATTTGGGTCCCATTTTTAAAGTTTTGGTATGACCAGACCAGGATTTGAACCCAGATCTCCTAGTTCCATGGTGGCCGGGCATACCATTCGCCACTGAGAAGGTAAATAGCAGCAGATTTATTTATGAGTATAATACCACCTGCAAATGCTTTGGTATGTGTCCCACAGAATAACTGCTCACAGAGAACAGTAAGATGTGTCAGCGTCTCCAAAAGTCCTCTGTAAGATCAGAAAAAGCAGATTCTTTGCCAGCAACATTAAAAACAATTGAAATACTTAATAAATTTAGTGACAAAATTATTAATATGGCAGCACTTGATTAGGTAGATTAGAACACGCTAGTGTTGAATACTTACTAGAAAGATAGAAAAACATTAAGATGTGGACTTTTTCCAGGTGTGTATGTGCTTCTCTCCAAAAGTGCGCTGCACACACAGAAACATCAGATCTCTCATAAACCAGAAATCAATAGGTCCCTGACAGACAGGTCTGCCTCAGAACATCTAGATATCACCTCTACTCCTCATTCAGAGCACACCAATGTCTTTCTGACACCTGAGAAATACAGAGCAAGAGAGAAATGGGAAAGGGCTAAAAAGGAAAAAGAAAAGAAGTGAAGAGGTCTATTTTTGCTGTAGCGCAACACGAAGACAGTACGAACAGAGTGTGATCGTGCAGGAGACAGTTCTGTTACCCTTGTATTATAAAAACGGAACCAAACAAGGATGCACAGAGTAGAGGCAGTTTGATGTCTGCAAAGACAAAAGGATGTTTTTAAAGCAGACGCGACTGTTGGCGGTGATTCTAATGAAGAAATCAATAGAAAAACAGAAAATCTATATTTACACTAGCAACCAAGCAATTGGACACACCTTCTCATTGAATGTGTTTTTCTTTTCTTTACGGATATTTACATTGCATCAAAACTATGAATGGACACAAATGGAAGTAACTCAAACTTATAAATATATTTTATTTTCTAGATCCATCAAAATAGCCACCCTTTGCTTTTACTTATTGCTTTGCATGCTCTTGGTATTCTTTCAATGAACTTCAAGAGGTTATAACCACCAGGTTTGTGTCATTTTCTTGACTTTTTACCTTCAGTTGCTAAAATAATGAAGGACTGTAGTTTGTCTTTTCTTGATTTGATTGACTAATTTAACTTTTATTTGACAGGGGCATTGCTTTCCAATATAGAGCAAGTTGCAGTCAATGTAACACCTTCAGAATGTATAGCGCTAATTCACGGCTCTTGTCCCTGGTTGGGTTTTTCTACACAGTGTTAAAAATAATAAACATAAGTTACCCTATACAAGACTAAAAACACCAAATTTGCATCAAAATATCCCATCAAAGAGAAAGAGGTCCTTTACTCTAATACATTTGGAGTGGTCTCTAGTAGGAATGAATACCTTGTAAGTCGTACACTAGGGATAAAAAGCTTTGGGCATCTGTTTCAGCAAAGAGAATTCAGCCAGTGGAGAAAGTAGCTTCAATCAACAGGAATTGGCATCTTATTTCCTGGTATTTGGACATCTTACCTCTGATTGGCTAACAGCAATATGACTCTACCACTGACTTTGTTTGCTTTGCAATGCTGATGTTTTATCTCAACAAATAACCCAAGTCTGAAGGAGTCCCGCCATGTTGTGGAGTTGCTAATGCTTAGGGTGACCACATTTCCATTTCCAAAAAAAGAGGACGGGATCTGTGCCCATCGATGAAGTCACACTATGGCAGCGCCACACAAACCACGTTGGGACTCTTTTTTTGCCTGGTGTAGGAGCTAAAATTAATAGATCATGCCAATAAAAGGGCTCTTAAACAATTCATGTATAAATATTTTCCATATGTTTTGCAAAATTTCATTTTTCTGCTGCTTTAGTGCTGCAACAACATTATAATAATAAATTATACCTTTTGTTTTACTACAGCATCAGCAAGCTTCTTGTGCACAGATTATTAAGGATGCTTGTTTCAGCTGTGAGATTAGATGATAGGATCAATGAAAATATAAGTTTGTCATGGACTCCATGGAAACTTTCAGAGAATCCACAAATATTGGCTTTCAAATGGTTTTGTTACTTTTTGCAAGTTTAGAAAAACAGCAGATGAGTCAGCATGTCTGATCATTTTGTTTTTCGTCGGACCACAACATGTCAGTAATGTCTGAGATGCTTTTACAAACACTGTATAATTAATACTCCTGGGCAGGGTATGAATTACACAGAAGCTTCCGGGAGCCCAGTTATAGGGGTGGGGGGTGTTCCATTTTGCCTTGGCCCCCAAAATGCCTTGTAACACAGTAAAGCACCTTTAAAATTCTTTATTAGACGTGACTTTATCCGAGGAGGACGAGGCTGGAGACAGAGTCAGAGAGAAGGTGTGGGTCAAAAACAGAATGAGGCGAAACAGGTAAATGGCACAGGCTAGGGAAGAGGTCAAAGACAGGTGAGGGTTGTGATGGCAGGCAGAGTCCTAGGCAGGGGTCAGGCATGAAAACGAGGTCCAGAGGCTGTGATCAGGCAAGGTGAAAGGCTGGAAGATCTACTGGCAAAGAGCATTCAACAATCTGGCAGGGAACTGGTGGCTGGCTGGTGAATATATAGCAGTGGAACCAGGTGAGCAGGGTGAGGTGACTGCATTGAGCAGGTGAAGGATATAAGGGTGCTGATGACTGGGTGCAGGTGATAGTAATTAAGTGGCTGAGGGCTAGATAGAGGAGGCAGCAGAGACAGAGGAGGTGTAAGCCTGGGAGTCATGAAAATGTATATAACTTATTGCTTTATACAGGTAAAACGTGTAGTGGAGATAAACATTTACTTTTCAAAACTTAGTTTTGTTTTCTTGTTTTTATTTAACTATTTTCTGTCCTGTCTGTGTCTCATCTTCCTGCATCTCCTCTAAACTCTCCAGAAAAACTGTTGCCTGGATGCTTACTTTTTCACCTCATCAGTTACTTTTGAGCAGATCAAAGGGATCTCCTGACCGCAAAGCGGTGTACGTGTTTCGATGCTGCGTCAGCGAGGTGAAATCACTACAGCGTATAATGACGGAGCGCGCGAGGCACAATTAAAAGTCAGAAAGTAGAGAACATGAGCGGACATGAATGAACGTGTGTTCATTCTAGTTTTTTGGTTGCGCCTCTTTGAGAATGGACCGTGCGCTGGACGCAGCTGCCTGGAGCGCACCAACGATCAGTGCTCTCCGCTTAACAGAACCCCTGGTACTCTGAGAGCCCATAAATGATGTAACAATATACAGTTGGTTGAAAAGTTTTTTCTGGCTGTCCCTGTATGTGTAGGAAGGATATCCAGCTCTCCCATAATTCGATCCCTGCTCCTGGATGAAAACCATTTGACATTGATGACATTTACATCAACACAAGAAACCCCCGGACAGAGAGTGAAAAGTGGACATGTCTGGGGAAAAGAGGACCTATGGTCACCCTACTAATGCTAATGATTAGCTTCTACTAGCTGAGATGTTCTCTGCTGTTTCCTGGATGCTAAACCAACAACATCCTTCCCCATTGTGAGTATAGATGGGTGAGTGCATGAATGCTAATTGACAGTGTGATGTAGGGATTTTCTAATCCTAGAGTTTGTCACGGTCTGAGGTACTTCTCTGCAATAATCACTTCCCTGCAGGTGGGCGGTCCTGGGAAGCGGCACCAGCCGTTGCTGCTTCGGCTGTAATCTTCTGCGTTAGATGTACACACACACACACACACACACACACACACACACACACACATATATATATATATATATATATATATAATTTTTTTTTTCAATTCAAAATTATATATATATTCTCCTGTGATCTCCAGAGATTTTTTGAGTCTCCTCCTGACCTTTGTTCTCCTGCTCCCAGATCCAACATCGCCATCACTTCTCTCACCATAGACCTCGGACAAACAACTTCCACAGTGCCTGCTCTCCGATCCAGCCAACCCACTCGTTTCCAGCTGCCCTCCCTCTGTTACCCGAGGATTCAGGAACCGTCCTGATCTCCAAGCCATCTCCACTTTCTCGCTTCTACATTTACCTCGGACCGGACCCTCCTCCCCTCCTCCTCTGTGCCTGCCTCCATCCTTCTAGTAAGACTGTTCCCCTTAAGCCTGCCTGTCATTACCCTCCCTGAACCCCTCTCACTCTCCTGTGTTTTCTCCCTAGACCCTGACTTCTGTCCTGGCGTGCTCCTCTCGAACTCGCTCCGCCTTAGTGTAATCTAGAGCATCGAGAAATAAACACTTTTATAACCTTATCTTGTGTCCCTCCTTTGATTCTGCATGTCTTGGGTTAGCCGGTTAAACCAGAACATGACAGAGTTTCACCGTCTATTTTCTATCAGAAGCTAATTCAGGAGATAACTGTAGGAGACTATTTTCATGTTCAGCCTGCAGAAGCTTTCAAATGTTTGAGGACATAGCAGTGATGGTAATGGATTTGCTTCTTGTCCATAATTAATTTGCCTGACTTCTAATAATGGTCAAATAGAGCTATGCACCAAATTGGCCTCTGCACAACACAACAAATGGTCTCAACCCCATTAAGAAGGCAAGACATTTCACATGTGTTTTTTTGAGTTTGTTTATTTGGCTTTTTTCCAAAGCGATGTACAATTGTTAACCTATACGGCATGTTGTGATCTGTGTGGGAAACCGGAGTACCCGGAGGGAACTCGCGCATGTATGGGGAGAACATGCGACTCCATGCAGAAAGGCAGAAGCCGAGTTTCGAACTTGCAACCTTCTAGCTACGAGGCAACAGTGCTAACAACTGCGCCACCATGTAACTCATTTCATAAAATCTATGAGGTAAAAACAATTTAAGTTATCTCATTGAGAGAAGTCCAAGGTTTTGCAGGAATCTAAACCATAAAACATATTGTTTTTTCATGGTTTTCTTTAAAAATTCTCCCGTAATTCTAAATGTGTTCATTCATAGTTCTGATGCCTTCAGTGTGAATCTGTCATGAAAATACAGAAACTATTAGATGAGAGGGTTGTGTCTAAATGTTTGACTGGAAGTGTACATGTGCTTTGAACACAGGTTTACCCACAATTAGTCTAATTTACAGACCTTACATCATTACATCATAAGTGTAAAAGAAATTAAATACATGCTAGACGCTTTATAATATATGAACACCCAAAGCAGCACAATTTGCCCAAACTGTGACATCCCAGTTGTGAGTAAATGTTCTAAACATTGTTCTATTTTTCTTGCCGCTGCTTACTCCTGTTAGGAATTTGTTTCCAGGATTGTACATCTGCCTCTACCTGCTGTGGTGTGGCCGGTTAATGGCAGAGCTACATAGAGGCAGCTGCAGAGATTACCGCCTTAATGCTGCTGAAGGGCTACAGTTCCCTGGGAATTCAGATCAACATGGTAATTTTCTGTATACAAAGTAACTTTACAGAATGAAACTGTGGCTCATCGGGTGTAACACCAGCTTCCCAGCATTTACTAGCGTTTGTAAGCGTTTGAGGCTTGCACTCGAATTTTGTTCAACAGCTTGGATGGAGAACAATGGTTGCTTGCTGCACTGACCACAATGCATCAACCCAGCTGTTGACGGAACACACAGGTATCGCTTCAAACTGTGATAAATTACACACAACATGGTCAAAATAAAGAAGCTGCTTCAGTCAAAATGGCAAAAAAAAAAAAAAGAAAATTGTGACACTGATCACCACCATCAAAAATCATGGTGCTGTGGTGTTTTTGGTCTAATTTTAAAAGTGGAGGTAAGGAGGATTAGGAGCCAGGACTCAAATAAAAGCTACTTTGTGATGGATGTTCTCAAATATGAGCAAATCATAACAGAGGACAATGATGTTTAGATAGCTTCTATTGGGCAAAACGAAAGTAGTTTTAAGGGTGTTGGTGCTGGACCGTTTTCTCTATTCAAAAAATTATGTGTCCAATGAAAGTTACAAGAGTAATAAAAACTACCATGAGGCAAACAATAGCAGGTAACAAGATGATGTGATGATGAAATCAGAGGAGTATTTACCTCTTTAGAGAGTGATTGCAGAAGAAATCGCAGTTGGACTGAGGACAAATGGAAAAATGGTGTGTGAAAAGCAGACTAAACCTTGAAGTGACAGAGAGAACTAAAGAAAACAGTTAACTCAAAAACTCAGGGCCTGAGAACATTCGAACGCATCAGTAAGATACAAAAAATAATAATCTGAACGAAAATAAGGGACACAACTAACTTCTTGAGACCAAGAGTAGCTCCAAAATTCAAACATCATGAAAAATCTTCTCCAGATGTTGATTATGTTGATTCAAGTGGTTCTCCCCTTGCTTCTGCGTGTTCAAATTTCATTTAATATGTTTATATTTAGTTATCTGATGTGACTGTCCTACACCCTGAATGTGCAGACAGACGAGCAACTGCAAAAGGAACACAATGGCTTCACTTTTTAATCAACAAACACAAATATGTCAGCTATCTTTATTAATGCTGATGGTCTAGCCCAACTGCTCAACTGCTATCATAACATTCATTTTTGTTCCTGAGCAACATCTCCCAGTACAGCACATTTATGCAGAAATCGACGAGTGCAACACAAAGTCAGTTTTTATTATTCAGTCAGAGTTCTTTCGAAAGCAAAAGTCGATGAACAGATTCTGCATCTGTGTCTCATGGAGACTAGGTTTGTCCTTCATCCCAGCAGATCAATATTATTACATAAGTAATGTCCCACTGTGAAATGTCTCAGTATTGATCGAGTTGTATCAGTAAAGTATCAGAAATAAATATGTCTTGTGCGTTGGTGAGGTCAGATGTTTTTCAGTATAGAAATGGTTCTCTCAGAGGAATCATTTAAAGCTCTCATTCACTCTTTTTTAGCACATTTAAATCAATGTTCCTGTGTCAGGAGGTAGAAGCTAGCAGAAGGAGAAGGGAGCTGAACACGACAGGACTTGGAGTCTTATTTCCTGGTGTCTCAACAGCTTTCCTCTGGTTGGCTAACAACAGTGCAACTCTTTCACTGCTTTATAATGTTGATGTTTATTTTCCACAAATAACTTGAAGGAGTTCTGCCATGTTGCGCTAATGCTAACAGTTAGCCTTTACTAGCCAAGATGTGCTCTGCACTCCTGAACGATAAACCAACAACAGCCTTCCCTGTTGTGAGCCATGATGGGTGAGTTCATGAATGTGAGTTTACAGTATGACGTAGATCTGTGGATTTTTATGACCTGAGGGTTTCCCAGTATGTTTTCTCATGGCAGCTAATAGACTCGAATATTGAAATAGGGTTTAATGCAGGTTGAATATTTTCACATTCAACCTGCAGGTGAAACTCAGAGTTATATTTAAAAGGGGTTGTTGTTAAAAATTACAAAAGCAAGTTTCTCAGTGTACTTGCTCTTTAATTAATTCAGTTGTTTATATGTAAAATGTTGATTTAGACCTTTAAAATTCACCAGTAGCTCAGAAGGTAGAGAGGGTTGTCCAGTAATCAGAAGGTTGCAGGTTTGATCCCGGCTCCTACCAGAGAATTCTGCTATTGTGTCCTTGGGCAAGGCATTTAGCCCACCTTGCTTACTGGTGGTGGTCGAAGGGACCGGTGGCGCCAGTGTTTGTCAGCCTCGCCTCTGCCAGTGTGCCCCAGGGCAGCTGTGGCTACATCGAAGCTCATCACCATCGTGTGAATGTGTGTAAATGGGTGAATGATTGTGTTGTGAAGCGCCTTGGGGGGTTGTAGAACCCTAAAGCCTAGTTTATGCGTATGCGTCTATACAGACATGCAACGCCTTTATCCGTCCTTATGAGGGTTCACCAGCAGGCTCGCAAAGACGGACAGAGTTGAGCCCACTTTTCTAAACATCCGTCCAACAAGACAGAGAATGCAAGCTTGTGATTGGTCAGATAGCCACTTATGTTAACAGCACCACCATTGCCCCCACAAAAGCATGAAGAAAGCTGAAGATATCTAGTGGCAGCCACGGAGCAGCTTGAAGAAAACCTTGTGGAAAAACAAAAAAATATGAATGTTTTATTCACCTATGACTGAAGTGAAAGTGAAAACATGCGCAGCGTGCATTTTATTTGTTGATGGAAATGACAAGAAACGGGGGTTTAGAGGTAGCGAGCACATGAAGAGGTGGAGGAGACTGAGGGACAAATTTTATCTGTGTTAAAAATATCTTAAACACAAAAACTCAATAGTAAATGTATTATCTTGGACTGGATACATGACAGGATAACTCAGAATGACACAACACCCTCTGTTGCACCGGCAGAGAATAACTTTGCAACACTCCCCAGGAGATGGAGAAGTCAGACAGCAAAATATCTCTGTCATTACATGTCAGTGTTGCCAGACATATCAATCAATCAATCAATCAATCAATCAATCAATCAATCAATACTTTATTCATCCCAGAGGGAAATTAGAGTTTCAGTACACACAATTCAGAGATCAGACATACATGGGCAAGACACATGACAAGAATTGGTGACTGTGGTCATTCGCAACCCTGAGTCGCGCTATCTTAGAGATAAGAGGGTTACATGAGGACTGGTTCAGGTGGAGGGGAAAAAAAATGGGCACTTCACCTCTGGCAGGAGTGCAGCTTTGCTCTGCAAAAAAACACCTAAACAGATATGTAACAGACTTCAGACAACACAACATAACATGAGACTCCAATAGGAAGGTGTGTGTGTGTGTGTGTGTGTGTGTGTGGGGTGGGGTGGGGTGGGGGTGGGGGGGGGTGGCTGGGTTTCCTGTTTTCCCCAGCGAGAGCAGCCATCTACGGCGCTCATCTGCTGTACAGTCACAGGTGGGAGGGAGATCTTGCCAGAAGCAAATAGTACATTGACTCCTACAGATTGATGACCTTGCCAGACTGAAGTCCCCCAATCTGAAGGCGCGGGGGGAGGAGGGGGGTAGGTCGGGTTTTCACAGCATCTGTCTGCATTCCTTCGTGGGGGTTTTATTTGCTCGCCGCTCAAGGCTACCAGGGCGTCAGATTCAGATAACAAGAATTTGTTTGGGTCAGGCTGAGATAACTTTCCTCTCTGCCTTCAGTCTTTAAACTGATCATTCCAGTCCTTCAGTGAAGCCAATTTTGGGTTTTTAAACTTGTCCATACCGTCCGGTTAGTCTCTCCGAGATGACATCCATTTTGCACACTAATACCAGTATCGCAGCTAGAACATTGTCCAGCTTACGATTCACCTCCAATAACGTCCCAGTCTGAGAAGTCTCCACACGGACGGTGCTTTCCATGGGTGCGGGTCACCCTCCAATCGCTCCCGTCTTCCCAAATTTCAAGAAAACCAGATATCCTCCCACTCCAATCAGGAGAAATCCACTGATCATCAGGTGGAATATCCACACATCTTCGATATCCTCAATGGACAGCTGGCTGAGGCATATGATCATCCACTCCTTCCAGGAATCCAAAATATGCCCCATCGGGTGTGTCCCCTGTGGACATGTGGGAGCCCCCTGCTCCGTTCTCATTGTTGAAAAAATCTTATTGATCGCATTGAATGACCAGTTTATCGAATCCATGGTTAGTAAAAATAGTTTTTCAGAAGAAATGCAGAGAAGCGCTCTGTGGGCAGACAGGACAAAGAGCCTTGGGAAAAAAAGATAAGGGAGCGAAAGAGAGAAGCGTCTGTTCTCCTTGAGTGCCTTGAAGAATGCTATGATAATTATCATATTTGTAGGATAATTTAGCCCTCTGTACGGTCATAAATCCCACATGTACGACAATTTCAGCCCTTCCTTGTGTGAAATCTGCGGCTACGCATTGCATCCAGAGACATTCCGTAACAACCAATCAACGCTTATGGTGTGTGCAGTGACGCTGCCCATGACTGCACTAATATTGAAGCTGTTGGTCATCAGATGTGTCAGGATGCAACTAAGTAGTGTACAATATTTTTTCTCAAAATACGATAATTTAAAGATCCTGGTATGATATCTTAATATTTCCAGTCTGCCAACACTGGTACGTGTGTGTCTCTCCCTTGTGGAGCTGATGCAGAAGCATAAACTAGACTTAAGAAGGCATTATACAAATACAGGCCATTTACCATTTTAGTACAATGACAAAATGAAGTATCCATACCTGACTGTCTGAGCTTATAGGAGCAATTTGTAAGAATTCTAACGTAGGCTTAATAACAGTAATGCCTCAATCATGTTGAAAGGATGGTTGAAACAGATTTCATTCTCAGCCGACTGAGAGATTATCAGTTTTTCTCCTATGTGGTTACTGTTTACAATCACTGAGCCCGTGAAGTTGCTGAGTCTGTGCCAAGCTAACGCTGCGGCGCAGCATTCAGAAATCAACACGGGCAGGCAAAAAGCTCTAGGGTTTTTTTAAAGAACTAAAGTAACATGAGCAACCCAGAAATTATTTCTTGTATCCCTAACCCCGGTTTCACACTGAAAGCATCTGTCAGCGGAATGTCAGCGGAACGTCACTGCTTCAAAGAGAATCCATTATAGTCTGTGGACTCTTTCAAACCAGCAGCGAAGCAGCATTTTCCAAGTGCGTCCCAGAAGTTAGGATCGGGTTCTGTTTTCAACTGCATTGTTTGTTCTTTCTTAAAACACAGAAAAGGTTTCTTTTTTTACCTTGCTGCTGTTGCATGTTCATGTATTGATGAAAATGTCTGGTTTTTCATCCAGGCGCAGGAACACATTATGGGAGCAGAATTATGGGGGAGCTGAATATCCTACACATCCAGGGAGAGCTGGAAAAAACGTTTCTACCTATATTACATCATTTATGAACCCAGCGTACCGGGGGGTTCTTTGGAGTGGAGAGCACAGAGAGCGGCACAGCGCTGATCGTTGGTGCACTCCAGGCAGCTGCGTCCAGCGCACGGTCCATTCTCAATGTGGCGCAACCAAAAAACTATAATTAACACACTATCGCTCATGTCTGCACGTGTTTTTTCTGTCTTATTTGTGCCTGAAGCGCTCTGCTACTGCGGAGCTCATTGTGTGCTGCAGTGATTTCACCTCACTGACGCAGCATTGAAACGTGCACTCTGCTTTGCGGTCAGGAGATCCCTTTGATCTGCTCAAAAGTAACTGATGAGGTGAAAAAGAATCCAGGCAGCAGTTTTTCTGGAGAATTTAGAGGAGATGCAGTAAGATGACGGACAGACAGGACAGGAAAATAGTTAAATAACAAGAAAACAAAACAAAGAGTTGAAAAGTAAAATGTAGGTAGATTTATCTCCATTACACGTTTTTACCTGTACAAAACAATAAGTTATACACACGTATTATTTATACATCTGATACAATTCAGATCATCTTCAAAACTCTGTCACACACCCAATGTCGTTTCAAGGCATTTTGGGGGCCAAGGCCAAACAGAACATCCCCCACCTCTATAACTGGGCTCCCCAGAAGCCTCTGTGTAATTCATATCCTGTCCAGGAGTGTTAGTTATACAGTGTTTGTAAAAGCCCCTCAGACATTACTGACATGTTCTAATATTATCAGACTTGCAAAAAGTAACAAAACCATTTGAAAGCCACTATTTGTGGATTCTCTGAAAGTTTCCATGCAGTGTGTGATAACTTATTTTTTCATTGATCCTATCGTCTAATCTCACAGCTGAAACAAGCATCCTTAATAATCGTGCACAGGAAGCTTACCGATGCTGTAGTAAAACAAAAGGTATAATCAGTGGCGGCTGGCCAGTAGAGGGCGATAGGGCGCCGCCCTCCCAGTTTCCCCTGTGTTGTTAATTTTTATTTAAAAAAATAAATAAATAAAATTAACAATAATCACATATTCTAAGTTAATTGTGTGTTTTGTAACAAAAATAAATCATATATGTATATATATCTATATTTGTCTCTGCCGGTCTCTGCCGATCTCTGCCGAGCGGTGGAGGCTGTGTGCTGTTTTTCAATCGCCCAAACAGGACGGGACCAGTTGTCCAATTGCTGACAAGAAAATCAAAGGGTAGGAATGGGAATGTATCGAATCAGCGTAGACGTTGTTTCAGAACGTTTCAGAAGCATGATGGGCGATAGAGCTACCGCCAAGGCTTTCGCTGATGTTCGGTAGAACTCGGAGAGTCTCGACTCCAGCACGTTTTGACGGTCGTGACGCAGACGTAGACAGTGCGCCTACAACATGGATACCGTAAGCAGCAGTCAGAGCTCCTCAAGCGTGATTTTATTCACCTTTTTAATCTTTTAGGAACTATGCACCTGTCTGTTTTTATCTCTGGCCCCACTCCCACCATGGGCAGAGGAATCGGCCATTTTAGCAGACTTTTATCATTAAACACCTGGCTTTCCTCTGTCACCGTGATCCGTAATGTTGGTTTTATAGACAATTTTAACATTTTCTGGGGCAGGAGACACCTGTTTGGAGACCCGTACTCTAACCATGAGCCTGGCTTGTCCACGACCCCCCCTGTCTACTCCACTGGCCTCATCTGCTCCTACATCCTGATGTGTAGCTGGTCCCTGCTCCTACCAACCCACCCCTGATTTTAACAGTAAATCACATATCGGACTTGGACCTTGCCATACCTCATTCATACCTGTTATTATCAGCAGAGAGCGGACAAACAACCATAAACCAAACAAAAGCAACCCCAATAATCTAAAACAGTTACCAAAAGTCCAACCTTCAGTTAAAACAGTCACTCCTTCACCTGTTACTATTAATATGGCTCTTTTAAATGTTCGCTCTCTGCTGAATGAAACGTTTTTAATAAATGACCTGATTTTATATCGTAATCTGCACTGTCTGCTTTTAACAGAAACATGGCTGAGTTCAGATGCACCTGTTGTTCTCACAGAGGCCTCTCCGTCAGATTTTAATTTTAATTTTTCAACGAGGAGTAGCAAAAGGGGAGGCGGTACTGCTTTTATTAGTTCATCAATACTTTCTGCCAAACCAGTTTTATTTGATAATTTTACCACTTTTGAATATACAGCTGCAGTTTTTAGCTCTCCTCAGATTTTATGTGTCACAGTTTATCAGCCTCCTAAGCAGAGTGCCATTTTTATTCAAGAATTTTCAGAGTTTTTATCAATCCTTCACAACTGCTTTGAAAGGATCATTTTAGCCGGTGATTTTAATTTACATATAGATAATCCTTCTGATCCTTTTTCAAAGGAGTTTTTAAATATTCTGAGTTATATGGATTTTAATCAACATGTCACACAGCCAACTCACAACAGAGGACACACCCTGGACTTGGTCATCACGTATGGCCTGTCCACCAGTGTGTCCTCTGTTATTGATTTGGCTGTATCTGATCACTACTGTGTATTTTTTAGCATCACCAGTTTTATCCAGCTGGAACCCTCTGTGAGAACTGTAAGGAAGCGTCATCTCACCCCTGAAGTGGCTGCAGGTTTTCTTGAAGTTTTTAGAAAGATCCCTCCCACTCCGGTAACTGCCTCTTGTGATTTTACGGTCAATGATTTTAACAGTAGACTGAAATCCGCTCTCGACCTGCTTGCTCCACTTAAAATCAAAAGTTTTTATTCAAAACGTGCTTCACCATGGAGAAATGAAAATCTAAAGAAATTAAAGAGAAATTGCAGGGTTGCAGAGCGGATATGGAGAAAGAACAAAACAACTATAAATCATCAAATATATACAGAGCTACTTAAATCATATAATAACGCAGTGAGAAATTCAAGACACGCATACCTTTCCAAACTCATTCTAGACAATAAACACAATCCCAGAATACTTTTTTCCACCATAAACAACATTTTAAACCATACTTCCAATTCACTTCAGAAAACACCCTCAAATGCACTCTGTGAGGAGTTTGCAGCCCACTTCAGAGGGAAGGTAGACACCATCAGACGGAATATTTTATCCTCCATAAGTAATAAGGTTTTAGATAAATATGAATGTCTGTCTATACCAGAGGAAACACTGAACAGTTTTGTCCTGGTAGAAGCTGAGACTCTTGATAAAGTTTTCTCCTCAGTGAGACCCACCACATGTGTTCTGGACCCAATTCCAACTTCGTTCTTTAAACAATTTTATGGATCTTTTAGTGATGAGATTTTAACCCTGATGAATTGCTCCCTTCAGACGGGGGTCTTTCCTGCTGCCTTTAAAAGGGCGGTGGTGAGGCCCCTGTTGAAGAAGAGCAATTTAGATTTTAATGAATTGAACAATTATCGACCGGTATCCAACTTACCATTTTTAAGCAAGATTTTAGAAAAGTTGGTTTTCAAATCAACTAAATGATTTTATAAACACTAATAATGTCCTAGAGAAATTTCAGTCTGGTTTTAGGGTGAACCACAGCACCGAGACAGCCCTTCTGAAGATTTTAAATGATTTTAGAGTAAATTATGATAAACAGAAGTTGACAGTGTTGGTTCTACTGGATCTAAGTGCTGCCTTCGATACGGTAGACCACACCATTCTTTTAACTCGTTTACAACAGATTGGCCTCTCTGGTGCTGTACATAGATGGTTCACATCCTACCTCACAGACAGGACTTTCATGGTGAGTTTGGATACCTGTTCCTCTAGGGTCCATGGGATTACATGTGGTGTGCCCCAGGGTTCAATTTTAGGCCCAGTGCTTTTTAATCTTTATATGCTCCCTCTTGGCAGTGTCATCAGGAGACACGGGGTCAACTTTCACAGTTATGCTGATGATACACAGTTGTACATCTCCGTGTCTCCGGATGACTCTCGGTCAATGGATGCACTTTTTAACTGTATTTTAGACATCGAATCCTGGATGGCAGAGAACTTTCTCCAGCTCAACCAGGACAAAACTGAAGTTTTAGTCATTGGTCCTGAGGCCCAGAGAGAGAAGCTTTTACCGAAATTACAATCTCTGTCTTTTAATCCATCTGAACAAGTGAAGAACCTGGGTGTGATTTTTGACTCTGAGCTGACTTTTATCCCACACATTAAAAATATCACAAAAATAGGTTTTTATCATCTAAAGAACATCGCCAGAGTCCGCCCCATTCTCTCTCGGGCCAATACGGAGACGTTGATGCATGCTTTTATCACCAGTAGGATAGACTACTGCAATGCCCTGCTTTCTGGTCTTCCCAAAAAGAGCATCTCAGGCTTACAAATTTTACAAAATTCGGCAGCACGTGTCCTGATGAAGACCAGGAGGCGGCAGCACATTACACCAGTTTTAGAATCATTGCATTGGCTCCCCGTATGTTTCAGGATCAATTTTAAGGTTCTTCTAATGATTTTTAAGTGTCTTAATGGTCTTGGGCCTTCTTATCTATCAGAACTGCTTTTACAATATGAACCCTCGCGGACTCTGCGCTCCTCTGGCAGGCGTCTCCTGGTCATCCCTAAAGTCAGGACACAAACTCACGGCGAGGCGTCCTTCCAGTGTTATGGCCATCGCCTCTGGAACGAGCTGCCAGAGGACCTCAGGGCCGCAGAGAACGTTCATGTTTTTAAGTCAAGACTCAAGACCCATCTTTTTAGGTTAGCTTTTATCTAAATATTTACTACAGTTTTATTTCTCGTTTTACATGATTATATTTTATTACTTGCTTTGCATGTTCTATATGATTATATTTTAGCACAGTTTTATTATTTAAATTATTATTTTACTGTCTATGATTTTATTTATTACTTATTTTCTAATTGTTGTCATTTATATTAGCTCTTTTATTATATTTTTACTCATTTTAATC
Source organism: Nothobranchius furzeri (assembly GCF_043380555.1). Lineage (NCBI taxonomy): Eukaryota > Metazoa > Chordata > Actinopteri > Cyprinodontiformes > Nothobranchiidae > Nothobranchius > Nothobranchius furzeri. The sequence goes on from NC_091756.1 coordinate 36,025,120, forward strand.
CAGTGTTTCCTCTGTGGGGGCCCTCTGCCCCGGGAGCGGTGGTCGACTGTAGCTTCCTGGGCGCTCTATAGGTGGGGGTCTATGCTCCCCCTCCACTGAGCACCCTGATTTAGTGTGGAAGACCTGATGCTGCCGGGGCAGATGGCTCCTCTGATGGCGTTTCCTTGCGTTACCATACTTGGCTCATCTGGACTCAGCCTAATATAATTCTTACTTGTGTGTGTGTGTGAGTCTGTGTGTGTGTGCGTGTGATTGCATATGTTTGTTAATGTTTTTAACCTGTTATGGGAATCTGGGGTCATTTTGTAAAGCACTTTGAATAACACTTTGTTTGAAAAGCGCTTTAGAAATAAAATTTGATTGATTGATTGACCGGATCTCAGCAGCCACTGAATTCAGTTCGGTCTTCTCCGGTATCTGTTCGAGAGGAGAACTATGGTGGAAAAACTTAATGTCAAAGAGCTTGGACCAGATCAGCCCGACATAAAGATAAGCCAGCAGGAGAAGGAGAAGGGTAAACTGTACACACGATGCTTCTCCCAAAATTGGTACACCAGGAAGCAGTGGCTAGCTGGATGCAATCACGCTAATGCGTTATTTTGCTTTCTGTGTTTGTTATTCAAAACGGCTGGGATCCACAGAAGGTGGATGTGGAACTTGTGTCTCATTGGGGACTCCATTCATTCTCTGACTGAGGAATGCAGCGCATCAGTGCAGCAGCCAACAAAGAAACGGAGGACGTTTGGACAGGGAGAATAGCAGCTGGGTGCAGAGGTAAGCTGTACATTACATTTCTGTAAACAAGACAATCAGAATCAGAAATCCTTGGTTGTCCCACAAACCATTTGTTTAATAACATGTACATTGTTTAATGTGCAATAACTGTAAAAACTCATTTCAACACACATACCTATTATACATATTTAATCATGTAAATGTGTATTTCAAGTAAATTTGTACATACATCAATCTGATTCCATTTTACTTGTTACACTTCTGCTGCAGCAAACAAATTTCCCAGCTTGGGAAGTGGGAAATATGACATTTGTAAGAGGATACTGATGACATTATTTCCTATGAAAGTGTTTCCACTTTCCATAAGTCCTAACAGTGTAAATTTCTGGCATTTTGTCTAAGTAGTGTTTACTACCATTACTGTAACAGTGACCTGCTCATAATTTTTCATGTTCACTCAAATGTTGAAATTAAACAAAATGTTTTTGTTACTTGCCTCTTGCATTGCCTATTTACCATTTATGGTCATGTTATTTTATGTGCAATTTAATGCAGTATTTTTCAACCTTGGTCCGCAAGGCAGTTTGCCAATAGTCAGACACACCTGGATTAATCAGTTTGTCCAATAATGTAAGACAGGAAATAAAAGAGCTGTGCTTAAATCAGGAAATAGTGAAGTTGTGCACAAAGCTCAGAAAGCACAAGTTTGTTTAAAAAAAAAATAGCACAGCCCCACCAAAAATATTTTTCACCAGCCGCCACTGGGTATAATAATTTCTTATTAATAAAACATTGTTGCAGCACTAAAGCAGAAAAATGAGATTTTGCAATAAATATGCAAAATATTTACATATGAATTGTTTTAGAGCCCTTTTATTAGCAGAATACAATATTAATTTTAGTTCTTACAAAAAAATGGGTCCCAACGTGGTTTGTGTGGCGTTGCCATAGTGTGACGTCATAGGCACAGATCCCCTGTCCTCTTTTGTGGAAATGGAAATATGGTCACCCTATCCTATTAGTTGTGCTATGTCATCTGCTGTGAGGTTTGATATTTTGTGTAAATTTTTGTCCTGTCTGATTCTGTTAACTACTATGTCTATGGTTTTTTGGGTTGGTGCTTTTGTGAACAGGGATGTGACTCATGTGAGATGAGTATATCGTTATCTTCTGTTGTAATCTTTTTTAGTTGTTTTGCTTGTTCTGTGCTGTTTTTGCAGTGTTGATCTGTGTTACCTAATAATGTGCTGATGATTTTGCTGATTTCTTTTGCCATGTTGTATGTTGGTATACCTATGCTATCTACTATTGGTCTAAGTGGGGTGTTTTGTTTGTGTATTTTTGGAGGTCCGTATATTCTTGGTATTATGTTTGCTGTAGGAATCCAGCATTTGTACATTTTTTCTGTTATTTAGCCTTTTTCTTGTAGTGGCTTCAGTAATTTTTTCATGTTTTTCTTAATGTTTTCTGTTGGGTCTTTTTTAAGTATTTTGTAATTTGTCCTCTAGCATCTGTTTCATCTGTTGTTTATATTTTTCTTTGACCATTACCACTGTGGTTCTTCCTTTGTCTGCCGGCTGAATAATTATCTGTTAATTTTTGGATAATGCTGTCATGGCTGATTGTTCTTCTTTTGTAATATTGCTGTGTTGAATTTGGCTGTTTTTTAATATCCCAACAACATTATTTCTACATTCTGCTTTCTTTCCCTCATCTGTGAGCTGTTGTTACAATAAATTCACCATATGGTATTTTCTTTGGTGTTACTACAAAATTTAAACCTTTTTTTAATATGCTTTTTTCTGCTTCTATTAGTTCGTATTGTGAAATGTTTCATACCCATTAGCTTTGGGTGGTGCTATCTTGTATTTCTTTTCTCTTTTTCTTGTTGATGAATTTGTTTAACTTCTTTATGTGTCTTTCTTTTACGTTAATGAACTCTTTTTCCTGTTGTTCCATCATGTGTCCTATAATTAGCTCCTCCGTTTGTTTATCAAGTTTGTAATTCCTTTTTAAGTCCAGGCGTCTTCTTTCCAGTTCGTTTTCCACTTCTGTTTGGTTACAACGTTTCTTATACTTTCTTTGAGTAGTGCTTTCTGTGTTCTTTCCATTATGTTCTGTGCTGTCTTGGTCCGGATCGGTGTTTTCAGCTGTAGGCTCGTTGGCATGATGTTTTCGTCACGGCATCTTAAATTGAAGTGGAGGTGGTTCCTGAGACGTGCGTGTTTTTGGTGTAAACGTTCCAAACGGCAGAAGTCCTTTTGTTCCTTGTTGTCCGTATTTTTCTTTAAAAATCTTTGGTATGTTCTTACTGTGTTGCTTTTCTAACTGCATTATTGGTTCTTTTTTAAAACACAAAAAAGGTTTCTTTTTTACCTTGCTGCTGACAGTTTCGTTCATGGCTGCAAACTTTCTCAGAGCTGACGCTGATGGTGGCGTCACTTCCTACTCCGTTGATCGTCGGGCAGCAGAGGACGTTGTCGCCCTCTGCTGCCCGCTCTAAAAAAAGGGTTCTGTTTTTGCCACGAGCTGCTTCTGGAACACTTCAATTTCCGCAGTTAACATGGGGCTAGACAGGAAATTGCACCGCTTCAGTGTAAAAATCTCCAGTGACTTTCAAAATAAAAGTATTGCAGTGTGTGTGTGTGTGTGTGTGTGAAGCTTACGTGTAACCTAACAGCTTATTTACTCACAGCATTGTTTCAGAAGTGCAGTAGTGTGTTTTTCATGGCTGTTCCTGACAGTGGAGAGGAATAACATTGTATATGACATCAAACAGCGATGTAAAACGTGATTTCCTTTTTGGTTTAAGAAGAAGAAAATATCTTTTCTATAGCACCTCTCAAGATAAAAATCACAAGGTGCTTCACAAAAACCAAAAATGTAAAAATATAAAAAATAATTTAGAAAATGATTAAAAATAGAAATAGAAAGAGAGAGACTGAATAGGAAAGAGGGAAATCATTAGATCCTGAGGAAGGTGGAATAGGTAGGGAGAGCAGAACAAGGAGAGGATGATGAAGGTCATACAAAAACCAGCTTGAACAAGTGAGATTTCAGCTGCTTTTAAAAGGAGTCCGCAGAGTCCACTGATCTCAGGCTCAGGGGGAGAGAGTTCCAGAGTCTGGGGACCACAGCAGCAAATGATCTTTGGTCTTTAGCCTGGTGTTCTGCACAGCCAGTAGGCTTTGATCACTGGACCTCAGGGACCTGCTGGCGGTGTAGGGGCTGAGAAGATCACCAATGTATGATGGTGCTTGTCCATGTCGGGCCCTACAGACCAGAACCAGGGATCTCATTTATCAAACATTGCATAGAATCCTTACTAAAACCGTACTTAAGCTCAGCAAAAAAAAAAAAAAAAAGTACTTACGCCAAGTAGATTTGTCATCTATCATACATGGAGTATGCACAGCTGCATGCAATCTCCGCTTCATTAATCGGAAACTAACGAGAATGTTTCTCAACTGCATTTTAGTCACATCCCACCCTAACACGCCCACTTTCTGCCATAAATGGTCAATGCAAAGTGCCTTGTCGATCTCATGCATATACATAAGCCGGCTGTTGCAGCACTCCGCCAATGACGATGGCGACCGTAGATCAAGGCAGATCAAGAAAGCGCAATTTCACAGAATCAGAAATTGAGGTACCTGTGGGTGAGGTGGAGAAATAAAAGGAAGTGTTTTTGCAAAACAAATAAGAGAAAATCCACGGAGTGGCACAGCGTTGCTGAAGCAGTCAATTGTTGTGAATTCTTTAGACAGGATTTGATCCCTAGACTCCAAGGTGAAAGTCATGCGCGCTAACCAGTCAGCCAAATGGAGATCTCCCCTGTTAAACTACCCAGGGCGCATGATCAATCGGGTCACAGTGACAGGACACTGTCACAGACGCATGACATTCTGTCTCAATCTGTCCCCCTGCTGATATTCTGCATTCCGTATTCTGCGCTTCAGGCTGTGTGTGTGTGTGTGCGCACGCACGTATGTGTGTGAGTGTGCGCGCATGTGTCTGTACGCGCGTGCGTGTGGGGGGTCTTTTTCTGTGTGAAAACGAAGCAGTACAAGTGATACTGCTGCAGGATTTCATAATTTTATCCTTCTCAGCAGCAGCACTGCAGGTGCTCTCCATGTCCAAAATGTGCGTAAGCAAGGTCCTTAGTCAACTTAAAGTTGCACACATTTTTCCGCAAAGTTTTCTTTGATGAATCCCAAAGTTTGCGTGGAAAGTTGCTTACGCAGTTTTCCGACCCCGTTTGCACAGATGGGATTATGTTTCAGCTTGATAAATGAGGCTCCTGGATCTTGAAATGAACCCTGAAGTTGACTGGCAGCCAATGAAGCTGGAGGATAAGTGGGGTGATGTGGGTGTGTTTGGAGGACTTGGTCAGAAGCCGAGCACAGGCATTCTGAACCACCTGTAGACGGTTCAGGGAGGTTTTGTTCAGACACGTGAAAAGAGAGTTACAGTAGTCTAAGCATGAGGAGATGAAGGTGTGGATAATGGTCTCAAGTTCAGAGCGCGACAGAATGGGCTTCAGCTTAGCAATGTTCCTGAGATAGAAGAAGGAAGAGCGAACAAGAGAACTGACATGAGATTACAGGATGAGAGCTGGGTCAAAGGTCACGCCAAGATTCCTGACAGAAGGTTTGGTTTGAGAAGCAAGCTGACCAAGAGAGTTTCTGACTTTGGGAACCAGCTTGTCTGGGGCACAGATGAGCATCTCAGTCTTATCTTCATTCAGCTGAAGAAAGCTCCCAGCCATCCAGGTTTTAATAGAGCCTAAGCAGGTGTGTGACAGCTGCAGCTTAGACATCTCATGGGGCTTAAAGGAGATGTACAGTTGGATGTCATCGGTGTAAATATGGTAGGAGATTCCTTTGAAAGAGCTCAGGATGTGCTGAAGAGGAAGCAGATAGAGGAGGAAGAGCAGAGGCCCCAGCACAGAACCTTGTGGGTCACCATACAGTAGGTAAAGGAGGTGGTGGAGGACCTAAAGTTGGAGACAGCCACAGAAAAGGAATGCTCAGAAAGATAAGAGGAGAACCACTCCAGAGCAGTTCCTGATAGGCCTACCCAGTCTCTCAGCCTCTCCAGTAGCAGGTGATGGTCAACAGTGTCAAAGGCTGCAGTCAGATCCAGCAGGACCAGAACAGAACAGTCCCCTACATCACTGTGAGTCAGAAGGTCATTAGAGACCCTAAAAGCTGTTTCAGTAGAATGAGCTCTATGAAAACCTGACTGTAAGCAGTCATAGATGTTATGTTCATCGAGAGCAGCTGTGAGTTGTTTAGCCACAACCTTTTCCAAGGTCTTGGAGATGAACGGAAGTTTAGAGATGGGTCTGAAGCTGCTATGGAGAGAGGGGTCAAGACTCGGGTTTTTAATAAGTGGGTGGATTACAGCATTCTTAAAGTAAGCGGGGACTTGACCAGAAACCAGAGAAGCATTACTTATAGAGAGCACGCTGGAACCGATGGACTGAAAAGCACTTTTAAACAAAGATGAGGGTAAGATGTCGAGTGGGCATTCAGAGGTCTTCATAGAGTCAACTAGTTTGGTTAACTCGGGCAAAGAAACAGGAGCAAAGCTATCTAGGATGACGGGTCGGGTTGCAGTTGGGAGGGGCAGAGATAAGGCTGAAGGAAAGATGCTAGATCTAACCTTATTGACTTTGTCCACAAAGAAAGACAGAACGTTTTCACAGTCTGCAACAGAGTGGATGGAGGCTGTAGGAGAGGCAGGAGAGAAAATGCTGCTGATGGTGTTAAACAGCACCTTGGGTGGGACACCAGGTTGGAAAAATAGGAAACCCTAGCATCTCTGACTGCAGAGTTAAAGGATGTCAGAAGATCCTCTAGGTGCAGTAGATTGACGTGGAGAGAGGTTTAATTGCGTATTGCATAAACAAACCATGACCTGATGTCTAGATGGATCTTGTGATCTCACGAGTCCAGTGACGAGCACAGTGACAAAGCTGTGCCACTGTCAAGACTCTCCTGGTGTGAAAAGGATAGCTTTGAAGTTTGCGAGTAAACCAGTTCACTGCCGTTTCACGGTGCCGATGCTTCCAGTGTGAAACCGGGGTAAGAAGCCATGGTGTCCTTTTTGTTTTAAAATTAGGTGAAGAAGGGTAAAGGCTACCAGCAAGCTGCTAACATTAAATTGGAAGCAAATAGTCCACTCTAAAATCATCTCAAGCTAATTTTTCAATTACCAACAACTCAATGTTAGTCAGATGTATGTGTGAAGTAAATAATGAGTTAATCATGGCGTTTTACTTCCTGTCATGAATCTTTCACCCTAACCCCGAACTATAACAGCAAGCTAACAGCAAGATGGCAAAATACCAGCTTCCTCTAAATCTGGAGAAATATTACCCTAATACGTGCAGTGAGTGCTCCTACCGTTAAACAGCCAAGAATGCTAACACCGTGAGAACTTACTGTGTATGACTCATTTTTGCTTGTCATCTAGAATCTTCTGGTCTTTATCCGTAACTGGCAACAGCCATGAAACTCAAAGAACAATAATGAAAATGTCACCTTTGCTTAGGAGAATAGACTGCAGTACCAAGTTTGACCACAGGATGTCAATCTTACTTCATTCTTACATATTGCACCTTTGAAGTCCTCCATGTAAATTGATTAAAAGACAACTAAATGCGAAAATGGCAATCTTGTACTGCAGTTGGTGTTTTATTAACTGATGTATTATTAAGTGTATGTGACTTGTTTTACTTTCGGCATAAAATATCACCCTTGTTTGGAGGAACTGATCGCTAGCTGAATCGGCTGCAGATTTATTTTTTACATTTGTCCAAAATGAAGTGAACTGACAGTAAATGTTATAAAGAGACAAAAGCTTTCACTTGGAAGGGAATCAGGTGATGACAGACTCCATCGTCTGTACAAATACATTCACAGCTTGTTTGGCATGTCGCTGGCCCAGCCAGAACCACAGACGGACAGATATGCTTGGCGGATTTACTGGCAGACAGGTGGACTGGCATGAGGCACCTGAATAAATTCATAGCAGCAACAATGAAAATGTGATTTTTGTTTTTAAGGGAAAAGATAAACCACATTTTATTCTGAGACAGGTTTATTTAGCTCTACATGCAACACACATGGTGAACAGAGCTGGTGCTCGTTGGTTCCTCTTTTTTTTAAAGCATCTTTTCAGATCAATGTCATGGAAACAGAAAATGATCCGAGTTCATTTCAGGAAATATTTGAGAGAATAAAAAGTTGTTGTATCAGGCTTGAGCACTTATTCAGAGTAACTAGAAATCCTAAAATAATACAAGGATGATATTCTTTCAGATACTGTTCTTAAACATTGCTTCAAATGTAATCCTAAAACTGAAGTTAACCATGGAGAGGATGAAGACACAATGGAGGGAATTTATCACCTGCTTAATGCTTTGGATTGAGTCTAGGACTGAAAATTTCCAGTTTTCTGTAGCCTGCCTGCACACACCTGAAGTGGCCAATTGCACCATGTTGATTCTATAATTTCTGATTATATTGTAACACAAATCTAAAGTTTTTGCTCAAGTTATTTATTTGTTTATTCATCAAAATCACCCAGTTCTGCATTTTTTGATGGACTTCCTTTTTGTTCATGTGCAGCGATGGTTTAAAACATCTTTATTTAACTTGTGGCCCATTTCACCAAAGACAATTTAAATAGATGCTATTCCCTAAAAAGATCGGTAAATATCTGAAGTAAAGATTGTCTTGTTTCTTATATTGTTGTGGGTTCTCAATAACGACACCATTACTTGAAGAGAAGGTACTTTATCGAACTCAGGCTCACATGCAACAACCAAGCTTCGCCATTACTGTCCCAGACCGCTGGTCATCTGCGTCCCCCTGGCTCCCCCTACCGTCTAGCAGTATTAACTACATAAGCCATGATACTAAGCAAATAATGATTTGCTGTTATCATTACATCTTCCTTTTTTTTCTTTAAAAAAAAAACACAATAACATACTGACTTACACAAACATAACCAGCCTCTAATTATATGTTATTTGTTAAACCAAGCTTTGGTAAAGTAATGTAAACAATTAACTAGCTTTCAACAATTATAACCCATTCAACCCCAAAAACCAAACATGGTGAACTTACAGAGATAACGTAACATCATATTCCAAACAATATGTCAACACATTACATCTGTTCAATCAGTCTCATAGGTGGCTTCACTTGTCTTACAGATCTTCTCGGTGTTTGTACATGTGTATGTGCAGGTGTTTGTACATGTGTATGTGCAGATGTTACAGGTGACAGTGTCTCATGTGTGTGTTGTGGTTGATCAGCAGCCTCCAACCTCTGCTCCACTACCACCGGTCCCTGAAGAAGATCTCTGCAATTTCTTCTCAGCACAGCTCCGTCTTTAGTCCGAATGATGAATGATCGAGGTTGATCATTCCGTAGAACTGTCGCTTTCTGCGCCCATGTGCTGGTTTTGTCTTTGAATCTCACCTGATCCCCAGCATGCAGTTCAGGCAAATTCTTTGTTCCTCTCTCATAATAGAACTTCTGCTTCACTTTTTGTTGCTCCTTAAACTTATTCACGCTGTTTCCCTCACGTGTTTTAAGCAGATTATCCTGAATGGGCAAGTTTGATCTAAGGCGTCGTCCCATAAGCAGCTGAGCTGGCGACATACCACACTCAAGTGGCGTTGCGCGGTATACGAGCAGACTTTGGTAGAAGTCAGCACCACTGTCTCATGCCTTACTCATCAGCCCCTTCACCGTTTGGACGGACTTTTCCACTAGTCCATCAGATTGCGGGTAATGCGGGCTTGACGTCGTGTGAACAAAGTCCCATTTGTACTGCCTCTGCTAGGGATGGGCAGTCAGCTAAACTCCTTCCCCACATCAAGACTCTGACGAAACGATTCCCGGTTCACAGGTTTATTGACACAGGGAAAGGTGAAACTGTAACAAACAGTACAAGGCATAATCACTGTACTTATTCACCATGTACATATATAACGATGAAAATGTATTAACCCAGTTTCTTTTTAAATATGTCAACATGCAATGTCCATATGAATTACTTATCTTTTTAACTCAATTACAAACATCAAATTATGATTTTAACAAGTCTCGCTATAATGAATGGCTTTAATGTGTTTGTTGTTCCCCTTTAAGTAGCTCCATTAGCGATTGCTAGCTCAAACTGCACAAGATCGGTTTTATCATTAAACTTACAAAAAAATTAACTTACTCGAAAGAAAATGATTTATACATGCACATAACATATAAAACAAGTCTATACATACCCACAATGCTACCAAAGACATAGGATGTATGTGGATGCCACTGGATTTATCTGGCTAAGGTCACCATGCTGCACATGCCTTCTCCTTAATTCACAGACTTACTTCCTATTTACTGATGACATCATGTCCTGTTACCAACTGCAGGTTTTTAAGGTGGCACCAGGGAATTACAATTGCATATTTAAACATTTACCTAATACAAGAAAACAGTCTTCCTTAACATAACCTTTGATATCAGAACACTCCCCGCCTGGCGTGATTAACGCCACCACACTTTACCAATGACAGTTTAACACCTAGACATTTGGAGCCAGAAGAAGTACTATTTCTGTAATGGGTCTGACAAACAATGTTTCTCCGCCGGGCTTGATGACCTTGACCTCGACCTGGCGAACTTTACCATCTTTGCTTTGGGAGGTCTGTGTTATCAGACCAAGTGGCCACTTATTTCTTTGTACTTGGCTGTCTTTGAGGAGAACAACATCCCCTGGCTTAATGTTTGGGTTAGATGACTGCCACTTCCTACGTGATTGCAATGTTGGAAGGAACTGCTTGCGCCACCTGTCCCAGAAGGTGTTGGACAGGTGCTGGACTTGTCTCCACTGATGCTTGTAGAGGTCAGAGGGTCCAAACTCTCCTGGAGGAGCAGGAACACAGTTTACCTTCTGTGTTAGAAGAGCAGCTGGCGTAAGAATGAATGAGTTGTCGGGGTCAGTTGTTACAGGAACAAGAGGTCGGGCATTAATAATGCCTGCTACTTCTGCCATGAAAGTTACCAACACTTCATGGGTAAGCTTACCTTTGAGCTGGAGGAACATGGAGTCAAGAATCCTTCTAGCCAGACCAATCATCCTTTCCCACGTTCCACCAAAGTGGGAGGCATATGGAGGGTTGAATGTCCAAGAGCATCCTTGGGCTGACAGGTAAGACTTGACACCATTGTGGTCGATGTTAGAAGGTATCTTCAAGGCCTGACAAGCACCCACGAAGTTAGTGCCTCTGTCTGATCGAATACTTTTGACTGGACCTCTGACTGCTAGAAACCGCCTTAATGCGTTGATAAAGCTGGACGTGTCGAGGGATTCTATGACTTCAATATGTACTGCTCTTACGCTCATACATGTAAAAATCACGGCCCACCTTTTGCTGTGTGAGAGGCCTCCTCTAGTCCGGCGTGCAGAAACACTCCAAGGACCAAACACATCAAGGCCAACATTTGTGAAGGGAGGGTCTGTTGAAAGATGATCTGCCGGAAGGCTGGCCATTTTTTGACAGCTTGCTGGAGCTCTGAGTCTTCTGCATGTCACACATCGGTAGATGATGCTGCTCACTTTTCTCTTGCCACCAACAATCCACAACCCAGCTGAATGGACAGCCCCTTCCGTAAAGAGTCGCCCTTGATGGTGAACTTGTTCGTGGTACTTTCTAATGAGCAGGGTCGCAATATGATGATTCCCTGGAATAATCACAGGAGTCTTCTCACTCTGAGCAAGGCTTGAATAGTTAAGACGACCTCCGACTCTTAGTAGGCCATGTGCATCAATAAAGGGATCGAGACTTTTCAGAGGACTACTTCTGGGAACCTCTTTGTGTACCATGATACATTTGATCTCCTCACCATAAACCTCTTCTTGGACTGATCGAATGATGATGTCTGAGGCCTGGGTGGATTCCTCAACACTCAATCCTGTCTTGCAAAGATGCCAGCCCTTACAAAGTCTGTTCGTTGTGATCATGTTGTAGCAACTGGCAATATGTTTCAGATGGGCGATTGCACGAGTCAGTGACCGCCACGAAGAAAACTTGGTGAATCGTTGGGACCCAAGTTGCTTGGATGCTGTGGCAGTGCTTAATGTAGACACAAACGGTCGGATGTCTGGATCTGAACCTGGTTCCACAAGATCAAAGGTGATGCCAGGGACATCTTGCTCTGGTTTGGACAAAAACTTGGGTCCACTAAGCCAGTTGGTGTCTTTTAAAGTGCCCGCAGCAACCGAACGTGTTGCATGGTCTGCAGGGTTCTGGTTTGTGGCCACGTAGCGCCACTGGCGTGGACTGGAGGATCTTCGAATGCGCAGGACTCGATTGCTTACGTACACATAAAATCGCCTAGTCTCATTGCAAATGTAGCCCAGAACCACCTTGCTATCTGTGTAATAAGTCACAGCATTAAGCTGAAGATCAAGTTCTGCTGAGATCAGGTCTGACAACTCAACAGCCAGTACTGCTGCACAGAGCTCCAATCTCGGGATTGTGTGGTCTGGACGAGGAGCCAGCTTGGCCTTTCCCATGACAAACCCCACATGATGGTTTCCAGCAGTGTTTGTGACTCTAAGATATGCTACTGCAGCAATAGCTTTTGTTGAAGCATCAGAGAAAACACACAATTCTCTGTTGACAGCTGTCGATGGTGAAGTTTCAGTGTAGGGTCTGGGTATCATCAGACTTGACAAATCTGTCAGTGAAGCTCTCCACGAGGTCCAAGCTTCCTCTTTGTCTCGAGGTAATGGCGCATCCCAGTCACAATTCTCAGCAGTGAGCTCTCGTAGAATGGTCTTGCCTTGTATTAAAACTGGTGCTACAAACCCAAGAGGATCATAGAGACTGTTAATGATAGATAAGACTCCCCGGCGGGTATAAGGTTTTGTCTCCTGAGAGACACTGAAGACAAAGCAATCTGTTTGAAGGTTCCAGTTGAGCCCGAGACGGCGTTGCATCTGCACTGTGTCTGCATCGAGGTCAAGATCTTTAAGGTCACTTGCATAGTCTCTTGAAGGAAAGGCTCTCATGACCTCCGTCTTGTTTGCTGCAATCTTATGCAACCTCAGGTTAGATCTGGAGAGGACATCCTGTGTCTTCTTTAACAAGTCGATAGCTGCTTCGACTGTAGGCAGAGACTTCAACCCATCATCTACATAAAAGTCTCGCATCACAAAATGCTTTACATCAGGGTCAACCTGGAACTCACTGACCTGAACGGATTGATGCAGGCCGTAAATAGCCACCGCAGGCGAGGGGCTATTCCCAAACACGTGGACTGTCATGCGGTAGTCCACGATGTCTTTGGAGAGGTCGTTATCACGGAACCATAGAAACCTCAAGAAGTTTCTGTCCTCTTCTCTGACCAAGAAAAAGTAGAACATTTGTTCTATGTCTGCTGAGAATGCAACAGCTTCCTTTCTAAAGCGAATCAATACACCCAGCAGTGTGTTGTTCAGGTCAGGCCCCGTCAACAGCACATCGTTGAGTGACACACCATTGAATCGAGCACTGGAGTCAAAAACTATTCTGATCTTCTTTGGTTTCTTGGGATGGTACACACCAAATGTTGGTAAATACCATCGCTCTTCCTCCTCACCCAACGGAGGAGCCAACTCTGCATGACCATTTTTGAACATCTGTTCCATGAAGCTAAGGAAGTGTTCCTTCATTTCAGGCTTCCTCTCAAAGTTGTGAATGAGAGACTTGAGACGCTTCAGTGCCTGAGGCTTGTTGTTAGGAAGCTGCTGACAAGGACTCTTGAAGGGTAATGGGGCTACCCAGCTGTTATTTGTGTCTTTCTGTAGTCCATCCTTCATTATTTTCATGAATGAAGCGTCCTGAATCGAAGGAGCAACTTGGTTATCCTCTTTGGTCCTTTTGAACACATTGCATCCAAGATGGTCAACATCACAGGTGGACTCTTGTTCAGAACATGTTGGAAGATGGTTTGCAACCTGGGTGACGCTGTACCTTTCTTTAACACAAAACACATTGGGGCACGGGTTAAAGATAGATGGCCTCTGCAGCTCTGTGGTATTTGTGTAGAAGGAGCTGATTGCTGATGGCCTATGGACACTGCCGAGACACACATTGCCCACAACAACCCACCCCAGATCTAACTTCTGAGCATAGGGCTGGTTGTGTGAACCATTCACCTGCTTGCGGACTTTATGTACTCTGATAACGTCCCGCCCTAAGAGAAGCATGATCTGGGCATTTGGGTCCAGATCTGGGATGAGGTGTGCCAGTGACTTTACATGTGCATGATGAAGAGCGATATCAGGGGTTGGAATCTCATCCCTATTGTTGGGGATTTCCTTGCATTCTGTGAGACTGGGTAATGGAATACGGACTGTCCCATCAAGAGATTCCACCTCATATCCACTTGCCCTCCTTCCTGATGATTCTTTTACTCCTGCACATGTTCTCAGTATGTACGGCGCACTTGGGCTTCTGTCACCAAACACTTCAAAAAATTGTGAGCCAACTAAAGACCTGTTGCTTTGCTCATCCAAAATTGCATACAGCTTTACTGCTTTTTCTCTTTTCCCAGCTGGATATACCTTCACGAGGCATATTTTGGAACAGGATCGGTCCAACATATCTCCCCCGCAAACCTTCGTGCATTTGGCGGTGATGTCCGATTGAGGCAGAGTTTCAACTTCCTCCCCGCCATGGTCTGGAGCAGGGTCCTTCACTTCTATCCAAGGTGCAGGCCCCGGATGCAGAGCTGTGTCGTGCCTTTCACTCTTGCACACGGAACACTGCACTTTGACCTTGCAATCCCTAGCAAGGTGCGATGATGCTGCGCAGCATCTGAAACACAAATTGTGTTCCTTCAAGAACATCTTGCGCTCTTCAATCGATTTTTCTCTGAATGCACGACATTTGCGTAATGGGTGTGGTTTCCCATGAATGAGGCATACTTTATCACAATCATCAAGCTTTGATGAGAATTTACTAAAATCAGAACTAGCTCTGGAGGATACGTCCATTTTACAAACTGAGATTTCTCTATGCTTGTTTGGCTGCCACGCTAACTTCTCAGTTCTGTGGCTGATGTCTGTCTGAGTGATGAAGTTGAAGCTTGGATCGTTGGCAGTGCTAGCCTCCTGGCTAACAAACTCTACAAAAAAGGTAAAGGGCGGATATGGCACATGCTCTCGCCGTTTGTACGATGCACCAGCTGAAGCCCACTCTTCTTGCAGACGAAAGGGGAGCTTCTGCACGATTGGGTTAACACCTTTTGCTGTGTCAAGGAATGAAAGTCCAGGTAGGTCTCCTTCATCCTTAGCCGAAAGAAGTTCCATCAGAAGATCACTCAACTTTGTTAACTTAGCATAGTCTCGGTTTCCTAACTTTGGAAACGTGTCAATGCGCTTAAAGAGAGAATCCTCTATTGCCTCTGTTGAGCCATAGGTTCTATCGAGTCTTTCCCATATCATATCCAGCCCAGCTCCTGGATGATTAACATGAATTGCTCTGATCTGCTCTGCGTGTTCTTTTGACTCCTTACCAAGCCACTTTAAGAGAAGATCCATCTCTTCACTCGCAGTCAAATCTAAGCCACTGGTTGCAGAAAGAAATGAGCATTTCCAGGCTCTGTAATTATGTGGCTTGTCATTAAATTGAAGTAAGCCTGTAGACACAAGTTCACGGCGTGCAAGATATCTCACAAAATCATTTGGGTTGGGGTTGCTATAGTTGGCGTTAGGAGAAATGGGATAGTCTGAGGAAAATGCACCCCTATAGTCATTTTGAGATCTGAGATTCTGGGTTGGAGTAGCAGAACTATGTTCAAATCTTACTCGCCGTGACTCATGAAAATCTTCTTCTTTACAGATCTGAACTCCATGTGAGCTGGAGAATGACTCTGTTTTTATTGGAGTAACATTTTCATGCCGCTGATGCTCTGTCTCTGATACTTTGCTTTGGTCCACAACATACTGTTGTGTCCGTTGAGTTGTTTCTAGAGGGTCGGAATCTAGTACAAGGTCACAACTACGTCTTTCACTATTGATATCAGCTGCAGCTTCCAGCGCTTCTGCCTCCGCAATGGCTGCAGCAGTTTCTTTCTTATATTCTAGCATTTTCAGTGAGGCTTCCAATTTAGCCTTTTCTAGTTTTAGGTTTATTTCCTCCTCAGCATAAGAAAGACGAGCCTTTGCTGCTTCTGCG
The DNA here is from genome assembly GCF_043380555.1 of Nothobranchius furzeri. Taxonomy (NCBI): domain Eukaryota; kingdom Metazoa; phylum Chordata; class Actinopteri; order Cyprinodontiformes; family Nothobranchiidae; genus Nothobranchius; species Nothobranchius furzeri. The sequence goes on from NC_091756.1 coordinate 36,041,096, forward strand.
CGTGCTCGTGCCTTGGCTGCCGCAGACCCATTAGATGATGCACTGGAGTGCGCAGAAAGAGTGTGCGAGTTCGTTTTTGACATGGTTGTTTCTTCTGACTTGGACTGAACAATTTCTTAGCGAATCTCTGCTTAGATGTGTTAATTGTCCATTAGTTGCTTGAGATGATGGTCTCCTTACCATCTGTCGGTGTTTCCACGTTATCTTGCCCGCTAGGAAGTGTGGTTTCACTGTACTGCCTCTGCTAGGGATGGGCAGTCAGCTAAACTCCTTCCCCACATCAAGACTCTGACGAAACGATTCCCGGTTCACAGGTTTATTGATACAGGGAAAGGTGAAACTGTAACAAACAGTACAAGGCATAATCACTGTACTTATTCACCATGTACATATATAACGATGAAAATGTATTAACCCAGTTTCTTTTTAAATATGTCAACATGCAATGTCCATATGAATTACTTATCTTTTTAACTCAATTACAAACATCAAATTATGATTTTAACAAGTCTCGCTATAATGAATGGCTTTAATGTGTTTGTTGTTCCCCTTTAAGTAGCTCCATTAGCGATTGCTAGCTCAAACTGCACAAGATCGGTTTTATCATTAAACTTACAAAAAAATTAACTTACTCGAAAGAAAATGATTTATACATGCACATAACATATAAAACAAGTCTATACATACCCACAATGCTACCAAAGACATAGGATGTATGTGGATGCCACTGGATTTATCTGGCTAAGGTCACCATGCTGCACATGCCTTCTCCTTAATTCACAGACTTACTTCCTATTTACTGATGACATCATGGCCTGTTACCAACTGCAGGTTTTTAAGGTGGCACCAGGGAATTACAATTGCATATTTAAACATTTACCTAATACAAGAAAACAGTCTTCCTTAACATAACCTTTGATATCAGAACACCATTCTTTGGCAAACTGTCCAAACCTCATATTGGAGAATTGTGGTCCATTGTCTGTGAACACTTCACTTGGCACACCATGTCGTGCAAATACAGCTTTCATTGAGGTGATTACAGCCTCTGCTGTTGTTGTTTGCAGTTTACATACCTCTGGATACAAAGAGTAGTAGTCTGTGACCACAATATAGTCCTTTCCTCCAGACACAAAAAGGTCTGCCCCCACCTTCTGATATGGTCGGTCTGGCACTGGGTGTGGCTTTAGTGGCTCAGCAGGATTGCTTGCTTGATATGTCAGACATGTTGAACAGCTCGACACTTCATTTGTCACGTCCTGATTAATCCGTGGCCAGTACATCCCACTGAAACGTGCTCTCCTTTTACATTTTTCCATGCCCAGATGCCCTGCATGTATCTTTTTGAGCATCTCTCCTCTCAGGCTCTTTGGGATAACAATTTTACTTCCCTTGAACACCACATCATCCACTACAGACAATTCTGCTCTGCAGTTCCAATACTCTTGAAGAACAGGTGAGCAGCTTTGCTTACAGCTGGGCCATCCATCTATGATAGTCTTGCACAGTGCTTGTAATGTTCCATCTTTGCTTGTCTCTGTTCTTATGAGCTCCATCTTCCCTCCTGCAACGGGAAGTGCACCTGTGACCATGCTCACATATGCTCTCACATCATCATCCATCATGGTGTTTGCTGGCACATTTGGATCAACAGCTCTGGATAATGTGTCAGCTATGTACATCAGCTTGCCAGGCGTGTACATCACGTCAAGTTTGTAATGTTGCAGCCGGATCATCATTTTTTGGATTCTCAGCGGACAGTCATTTAGTGGTTTTTTGAACAATGCTATCAGCGGCTTGTGATCAGTTTCAACACTGATGGCCTGCCGGACACAAACTGGTGAAATCTCTCACAGGCGTATGTTATGCTTAGCAGTTCTTTTTCAATCTGCACATATCTCGTCTCTGCATCTGTCATCGATCGCGATGCATAGGCAACAAGCACTCATCATACTTCTGCAACAGAACAGCTCCAAGCCCGCTCTGTGATGCATCTGATGAGATCTTAATAGGCCTCATTGGATCATAAAACTTCAGAACTGGTTCCTTCGTAAGCAAATCTTTCAAGTCACTCCATGCTTTCTCATGTTCATGATTCCACTCCCATTCGAGTCTCTTTTCCGTTAGCTGTCTCAGTGGCACCATTTTTTCCGAGAGATTGGGTATGAATTTCCCCATGTTATTTACCATGCCATTAAATCTCTGCACATCTTTCTTGCATTTCGGCCTCGGCATGTTTTCAGTTGCAGCCACCTTTTGAGGATCTGGTTTGGTGCCTTCACTGCTCAGAATATCTCCAACGAATGTCAGTTCGTTCGCGCCCAGCTGACATTTCTCCTTATTCAGCTTCAGATTGGCTCTTCTGGTTGCTTCAAGAACATTTCTCAGTCTCAGGTCATGTTCAGCTTTTGTGCTACCCCACACAATGATGTCATCCAGTGATGTGTCGACTCCTTCCAGGTGTTCACAGATCGTGTGTATTGTCTTGTGATACACTTCCGGTGCTGAGGCAATGCCAAACGGCAGTCGCCGGAATCTGTACCTGCCAAATGGGCTGTTGAACGTGCACAGTTTCGAACTTGCTTTGTCCAGCTTCAGTTGCCAAAATCCTGATGAAGCGTCTAGCTTGCTAAAGTACTTCACTTTTGCAAATTGTGACATGACCTCTTCTCTTGTAGGCAGTTTGAAATGTTCTCTCCTTTTTGCTCTATTCAGGTCTCTAGGATCCATGCAAACCCTGAGCTTTCCCGTCTTTTTCTCCACAATAACAAGAGAACTCACCCACTCCGTTGGTTCATCAACCTTTTCAATCACTCCCAGGTTTTCCATCGGCTTTTAGTGGCTTTTGTAGAGCAAATGGTACTTTGCGGCACGGATGAATGACTGGTTTAACCCTTTCATCGACTCTGATTGTGTGTTCTCAAGCAAGGCAACCAAGTCCCTGAAACAGGTCACCATATTCCTTGATCAACTCATTATAGTCCGTCATTATCAGTTTCCACGACGAGCACTCTTTTCACTAGGTTCAGACTCTCACATGCATGTAACCCTAGTATGGGCTGCACATTCTTTGGCACCACAATGAAAGTTAGCGTGTGCTCCTTGTCTTTGTGTGTCACTTTAACCATGCATTTTCCTTTTACAGGTATTTCTGCACCTGAATATCCACTCACTTTCACCGACGTAGCATGCATTTTGGGTCTAGGTCTGATTCTCTTGAAGTCTGCTTCAGATATGACATTTACTTGAGCTCCAGTATCCAGCTTGACTTTCATGAGTGTGTCCTTTACTTTGAGAGTCATTATCCAGTCCTTTTCACCTTTTTTATTGTCTGTCACTGCAGCTACATAGAGTTCCTCTGTGTCTTCTTCATCCACAGTATTGTACTTTGTTTCGGGGTTTGAACTTTGCAGCACCTAGCATAATGGTTATTTTTGTTACAAATATTGCATCTTTTCCCATATGCTGGACATTTTTTAGGAGGATGTTGCATCCTGCAGTGACCACAAGTCTTTTCCTTTCTGTCCCTGTTCGCTGGCGATTTCAATTGCAGTTTCATTTCAGCAACAGCACTCTCTTTTTTGACCCTGTGTGTGTTCTTTATTACAGCATCCACTCTGCAGCTGTCACTCAGCAGTTCTTTAGCTTGTGCTCTCACTGTTTCAGCTGCTCTGCACAGTGTTAATGCTTTTTCCAGGTCAAGATTTTCCTCTCTCAGTAGCCTCTCTCTCAACCTGTTGTCTGGAATCCCACACAAGTCTGTCTTTTATCAAAGAGTCTGTCAGTCCTCCAAATTCACATGTTTTACTCCTGTTCTGCAGCTCTGTGACATACTGATCTATTGTCTCCCCTGTCTTCTGTACACATGTGAAGAATCTGTGCCTCTCAAACGTCACATTTCTCTTAGGTGTGCAGTAAGCCTCAAACTTCTCCATTATTTCATTCAGCTTCATTCCGTCACCATCAGGAAACGTGAAGTTATTATAGACTTCCAGCGCCTCATCACCCACTACATACAAAAACACTGACACTTGCTTTTTATCACTTGCCTCGTCGAGTCCAATTGCTGACAGGTACAACGTGAAACGTTGCTTAAATCTTCTCCAATTTTCAGCCACATTTCCAGTCAACTGAAGAATCGGTGGTGGGTGTAAGCCTTTCATGCTCACGTCGCTAGGTCTCTTTTTTTTCTTCTTCCCCCTCGGCGTGTTAGCTACACCACGTTCACTGCCACGCTGATCCGTCGGCACAGCTATATAGTTGTCCGTCACCTTTCTTCAAGACCAACTTCTGACACCATGTCTTTTTTCTTATATTGTTGTGGGTTCTCAATAACGACACCATTACTTGAAGAGAAGGTACTTTATCGAATTCAGGCTCACATGTAACAACTAAGCTTTCCCATTACTGTCCCAGACCGCGGGTCATCTGCGTCCCCCTGGCTCCCCCTACCGTCTAGCAGTATTAACTACATTAGCCATGATACTAAGCAAATAATGATTTGCTGTTATCATTACAAAGATACTCTGGTGTTTGTTTAATTCCTTAACCTAATGCAGGTGTAAAAAATCTCAGCTTACTGTAAAATAAGAAAATATTAAAGTCGTGTGTATTTCCCTAGAAATAGGGGGCAGTACATACCTAAATTATTGCAAGCAAGCTATATTTTTGTTTAAGTAAGTGTCATGTTTGAAGGCAATTTCTTAACCCACGACATGAAGAATCACCACCAGGAGTCGGAAGGTAAGTAAAAATGGTTTATTTGTATGGTGAGGTAAGAGGTAGCTTTCAAGGGACAGGAAAATGGATCCATTGGGTTGGTTTCCTGGATGAGCCGGGCTCTTCGGGGATGGTATGCCAGGCCTGGCTGAGCAGGGAGACCAAGGAGCTGCAGTTGGGCAGGTGAGTGGTGGAGAACAGGTAATCAGGGGCAAACGGCGGGACTGAAATGTTGACGATGGTTCCGGTGATATTGCAGAAAGCGAGTACTGAATAGATGAATGGAACCCAAGACTGAGTATCATCTGGCACTGACGAGCTGTCCTGCCGCTCCTTAAATCTCCTGACTGCTGATGAGCTGATTTGATACAGCTGAGCTCTCCAGACACACCCATCTGCAAACAAAGCTCACACAAAAATGTTGAGTTCAGCACAGAGCACGACAGTAAGACCTTACCAACGGATGGCCATTAGGGTAAAAAAAATCCCAGGGAGCGCAACCTCCAGCAAAATGGCAAACACATCAGACTCCCTTTATCACTGACAATGAGCGAGGAGGTAAATGTGTAAAAAAACAATGTTTATGAATGGCGACAGTTTTGTAACCGCTTGTTACAAATCAGTAAATGCATTTTGTCCTCACTGGCTCCCGTAGAAAGAAACATGATGTCTCATATGGCATCGCCCAGTGACTTAGACCTGCTCTCATGTATTTTAGACTTGATTTTTTATAGTTACATGTTAGAAATCCGCCAGTATTTTCAACAACTTGTCACGGTCCGTGGTGAGCTCCCTGCACATAACCAGCTTTTCTGAACATTGTTTGTAGGTGGGCGTGTCTGAGAGTCTCCAGCTGCAGCTAATCCTGTCATCACGGTCCAGGGGATTTAAGGAGCAGTGTGACTCTTCACTTCGCCGGATGATTGCTCAATTTTGGGTAGCTCTAGCCTCTGACCCGTTTTTTGATCCTGTGTTCCGTCTTGTTACCAGATCTTGAGAATTATTCGCTGGATTTCTTCAACCTGAAAAGACCCTGACTTCTCTTCCCTGCTCTACTCCAGGTTTCACTCCACACTCCACCATCTCAACACCAGCTCGGATCCCTGCACTTCATGTCCCGCTGTCTCCTCCCCTGGCCGCCCGCTCTCAGTCGCTCACCTGCACCCACCAAGCCTCTACTCCTACCTCCTCTCCGATCCAACAGTTCCTCCTCCTTCTGGAGCCTTCCTGTTCACCCGGACCTGACCAATCCCTCCGGAAGTTCTCACCACTACTACAATCAGTAAGCTCCACTCCCAATATCATTCCCCGTCATTCCCTCCATATATTCACTCTGTCTCCTTCCTCAGAGTTCCATCCGGAAATCTTGCTGCCAGCCTGCCCGTCGTCTGTTCCCGTCCTTGCTCTGCAGTATATAATAAAGTCGTTTTACTTACTTACCAGTTCCTGTTTGGTGATTCTGCATGTCGTGGGTCAAAGGACTGCCACCCGCCATGACACAACTGGGCATCATTTAATTTATTTTCAACAATATTTCGACAAATTAAGGGTAAAAACTACACATTGTCACTTTAAGGGTCAACATTATACAAATGTGCTTTGCCTCTTAAAGATAGTATAGATCTCAGAGGAGTAACCTTGTAGAGGATCCATCCACCTACATCTCTCACTTTTCTCTGTAACTACATAAAAGAAACTGACTTTGCCATTGCCCCCCTCTGGAGGTGCTTGTGTTGCCTCAGGGGTGGACTACTGGTGGTTGTGAGTGGGGCCCCTTGGAGGTCTTGGTGGCAGCCATGGGTCACTGCCTGGCAGCTGCATTGCCCCTGGGCGGGTCTGGGTGGGGCCTGGGGGCTCGGGGTGTGGGGGTGGCCGGCCCCGTGTGGGGATCTGGGTGGGGCCTTGGGGGTTGGGTCCTGACATGTATGCTGCCGGGAAGAAGGCAGGCGCTTGCAGCAGTGCCTGGCCCGGGTTCAGGGGCCTCGGGTAGACCATGGCTCCTCTGCTGTCCCATCACAGGGGAGGGGGAGGTCCAAGAGGGGGAGGACCCAACCTTACCTGGATGTCCTATGTCTTATATATTCTGGAAGTTGTGCAAATGCAGGGATGGGCATAGATATTCTGCTGGGGTGGGGCTGGGTTGGTGCCCTAGGACTCCGTGAGGCTCTGCAATGCTGCTGCTTTGGGCCCTGGCAGGATGGGCTGGGGTCTCCATGCCCTGGGTGGCAATTTGACAACAGAGGTGTCTATTGGGGCCAGTGGGGGAGCTGGCTCCCTGGAGGGCTAAGCCCAACCAGCCATTCCTCCCCTTCCCCGCATATTTTTCTCCTCCTGCTCCTCACATCATCACACAAACATGCACATAGGACATTGGGGGGTGGACAAGTCAGGGAGTGCGGGTATGGACCCCATTTCCGCATTCCTGTGCCAACCTGCCCCCAATTTTATTTGCACCTTAGAGACTTCCACCAACGACATTCCACGCAAACACACACTTAGGGCCTTGGGAGTGAGCCCATTCAACGGCACTTGGCAGGAGGATTTCTCAGCCTCCTCCTGAGTGCCGGTGCCCACTTCCAATTTTAAACTGCACTTAGACACCGAGGGCTGTGGGTGCAAGTGGGGTGGTGCGGTGGCATCAGCTGGCATAGGCCAGACAATGCCCGCACTGCCCGCTCACCACAGCCATGGAATACACCTCGTCAACACACAACACTATATTGGAGCAGGCGGAGGGAGACTAGGGGTCTTAGCACACCTCTGTTGTTGCTTGGCTTCCTGGGGCTGGAGGCTAGGAGGGAGATCTGGCCATCTGGTTGGGGTCTGGGGTGGTGGGTTGCTGTGCTCAGCATTGGGCGGGGGAGCCTGCTCATCAGCACCCCAGCAGAAAGGGTCAAACTCTGGTTACCGGTGATGGTTGTACCCAATGTGCAGCAGTACCGGGACCAGAGTGAATAGGGTGTGAATGGGGAGCATGAGTAGGTGTCCGGCTTGCATTTTTGTAAGTCTTTGGTTGTATGTGCACGTGTGAGCTTGAGGGAGGGAGTGTGTGACTGTGTTTGTGTATGACTGTATATGTCAGGTAGGGCCTTTGACTCCTCTCTTCTGCTGGGATTTATTTTTATGATATAGATCTTCGTCTCCCCTCCCCCTGCCACACCTGGTGTGGGGTGTGGTGCCTTGGTCTGCCTGAGTGTTCGTGGCTCCCGGGTCAGGGGGTTTAAGATCTTTGGCGTCTGCCTGATCAATCCCGGTGGCTGCCTGGTGGGGTCTGGGTCCCTGGGCTCTGCTGGGTCTCCGGCGGGGGGTGGTTGCCCCTGGGTCCCAGGTCGCTGGGTCCCGGGCTCGGCCGGCTAGGGGGTGGGAGGCTGCGGACGGGCCTGTGGGCTTGCCGCTGATATCTTCTGGGACTCTGCCGGCTGCTGGTTGTGCCCCCCCCCATTGTGTGTCCCATTTTTTTCTGTTCTTTCTCTTTCTGCAGGTCTAGAAGCAGACTCTTGTTAATTATTGTTTATTTTTGTGAAACCCGTCCCCCCTAACTCCCCACCTTTTGTCTTTTCTTTTCTCTTTCACCTCTGACTCCGTGTCTGGTCGGAATTACAAAGCATCCAAAAACAATAACAATAAAGATTTAAGTATCAGGCGTGACATTAAAAGCAGACGCTTCGATGCTCCACCTGAGAGTAAATCTGTAAAGCCGGGTGTACACTGTGCGACTTTTTCACTCTTTTGAGCCAATTTTCCACCCGTGAGAGAATCCACGAGATCGGAGTGAGTTTTGCGCCGGGCGTCATGTAGTGTACAGGGGGTTACGAGAGGCGATTAACACCACGTGACCAGCTACCGATCAGCAATCGTGAGCTCGCACAAACTTCTGGCGTGTTTAATATTTTGCTCGTCCCTCGTGAGGGTATCGCACTGTTGAAGCGGCGTTGCGAGCAGCTGCAGAACCCCTCACGGCGCATGCGCAATCCTGCATCAACACCGCTCACCCGCTATTTCCCTAATAACACACTTTGTTCGTTTTTATTTCTACATGTTTTTTACTCAAAGATTGTCAAGAAAGCGTGTTTGTCATGTTCATGTCAAATTAAACTGATCACAAAACACAAATTTACTTTCTTCATTTTGTTTTCCTCATCCAACCCCCATAAATCCATGTGTGTCCTCCTGCAGCAATCCCGAAGGACAACAGGCAAAACAAGACAAAAAAGTCTGACGTGCTTGAGTAAAAACTGCTATTTTTAGCACATTTTTAGGGCCGACGTGTTGCTACCAGACGTACAGTGTGAGTAGTCAGATTGCATCCGAGAACTGGGTCGTACAGTGTGAGCACGTGACTCATGAGATCTGCCTTGCGAGGAAGTCGTACAGTTTGAGCTGAAGCTGAGTGCTACAAGTGAAAAAGTCGCACAGTGTACGCCCGGCTTAAGGCTTGTTACCAGCATTCAGACATCAATTCTGTTTGCTTCACAGCCAGACAGGGCACGGTAAAAAAAAAAAAAAAAAAGACTTTGTAAAGATTAAACTACATGACTTTGTTGAAGTAAGGACAATATTCTAATGTAGCTTTTAATGTTAAGGGCCCACTTTGTCCTCGCAAAGAGCAATGCTGAGTGATGCTCAGATTGGATAGTTCTAGGTGACTTGTGCACATTTTTCTTGATTGTTTTTCCAATAAATCTTTTTAGCATCTTGAACAAATGTTTTCATATCTCTCTCTCTCTCTCTCTCTCTCTCTCTCTCTCTCTCTCTCTCTCTCTCTCTCTCTCTCTCTCTCTCTCTCTCTCTCTCTCTCTCTCTCTCTCTCTCTCTCTCTCTCTCTCTCTCTCTCTCTCTCTCTCTCTCTCTCTCTCTCTCTCTCTCTCTCTGTTGTATTCAGTTCATATTGACGTTCGTGAGACTTCTCTCCAGAGAATATACCTCAACTTCTCTAGTATTTCCTTTGCCTTCCTCGTCCTTATACTACAAATCACAAAGTCATCTTTGAACGTTATGGTCCAGCGAGACGCTTGTTCAATCTTGTCCATCAGACTGTGCTGTGATGTGACCTCACGTTCATCTTCAATCAGTCTTTCACTGCCAAGTCATCTTCCCAGTGGCAGATACTGAATTTAATGAGAGAATATTTGAAAGTGGCATTTGGTACCGAGCAGCGAGTAGACGGGAATTGCTTATATCATTGAAAAGACAAAAAATAAATAACAACCAATTAGTAGCCCAGTATACAAAACTACAACAAAAAGGAAAACAAACCCATATCTTTAGTGATGCAGAGCTGCCAACTCTCACGCACTGAGCGTGAGACACACGCAATTGACCCTCTTCATACGCTCTCACGCCACACATCCAATATATCACACTAAACCAGTGCCTGCACTCCCCAAACGCGCATCACACAGTGTGTAGGGCTTATGAAAAAACCAGATGATAGTAGTTATAGCATTAGCTACTGAACAACATGCACACAAACAACACGTAAGTAATCATTTAACCAGCGTTATTTCACACATAATCCCATCTGTATAATCCAAGCCGATGTGCTTTTTTCTGCTCTGGTTGTGAGATGGAGAGTGGTGAGCTCCACCTGCTGTTGATGGGATGGGCATGCCCAGTTCTTCCAGAACCGTGAGCTTCGGCTGCACGCACCGCCATAACGACATGCTTTATTTAGAAATGCAGCCGTGTTACCAGTCGGTGTTGACGGAGCTTCAGTCCCGAATGCTTTTCATTTGTTTTCACTCATCAGCCACAGATTGCTGCTCTCGCTCACAGCATGCTGGGCTTCCTACCGTGGTGACTCACTCAAACATTCCCTCTTCTACATTAGTTTATGGCATGGATTCCTAATGTTTTAATTCACTGCTTCACCAGTGTGTTTTTCCTGTTTGTGAGACGAACCACTCCTCCATAACCAGGTTACTGGTACAGAAGCCTGGAAAGGCCAAAATTCCTCAAACGTTTTTTTTCCTACTGGCTGATATGAATTAATATAATAGAATAGAGTAAATTTTATTAGACCCACACTGGGGACATCCATTCATTACGGAAGCACACACACTTAGAGACACAGATTACAGGTAAATCTGATTCCAGTCATGTTTGCTTTGATAACTTCAATAACTTCATGCTGATTCAATTCAATTCAATTCAAAAACACTTTATTAATCCCAGGGGGAAATTGATTGCTGTAGTAGCTCAGAATAATAATAATCAAGCCATCAAAGAGTTATTGTATATTACAATGGCTGTTGGCAGGAAGGATCTCCAGTAGCGGTCAGTGCTGCAGCGAAACGAAGAAGCCTCTGACTGAAGACACTCTTCCATTGTTTGACAGTCTTGTGAAGAGAATGCTCAGGGTTGTCCATAATTTTCTTGATTCTCTGGAGAATCCTTCTTTGCATTATCTCCTCCAGTGGTTCCACAGTAGTCCCCAGAACAGAACCAGCCTTTTTTATTAGGCTGTTGAGCCTTTTCAGGTCCCTGCTTCTGATGCCTCTACCCCAACAGACGATGGCTGAAGAGATTACACTCTCAACAACAGACTTGTAGAAGATGTGCAGCATCTTGCTACAGACATTGAAGGACCTAAGCATCTTCAAGAAGTGCAGTCTGCTGTGTCCCTTCTTGTAAACGGCTTTGCTGTTCTTTCTCCAGTCCAGTCTGTTGTCCAGGTAAACTCCAAGGTAGTTGTATTCCTCAACCATCTCCACTTCTTCTCCTATGAAGGAAACAGTGTTTGGCTCAACCCTGTTTCTTCTGAAGTCTAACATCATCTCCTTTGTTTTGTTCACATTCAAGGTCAGATGATTGTTTCCACACCATGCCACAAAGCGCTCCACCAGCTCTCTGTACTCAGCTTCATGTCCATCTCTGATACACCCGACAACTGCAGAGTCATCTGAGTATTTCTGTAGATGACAGGTCTCTGATTTGTACTGGAAGTCTGAGGTGTACTGGTTGAAAAGGAATGGTGAGAGTACAGTCCCCTGTGGTGCTCCAATGTTACTGATCGCCTGGTTTGATGCGCAGTTCTTCAGCCTCACAAACTATGGTCTGTTTGTCAGGTAGTCTTTAATCCAGGAGAGAGTTGAGGCCCCCCACCTGTGTCTTCTGGAGTTTCTGGCAAAGTACATCAGGCTGGACTGTGTTAAATGCACTGGAGAAACCAAAGAACATGACCCTGACAGTGCTGCTTGCTTTGTCCAGATGACAGTGGATTGGTTGAAGCAGCTGGATGATGGCATCTTCAACTCCAACTCCATGGCGATAAGCAAACTGCAGTGGATCCTGATATGTTTTAGTTTGCTTATTCAGGTGGACCAACAGGAGTCTCTCCAGGACCTTCATGATGTGGGATGTCAGGGCAACCGGTCTGTAGTCATCATTGACTGATGGGCGAGTTTTCTTTGGAACTGGAACAAGGCAGGATGTCTTCCACAGGACTGGAACCTTCTCCTAAGCCAGGCTGAGGTTGAAGAGGTGCTGCAGAATCCCACAGAGCTGCTCTGCACAGGCATTCAGTACCCTGGGGCTGACACCATCTGGACCTGCAGCCTTGTTCCTGTTCAGTCTCTCCAGCTGCCTCTTCACCTGACTTCTAGAGACAGATAGGCGGGAGAGGGAGGTAAATGGGGCAGCAGCATCTCCTGACTTGGTTGAAGACAGATTTACAGAACCAGAAGAGTCCATGACTGCGTTAGAGGACAATAGAACTGGCGTGTGACAGGAAAATGTTGGATCAGAGGAGGATGGGATGTCTGATTGGCTGGGGACAGGCGAGGAGGATGCTGGGTTTGTTCCTGAACTGAACCTATTGAAGAACTTGTTCAGTTCATTGGCTGTGACCAGGCTGCCATCTTTGCAATCCTTCCTCTGCTTGAAGCCTGTGATCTTCTTCATCCCTGACCAGACATCTCTGATATTGTCCCTCTGTAGTTTATTCTCCAGCTTCTTCCTGTATGCCTCCTTGCGGTCTCTGATCTTGATCTTCAGTTGCTTCTGTATACTCCTCAATAATTCCCTGTCTCCCTCCTTGAAGGCTCGTTTTTCTCAACAGATTCTTCAGTTCACTGGTGATCCAGGGTTAGTTATTAGCGAAGCATCTCACTGTTCTGGTGGGTATGATATTGTCCACACAGAAGTTTATATAGTCAGTGACACATCCAGTCATGACATTGATGTCCCCTTCATATCCTTGGCAGAGAGTCATCCCATCTGTGGTCTCAAAACAACTCTGCAGGGCTTCTTCAGCGTCCTGTTACCATTTTCTTACAGTTCTTCTTGTCACAGGTTGCCCCTGAACAAGTGTTTTGTATTCTGAGCAGAGAAAAACAAGATTGTGATCTGATTGTCCCAGAGGAGGTCTTGTTTTGGACATGAATGCATTATTTACATTTGCATAACACAAATCCAATGTCTTGTTTTCTCTGGTGGAGCAGCTAACAAACTGTTGGAATGTTGGAAGTGTAGCAGAGAGTGAGGCATGATTAAAATCACCAGACATAGCAACAAATGCATTGGGGTGCTGGGTTTGTAGCTTAGCGACAATGGAACTGATGGCATCACATGCATTTGTAGCAATGGCTGAAGGTGGAATATAAACGGCTGCCAAGACAACACTGGTGAACTCTCTTGGCAAAAAGTATGGGCGACAACTTACTGCCAAGAGTTCAACATCTGGGCTGCAGAGACGACATTTCACTGAAACATGACCTGGATGGCACCATCTGTTGTTGACAAGCACTGCCACTCCACCTCCTTTTCTTTTCCCGCTCCTCTTAAGATCTCTGTCTGCTCGTACAGTCAGGAATCCTGGCAGAGAGACGCTGGAATCGGGGATATGGTCCTGCAGCCACGTCTCACTGAAACACATACCACTACACTGCCGATACTCTGGCTGAGTCCTTGATAGGGCTTGGAGTTCATCCATCTTGTTGACCAGTGATCTCACATTGCCCATTATGATCGATGGAAGAGATGGTTTGAATTTCCTCTTCCTCTGTCTCCGTTTTGCTCCCGCTCTGCACCCACGCTTCTTTCTTTTCTTTTTCCTTGTCAGTGGCTCTAATCCTCTTCCGTACAGAGTAGAAATAAATAAGTAAATTCAATATTAATACCCCCCCCCCCCACACACTCTAAATGGTCAGCGAAATGTCCGCTCCCAACCCCGTGACCCCGTCTCACTCTTTGAAATGTTCAAAGAGTGGAGTAACCAAAAAAAAAATCAAGTTCTTTTCATTTTTAAAATTATTATTTAGGTATTTCTTTCTTTCTGTATTCATGTCATTTCATTCCTTATGTCATTAACAAAAAATATCACTTGTTTATATCATTAATACATTATACAGTAGTGAAGTTGCTCATATTTCCAATTGTTTACATTCTCATTATGTGGTTCTATTGAGGGATGTGCATTCCTGTGATGGGGAGGCATGCGGCACCGTGCCCAGCAGGCTAATTTTTATCTGCACAACACCTGTAGCTACTGGCGTTGGCAGCTCAGGTGCTGCAGAATGAGAAACCACAACCTTTAGCTCTCCATCTGCAATTTGTCTCTCTCTATTCTGGCTTCGTATTTTTGTTGGAGATGCCATTGTGAATTGGGACTTAATGCCATGGCGACACCTGAAGGTAAAAATGTTGAAGGAGAAGTTAATTTTGAAGACAGGTTATCATGCAGCTGTCTTTTCCAGCATGTTGAATCCCCAATATGCACACATTACAGATGGTTTTTGTTCTGCCTTCGCTATTTGGTTTAAAATACCACTAAAATACAGGCAAAATTCAAGAATTGTGCAAATTAAAAGGAACATAAAAATAAAATAATAGAACAACTGCTACATTGACAGCAGCTTGGATATCCATGAAAGTCACAAAGCATGATCACTTCCCAGCTAAAGGAATAACCCCACAATAAGAATGATCTATTTCTAAGGCATTTCCTCTTCGACAAGATTAATTTCCTAAAAAAACTGAAGAATTCCCATTAATAACATCTGACCCCTAGTGAATGTTATGAGTACTAAGTGCCAAATTTGTTGCAATTATATTAAAATTTTTGTATTCACATGAAATAAAAACAATTGAAATGAATATGTAGTTTGACTATTATCCATCCTTTAGAGGTCAAAACAAAAAAAAAACATAAATAGTAATATAGTATCTTCATTTATTACACTGTAGACTTCTTCAAGTAAAAACACATTTTTTCTAGTCGCTACCATCTCTCATTTCCGAGGGTCACTACTTCTTACATCTACCTGTCTGTTCCCTAACCTCATGCTGCAGCTGATCAACCTTTTAATCTTGTAGTTATTAAATATCTGGTTATCAGCTCTATTCTTGAAAATTGGTTCCAGTCAAAGTCGTCTCTTTTCCTCAGGAACCCTTTTACTCTCCCTAGATTGTGTTAAACCATCTGGGTGGCCAGATCCTTTCTATCTTTCCTAGACATCTTCATGAATATATCATTTGGACCAATGCTCCATTTGTTCTTGAGGTTTTATATGGAACTCTCACTCATTTTCATCATCCATCCGCACCTTGATTCCACCTCAGCACTGATTTTTCTCCACTTGTTCCTTCTTGTGTCTTTTCATTTCATTTCATTTTTAATTTTTGTATTTTACAATTCTTCACCATTTGTTGCTCGTCTTGCCGGCTTCATGCACTTTAGCCAACCAATTCAGTCTGTCTGGCAAGCGATAACATATTTAAATACAGTGGAGCAAAAAAGTATTTAGTCAACCTTCAACTGTGCACGCTCTCCCACCTAAAAGGATGAGAGAGGCCTACACTTTTCATCATAGGTGTACCTTAACTGACAGACAAAATGAGAATTTTTTATTTTTTTTTTTTTCAGAAAATCACATTGTCTGATTTTTAAAATCAGTATTTGGTCTGCCACAAACAAGCAACAGTTCTGGCTTTCACAGACTGGTAACTTCTTCTGTAAGAAGCTTCTCTGTCTTTCACTCATTACCTGATGGAACTTGTTATCAGCATAAAAGACACTTGTCCACAACCTCAAACAGTCACACACCATACTCCACTATGGTCAAGACCAAAGACCTGTCAAAGGACATCAAAAACAAATTTGTAGACCTGGCTGGGAAGGCTGAATCTGCAATAGGTAAGCAGCTTCGTATGAAGAAATCAACCATGGACCAATTTTTAAAAAGTGGAAGACATACAAGACCACTGATAATCTCCCTCGATCAGGGGCTCCACACAAGATCTCGGTGAGCAAAAATCCCACAACTACACAGGGGATCTAGTGAATGACCTGCATAGAGCTGGGACCAAAGTTACAAAGTCTACCATCAGTAACCAGGAACTCAAATCCTGCAGTGCCAGACGTGTCCCCCTGCTTAACCCTCAGGCTTCACTTTAAATTTCATCCTAGAGTCATTAGAGGACAAAAGCGTCCGCTTGTAAAAGTGGCCATAAAAAATGTATACATGATTTTTTTTCATAGATCTGTTGAACAACTTCAGCCCTGCTCAAACATAAAAATAAATTCAACCATTTTGAGGCTTTTAACCCTTGAAATGCCAGTTTGAATACTCAAAGTCATTGCTGTAATTTATGAACAAAAAACACAAAAACTGAGTTATTTTCTAAAGAAGAAATTTTTTTTCATGGGGTGTTTGGTACAAATCAGTCTTGATTATGTTATAAAATGTCCAAAATGTAGACATTTTTGCATTTATAGTTTTTACATAGCAATAGTTTTAAAATTTACCAGTTGCAACAGTGGCTCTTGGCACTGACCCCACTGCCAGCAGCGTCACAAAGAAAAGGGGACTGTGCTTGTTGTGCACAGGAAAAAGAGATAAAGAAAACAGTCACATGTTGTTTTAGATGTGGCAAATTCACATGCAAATAGCACACAATCCTGTGCTGCAAGTCTTGCTGGATGGACTGAACTTTGTCTCACCTCAAGATGCAAGCAAGCATTCACACTTCTGCTCATTCATAAATAAACTGAACTACAGAGAGTTTGGATGTACCTGGGCTTCAGTCAGGTGCATAAACATATTGTTTTTGTTTTCTACCCTTTGATCTTACATGTGAGAATGAAACTGTGTTTGTTTACATGCTGAGCTTTTGAGTTCAATAAAAACAGCAGAAGATCTAAAGAAATGTGTAAACTCTCGCCTGAGCAACACATGGAGGAATGACTGAATTTAGGGATGAACAGTTAAAATCATAAATTTGACTACTTTTCTCCAAAATGAATTCCATAACATCACAAAAAGCACGATTATTTGATGCAGATGATACAGGATCAAAAACTGTGGTTTGCATTGAAGTCAATGGACATTTTTGTCCATAACAAGCACAAGAGGGTGGTAAATTTTAAATCTGCTGCTACACAAAAACTAAAAAAGCATAAAATGTGATGTTTTGCCAGACTCTTGAAATATCCAAGGCTGATAAAAAAATGATTTCAGTCACTCAAAATATGTTTTATGTAAAATATCTCCTCTTTTGTCTGCTTTTTTCATGAAAAAATGAGCATCACATAATCAAACTGGCATATAAAGGGTTAAATTTTAGATAAATATTAAATATTTGATTATTTTGATCAGAACTGAAGTTGATGACAAGATTTAGACCCAAAAAGCAGAAAAAATATTAATCTGGACCATTTTTAAAGCAGTTTTAAAAGTGGATGTTTTTGTCCTCTAATGACTCGAGTGTATAGTAAATTTTAAATCTGCTGCTATGTAAGAACTAGGGATGAGCGAGTACACCACTATCTGTATCTGTACTCGGAATTGGCGTGGCATAACCCGGAAGTGGGCGTGGTTTAACTGGAAGTGTGTGTGGTTTACATCAATATATTATTTTAAGTCTGAAATTGATATGGAATGATCAGAAGTTGATATGTGTATTGTTTATTTGAAAACTATTTACAGAGCAGCCTCAGAATTTAGATTAAATATTTTTGATCACAATAGTAAAGGAACTATTACAGAACAAGTGTTTCAATAAAATCAGAACATTAATATTTAAGTGCATGGAATAATACATCTGAACTCATGCAGTAGGAACTAGGAAATATGAAATGCTAGAACCAGACACAACTTTATGTATATTTTTTTATTTTAATTTGATTAAACTGATTTTGTTCTTAAAGTTCTTGGCATTGTGCCCCACACAAAGTTAAACAAAACAATGTTGATTAAGGTGTGTGTGTCTGAGAGAGATAGAGAGGGAGAGAGATGGAGTAAAAAAAAAAACCCAACCGGAGCGGAGGTAGTGAGTGACTGATGCACAGTGTTGGGAACGTTACTTTAAAAAAGTAATTAGTTATAGTTACTGATTACTTTGTCAAAAAAGTAACTCAGTTACTAACTGAGTTACAAGATCATAAAAGTAACTAATTACCAACAAAAATAACTACTTAGTTACTTTTTTCATTAAAGAATGCAAGAATTACTACAATAGTGAAATATAAATGACTGATGACTGGAACATAATAAAATGTATGTCCAAATGTTTTTTTATAAACCTGAATAATTTCAATAATAAGCACTTAACAGGAGGAACTACTAATAGGAACATTACACTAATCTAGACTATTAAAAGGTCACTGTGTGATATTTAACAAGACCCCAATCAGCTAAAATTTAAAATTGCAAATAGAAACACCTGTAAAGGTTCCAGAGCCTTTAAATGGTCTCTCAGTCTAGTTAAATTACAGAAATAAATGTAATTTTGCACAGTATTCTAATTTTTCCAGCTTCACATAATTGTGTGTTTTTAGTAGCATTTCTATTGCTGCTAATCTAGTAACGGTTAAATAAATAAATAAAATCCTTTAAAATGACACTAGAAGAGGCACAAGCCTGATGGAGGACTTAAATATACTAACGTGGGTCAGACCCAACCACAGAAGAGCTGAAGCTGGGTGGTAAACACACACAGGTAGTTCTGATAACACCTGAGCTCCATGACGTCTGAAACTGATGCATCAGTGTTACAGCGGGACTAAACACATGATCAGTAACAGGTTACAGCTGGATGATCTAGGAAGGTAGAAGATCAGGACGTCTGAGTGGTGAACAGGTGAGCGGACCTTCGGGACGTCCCGCTGTCATGCCAAGAAGGGCACGGCTGCAGACCCCCCGCAGATTCGCTGCTGCAGATTCCCACCTGCAGCAACGAATCTGCGGGTCTGCAGCCGTAGATATTCATCACGTCTTCCTCGTTCTTCACGGGCCGTGATGCTCTTGGATGAAAACATCTACCTCTAGCTCCTGATCAGCTGATGACAGCTTCTACACACCGCGCTGCTTAATGCACGCATTTCCTTATCAGTAACAGAAACGACGTTTTGATAAAAGAAGACGTGGGCCGCTGCAGTAAATAGTGAGGCGCGAACCGGAAAAGTTTCTGCCGATCACAATTCAACAACGGATTATGAAAGAACGGATAATGCTCGAAACACGCAGATTCTTCCTGATGTGAGAGGCATAGACTGTACATACAGTCTATGAGGTGAGAGGTGAGTCTCCACTTTATTTTGGTTGTTTTGGCGTCGACATCATCCTAGCGCGGCCGCGCCGACACCTCTCTCTCCCTGGCTGCAGCTGAAGTGTGGCGGTCAGAAAGCCTGTTGCTCAACGTTCGACAAGCACATAGTAACGCACAACCTTCCGTCCCCAGTAACGGTAACGGCGTTGTAACGGTGGGAAAAGTAATTAATTAGATTATTCCGTTACCTATAAAAGAACGCCGTTAGAAACGCCGTTATACTTAAACGGCGTTACTCCCAACACTGCTGATGCAGCACATCAGCTCTGTCTTGTCAAATGCACCATGTAAGTTACGGGAAAAATAACTTTAAATATTCAACCGAAAAAGAGGCGAGCTGAAGAAAACCTAGGGAAAACTGAAGAAACGTGAGCAACAGTGAAGCAATCACAGTGAGATCCGTTACTGTCTGTGTGTGCGCGCGTGGATGAGCAGGACAGACTGCGCTCCCGGCCGGCCAGAGAGTTTTGTGTGTAGGGAGGGGCGGGCGCTCTATGTGACTGGCCAGTCACAGAGTGTGAAGACAGTCAGTTACCCAATGAGGATTTTCCTTCAGCACGATTACAGATATTTACGAGGTTTACTCGTTTCATGCTCGTATTCGTCAAAAATGCTTTATCTGTACCGGATACTCGTTTCAGACGAGCTCATCCCTAGTAAAAACTATAAATGCAAAAAATTCTAAATTTTTGATACTTCATAATATAATCAAGACTGATTTGTACTAAACACCCCAGGAAGAAAAACATGTCTTTAGAAAATCTCAGTTTGAGTTTTTTTTTCTTCATAAATTACAGCAACGACTTTAGGTATTCAAACTGGCATTTCAAGGGTTAAAAGCCTCAAAATGATTGCCTTTTTTAATGTTTGAGCTGGGCTGAAGTTGTTCAACAGAGCTATGAAATAAAGCAAAAAAAAAAAAAAATTTAATGTATACATTTTTTAAGGCCACCTTTACAAGCGGACGTTTTTGTCCTCAAGTCTCAAGTGTATAGTGTTTTTTTTCATAGTGTTCCCTTAGTCTATTTTAAAAATTCCAAATTGAATTTCAAAATTTGTTCAGAGAGAGGTTTTGCGACAAAATGTTGTACCATATGCTCAAACGGTGGTGAAATGGCGTCAAAAAGAAAAACTAAAAACTGCCCAAATGGATTAAAATGTCCCTAATGAAGCCTGAGGGTTGAGCCAGTACTGTACATGTACAGGTTTGTCTGAGTTTTTCTAGAGAGCATTTGAATGATCTAGAAGAGGACTGTGAGAATGTCATATGGTCAGATGAAATCAAAACAGAAAATTTTGGTAAAAATTCTACTCGTTATGCTTGGAGGAGAAAAAAATGCTGAGTCGCATCCAAAGATCACCATACCTACTGTTAGGCTTGGGGGTGGACACATCATGTTTTGGGGCTGTTTTCTGCAAAGGGACCAGGACAACTGATTCGTGTAAAGGAAAGAATAAATGGGGTCATGTATCATCAGATTCTGAGTGAAAACCTCCTTCCATCAGCAAGGGCATTGAAGATGGCTGGGTCTTTCAGCATGATATTGATCCCAAACACACCACCTGGGTAATGAAGGAGTAGCCTAGCAAGTCTCCAGATCTCATCCCCATAGAAAATCTTTGGAGGGAGTTGAACGTTTTGTTGCCTAGCAACGCTCCCAAAACATCACTGCTCTAGAGTTCTGCATGGAGAAATGGGCCACAATACCAGCAAAAGTGTTTAAAACCTTGTGAGGACATACGGAAAGTGTTTGACTTCTGTCATTGCCATCACAGGGTATATAACAAAATATTGAAATGGAATTCCATTTTTCACCAAATTGTAATGACCTGAGCTTGGATGTAGGACCCGTGAGGACACTGAACACAGTAAGACATTTAAAATGTTAATTAAAACAATTCAGGAGTTAGTCACCAACACTGCAGACAGATGGCTGGGTTGTAATGAGGCGGAAGCGTGGGTCAGAACCAGAGATGACGGCAAGAGAGCCGAAGAGGCAGGTGAGAGCTCGAAGTCAGGGGAAAGATCCAATGTCAATAATCCGGGAAATCGAATAGTGTGGTAGGGAATGAGGCAGGGGTCCAAAGCAGGGGCAAGGCAAGGTGAGGATCCGGGAGACAGAACCAGATCAAAATACATGAGGCAGATGATGGATGGAAGGCTGGAGAATTTACTAGCTGTGGCATTCAATAATCTGGCACTAGTTGGAGAGCAGGCTGTGTATTATATAGCAGAGGAGGCAGGTGTGTGGCATGAACTGATGACAGGGTGCAGGTGATGATAATTAAGTGGCTGAGGGCTTGATTGAGGAGGCAGCTGAGGCAAAGGAGGGTGGCAGCCTTGGAGTCATGACACAAATTGTTTCCACCCAAATTAGCAAAAACAATTCTTTAAAAATCAGTCATTTTCTGGATTTTTTTCCTCATTGTTAAGGTTGACCTCTATCATCTTTTCAAATGGGAGAACTTGGACAATTGGAGGCTGACTAAATACATTTTTGCCCCACCATATGTAGCACCCAAAGACAGCATCAAGTTGTAGGGGCAAAATCTGTGGTTGTCTCTCAAACAAAGAGAAGAAGCTCTATCTGCTCATGTTTCAAAGAAAAACCTAAATGTGACTCATCCAAAGTTGATCCGTTTCAAACGAGCGTCGTTCTTAAGCTGCAGCCATGTTTGTTGTTTTGCTTCGTCACAGTTCTCCCATCATTGTAAAAAAAATAAACCTCAGCCAGAATGGTGTTTAGCTTGCTCAACCTCTCTTTACACACAGAGTGATGTGATTGCCTGGACCTAAAATCAGCTGAGCCAATGGTAGATCTGCTGTGGCTAAAATGAAGCATGGTTAGAACAACCCGCATAGCAAAATCTTAGGCTACAATTCAGTTGGTTTTTAAGAAGTTTAATGTCTCTTAAAGAAACAGTGCAGGGCTTAAGTGTAAATGGAATAAGTTACACATTGATGGACGGATAAGTTCCTTGCCAAATGTTTACAGAAATTTTAGGGAACTTTACAAGCTTTTTCAAGTGTTTGAGGTGGTCTGCTTGCTTTGGATGGATTTTGTCAGCATTTCCTCATGTGTTCTCAGACTGACAGTTCAGATCCGGACTCTGTCGGAGGTCACATTGTACAGGCTTCTAGCAGTGTGTTTTGCACCACTGTCATTCAGGGACTAGATCAAACACCTTCCTGATTGTGCCGCACTCAAAACGCCACACAAACTGCACTGCCTTAAATATGCAGACACTGTTTTTGAAAACACAGATGCACTAACAGACATTTACTTTGCTGTTTACCGAGACTTTTACTGTCAATCAATTTGGGAGGAAAATTAACCAGACACGCACAAATCTCTGTTTACAGAGATCCACACAGCATTCGCCTTCAATTTTCCAAAGACTTATCCTAATCCTTGATCATTCCAAGACTTATATTTAATTTACCTGAACACTTTTTTCCCCTTTAATTATGTAGATTTATAATAGCAATCATGTAATGGTTCCTTGGATAGTTTTTGTGAAATGAAGGTTTAAATAAAAAAGAAGATAGTGATGGTGGAGATGTTTGAAAGTAAAAAGAGCTTTGAAAGGAGATAAGCAGGGACCAACATCCCCAAATGGCACAAAACCAGCACCAAAAATAGTCATAGAAGAAGAAGATTATGATGTTGATGGTGCTACAGATAATGATCATGATAAAGATAGCATGAGCTGTAGCAGGCGTTTGTGTCTGGGACTCCTTTGCAGAAAATGAGATGCTATAATGGAAGGAGTTGAGGAAAGAGAAGCTTAAAGCTTGGATAGTCTGACTTGGCCTAACTGTGGAAGATTAAAGCCTCAGGGGAAAGACATGCTCTTATTCTTACAGTTCCAACCAATCTTCATTATAAGAAGTTGATTGCGGCCATTTACTTATTAAGCAAAAACAAACAAATCTTTCAGGTTCTTCACATCAACAAATTCAGCAGTTAAATGAATGGGTATGGGATAATTTCCACGCACAATTGTCATCCAGGAGAAGATTATGGGTTTATTTTAGGGCCGGGACTTTAACGCGTTAATTATGATTAATTAATTAGAAAAAAATGACGTGTTAAAAAAAATTCACGTATTTAATTGCAGCTTGCATTTCGAGCACGGCGGAACCTTTGTCTTTGCACAACTTCCTCGTAAACCGAATATCACTGACGCACACAACAATGCACAGTGCTAATGGCTACTAAAACGGAATATAAACAGAAAGAAGTTGCCTTGCTTGGACTGATGCAGGAGTTAGGAAACACGTCCGCCTCTTTTCTTAACTTGAAAAAAAAAACTTCCAGACAACAAGGGAGTGCCTGTTGCGGACATTTTTCAGAGATCGATACTGCTGCAGCTGCCCAGTGGCACCCGAAACTTTACAAAAGTTGCGGTAAGCTATATTTTTAACATTTACGTAACATCTGTGCAGTGCTGAAAGCACCAGACAGAATAATTCTTTCCCCTAACAGTTGTTTATGAAAGTAGTCAGACGAACGAGAGGCACCTGGCTGCCGCTGGGAGAACGCTCCGTGTTCTCAATACTTTGTAAACAATCACAAACAACGTGTCTTAAAGTTGAAAACAGAAGTTTAAGTTAAAACAGAAACACTGTAAAACTTTTCTGAGGATTTTCTAAACAATTCTGCCAGGGACTTATTTGTTTCTGAGACGAGTCACTTTCTAAACATCACATGCATTACTATCATTAAGCAGCGAGGTGCGTTGAAGCTGTCTATCTGATCACCTATATTTAAACTCCAGTTAGAGTGTGGGAGTCAGGTGTGTTAACCCTCTGGAGGCAGGCTTTGCAGATTTGCAACAGTTAAAACCTACCTACCTGGTTACTCCACATACATATTTCATGAGCATTTATTTTTAACTCAGAAGTACCCCTGAAGGACTTAGTTGTTCATCCTTTTATCAAAACTTATTTTGAGCCTGCGAGGGTTAAACTGTCCAATCTCAGTTAAAACTCAGAGAGAGCATGTGTCACGGTGTAGGAGGTGGAGACGGCGGACCATGTGTGGATGAGCTGAGCAGGAGGTAAAAATGCAGGCTTCGGATAAAGTAAAAATGGTTTAATGGCAGGATGGGATGAACAGGAACACCAACAAACAACAACAATGATCTGACAAAGGACAGGGACAAAACAGGTGGTATAAATACAGAGGGCTAATTAGGGAAACATGGGCAGGTAAACGAGGGACAGGTGAGAACAATAAGGGTAATCATGGCAGGAGAGGAACACAGTCAGGCGGGCAGGGGCAGATCGTGACAGTACCCCCCCCTTAAGGGCGGATACCAGACGCCCACAAAGCTATACAACACAGGAGACGGGGACTCGAAGACTTGACAGGAGACGGGGACTCGAAGACTTGACAGGAGACGGGGACCCGAAGACTTGACTTGACAGGAACAAGACTGGACAGGAACGGGACTTGGCTGGACGTGAAGACTTGGCTGGACGCGAAGACTTGACTTGGCTGGACGTGAAGACTTGACTTGGCTGGACGTGAAGACTTGACTTGGCTGGACGTGAAGACTTGACTTGGTTGGACGTGAAGACTTGACTTGGCTGGACGTGAAGACTTGACTTGGCTGGACGTGAAGACTTGACTTGGCTGGACGTGAAGACTTGACTTGGCTGGACGTGAAGACTTCACTGGACGTGAAGACTTGACTTGACTTGCGCAGGCGTGGGACCCAGGCAGAGAACTGCAGGAGCAGGCGTGGGACCCAGGCAGAGAACTGCAGGAGCAGGCGTGGGACCCAGGCAGAAAACTGCAGGAGCAGGGGTGGGACCCAGCAGAGACTGCAGCAGTAGGCGTGGGACCCAGGCAGAGAACTGCAGGAGCAGGCGTGGGACCCAGCAGAGGCTGCAGCAGCATGAGACCTGCAGGCATAAGCCCCACAGCGTGAACCAGGAAGTGGATGAACAGCAGGAGCGACGCGAGGAAATCCAGCTCGGCGGCAGGTGCTCGACAACCGGTCTGAGTAGGAGCACAGCACGATTCGCTGGGTCTCAGGCAGAGGCTTGGGTGCAGGGAAGCAGGAGAAGAGCGGGGAGACCAGCCCTACCACCCCGGAGAATGATGGCGTGCGTAGGGGGTGTAACTCCTTCAAAGCTCCAGGATCCGCAGCTTCCATGAGAAAAACAGGACGGGGACAGAAAGCAGGAGAGGAGAAGGGCTCGACCACCACAGGAAATGGACTGGATGCGCCGAAACCCACCCAGAGGCTTGACCACCCCGGAGAACAGGTAGGATGCGCCAACACCCTGGGCCAGAATCTCCTTCTGCTAAAGGAGAAAAAGCAAAAAATAAATCCTCAAGGGAGCAGGTGTTAGCTCACCACAGGTCCAGGTTGGTCAGATCATTTTGTCACGGTGTAGGAGGTGGAGACGGCGGACCATGTGTGGATGAGCTGAGCAGGAGGTAAAAATGCAGGCTTCGGATAAAGTAAAAATGGTTTAATGGCAGGATGGGATGAACAGGAACACCAACAAACAACAACAATGATCTGACAAAGGACAGGGGCAAAACAGGTGGTATAAATACAGAGGGCTAATTAGGGAAACATGGGCAGGTAAACGAGGGACAGGTGAGAACAATAAGGGTAATCATGGCAGGAGAGGAACACAGTCAGGCGGGCAGGGGCAGATCGTGACAGCAAGGGGTCTTCTTTTCAAGCTCCCCTGAGTATGTGGGTTGAGGGCTTCTGGGGGAGCCCATTCACACTGTAATTCAAACCACAGCAGTAGTTAAAGAAGCGGTAGTCAATAGGCGTTCCGCGGACCAGGGCCCCCGAACCCCGCGCGACCCCTGGGTCTTTTTGTTGAGTGGCCCTCGGACCATTACATTTGAGGAACCCTGAATTAAAGTAACAGATCGTTATTTTAAACTTTAGGCTAGAGCTTAAACATTGATCTCAGTAATTGTCGGGTTAAGCGCGGTGGACACTGTGCAACTTTTAGACTTTTTGGAACCGATTTTCCCCTTGTGTGATCT
The DNA here is from genome assembly GCF_043380555.1 of Nothobranchius furzeri. NCBI lineage: Eukaryota > Metazoa > Chordata > Actinopteri > Cyprinodontiformes > Nothobranchiidae > Nothobranchius > Nothobranchius furzeri. The sequence continues at coordinate 36,067,390 of NC_091756.1, forward strand.
TTGAGATGGGGCGAGTTTTGTGTCATGCCTCTTGTAGTATACTGTGGGTAAGGAGAGAAGATTAACAACTCGCGAGCAGCTCCCGACAAAATTCTGCATTCTGTGTTTGATATTTTGCTCATTCCTTATGAATCGGGAGGGCCCTGCCCTGCTGAAGCAGCAGTGCAGTGAACCAGAAGTACGAGAACCATCGCCACAGCACCTGAGTCAACAAGGCTCTCCAGCTATTTCCCTTGTAACACACATTGTTTGTTTTTTTATTTATTTTTATTTTTGCACACAATGACAAGGATTATCAAGAAAGCTTGTTTATGTCAAATTACACTGATTACAAAACATTGATTTACTTTCTTTCTCTCATCTTCCTTCTCCACATAAATGCCCGTGTCCTCTTACAGCAATCCAGATTGACGACAGACATCAATAACAACACAATATAAAATCTGATGTGTGTGTGTAAAAACTTCTATTTTCAGCATATTTTTAGGTCCAACATGTTGCTACAAGACGCACAGTGTGAGCAGTCAGGTCGCATCTGAGAACTGGGTCGTACATAGGGATGGGTACCTTTGACATTTGAATCGATTCGGTACTAATTCCCGGTACCTAGGAATCGATATCGGTACTTAACGGTACCAATTTTCGATACTTTTGAGTGTTTAATATTTTAATTCTCTTTTATAATTAAATATATATTTTTTTCAATATATAACCATATTTGATAAATATCACAATAAATAACATACAACTGTTTGTATTTTAACATCGTCCTTGTAGTTTTATAAGCTGATAATTAAACTGAAGCAAACATCTTTACTGTGAACTAAATTTACTGTGTATCTTTATTCCTTTTGCCGTCCTTTTTCATTTGATTTTTCCTACTGGGAAGTTAGAATTTCCGAGGAGAAAGCGAACGCACCATTAGCTGATAACAATGGTGGCAATAGAAGCTAACATATCAAGCTAACATTATCTTAAACAGTTTATTTAACTGCCGGAGCAGATTAAAACGATGATGCCTCACACTTAGATCGTTGTCACTGGTTTCATCTTCACCCAATCACCCGTCGTATTTAGTAAAGTGAAGCCAAACTTTAGAGCGCATTCATGTTCTTCTAGTCGGAAATTCGGAGTTCCGAGGAGAAAGCGAACGCAACATTAGCGAAACGGAAGCTAACATTTCAAGTTAACATTATCTTAAACATTTTATTTACCTCCCAGAGCAGATTAAGATGAGGATGTCTTACCTAGATCATTGTCCCTGGTTTCATCATCACCCAGTTACCCATCACATTTAGTGAAGTGGACCCAAGCTTTAGCATGCTTTCTTTCTACCATGCTGCTCTGTTTACAACTGGCTCGCAGCAACCGACGACATAACGCTCTTGTGCATGCGCAGCTGTCTAGGCAAGTTCTCGTTATGAAGGACGGGTACCGAAACGAGGCACCGTTTCAAATGACGTGAATCGGTGCCCAGTCGGTACTACGGAATTCGGTCGATGCCTTAAAAAGTACCGAATTCGGTACCCATCGCTGGTCGTACATGACTTGCGAGATTTGCTCTGCGAGGAAGTCATACAATTTGAGATGGAGCTGAATGTTACGAGTAAAAAAGTCTCCCAGTGTTCACCCGGCTTTAGACTCTTGACCAGTTTCATATTTGACACCACTCTGCAGCCCTCTGATGACCAAAAGGGGGTACTCTTTACCTTCTTTACGGCTGCTAGCTGGAATGCTAGTGGTTAGCATTTTTAGTTTACTAATTTTCAATAAAAAGCACAAGAAATGGAAAAATGGTAAATGGCCTGCTGTATAGCACCGTAAGATTCAACAACCCCCCAAGGTGCTTCACAACACAATCACCCATTCACACACACATTGAGTGCGTTTACATGCAGCCAGTAACCCTTTTAAAACCCTAATATTCACAATAACCCGGTTCCGCAGGTCCATGTAAACACCGCCAAAAACCCGGATATGCTCATAACCGGGTTTTTAAAAACCCGGTTACTACACCTGGGGTAACCCTTTTCTAACCCGAATGTTTGGTCGTGTAAATGCATATCGGGATATCCCCATCAAAGCGTGTGTTCTGCGCATGCTCTGTTCGCGAGGAATCTTGGTCTTTTGAGTAGCGAGACGTCTTGTATGCGCCAGAACACTGGAAGTAAACAACAAGTTGGGAGCAACATGGCGAGTCGCTGCACAGCACCACACTTTTGGAGTGATGAGGAAACTAAAGCTCAAATATACGCGGTCGCTATCTCTTCCGAACTGGGAAACATGTTGTTGTTTTCACGGATACCGAACAAGAAGAACCGGAAATGACGCATATTGCGTCTGGACGTAGTCCATACGTCCTGACGCTACCCCAACGTCCGCATTTAAATCGGGTTATGCAAGTTAGGGGTAACGCTTTCTATTTATGCTAGTAAACGGGTTATTCTGATCAACTCAGAAACCCGAATACCGACCTTAACCCGATCATAACCCGGATATTGGCTGCATGTAAACGTAGTCATTCATACACTGGTGGGGATGAGCTACAATGTAGCTACAGCTGCCCTGGGGTGCACTGACAGAGGTGAGGCCTGCCATACATTGGCAGCACCAGTCCCTCTGACCACCACCAGCAGGCAAGGCGGGTGAAGTGTCTTGCCCAAGGACACAACAGCAGCATTCGCTGGTGGAATTGAACCTGCAACCTTTCAATTACTGAACAACCCGCTCTACCTCCTGGGCTACTGAAGAAGAAGAAGACATTATGTGTTGGCATTATGGTGAAGACCTGGAAGTAATAGTAAGAGAGTAATATCTTTGGAGGCAAAACAAAGAGCTAAACTGGAGTGAACATCGGCATGGCCTAAACTAGTTTGAGGGAGCTAAATTAGGCTACAAAATCATGGACTGATGGCAACCTATATGGCTATGTTGTAATGATTTTCATTGTCCAACAGTGTGGATCATTTGACTTTGTGGCTATTTTAGTATCAATTGGCTCATGTTAGTGTTAGCCTGTTGTTAGCGCTATCTACATCAGGCTTGTTTACGCAGTTGTTAAGACAGAGAAGCAAGAAACAGCTCTGTTACTTTAAGTTATTCTTTGTGAATAATCATTAATATTATTTACTGTAGCTAACTTAAGCATCGCGGTTGTTCAGTTGAGACAAAACTTTTACAAGCGTCAAATGTGTCGATTCATATGTAATTTATCTAAAGCCTATTTCTATTCAACATCTTCTGATTTCAGATATCTGACATTGCTGCTGATGAGAAGTACAGCACCTAGACATAGTATTTAAGTGTTTATAGATCGGCATTTTTACAAAAATAATTAATGTTTGAGAAATTCGTAAGCTGAAATCTTTAGAAAACAAACTTTGAATAAACCGTCTTTCATCTGCAGTTCATAAAGATAAGTGCACGTCAGGTCTTATATTTCTAAGTGTAAGATTAGAAAGGAGATCGAACTATTTACCTCAAATATAACAGTCTACTGGTCAAAGAGTCTCAATCCTACAGGATATGGGTGCAATCAATCATCCTTTAATGTTGCTGATCAAGTACCAGGCCTTGTTCAGGACAGCTTGCCAAGAGCAAATGGAGTTAAAGGACTACAGAGTTCAGAAATGTAGCTAGTAAAGCTGGTTACTGCTGCCTGGAAGAGCAATCAGCTTTTGGGCAAGAGGAAAAGCTGCTGAAAAGAGAACCATCCATTAGGAGGATTTCAAAAGCTGCAGTGGAGGATCCCTTCTGAAATGGCGGTACTAACGAATATTTTCTTGACCTGGACTGCACATAACACCCCCCTCATGCCTTTTTGATCACTTCTAGTTTCATTTAAAACTCAGTAAAGAGAATGTACCATTTATGGGTATCAAAGACTGTAAGAGAATTGAGGTGTTCGTACTTGTACTGGAGTTCAGTCAAAGTCTGAACTTGGTCATTAGAGAGTTTGGGAGCCATGATACGAGTTAACCCTCTGGAGGCAGGCGTTGCAGATTTGCAGCGTTAAAACCTACCCACCTGGTTACTCCACATAAGAATTTCATGAGCATTTTTTAACTCAGAAGTACCCCTGTAGGACTTAGTTGTTCATCCTTTTATCAAAACTTATTTTTAGCCTGAGAGGGTTAAATACTAAACTCAAAAAGTGAATCAGAATAAAGAACTGAAATCGATAATCTATTAATGTAAGAAAACCCTTTGAAAGACCCTCAGGATTTACCTTAAATGAATATTTAAAACTTGATCCATTTTCTTCTGAAGTTTAATCTTCTGAAATCCCTAAATTTAATCTCATCTCAAGGTGGTGATGCCACTGGAGGAAACGTCAGCCCAAATTAACATTTGATGGTGTGAAGAAATCTTGTGGAAGATCAGTAACTAATTTCATTTGAAAAAACTTGCTGCAGGTAATTTCAAACACTTTAAGGAAATTAAATTAAATATTGGGTGGCATTGAATGTGCATAAATGGCACTGATTTGAAATAAAGTAGTACTGAATGCAAGTAGAAGAGAATAGAGCTGCAAAAGCAGAACAAAATGTGACCAATTTTGCACAAAAACACACACAGAATGTACAACAACAGCCGTGCGGATGGTTTACTGATTTGTGATCAAGTCTGCAGAGGCAATTCAATCCTTTATTAATCAATAGTGGAAATTCCACTGAGCAATTCGTTACAAATGACATGAGTAATGTGTGTGTGGACAAAACCTCATTCACTCACAGCTTCATGAAAGTGTTTGTGGAGTGTACTAAAAGAGAGATACAATCTGCCTTTGGTGTGTTTTGTGTGTGCGCATCCAGCAACTATCATAGAAGGAGGCCCACAGAAACACAAGGGAAGAGATGAAAATCAAATATACATAAAAAAAGCAGTGAGAAATTTTAATAAAAGGCTTTTTTGACAATGTGAGTTCTTTTTCAAACACAGAAAAAGATCAGGCTTGATGCTGTAGCGTACAGCAGCCATTAGGGATGAGCGAGTACACCACTATCAGTATCTGTATCTGTTCAACCAACTAAATTATCTGTATCTGTACTCGGAATGGCCGTGGCATAACCCGGAAGTGGGCGTGGTTTAACCGGAAGTGGATGTGGTTTACATCAATATATTATTTTAAGTTTGAAAATGATATGGAATGATCAGAAGTTGTGTGTTGTTTATTTGAAAACTATTTACAGAGCAGCCTCAGAATTGAGATTAAATATTTTTGATCACAATAGTAAAGAAACTATTACAGAACAAGTGTTTCAATAAAATCAGAACATTAATATTTAAGTGCATGGATTAATACATCTGAACTCATGCAGTAGGGACTAGGAAATATGAAATGCTAGAACCAGACACAACGTTATGTATATTTTTTTTATTTTAATTTGATTAAACTGATTTTTTTATTAACGTTGTTGGCATTTTGCCCCACACAAAGTTAAACAAAACAATGTTGATTAAGGTGTGTGTGTCTGAGAGATTGAGTTAAAAAAAAACCCGACCAGAGCGGAGGTAGTGAGTGACTGATGCAGCACGTCAGCTCTATCTTGTCAAATGCACCATGTAAGTTACAAAAAAAGTAACTTTAAATATTCAACCGAAAAAGAGGCGAGCTGAAGAAAACCTAGGGAAAACTAAAGAAACGTGAGCAACAGTGAAGCAACCACGGCGAGATCCCGTTACTGTCTGTGTGTGTGCGTGGATGAGCCGGACGGACTGCGCACCTGGCCGGCTAGAGTTTTGTGTGTAGGGAGGGGGGGGGGGGGGCGCTCTATGTGACTGGCCAATCACAGAGCGTGAAGACAGTCAGTTACCCAATGAGGATTTTCCTTCAGCACGATTACAGATATTTACGAGGTTTACTCGTTTCATGCTCGTATTCGTCAAAAATGCTTTATCCGTACCGGATACTCGTCTGAAACGTGTGTCCGGCTCATCCCTAGTAGCCATTAGATGGGCCAAACCGAGGACTCTGGCCAACCAAGATGTTTAATAACAAAACCAACTCATTACTGATGTGTGCTCCCAGCAGGAGAAAGGGAATAGAAGAACTAAAAAACAAGGGTCATGCAACAAACTGACTGAAAATAAAACAAGAGTATTTCAAATGACAAGACATACTGCTCATTGGAAGAAGACCCAACAAAAAATACTGGCCAAGAAAAGGTGGATAAAGTCAGAGTAAAACACAGTTTAGTGGCAGCATCAATAAACAGACAGGAGTAGTCAGAAAGAAGGAACAACAAGCTGATTTTTACATAACCTGTAAAATCACAGGCTGAAAAATAAAGAAAAATCACAGTTTCACAAGGGAAAAATAAAAATAAAGGGAAGGGGGTAAAACAAATTACACTAACAGAAACCAAGATGACGAATAGATTTTGAAATCTAAATACAGTTAACGGTAATTATACAAAAGCCAAAAACATAAATAAAGATCCAACAACACTTATCTAGAGGTTATCAGAAATTAATCCCAGACATCCCAATCCTTTATTTTTTGGGCATCCCCAAGCATGAGAACATTTATAATCCATTCAGTTGGTTGTGGGTCTGTCCCAGTGAGCTTCCACAGTTAAGCAATGAGACAGGAGCAATCAGATGCTTGAAACACCTCAAAGGGCTTTTGTGATGAGGAGCAGCTTATATCTGGACCTGACCCCTGTTTCACACTGGAAGCATCAAGCGGTGTGAAATGGCAGCGGAATGTTTTACTCGTGAACTTTAATGTGGTCCAGTACACCAGGAGTCTCGGCCGTGGAACGGCTTCCTCGTTGTGCTTCTCGCTGGATTCGCAAGATCACAAAATCCCTCGAGACTCCCGCCGTCCTCCATGCTTGACTCGCGAGATCACAAGATCCTTCAAGACTTCAAGGGCTACAGGTTGTTTATGCAATCCACTATTAAACCAAAAATAACGAAATCACGCTTGACATCGCTGCTTGATGTCATATAGGATGTTCCTCTCCACTTAAAGCCATGAAAACACACCGCTGTACTTCTGGAACGATACAGGGAGTAAATAAGCCATTGGGCCACATGTAAGCTTTATATATGAAATAGCTTTGCTGCAGTAATTTTATTTTGAAAATTACTGGTAATTTTATACTGAAACTGTGTGTGATTTCCTGTCTAGCCCTACGTTAACTGCGGAAATTGAGGTGTCCCAGAAGCATCTCGCGGCAAAAAAAATTTCTGATCCTACATTTAACGACGTGGCGTGCCCTCTCTCGGACGCACCTGAAAATTGTCGCGTCGCAGCTGGTTTGAAACACTCCATAGATAATAATGGATTTTATTTGAATCAGCAATGTTCCTCTACCGTTCCATGTCACTGATACTTTCAGTGTGAAACAGGTGAGCCTGACCTGGAACCACATTCCATCTGCGTGTGTCCAGGGTCTTGCATTTTCAACCATGATCTAACATGATCATGGGAGCATCCTATCCTTTTACCAAAAGTAAAACCTTCAATTTACACCTAAAACAAGCTCAAAAATATTCAAATAAAATAAAACAAAAACCCACAGGTCCTGTTTGCAGTTTTTTTGGTTTGGTGATTCGAGTGATGAGTAATCTCTTGTTTTTTAATTACCAGCTGTCATGACTTCAATAGATATTTTTCACTTATGCGACCTAACTGGGTAGTTTTCCCCTTTTAGGACAGATTTATTATGTCTCACTCAGAATTTTTAATATGCCTTAACCAAAATGACATGGCGGGAGGCAGTTTCTTGACCCACGACATGCAGAATCACACACGGAGAGCAGGATGGTAAGTAAAAGGTTTTATTTTTGGAAATAACGAGCAACGGAGGTTCGGGACTCGACGGGATGCAGGACTGGCAGCAGGACGCCAGGAGGAGGTTTCTAAGGAGGGAGACAGAGTGAATAACTAATGGAAACAGATGGAATTTAACTGGAGACTGGTCTTACTGTTTCTTGGCAACACTAAATGCACCGGGAGGGTTGTCGGGTCCGGGTGAGCTTAAGGATATCCAAGAAAAGGTGATTGGTTTGTCCAGAGGTGTAGGAGCCGAAATGGATGTGGTAGGTGAGCGGCTGAGAGCGGGCGGTCAGAAGATGGAGCAGTGTGGCAGGTAGGTTGTGATCCGGGTTTGTTCTGGAGAGGCTGAGGACTTTAAGAGGAACCTGGGAAAGAGCAGGAGAGGGCATAAAGGGGTTTTCAGACGACAGGTTATCACGAGCAAAAAATACAAAATGTCATGGTCTGGTTAGTGGCTATAGATACCCAAACTGAGTAAATCATCCGGCGTGGTGAAGAGTCACACTGCTCCTTAAATCTCCTGGCCTTGATGATGAGATCAGCTTCAGCTGGGAGCTCTCAGACTCGCCCACCTGTGGAAACAAGCTCAGAAGAAAAATCAGGTTACAGGCAGGCAGCTCACCACGGACCATGACAGTACCCCCCCCTCAACGGACGCCACCTGGCGGCCGAGCAGAGGAGGAGGAGGCGGAGGAGGAGGAAGCCAGAGAAGCCTCAAAGTCCCTGATGAGGTCCGGGTCCGTGATAAATGAGCAGGGAACCCAGGAGCGATCCTCGGGACCGTAACCCTCCCAGTCCACCAGGTACTGGAAGCCCCGGCCCCGGGGGCGGACATCGAGGAGGCGATGGACCGGGTAGACCAGACCCCCTCCGACGAGCTGAGCAGGAGGAGGAGGAGCAGGAGCAGGACAAAGGGGACTAGAGAGGACAGGCTTGAGCAGTGAGAAGTGGAATACTGGATGGACCCTCATGGAAGGGGGCAGAGCCAAACGGACGGTAGACGGGCTGATGACATCAACAATGGAGTACGGACCGATGAATCGAGGAGCTAGTTTCCTGTTGGTGTCCTTCAGGCGGATATCCCTGGTAGAAAGCCAAACCCTTTGCCCAGGTGCATATACCGGAGCGGGTCGTCGCCGTCGATCCGCAAGACGGCGATTACGATCTGCTGTCCGCTGCAGAGCCGCCATGGTCTGGGCCCAAGTGCGCCTGGCATGTCGAATGAACTGGGGTGCAGTAGCCCGGGGGCCTGGATTTGATGGGAACAAAGGGGGTTGGTAGCCGAGCACAGTCTCAAATGGAGACAGGCCAGTGGACGTAGAGGTGTGAGCGTTGTGTGCATACTCCACCCAGGGAAGTTGAGAACTCCAACCAGAGGGATTGGCTGAACAGACGCACCTCAACATGGCCTCGAGCTCCTGGTTCATTCTCTCGCATTGCCCATTAGTTTGAGGGTGAAATCCAGAGCTCAGGGCGACACGGGCTCCCAGGAGATCGGCGGATTCCCTCCATACTCGGGACAGGAACTGGGGCCCACGGTCGGACAGTATTTCTGAAGGGATGCCATGGAGACGGAAAACATGTTTGATTAGCAGTTGGGCTGTTTCAGCAGAGGATGGGAGTGCTTTGAGGGGAACCAGGTGACAGGATTTAGAAAAACGATCAACGATAGTGAGGATGACCGAAAAACCATTAGAGAGAGGCAAACCAGTGACGAAGTCCAACGGGATGTGGGACCAGGGCCGAGAGGGTACAGGAAGTGGGTTGAGGAGTCTGTATGGAGGTTGGTTACTGGTCTTGTTACGGGCACAGATGGAGCAGGCGTTGATGTATTCGCGGACGTCTTTGTTCATGGATGGCCACCAGAAAGTCCTACGGATGAAAGCTAGAGTACGACCGACCCCCGGGTGAATGGAAAATTTTGCAGTGTGAGCCCAATGGATAAGGTCTCCACGGACTCTGGTTGGTACGTACATCCTTTGGGGTGGTCCAGTACCTGGGTCTGGTTCGGACAGTTGGGCCTCCTGAACTTTCTTGGAGATGTCCCAGGCTACTGCACCCACGATACAGGATGGTGACAGGATAGGTGCTGGTTCAGGGTCCTTGTCAGGAGAGTACAATCGAGATAGGGCATCTGGCTTTGTATGTTTGGAACCGGGTCTGTAAGAGATGAGGAAATGGAAACGAGAGAAGAATAGGGACCAGCGAGACTGTCGGGGGTTTAACCTTTTGGCTTCCTTCAAGTATGCAAGGTTTTTGTGATCGGTCCAGATGATAATGGGGTGTTCTGCTCCTTCCAGCCAGTGCCGCCACTCCTCCAGAGCCAACTTAATGCCCAGCAGTTCACGATCCCCAACATCATAATTCTGTTCGGCAGGAGAGAGTCTTCGAGAGAAGAAGGCACATGGATGGAGACGGTGATCAGAGGGAGAGACTTGAGAGAGAACAGCACCAACACCAGAGTCTGAGGCATCGACTTATAGGGTAAACTGGGCAGAGGTGTCGGGACGGGTGAGAATTGGTGCTTGGGTGAATTTGTCCTTAAGATCCTGAAATGCCTTCTCTGCAGCGGGAGACCAGACAAAAGGTTTATTTATCGAAGTGAGTTGAGTGAGTGGAGCGGCAGTATTACTGTAATCCTTGATGAAGCGACGGTAAAAATTTGCAAAACCCAGAAAACGTTGGAGTTGCTTACGAGTAGTGGGAGTAGGCCAGGAGAGAACTGATTGAATTTTGTCCGGATCTGTCTTCAACCGCCCGCTCTCGAGGATGAAGCCGAGGAACTTAACTGATGAAACGTGGAACTCACACTTTTCTGCTTTCACATACAAACGATTCTCCAGGAGGTGTTGAAGTACAGCTCTAACGTGTTGCCGATGTTCTGCTGAGGATTTGGAAAAGATTAGGATGTCATTGAGGTATACAGTGACGAATTGATTGAGGAAATCGCCCAAGACTGTGTTGACCAAGGACTGGAATACGGCAGGGGCATTTGTGAGGCCGAAAGGCATAACTAGGTACTCGAAGTGACCTAAGGGAGTTTTGAACGCGGTCTTCCATTTGTCGCCTTCTCTGATGCGAACGAGATGATAGGCATTGCGCAGGTCGAGTTTTGTGAATATTGTTGCATCTTGTACAGGTTCGAAGGTGGAGGAAAGTAATGGGAGTGGATATTTGTTTTTTACCGTTATCTGATTGAGGCCTCTGTAATCGATACAGGGTCTCAGGGAACCATCTTTCTTAGAAACGAAGAAAAAACCCGCGCCCAGGGGAGAAGTGGAGGGTCTAATTAAACCAGATGCTAGAGATTCTTTTATGTAAGTGGACATACAGAGTTGTTCTGGTTTAGATAGATTATACAACCTGCTGGCTGGGAGTGTGGCACCAGGCAGAAGGTCGATAGCGCAGTCATATGGTCTGTGAGGAGGCAGTGAGGAGGCTCGGTCTTTGCTGAAGACGAGGGAGATATCATGATATTCTTCAGGAACTCCAGACAGATCGGGGGGAACCGGTGGATCGGGGTTAGAAGTAGAACTGGAAGGAGAAGCAGAGCGAAGGCAATTAGACAAACAATGAGCACTCCAGATGGTAACTTGGGACGTCCTCCAATTAATTGGGGGGTTATGGGTAACAAGCCAGTCATGTCCTAGGACAACAGGAGAGTGTGGAGATGGAAATACAAAAAAGGAAATGCTCTCCTGATGATTACCTGATACCTGTAACGTTACGGGCACAGTCTGGTGGGTGATGGTGGTAAGTCTATTGCCGTCCAGGGATGATGCTCTCAGAGGAGTAGGAAGAGGAATAGTGGGGATATTCAGCTTTTGAACGACTGATAAATCCAGCATATTACGCTCACAGCCTGAATCCAGTAGCGCCTTCAACATACAGCTCTCTTGATGAAACATGATTCCATTCCATTCCATTCCATTCCATTTATTTGATAAAGCACATTTAAAAACAGCATGTGAGCTGACCAAAGTGCTGTACAGGGGTAAAAACATATAAGGTTAAAAGAATAATATAAAAGAATAAAACAACTAGAGCAAAACACAAAGAACCAACAGGACACAGGACAGAGTACAGCGGGTTTCAGAGGCCACGTTACCACCCACCAGTATTCCCGGAACTACTGGTGGGCTTGCCCTTTTAAACGTAGAACACAGTTGGAGAGACGGTGACCAGGTTGGCCGCAGTAGAGGCAGAGGTTAGAGGTTAAACGGCGTTGCCTTTCTTCGGTGGTTAGTTTAGTTCTGCCTATCTGCATGGGCTCGTCTCCTGATGGGGCAGAGGCTTGTGGCAGAACGTTTCTGGTTTGGGTTAGCGAAAGATTAGATACTGGGGACATCTTAGAACGTTCCTTTAGACGTTTCTCTATTTTTATTGCCAAGGATATGAGTGATTCAAGGTCAGGAGGTTCTTGGCATAGCGCCAACTGGTCCTGGAGGCATTCATTCAATGCCTGGGTGAATGCTCCCAGGAGTGAACCATGATCTAGCGAGGGTACTGCTGCCAGTGTGCGAAACTCGATTGCGAAGTCAGCTACGGACTTTTTTCCCTGACGGAGGTTCCATAAGCGCTTAGCGATTTCAGCTGGGGACTCAGAGTGATCAAAAGTCTGCTTAAATTCCGTCAGAAACTGTGAGAGAGGACCATGCAAAAAACTGGTGTCATGGCTCCTAGCCTCGGCCCAGTCTAACGCCTTGCCACGGAGTAACCCAATTATGTATGAAATCTTAACTGAATCTAATGCAAATGCTTCGGGAGATCTTTCAAAAGCCAACTGACAACTAAATAAAAACCCACGGCATTTGCCGAACTCACCGGAATATGTTTCAGATGGGAGAGAAGTGGGTATCCGGAAGTTTATTGCTGGAGACGGAACCAGATGTGCGGACGGAGGAGAAACAGGAGGCGGCTGAGCAGATGGTTCCGAGGGAGTTAGCCTAGCAGTAAGGGTGCGTAACATACTGTCCATATGGAGTAACCGTTGGTGGGAGTCAGAGGATTGTTCTAGCAAGCTATGGATGGCGTGTTCATGACGGGAGAGTGTTTCAGAAATGGCGGACGGAAAGTTAACGGATGGATCGGATTCTGCAATGGAGTCAATGTTATGGCCGGATGATTCTGACATGGTGGGAGGCAGTTTCTTGACCCACGACATGCAGAATCACACACGGAGAGCAGGATGGTAAGTAAAAGGTTTTATTTTTGGAAATAACGAGCAACGGAGGCTCGGGACTCGACGGGATGCAGGACTGGCAGCAGGACGCCAGGAGGAGGTTTCTAAGGAGGGGGACAGAGTGAATAACTAATGGAAACAGATGGAATTTAACTGGAGACTGGTCTTACTGTTTCTTGGCAGCACTAAATGCACCGGGAGGGTTGTTGGGTCCGGGTGAGCTTAAGGATATCCAAGAAAAGGTGGTTGGTTTGTCCAGAGGTGTAGGAGCCGAAATGGATGTGGTAGGTGAGCGGCTGAGAGCGGGCGGTCAGAGGATGGAGCAGTGTGGCAGGTAGGTTGTGATCCGGGTTTGTTCTGGAGAGGCTGAGGACTTTAAGAGGAACCTGGGAAAGAGCAGGAGAGGGCATAAAGGGGTTTTCAGATGACAGGTTATCACGAGCAAAAAATACAAAATGTCAAGGTCTGGTTAGTGGCTATAGATACCCAAACTGAGTAAATCATCCAGTGTGGCGAAGAGTCACACTGCTCCTTAAATCTCCTGGCCTTGATGATGAGATCAGCTTCAGCTGGGTGCTCTCAGACTCGCCCACCTGTGGAAACAAGCTCAGAAGAAAAACCAGGTTACAGGCAGGCAGCTCACCACGGACCATGACACAAAAGGATGGATGTGCCTAACTTAGCTACAGCAAAATCTGCTCTACAAAAGCCATGATGAATAAAATGGAATTGATAACCACTTTTAGTCTAGAAAAATCATCATTTTAATTGTAAAATTTAAAAAAAATGAATGTTACACATTTCTGAATTGAATTAAAATTCTGTTTCTATTACTTTAATCATCCATCTCACTGTTTGCTCTTATTATATTTCCATTTGTGTATTTTGATCCTCCATCAAGTCCAAATGGCAAAATTAAAATCCATGTCAGACGAGGCATACAGAGAAAGCAGATCATCACTGGATGACTACGTTTACATGCAGCCAATATCCGGGTTATGATCGGGTTAAGGTCGGTATTCGGGTTTCTGAGTTGATCAGAATAACCCGTTTACAAGCATAAATAGGAAGAGTTACCACTAAATTGCATAACCCGATTTAAATGCGGACGTTGGGGTAGTGTCAGGACGTATGGACTACGTCCAGACGCAATATGCATCATTTCCGGTTCTTCTTCTTCCGGTATCCGTGAAAACAACAACATGTTTCCCAGTTCGGAAGAGATAGCGACCGCGTTTGTTTGCGCTTTAGTTTCCTCGTCACTCCAAAAGTGTGGTGCTGTGCCGCGACTCGCCATGTTGCTCCCAACTTGTTGTTTACTTCCGGTGTTCTGGCGCATACAAGACGTCTCGCTACTCAAATGACCAAGATTCGTTGCGAACAGAGCATGCGCTGAACACACGCTTTGATGGGGATATCCCGATATGCGTTTACACGACCAAACATTCGGGTTAGAAAAGGGTTACCCCAGGTGTAGTAACCGGGTTTTTCTGGGTTTTTGGCGGTGTTTACATGGACCTGCGTAACCGGGTTATTGTGAATATTCGGGTTTTAAAAGGGTTACTGGCTGCATGTAAACGCACTCGAGGTCACTCAAACTTTAACCAATGCCTTTTAAAAGGTTTTCAGTTGTAGTGAATTTTTTTGGATGTGTTTTATTCCCAGAGAGGCCTTCTGAGTCGTCACTGTTATTGTGTTTTTTCTCTATATTTTGAAGGAGTGGTTGGTGTTTTCTATGCTTTGTTGTCGAGATTTACTCAAACAACATTGTGGGAACAGAAATAAAATTTTACAATATGGGAAAAACTTTGTATCAGATGTATAAATATTGCATGTGTGTAACTTATTGTTTTATACAGGTAGTGGAGATAAATCTACCTACATTTTACTTTTCAACAGTTTTGTTTTCTTGTTTTTATTTAACTATTTCTGTCTCACATCTTCCTGCATCTCCTCTAAACTCTCCAGCAAAACTGCTGCCTGGATTCTTACTTTTTCATCTCACCAGTTACTTTTGAGCAGATCAAAGGGATCTCCTGACCGCAACGCGGAGAGCGCGTTTCGATGCTGCGTCAGTGATGTAAAATCACCGTAGCACAGGTGATGAGCTCTGCAGTAGCAGAGAGCTTCAGGCACAAATAAGACAAAAAGTAGAGAACATGTGCGGACATGAACGATCGTGTGCTAATTATAGTTTTTTGGTTGCGCCACTTTGAGAATGGACCGTGCGCTGGAAGCAGCTGCCTGGAGCGCTGCGCAACAACGATCATTGCTATATGTGCTCTCTGTGCTCTCTGCTCAGAAGAGTCCGTAAATGATGTAATATAGGTAGAAAACTTTTTTCCGGCTCTCCTGGATGTGTAGGATATACAGCTCCCCCATAATTCAATCCATGCTCCTGGATGAAAAGCCGGACATTTTTATCAATACAAGACCCCCCGGACAGAGAGTGAAAAGTGGACATGTCCGGGGAAAACAGGACGGTCACCCTAGTTTAATATAAAGTGGGAGATTACAGATACAGTACTTTGCTCATGCCCTTGCTGCCCTCCCCTGGGCCCTTTAGAGTTTGTGGGCCCTGGGCAATTGCCCAGTTGCCCATATGGTTAATCCGGCCTTGGTTCTGGGCTTCGAGGGCCGGTATCCAGGATCTTTTGGTTTTAGCTGCTTCAATCAACAGGTAATTAACATGCTTCTGCAGAGCCTGATGAGCTACAGGTGATTCAATCATTTAATCTAGTGTGTTGGACTAGAGAAACCACTAAAACATGCTGGATACCGAGGCCCGACCATGGTCTATGAGGGTGATCCAAACTAATTACAACTGTGGATTGCCACATGTTTTTCCAAAAAACAAACAAACATACAAATAAACCAACTAATAATAGTTCCAGCATGATGCGGATGCAAAATTTTCCTTTCTTTTTTTTTTTATTTTTTTTAAATCAGTTGATCATATTGTGCTCTGGCTGGAACACTAAACAAACAAATAAACAAACAAACACACAAAAAACATATTTAACCAAACCTTTATTGTGTCTTGCTGCTTTTAGTTATAAACACTGAAATTACATAAAACTTCCCTCTGAATCTGACAGGACCAGGAGCTGGGACTTACGGACTCACACAGCAATGGTCTGAATGACGGAAAGCAGACAGAAATGATAACAAGAGGAGCTTCAAAAAATATGTGGAACTCAAAGTTATCTTCTCCAACACTTTCACAATAAAAAACACAATGTAGATTAGGATATCTACAGTAGTTGTGTATGGGCATGTGGTGCCTTTTTTATACTCCTGCGACTTCATACTAACCTTTTAATAACTAGGAACACATTTTTTCTGCTTCAACTAGAGAAAATATTAAAATTTGGAAATACAGTAATATAAAGCAACAGTTTACCAAAAGAGCACATGTACACTTACCAGGCACTTTCTTGGGTATTTGGTTATGTAATCAGCCAATCCCATGACAGCAACTTCATGTGTTTAGGTATTTAGATGTGGTGATGAGGACTTGGTGAAGTTCAAACTGAGCCTCAGATTAAAGATGAAAGGAGATTTATTCAGAAAAGAGAAATGTGGTTTTAACAAGCTGGAGCTAATATGTTAGTGTACATATGTTTTACAGAAAGAGATGACACTTGTCATATTTAATGTCAGTTTTGCAACTGGTTGTAATTTAGGAATTTCAGAATACCTCAGAATCTTTCTGCCCATAAACAGAAATGAAACAGTGAGAAGCTAAATGCATTTGTCCTCAGAGAATAAAGTTCATTCAGATTATAAATAAATGAGCAAAAACAACAACAACAAAAAAAAAGAACAAAAGAAAAACAATTTGAACCTCTATTAATATGCTGGTTTGCCACCGTGTTATTTTTACATATCCCAATTTCACTGACATCTGATTATGATGAGAAACAATCATGCAAATTCAAATGATTGTTGCTAGTTGTTAGGAAAATGGGAAATTAGCCCTAATTTCTGTAAACTGGTGGGCTCACAGTCTGAACTAGCATGGATTCTGTCTAACAGCTGAAACGTCATTGGTGTAAAACATTTATCATCAACACCAAAAGAAGATGTCAGACTGGATCTGAATTAGAACAAAAGAAAAAGTAAACAAGCTCAATCACTCCAATTTTATATCAATAACTTGTTTTTCATGTGTTTATGTTAAAAACTGCCTTTCATTTGGGTTGAATGTTGATCTTCCTTTCACATAGACCCCTACAACATTTCATTTCCTTCCCCTCCCTCTGGTTTCTATTTGCTGCTGAAGTAAAGCTGGTTTTATAGCAGAGAATGGTCTGTGTTATCAGCAGCAGCAGCAGTGCTGACTAATGCCCCTCACCACAAGCATTGTAATGTAAAAATCAATTCAAGGCTTTAATTATTAAATGAGTATTGGTGTGCAGTTTGTATTAGTGCCGGAGACTCATAAATTATTAAAGTTATTCAGTTGAACCTGTATTGTGTGTGTGTGTGTGTGTGTGTGTGTGTGTGTGTGTGTGTGTGTGTGTGTGTGTGTGTGTGTAAAACAGAGGAAGAGAGCAAACATATAACACAGCTTTTATTTCTAAAAGCAGAAAGTGCTTTATTTGCCATGAAAGACGTGTAAAGTAACGTGTAAGTGCTTCTGGTGGTGTAATAAATGTGCAGAAGAAAGGATCTTTTCAGACCAATGACGCGTACGACAGGCTGTTTCCTTCAACTTCAATAATTAGAATTGTAAGCTACAGGTGCTTCATGCTCATGCATTCACTGACAATAAAATCAAACACTACCTTTAACAAAGTAACCAACTTTGTTCTTCCAGCTGTTTCCAAGGATTTCTGGTCACCACCAGATTTGCTGGTTTGTTACTACACTCAGCAAAAACATAGACGCAACACCTTTGTTTCTGCTCCGATTTTTCATGAGATAGATTTAAAGATCTAAAATTCATTCCAGATACACAATATTACCATTTCTCTCAAACATTGTTCACAAATCAGTCTAAATGTGTGATAGTGAGCACCTGTGCTTTGCTGAGATAATCCATCCCACCTCACAGGTGTGCCACATCAAGATGCTGATCTGACATCATGAGTAGTGCACAGGTTTACCTTATACTGACCACAATAAAAGGCCACCCTGGAATGTGCAGTTTTGTCTCACAGCAAAGTAAGTACTTTTTTTTTGCTGAGCTTAAGTATGGTTTTAGTAAGGATTCTATGCAATGTTTGATAAATGAGACCCCTGGCTTTTAACGAACAACTTAATGACAGAAATAAATTTTTATGTTCATTTATTAAAAATGTTAAGCATCTGACTGAGTGGTCAGCCACTTGGTAGAGAACACTTTAGTCTGCATATCTTATTAAAGAATGTACTAGTCTACATTTTAATTTTACTAACTTTAAGAAAATGCAGGTGAGTAAATACTACTTACACATTCACCCAGAGAAAAAGAGCTTCAGCTTTATTTATGTTAAAAATAAAGAAACGTGGAAAGACACATCTGGTGGTTGTGGAAAAGATGATGTCTGTTTTAGAAGGATCAGATCATTTGCATGTATCAAGCAGAGGAAACATCTAAGGAGATTGTAGAAACGACTAAAACTGGGTTAAGAGCTGTCCAACGCTTTATTAAAAACCTGTTTGAGTCCAGATGGACCCTGTTCCAGAGTGATGGGTGCATCAGGGTAAGAAGAGAGGCAGATGAAGTGATGTTTGAAATTCTTTTAGGTGTGTGTGTGTAGTGCTTTGGTTCACCTTCTAGGTGATGAAAAGCATGTTATAAACAAAGCTGATGGTGATGACAATGATGATTATGATAAGAATCTGAATCTTGTAGTTTTCTGCCATCCGCTCTACCGGCGGACTTCCACTTTCTGAAACAAAAGCTCCTGAGCTTTTTTACCACAGAGAACAACTAACCACTACTGCTCTGCAACATGGCAGAACTCCTTTGGGATTGTGTTATTTGTGGAGATAAAACCTCAACCTTGCAAAGCAAAGCAGATGCAGTGAGTCAAGTTGTTGTTATCCAATCAGAATGTTGTGTTCTGGTCAAATCTGAACGAGATCGCTTCCTGAAACAGGAGTGCCAGAATTCCCCCATCTCTCTCCCCCCCCCCCCCCCCCCAACCCAAGGAGATCACCTCACAAGTCGTTCATTGGTACTAGAGACCACAGCAAATGTATTGAATACAAGTGAACTTTGTCCCTAATTGTACCAGTCTGATGGAAATCAGGTGTAAGTGTGGTTATTTGGCACTGATTCAACTTTCTAAAAATTTTCACCACATTTTGATAGCTTAATAAATTAATCTTAATCAATTCAAATATAATTTGAAAATACTTTTTTGTATTATCAGGTTATATTTTTCAGAAATTGAGATTTGTTTTATTATCTGAAACATTTAAGTGTGTCAAGAAATCTGAGGGGGTGCAAATAACTCTTCAGCACACTGAAGCTGTTACAGGAGGATATATTCTGATATAGTCACTTTTGTTCATAAACTAGAAGTATTTTCCAGGTACAAGTAAAGCATCCTATACTTTCAAAGCTGCAGCTTTTAAATGGATAATCCCTATCTCACTGTGTGTGCACAGTATGATGCACGTTTCTTCCAACATCTGCATGCACTTGCATATACTAAGTAGACGTTGTGTGCAGTAGTCGTCCTCTCCTTCCCCTTCTCTCATTTTTTTTGTAAGCCTTTGAAATACATTCATGTGAATTATGTCACTCCATGCCTTCGGTCTCAGAAAATCAAGTGAGAAAGTGTTCACAGCAGGAGTGGTTCAGGTGTAACGCTTTGTAGTTTAAAGTCTTTGATATTTGACAACTCTGACGCCAGCTCATACAGGCGACATCAGCAAGAGGGGGAGCAATCAGCTAACTTCGTTAAAAAAAAAATCTGGTATTAGAGCATTCCGTTTTTTTTATTTTCTTATCCAAGGTCAGGTCACAGTGCTAACAGGTCCAGGAGGGAAGCCCAGCCACCTCCAGTGTTCTTAGGCCAGAGTGGATGTTGAATCTTTCCAGTGAGTTCCTCCGGTGGGATGTGTCTGGAGGAAATCAGCCAGGATGCATCTTAGTCATCATCACCCTAGCAGACTCCTTTTGATTAGGAGGAGCAGCAGCAGTAATTTGAACTCCCTTCAGATGACTCTTTACCTTATCTCTAAGGCAAAGCCTGGCCACCCTACAGAGAAAGTTAATTTCATGAGAGTGTATCCAATACACCCTATTCATTTAATCATGATGCAAATCTCTTGACATAAGTCAAGGTTGTAAAATAGACAGCTCAGTAAATTGAAAGTTCTGTTATTAAAATTATTTCCTAGCCTAGAACTCTAGACCAACCATAGCAACAGTTAAAGATTTAGCTTTGCAGGTTAGTCTGGCCATGCTCCATAGTCTCAGCAGGTCTACTGTTGGCCTGAACAAATTTGTGTCATGGCAATCGCAGTGCTTTACATTTGTTGGGTGAGCCATGCACCAGAGCTGCAACATAGAAAAACTTCAAAGATGGTGGTGGCTCAGGAACGGTGCTCATTTGAAACAGGATTTATTTATTTATTTGACACCTGAATAGACTGAGGTACTTAATCATTAATTTAAAAAAAAAGGATGTAATTGCTTCTTCTTCTTTGATGGTGTATGCTGGACTGCCCTGCTGACTGATTGCCATGCCGATGAATAAGTCACCTTGTTTGTTGCTTTAATTTGTCATAGTGCTGTCACAATGATTGCGTAGATTCTGCCTCATGACTGGGATTTTTCAATGGGTTGTGGCCAGAATATATACAGCAGGGAAAATAACTAACAACACATCATTTTTATCAGTAAGGGGTTTTCCTAAGTGGGTTATTGACACAAAAGTTGCACCACAAGTCAATATCAACTCAAGTATTTAATTCATGCAAAGGCATCTAAACACTTGTGTTACGTCCCCGACAGGTGTTGGTAAAAAGCGAAGGAGGGGGTAACATAAGAAAGATGACGGTGGAGTTTAAAATGGTTTTATTTGTAACAAAAGGTTCTAAAAAACGTGCAAACAGATGGCGCATTATAAAGATAATGCAACACACAAACTGAACTCTCTAAAAGGTTAACATACCAACAAATTATCAACTATAAAAACAAAACTTATTAAACGTTTTACCGAATAGAAGGGGTTTTAAAATCCCGAAGTAGATAAAAGTTCCAAAACAATCTATTGACCTAAAACACCTGGTAAAACAGATTTTAAAAACTTTACCGAACCGAAGGTGTTCAAAATAGAAGTCAATAAAATTGCCACAAACCAAGTTAACCTTTAACACAAACATCAAAAAGATCCCACTGGATCAGTCAGAGTAAAAACTACCAGTTAAAACTCATCCGAAAAAAAGGGGTTGAAACCAAACAAAAAACCGGGAGGACAGCAGAACCCCTGCACCGCTGCCTCCCAGACTGCTGAAGGCACAGCCTTTTTAAACAGGTGTTGGCTCATCATGAATATTCAGCTCAGCTGTGCTCCTCAGCAGCCCGGGAGAGAGGAGGAGGAGGGGCGGTGTCAGGTTTATTCACTAGGGCTGGGTGATCCTGGCTCCTGCTCTTCACTGGCCAGACTGGCAACCGTAAAAACTTGAGTCCATAAATCAAAGCTCCAGAGTGTAATATTTTTACCTGTTTACTGTGTTGACTGTTCACAAACTTGTCCCTTTTAATTAATATTTCTCACCAACATCAATTCTAAATATTCATCTCAGCTTGAAATTTGACATTTTTAAAAGTAAAATCTGTGGTTGACGCTCCGTGGTCATCCACCATCTTGAAATACAGTAGCTGTTGAGGGACATACGAGCTCCGCTTTGTGCGTTTGGACTATGACTGTAACCTGAAAGAACCAGCAGAGGGAAGCAGTGCACCCTGGAAACATGAAGTCTGCTAATTCAACTAACTAAGAAGACACTAGCTATACCGTTGCTGCACTTGTTAGTTTGAATAATAAACAATGAAATCGAAAGACACGTAAAGTTTGATGGGTCGTCATCTGTCTGGAAGCCGTATATGTTAAGATCCCTGCCCACTATTAGCTGGACACCAGCCTCCGAGTGGTGTCCCCCCGACTCCCTAACTCACTTCAAGTTGCTCATTCGTCTTTTTTTTTGTACCAGAACTCCCAATGCAGTCCAAATGTGTCAGTTCAAAAGTCTTCAACTCAATTCTTCTCCCTTTTGTACGTTCGTTCTGTTCGTTCCTGCAGCCTGCCATTTCTCCCAACGCACTCCAGCACACTCCAGCACTCATCCGCTAGCCAGTGGCTAAATCAGCATTCGTCGTCGTCGTCTTCCTCCGCTTATCCGGGTCCGGGTCGCGGGGGCAGCATCCCAACTAGGGAGCTCCAGGCCGTCCTCTCCCCGGCCTTCTCCACCAGCTCCTCCGGCAGGACCCCAAGGCGTTCCCGGACCAGATTGGAGATGTAACCTCTCCAACGTGTCCTGGGTCGACCCGGGGGCCTTCTGCCGGCAGGACATGCCCGAAACACCTCCCCGGGGAGGCGTCCAGGAGGCATCCTGACCAGATGCCCAAACCACCTCAACTGGCTCTTTTCGATCCGGAGGAGCAGCGGTTCTACTCCGAGTCCCTCCCGAATGTCCGAGCTCCTCACCCTATCTCTAAGGCTGAGCCCGGCCACCCTACGGAGGAAACTCATTTCGGCCGCTTGTATCCGCGATCTCGTTCTTTCGGTCATTACCCAAAGCTCATGACCATAGGTGAGGATTGGGACGTAGATCGACCGGTAAATCGAGAGCCTGGCTTTCTGGCTCAGCTCCCTCTTCCCCACGACAGATCGGCTCAGCGTCCGCATCACTGCAGACGCCGAACCAATCCGCCTGTAAATCAGCATTGTTTATGTAATCTCCACAACGACATTACTAATGGCGATGCATTTCTCCATGCATTACAGAGATGATGTACTTCTCCAAGGGCTTCTTCTCAAATGTTAACTTTGGACGTGGGTCTCCTTCGGCTGGTAACCTGTGTTTACGCACAGCATACACAGCGTGTCCCCGGCTTGCCGGCAGTCACCCATGCCGCGATCCACGATTGGCTGGTGGCTAAATTTAGCATTGTTTACTTGATCTCCACGGTGTGTCCCCGGCTCGCTAACCCTTCTTAACCAGCATATGGTGCTGCCAGTGATCGCTCGATAAAAGATCGTTTACTTTCTTTTTCCATATCCATTAGCTGGTAGGAAGCTTGTTTACAAAGCTGCTCTCATCCATGTGAAACAGGTGTTGTGGGAAATTATGTTCCCCTGAAATATTCTGTTTCCTTTAGGCAACCAATAACAATTATTTTCACCGTAGCTGCAATACTTTCTCTGAACTGCATGGCACTAAAGAGTCACATTTTTTATTCATGGTTTCAATGGATTTCACACATGGGGCCTTTAAGATATGTGCAATAAAGTGAAAAGACACAGGGAAAAACACATGGAGATAAAAAGGTGAAAATGGCAAAGAAAGCAAGATCACCTGAACTATGCTAATATTGAGAGAAACCTCACCCCAATCAATACTTATTGATAGCAGCTGCTTTAGTCCTGATTGGTGGCTTGTAAAGGCTTCTCATTACCCAGGAGGCACACAGGAAAGACTTCATGATGGGTAAAAGGAAAGAACCCTTTGAAGATCTTCGTAGTCTTATTGTTGAAAATCATTCTGATAGAAATTGTTATAGGTGCATTTCTAGAATGCTGAATGTTCCTGTGAGCACTGTGGGTGCCATTATCCAGAAATGGAAAGAGCATCGGTTCACCATTTACCGGCCCTGATCAGGTGCTCCACGTAGGATTCTTGTCTGATCAGTCCAAAGAATAATCAAGAGAGTTCTCCACAAGCCAAGAACCACCCAGGAAGAACTTGAGAAAGCAGAATTGAGTTATTAGACAATGAAAGTGGGTAGGGATGCAACGGTATCAGTAAAAGATAACCGATACCGGGAACTGATACCAATGCAGTTACCTGAAAGTGGCTTCATTGTAGGTAATTTCTGTTCACCTAAAATTTTAGTTTTGTGATCACTTCTATTAATATATTTAATTTTTATCTATCTCACAGTGTTTTCCTGTTGACAGCAGAGAAGAAAATAAAACCTGTATTCCAATTCATTGCAATTTTTTCGTGCAGTAAAAGTATCGTATCGGTAATCGGTTTCGGAGAGTACTCAGATCTAAGTATCAGCATCGTATTGGTTTGGGAAAAAAATGTTATTGATGCATCCCTAAAAGTGGGGTTACCTGTAATAGGTTGTGGGTTTTGTTTTTCTTGTTTTTTTTTTTATTGAGTTGGATCAATATGTATGAAATTTAATTAATTTTTTGATTAAAGTGTTGTTTTTATTATTATTCCAGCATATCTAATAAGATATTCTTTAGGTGAAGAAATGTGGTTCAATCATGAAACATGGAATTCTGAAAAATGCAAAGACGAAATACAAACCTCAAATAACAAAAAGATAAAATGAAAAAAAAAAAACTGAATTCAATGTACAGATGAAGAAGCCCTGATCTGTTAGACTATCTCTTATTCCATTCTTCAGTAATATTTCCCTTAAACGCCATGTCAGCATCAAACGTGTTCTCATTTTTACATAAATGATGTGATGAAATTTGATTTTCATGTTTTTCCAGCATTGAAAGGTGTCCTGTTACAAATGTTATGCTTGCTTACAAGGCTTACAGCTGTTTCATTACAACTACCTGGCATCTTGGCACGTAGCCACTACCTTCTGATGAATAGACCAGAGCATGCAATGCAAACAAATACAGACCTGCTAAAAAAGGGTCTGTGAAAAACAACTGGATTTTAAACCATCCCAAGGGATTCTTCAGTTGTTAACTTAATGTCTAAAATAAACTGCTGTTCATTGAAACTGTACATCAATACACCACAATATTGAAACTGCTGATGGGTGAAATTAAAATATTGGATTGTTTCATGTTGATGCAAATTTTAGCTGAGAAATGAGCAAATTTGTAGAATTTTCTTTGGTATTTTTCATGACAATATGGACTGAAACTTGGCAAAATGTGCAGACCTGGCATGAAAACTCTCAAATTTCCCTGGGTTGTGCAAGAATAAGTTCAACCCACCGAGACAACCATCTATGGATTCAAATGACTCGCTGCCAATATTGTAGCTTTGGACACCATCAGAGGTACATCCAGGCTCAGATCTGTTTTATGGCACACGGAGGACAGAAACAGAATTTGGCAGAAGGCCTCGCTGATTTGGCTTAACACTGTGTAATCAGTCAGTGGTGTGACACGTAATGACTATTTCACACATGGTGGATTTGTCACTACGTTATTCAATGTCACCATGGAACATGGACATTAGAAGACTCTCTGTTTTCACTAGAAAATGAACCAGTCTGAAAATAATCTGAGTGAAATTAAGAAAAACAAACTGCTAATTATTTTAGAAATGTCATAAATAGCAAAATATGCCTCATTGATCTGCTGTACTGGAGATGTTTGTACTATTGAATTTAACTAATGTGCAAAAAACTAGTTTCTAAGTGTATTTTTTTCTGAATGTTGCATTTCAGCATTTCCAAACAAACACACATACACAGAATTTACCTGCTCATTTGCTTTTGATTTAATGTGCCAAAGATTTCACTGAGAGCAGAGCAGAGATGAGACGTCGAGTGCTGAAGAGGCAAAAACAGCTCTTAAAAGTACCCACTGGTGGTTATTGGGCTATTTATTGCTCCATTTAGGGTTTTAAGGCCTTGTGATGCTCTCCGGAAATGAATTAGAAAATGCTTTGTTGGCGGGCAGGGGATTATGAGACCAGGGCCTCAGAAATAGTTTGGCTGCACAGTAAGGCCCTGAGACAACATAATTACAAATCTTTTCTTGTTTCGTGTGCCATCACTTTTTCTAAAGGTTGGATTTGCGGTCGGTCTGATTCCAGTTATAGTTTCCGCTCTTATTACCTTTCTTTTGATGCAATTGTCTATAATTTATTAATGTGTAGTGAATGTAGAGTTATCAGTCCATGTAGATTACTACAGCATGCACACACGTTTTTTGTGATAGATTATTTCTGATATGAACATGTGATAAGAAGAAACGTTCTTCTATTTATTGATTAATAATAGTTCAATGGTTGATGCAAAATATGTTCATCAAGTTCTTTGCCCAAAATCCCTCTCATGTAAAGTGATTTAAGCAGTTTTATTGTTGAAAGTTTCAGTACTTTCCAGAATGAGCTGTTTCAGGGTTCAGTCACTTTAATCAATCAGTCAAACTTTATTTATACAGCACTTAATCTTGCAATACATGCAACTCTAAGTGCTTAAGAAATTAAAAAGCCCTCGCATACCCACATTCTCTCCCATCCCCAGAATTTTAAGAACTGTTTGACAATAAAAAACCCTTCACAACACTCATCCTCTGGCACACACACACACACACACACACACACACACACACACACACACACACACACACACACACACACACACACACACACACATGCCGTTAAATGTATTTTAAAGTCAATCCTGAAACATATGGGGAGCCAATGCAGTGATTCTAAAACTGGAGTGATGTGCTCCCACTACTTAGGGCTGTCGCGGTTGAGGAATTCCTCCTGCGGTGATTCAGGGTGGCTTAATATTGCGGTGTGCGATATTTTTGCAGTCCTTTTTTTATTGCAGTACTATCTAAACATAATGTTTACACATTTAAAAAAGGTTAAAAATTGCCATGCCTTCTTTTATAACACTTTACTGAATGCAGATCAAAGGGCAGTAACAACACAGATCGCAGTAACGTTTGTTCGTCCGACAGTCGGAGTCCGACTGAACTTAAAAGGGTTAGGGATAGGGCGCGCGCGCACTATCATTTCACTTTCACACACACGAATGACTTTGATTATAGCTCGGTCACGTCCTTGTTACCTACAAGGAAAACCAGCATGTTAACCATATACGGTTTGAGAGAGGAGCTGAGAGGGGTGGCAACATTTCCAGCAACACTGAAAACCCTCTCGGATGGTGCGCTCGTTGCACTAACGCACACGTACTTGCGTGCGACTCTGGCGAGCAAAGGGAATCTCTCCTGGTTGTTGCTCCACCATGTCAGGGGGGTTTCTTTAGGGTGGATGCATTCCTCCTGCAGGTAGCGAGTGAGCTCCAGCTCGGCTCAAACTCTCTTCGGGACGGTTGCAGAAGCAGTGCTTGTCCGGGACTTCAGCAGGTCTCCGAGCGTTTATTTATTTTTTTTTGCCGCTGGTGGCAGCTCTGTCTCGGCCAAGGACTCTGGCTGCGCAGCAGCTGACGTACTGAAAACCAAAGTGCTCCCAAAGGAGCGAAGTAACGTTTCGTTTTGATACCAGTGCAGCCATCCTTCTCAACATGCATCATTGAGTTGAACCAAGTTCAGTAATCGCGGTGGCCCATGATGCAGCGCGGTGGGCTTCTTCATATTGCGATATTTCATTTTTGCGGTTACCGCGACAGCCCTACCACTACTTTAAGAAAACAAGAAAACAAGCTGGAAATGCCCACGCCCACCCCTGCCCTGGACAGGCTGCTATTAGCTAAGAAACTTCAATGTCCAGGAGGGGCTTGGAGTAGAGCTGCTGCTCTTCCAGCAGTAGATCTCTTTTGCACGTAGGATGATATTCTAATCTAATTTTCTCCATTTGTAACATCACAAACAGGGACATTTTGAAAACGGCTTGTTTTGGGCACACAATTCCTAACACTTAAAACTGATTAAAAAAAAAAGAAGGGATGGATGAGATTTGGTCTTGGATTGCTCCATTGGAACCTCTGCAGCCCCTAGCAGCATTCTGGCTGGCCAATCATTTGAAACAGATTTTACATCAATTTTGGACAATTTGGACTTTGGCTTTAATAGAATCAAGAGCAGATAGATGTATTTAAGCCCTTTATTTAGAAAAAAGGATAAATTTCCCCCTTCTTCAACAGCAAACTGCCTCGTTTACTGACATCCATTGCGGTGAGTGTGTCACATTGTTCCCTGCCCAAAGATAATTTGAAAGACAACAGTAGAACCCACCCCACAACAAGAACCATCAGTGGAGCGTTGCCAGGCTAAATAATATATTTATTTAATCTAGCTTGCCAGGCTAGGAACTATTATAAGACTGTGAAAAAAATGGTGTGGTCACAAATAATGATCAGAGTTGAATCTTGTTTATTGTTTGATAATGTTATCACCTTGTTATTGGAAGATGTATTGTGTCTGTGGTTTTATTGTTCCGCTTGTAGCTGGATCTCAATGGGAAAAACATTAAAACACCAGATTAATGAGTGTCTACATATGGCACCATCCAACTTTAAAACATCTTAAAATCAATTATTTTGTTTATAATATCACCAATAATTATATTATTGTTTTGACTGATATGAGATAGTAGTTTATTGTCTGCTTTGAACTATTAACAGGAAGTCATGTCCATAATTAATCACTGCTTTGTTTTGACGTGAATGACTTTTTGGTTTGAGATATTCAGAATTTGTTATCGATTTAAATGTAATTCTTCATTTGTCATACCAAAAATCATTTTCATTTTCTTCCATGGAGCTATGCTTCAGCGTTTGGTCCCAGACCTAAACTCATCCATGACCTCAGCTTAAATCTCTGCACAGTTGTACATGTTTCCAGATTAGAAACCCCGTTTTCATGCAGATCACTCTGTAAGTGGGGTCTGTAAATGTAATTTGATGGCAGGGCATGACAAAGAGTTTAAAAAGAAAATTGCTGCACCATTTTCTGCTGATTTCATCCTGCGTGCAGCATTTCAATCTACATAATGTCCTTATCACATGGTGCCACAGGGGCAGCTTGTCTCCCTTTCTTTTCCTTTACTGTTCCTCTCTGTCTTCTCACATGTCCTGATCCTGCATAGAATCTTTCAGTCCATGTTTCACTTAGGTTTTCTCACTTTGATCACTCAGAATATACACTGCTCAAAAACTGAAGGGATCACAAAAATACGACATCACCGATCTGAATGAATGAACGGTTCTCATTAAATACTTTGTTCTTTATGTAGCATCATGAATGTCCTGTTTTTGACCTAAAGGTCATGATCTGCTGCGTCTGCTCGAGCAGAGACATAAAGTCTCTGACAGGCTAATCTACATGAGATAGTGGCCATGGTCTTTCATGCACTCTGCTCATCTGAACTGCTTCACCTTTGTTACCAAGACGAAGACTAACTATTTTGATAAATACATAATCAACAACTTTGTTATTACCAATAATAATGTGAGCCCAATATTCAATCAATCTGTGAAATGACAATGTTATTACTTGATATTATAATCCTGTGATCAGTAGTATTTTACAAGTTATTATAATCTTGGACATTTGCACTAGACACAAATGACACGTAATGCTAAAGCCACACGACACATTTCCTTTTGTCTGATCCAATCAGAACCTTCGTTTCTGGCGCTAGGCGTGGCTATCTGTGGTGTTTGTGTAAACCCTCTTTTGCATGTCAAATTCTGATTCACCAGTAAACCAAAATATGACAATTATAAAAACTATCCCACGCCACCTTTTCTTTAGTTCAAAGCGTTCTAGAGAAGTCTAGGACAGGCCATCCAGACTTCCTCTTCAGCCATAAAGAACCTCAACAAGCTGGATAAAATCTATTGCAAGTGACACCTGACCGCAACGGTTCCTTCAGAATAAAAGCTGAACCTCACGACCCCTTCAGGGTCTCGGAGACGCCAGTGATAACCTGTCGTGACCTGGAAGCATTCCAAGACTAGTTTGGTCGGCACCGCTGCTTTTCTACCGGCTTCGGTACCAAAGAGGGTCCTTGAGGACCTCGACATTCTGGATCTAACGGAGGCTTCCCCTGGGTGCGTAGACCGACAGATGGCGTTTCATGTGTGTTATAAATCTCCTACTAAAGTTTAGAGCGAAACATTCACTCCCACTCAGAACTAACTGCTTCTCTGGATTCGCTGGTTCTGAATAACATTCCACACATACACCATCATCATTCTTAACGTCTCACTCCATCTTAGTTCCAGCAGTACACAGAGTGTTTAAGTTAGTCTTGTTTAAATTGTGTAGAAATACATTTCTTAACTATTATAAACCTGACTCTCTCTCTTTCCTTGGAGTTTATACGAAGTGTCATGTAATCCCTGGAATAAAAAGTTCAGATCTTCTGGTTAAAATATTCATAGACCCATCAGATTGATATTTCATATTTCTACGGTTCATAACATTATATGGTTCATAAGTAAGATGTAAACTACCCATCCTTTACATTTACATAGTAAAATGTGCTGACAAAAAAAACCCCACAAAAACATATCGATATAAATGAAATATTAACCCATGAAGGTCTGGATTTGGAGTCACACTCATAATTGGAGTGGAAAAAACACTACAGGCACTACAGGTTTGTGATCTATCAAACATGGAGTATGCACAGCTGCATACAATCTCCGCTTCATGAATCAGAAACTATCTAGAAAGGCTCTCAGCTGCCTTTTAGTCACATCCCACCCTCACCACGCTCACTTACTGCCATAAATAGTCAATGCAAAGTGCCTTGTGGATCTCATGCATATACATAAGCTGGCTGTTGCAGCGCTCCGCCAATGAGGATGGCGACCGTAGATCAAGGCAGATCAAAGGAAGCGCAATTTCACAGAAGCAGAAATTGAGGTACTTGTAGGTGAGGTGGAGAAATGAAAGGAAATGCTTTTGCAAAACAAATAAGAGAAAATCCACGTTGTGGCACAGCGTTGCTGAAGCCGTCAATGTTGTGAATTCTTCAGAGAGATCTATGGCAGATATAAAAAAGTGGTCCAATCAGGATTCGATCCCCAGACTCCCGGGTGAAAGTCACGCACGCCAACCAGTCACCCAAACAGAGATCTCCCTTGTCCAAGTAGCAAGGGCACATGATCAATCGGGTCACGGTGACAGGACACTCACTGTCACAGATGCATGACATTCTGTCTCAATCTGTCCCCCTGCTGACATTCTGCATTCCATATTCTGCGCTTCAGGCTGTATGTGTGTGTGTGCGCATGCGCGTGTGTGAGTGTGCGCACATGTGTGTGTGTGCGCACGCGCGTGTGTGTGTGTGCGTGTGGGGCGTCTTGTTCTGTGTGAAAACAAAGCAGTACAAGTGATAATGCTAAAGGATTTCATGATTTTATCCTTCTCAGCAGCAACACTGCAGGTGCTCTCCATGTCCAAAATGTGTGCAAGCCAAACTATAGTCAACTTAAAGTTGCACACATTTTTCTGCTAAGTTTTCTTTCATAAATCCCACAGTTTGCATGGATAGATGCTTACGCAGTTTTTCTACCCCGTTTTGTGCGTAAGCAAGCTTGATAAATGAGGCCCCTGCTCAATTGGATTCAGGTCTGGAGATCCGGCAGGCTGGTCCACAGCACCAATGCCTTTGTCATGCAGGAACTGCTGACACACTGCAGCCACATGAGGTCTAGCATTGTCTTGTGTTAAGAGGAACCCAAGGCCAACCGCACCAGCATATGGAATAAAATAGAACAGAATAAACTTTATTAATACCACAGTGGGGGAATTCACTTGCTACAGCAGCACTAACACTTAAAAAAAGGAAGAAGAAAAATAATAAGATTTCAGGTAAACACATAAAGACAATAAGCTATTATTGTAACCTTCAACCACTAAAAACAACAAGTAAAAACAAAGTTGGATTTCCAGAACTACGCAGCATAAAGGACACAAACATACTAATGTACATTTGGTCTTGCACAAGTATTGAACACATACTGAATATTGCATTAATGTTACTGTGTAACAGGATAATGCCAATACTAGTCAAACTGAGGAGTTATACACTCTCACTCCAGAGGGGATGAATGACCTGCAGTAGCATTCTGTTTTACATCTTGGATGTCTCGGTCTGCCACTGAAGAAGCTCACAAGGTCTCAGTATGGTCTCACAAGGGGTCTGAGGATCTCATCTCAGTACCCAATGGCAGTCAAGCTATCTCTGGCAAGCAAACTGGAGCCATGACCCACTGCCAAGCCAGTCATGCTTGAGGATGTTGCAGACAGCAGAACATTCTCCACAGCATTTCCAGACTGTCATGTCTGCCACATGTGCGCAGAGTTTACCTGCTTTCATTCTTGAAGAGCACAGGGCACCAGTGGCGAATTAGCCAATCTTGGTGTTATCTGGCAAACACCAAATGTCCTGCATAGTGTTGGACTTTAAGCACACCCCCGCCTGTCGACATCGGGCCCTCATACCCCTATCATGGAGTATTTTTCTGACCGTTTGAGCAGAAACATGTACATTTGTGGTTCTGGCAGTGCTCCTCCTGTTCCATCTTGCACAAAGGCAGAGGTAGCGGTTACAGAATTTGTTGTCCATGGGTTGACTGCTGAACTTATACTGCCTAGTAAATGATATAAAGACAATATTTCATACTGCCTTAAGGTTCATTAGAAAATATTACATTTAATGGGGTTTTACGAATACAAGTGTTTTGTGAATTTGGAGAGAGCGTTTGACCACGTCCCTTGGGGGCCCTTGTGGGCAGTATTCCACAAGTATGGGGGTATCAGGCCCCTTGATATGAGCTTTTAGGTCCCTGTTTGGTCAGTGTCAGAGCTTGATCCGCATTGTTGGCAGTAAGTTGAGCTTGTTTCCGGTGACAGTTGGACTGCGCCAAGGCTGCCCTTTGTCTCTCATTCTGTTCATAACTTTTATGGACAGGATTTCTAGGCACAGCCAAGGTGTTGAAGGGCTCTGTTTGGGTGACCTAAGATGAGGTTTTCTACTTTTTGCAGATAATGTGTGTCTTGGCTTCATCACACCATGGTCCCCGGCTTTGGGTGGAGCAGTCTGCAGCAGTGGCTCAGATGAGAATCAGCTCCTCTAAACCCAAGACCATGGTCTTGAGCCAAAAAAGGGTAGAATCCCATCTTTAGGTTAGGGATGAGGTCCTTCATCATGGTCTTGTTCACAAGTGAAAACTGTAGTGTGAGATCAATAGGTAGATTGGTGCTGCATCTGCAGTTATGCAGGAGTTGTACCGGTTTGTCGTGGTGAAGAGAGAGATGAGCCAGAAGGCAAAGCTCCTAATTTACTGGTTGATTTAAGTTGTCACCCTCAACTATGGTCACGAGCTTTGGGTAGTGACCGAAAAAATGAGATCGTGGATACAGGCAACCAAAATGAGTTTTCTCTGCCGGGTGTCTGGGCTCTCCCTTAGAGATAGGGTGAGAAGCTCACTCATCCGGAAGGGGCTCGGAGTAGACTCGCTGCTGCTCCACATCAAGAGGAGCCAGTTGAGGTGGCTTGGGCATCTGGTTATCATGCCTCCTGGATGCCTCCCTGTTGAGGAAACATCCAACTGGGAAGAGACCCAAAGGAAGACCCAGGACACACTGCAGAGACTATGTCTCCTGGCTGGCCAGGGAACACCTTGGGAATCCCCTGGAGAAGCTGGTCTAAGCGGCCAGAGAGAGGAAAGTCTGGGCCTCTCTGCAAGCCAATCCTCGACATGCAAACGATAGTGGATGGATAATGCATGGATGGGTTGGTTTCATGACTGTTGGCCTATTTTAGGGTTGACCTTTGTCAATGATTCTGTTCATAACTTAAGTGGACAGAATTCCTAGGCAATTCTGAGGAATTCCTAGGCAAGGCCATTGAAT
Source organism: Nothobranchius furzeri (assembly GCF_043380555.1). Taxonomy (NCBI): domain Eukaryota; kingdom Metazoa; phylum Chordata; class Actinopteri; order Cyprinodontiformes; family Nothobranchiidae; genus Nothobranchius; species Nothobranchius furzeri. The sequence goes on from NC_091756.1 coordinate 36,101,087, forward strand.
AGAAGGTCTTTGGTTTAGACAACATCAGACTGAATCACTAATTTTCTGTACAAGGTGTATTCTCGGAGATGGGAAATTGTGTTATCAACAAGTCATCTCCATGTCATGTTTTTGTTCTGCTCAGCAACAAAACCAGGTCATTTCAATCAACACAGTGAATGAACCTGGTCCAGTTGCTGAGCAAAACAAAAACACGACATGGAGATGACTTGTTGATAACACAATTTCCCATCTTTGTGTATTCTCATTAATGTGTGAAGCAGTTGGCATGACGAGTAACACTGATCTACATTATGTCCCTCAGCTATGTTCATGAACTGTAGGGAATAACTTCATTAATGAGTCTCAATGCTACAACGCTACAATGGAATGCAACTTCTTTAGCAGAGTGGCTAGGACCCTCTGCGAGCTTCAGAAGAAGCTCAAAACAAAGTCACTGCTTCTCTTAATCAAAAAGAGTCCAGCGGTTTGGTCTGAGTGCCTTCTATGAAAGGTTTTTCCAACATGTGTAACTTGTGAGGAATGTTGAGACAGACCCAAAACTTACTGGAGAGTTTCTATCTCATAACTCACCCAATACCACCTTGGAGATGGATTGCTCTTTAAAAACAATATATATATTTTTTTAGCTCTTAATCATAGCTATTTTTATTTTATTTAGCCGTATTTAAAAACAAAAAGGTTAAAAGGACTATAAGGATATTTTTTATGCTTGTGATTGTCCCCTCAGGCCAGACGTGTAAGCTCATGCATGAGGCGCACATGCTGTACGTGCACACTCCTGAGCAAAAACAACAGCTAAGTCAGTCCCCAGCTTTCTTTGAAAACATCAACCCTTTTCCCTCTATCACTATTTTAATAGTTAAAATTATTCATTAGTATGATTAAAATTATTCATTAGTATGATTAAAATTGCCCAAACTGCTTTGATGTGTAAAATAAATTGTAAAAGTATAAATGAAGTCATATTAAAGCCCCAGTTCTGAAGCATGTTTACTGGCTGTTTTCCAACTTGTGTTCCCAAACAAAAACATTAATCAGCTTTTCTGCAATGAATAAAGTTTTATCAGTACTGTATAACAACTTTAGGTCCGACCACACACAACAACCTCAGTAAAATATTGTATTACTTACCTATCCATTAGCAGCACGGCTAGGTCAGAGTCTGTAGTACATGCTGTTCTTTCAAGAAGAGTTCTCCATTGAGGAAAAGCCGGCCCAATATTAACTCTGGTCTTTACTCTTGCTCTATCGTGTTCTCTTTTTCTTTTCCTAGATTCCTCTGATGAGGGATTTCTAGTTTTCTTTGATGGTTCTGCCATTACTCAAGACTCTAAACAGAGGGTCTACCAGTGACAGATGCCCAATGGACTGGTGCTGCTGTAGTGGCTGGCCGCCATTTTAGATGGGTCTCCATTCACCCCCAGTGCATTCATTTCTGCGAAGGAAACAAAAAAACTCCACATTTTATAAAGCTTTTTCACAAAATCAGACACGAGTTGCTCACTCTGCATTAACTTTGGACTTTTCTACAATCGCTACTTTGGAGAGTAAGACCCATCCAATATGGTGACAACGCTGCTATGCTATTCAGCACCTGGTGGGGCATTTACGTATTTATGTCTATGGGGTCTTCGTCTACACCTGTATTGGTTGTTAAACTTCCTTATTGTCCCTTTAACATTTAAGATCATAGAACCTGGAAGACCTAGTTATCTACTGAATTGAATAAAAGTATTCTGTTTTTATTTCTGTGCTCAACAGACCAGCCATCATGTGAAAAAATGAATGAAATACTTGAGTTCTTCAGCAATAATGGGCTCGACACACGGGAGGCGACATCGCCTCTCCTCCATTCATTTTCAATGAGACATGCGCGACAAAGCGATAATCGCGGGTTTCTCTCCTACCAAGCGAAACGCAAAAAACGTGCATGTGAAAGTTTGCACTCGTGCACGTGTCGTGCACGGACGACCCAGCGACGCGATCCCAGAAAGTTGAAACATTTTCAACTTTTCATCACTGTCGCTCGGACGACGACCAATCAACGGAGGTTTCATTCACTGACCAATGAGCGGACATAATGCTCCGCACATCTCCGAGCAAACATGGAGGAGAAGTTGATTATTATTATGTTTTATAAAGTAAAATCAGAAGTAAGATTTCACATAACTCTAGCAGCACCTTGTGAAACATCATATCTACCGCTTTATTAACTCTGAACAGCTTAAATAACTTTAATTCCCTCCAACCTGACACAGCCAAACAAAACAACGGAAGTTTCGATTTAGCCATGGAACAGAACGCGTAGACGGCTTTGCCGCTGGCCGCTGCCTCAGATCGCCTCCTGTGTGACAGGTAATAAAAGCGAAAGCGACAAATTTCGCTGATCGCGGTCGTTTGTCGCCTCCCGTGTGTCGAGCCCATAATGCATCATAAAAAATCTCTAGTTTCAAATTCTAAACTACTAAAGCATCAGAACAGTTCAGGATGTGGACTAAAGAAGGTGGTGATCAAACCAGCCAATTTCTAATCATCTTCAGACACTTATCCTCCTGTATCAAAGCCTTGGTACACCCCTCTAGGAATTTCTGAGGTTTTTCTTTTTTCCATTAAAACCAACCGTTTAAAACACTTAACCGAACCAGCCTAACCAAACAGGCAGGATCGCCAGTGTTGATCTCCCACAAACCTCCAAACGGACCTTTAGTCTGCAATCACATTTGCAGTCAGTGCAATTAAGAACTGCATCACCCCACCACCAAAGTACACGAATGTGCAGAGGGCTGTAGCAATCCTTCTTTGAATTACGATGTACATTTATGATTATATATATATATATATATATATAAAATAAAATACGAAAAATCTAAACTTTCACCCACTTTCACCATTTTTCAGGCAAATTTGGAATCTGCCACAGAAAAAACCTGAAAACTACTTTGAGGAATTTTGTAGAATAATTGTTGTGAAAGAAAAAAAAATTGGCAAATATTAATTAGACAACCCAGCTAGAATGTGGGCGTGAACTAAAGAAATAAACCAGGCCTATAAAGACCTGCAGAAGAACCAGAGATTCCCCAAGGCAGAAAATTATCTTTTTTTTTCTTTTAGAACTAGTACATCCTGCGCAAATCCTCAAGAGTGGCCCTCCTCTTAATGATGGCAGATGCTTATGTGTCTACCTGGATTTCTGTGCTACCATCAGCAAAAATGGAGCAGCTTGTAATGAAATCTGATGGTTTGTTTGTTGGCTGCACAGAAGATTTCAATTTCTACTGGCACGTCGGCCTTTTCACGATCCAACTTATAGGAGGAATTACATATAAACTAATTTACAGTGATGTGAGAGGAGGAGGAAGTCATGACAAAACATTTGGAGAACAAATGCTACTGCTAATGGAGCAATAACATGCACCTTCAGTGGAACTGTTGGACATATTTTACATACTAGACTTTGGAAGATGCAAGGTAGATGAACACAGTGATGTGTCAGATATCAGAACAACTCAATGCAAAAAAAAAAAAAAAAAGAGAGAATCTCTGGAGATCTTCTTTGCATTGAGTACAGTAGCAGTATGACTGTTACTAGCATATCGTTTCTCTTCTTTGGTCATTGTTGTAGATCAGAGCTATTTAACTCTGGGCCTCGAGGGCCAGTGTCCAACATGTTTTAATGATTTCTCTGGTCTAACACAGTTGATAGAGGTTGAATCACATGTGCAGCAGGTCATCAGACTCTGCAGAAGCCTGTTAATCACCCACTAATTGAAATCAGGTGTGTTTAAGCAGGGTTAAAACCAAAACGTGCTGGATACTGGCCCTTCAGGCCCAGAATTGAATATCCCTGATTTAGAAGATGTACCATATCTTTAAATTTACAATAGTGTGGGTTGTTTACTGAGATTTCTTTCAGGGCATTGCACAAACATCATGTTTATGGCTGCGTCAACAGGTGTTATGGCCTCAGGCCTGTTCCATTGGCTCCTGTGAGCGTGTGACTCATGTCCCCTTAGTGATAGGTGTTAATTAGAAGCTAGAGGCAGCTGGACGGTGTCTGCAGAAAAGTCTTTTAAGATTAACTTCATCCTGCATGTTCCCTTGTGTCATTTCCTTTGACCTAAAACAGCCTTGTAATTTAGTTCCAATTTTTCTTTTGATTACATTTATTTAAAACATTTTCTAGTTGTTTTCCAGTTTTTTATACCATTTTTAGTGGTTTTAAGCCAGATACATTTGGGGGTTCGTCCAGGATCTGTACACAGCTGTTTATCACAACGGAAGTGAACATGCACTTCTGGACAAAAGTCGACTCTTCACCATTTCCACCACATAACCACTAAGTTCGTCAACACTTTCACTTGTGAAGGTTGCATATTTTTCACTTTTCAGCCTGCAAGTTGTTTATACTTAACTTTATTCATCATCAATGCTTGACGACTTATGGGGTTTAACCATTCATCCGTTTTCATCCGCTTATCCGAAGTCGGGTCACAGAGGCAGTAGCTTAATTCGAGAGGCCCAGACTTCCCTCTCCCCAGCCACTTGGGCCAGCTCCTCCGGGGGAATCCCAAGGCGTTCCCTGGCAAGGTGAGAGACATGGTCCCTCCAACGTGTCCTGGGTCTACATTTAGGCCTCCTCCCAGTTGGACATGCCCAGAAAACCTCACCAGGGAGGCCTCCAGGAGGCATCCTGACCAGATGCCCGAGCCACTTCAACTGGCTCCTCTCGATGTGGGGGAGCAGCAACTCTACTCCGAGCCCCTCCCGGTTGACAGAGCTTCTCACCCTATCTCTAAGGGAGAGCCCAGCCACTCTGCGGCGAAAGCTCATTTTGGTCGACTGTATCCGCAATCTCGTTCTTTCGGTCACTACCCAAAGCTCATGACCATAGGTGAGGGTAGGAACATAGATTGACCGGTAAATCGAGAGCTTCGCCTTCTGACTCAGCTCTCTCTTCACCATGACAGACCGGTACAACGCCCGCATCACTGCAGATGCAGCACCAATCCGCCTATTGATCTCACACTCCAGTTTTCCCTCACTCGTGAAAAGACCCTGAGATACTTAAACTCCTCCACATGGGGCAGGACCTCATTCCTGATCCGGAGAAGGCATTCTACCCTTTTCTGAATCAAGACAAGAGTATCAGATTTAGAGGAGCTGATTCTCATCCCTGCTTGACACTCAGCTGCAAACCGCTCTTGCAAAAGCTGAAGATCACGTTCTGATGAAGCCAACAGCACCACATAATCTGCAAAAAGCAGAGACCTGATCCTCAGGCCACCAAAACGGATGCCCTCAACACCTTGGCTGCCCCTTGAAATCCTGTCCATAAAAGTTATGAACAGGCCCCCGATGTCCACGCGATGTTGCAGAGCCACGTCAGCCAACACAGCCCCACAACATCCAGAGCCTTAAGGAACTCTGGGCGGATCTCATCCACCCCTGGAGTCTTGCCACAGAGGAGCTTTTTAACCACCTCAGTGACCTCAGCACCAGATATTTGAGAGCCCAAATCAAAGTCCCCAGGCTCTGCTTCCTAACTGGAAGGCTTGTCGGTGGGATTGAGGAGGTCTTTGAAGTATTCTTCCCACTGCTCCACAACGTCCTGAGTAGAGGTCAGCAGCACACCGTCCCCACTATAAATAGTGTTGGTAGTGCACTGCTTTTCCCTCCTGAGGTGCCCAATGGTGGACCAGAATCTCCTCGAAGCCGTACGGAAGTCTTGTTCCATGGTCTCACCAAACTTCTCCCACACCCGGGTTTTTGCCTTTGTGACCACCCGAGCTGCATTCCACTTGGACTGCCGGTACATGTCAGCTTCCTCTGGAGTCCCCCAGGCCAAAAAGACCTGATAGGACTCTTTCTTCAGCTTGACAGCATCCCTGACCGCCGGTGTCCACCAGCGGGTTCGGGGGTTGCTGCCACGACAGGTGCCGGCGATCCTGTGGCCACAGCTCTGATCAGCCGCCTCAACAATAGAGGCACGGAACAGGGTCCATTCAGACTCAGTGTCTCCCGCCTCCCCCGGAACATTTTGTAAGTTCTGTCTGAGGTGGGAATTAAAGCTCCTTCTGATAGGAGACTCTGCCAGATGTTCCCAACAGACCTTCGCGATACGTTTGGGCCTTCCTGGTCTGACCGGCATCCTCCCCACCATCTGAGCAAACTCAGCACCAAATAGTGGTCAGTTGACAGCTCCGCCCCTCTCTTCACTCGAATGTCCAAGACATGCGACAGCAGGTCAGATGAAATGACAACAAAGTCGATCATCCAGCTGCGGCCTAAGGTATCCTGGTGTCAAGAGCGCATATGGACACCTTTTGTCATGTTCTGCGGGTGGAGATGGCAGACCATGTGTGGTGGTGGGTTTCAGGAGGCAGAGGAGCAGGCAACGGATGAAAAAATAAAAATATGTTTAATTGTAGAACTGGAGCAACAGGACAAACGAACATGCACAAAACGACAATGATCCGACGAAGACAGCAACAAGGAGGGAGGTATAAATACACAAGGGAATCAGGAACACATGGGCAGAGTAATGAGGGACAGGTGAGAACAATAAGGGTAATCAAGGCAGGAGAGACACTGTCACGGAGGCCGGGGTGGATCATGACAGTACCCCCCCCCCCCCAAGGGCAGATATCAGACGCCCACAAGCCACACAGCACAGGAGACTCGGGAACGCACGAAGACTAGACTCGGGTACACATGACCAGGGAACACAGAAGACGTGACAAGGGAACAAAGGACTCAGTCCGGGGCTGCGGCACAAATCCGACCCACGTAGGGTCTCTCGAGCTCGGACCAGGAAACTCAGACTTGAAGACTTGAGTTGGGATGTACCAGGAAACTCAAACACTCGGGACCAGGAAACTGGAACACTTGACTTGACCAGGAATACACTCGAAGACTTGACCAGGAACACACTCGAAGTCTTGACCAGGAACACACTCAAAGACTTGACCAGGAACACACTCGAAGACTTGACCAGGAACACACTCGAAGACTTGACCAGGAACACACTCGAAGACTTGACCAGGAACACACTCGAAGACTTGACCAGGAACTCGAAGACTTGACCAGGAACTCGAAGACTTGACCAGGAACTCGAAGACTTGACCAGGAACTCGAAAGACTTGACCAGGAACTCGAAAGACTTGACCAGGAACACGAAGACTTGACCAGGAACACGAAGACTTGACCAGGAACACGAAGACTTGACCAGGAACACGAAGACTTGACCAGGAATGCAAAGACTTGACCAAGAACACGAAGACTTTACCAAGAACACGAAGACTTGACCAGGAACACGAAAACAAACTGCAGCAGCAGGCGTGGGACCCAGCAGGAACTAAAGCAGCAGGCATAGGACCCAGCAGGAACTGTCGCGTGGAGGACCTGCAGGTATAGACCCTGCAGGCGTGGACCAGGAAGTGGGACGAAATCCGCAGGAGCGACGCGAGGGAACCAGGAGCGGCAGCAGGTACTCGACCACGGTTCTGAGCAGGTGCATACCGTGACTCGACAGGATCCTCTGGCAGGCTCGGGTGAAGGGAAGCAGACCACGGAGCAGGAAGACCAGCCCTACCACCCCGGAGAATGATGGCGTGCGTAGGGGGTTTTACCTCCATCAGAGTACTCCAGGAACAGCAGCTTCCGTGATGAACAGGACGGGGCGAAACAACAGGAGAGGAGAATGACCCCGACCATCCCGAAACAGCTAGGATGCACCGGAATCTCCCAGAGGGCTCGACCACCCCGAGAACAGGTAGGATGCGCCGAAAAACCAAAAAACTCCAGGCCGAAATCTCCCCCCCGCTGAAAGGGAACAAAAAGAAAAATGATCCTCAAGAAACAGGTGTTAGCTCACGACAGGTACAGGTTTGGGTCGGATCATTCTGTCATGTTCTGCGGGTGGAGATGGCAGACCATGTGTGGTGGTGGGTTTCAGGAGGCAGAAGAGCAGGCAACGGATGAAAAAATAAAAATATGTTTAATTGTAGAATGGGAGCGACAGGACAAACGAACATGCACAAAACGACAATGATCCGGCGAAGACAGCAACAAGGAGGGAGGTATAAATACACAAGGAAATCAGGAACACATGGGCAGAGTAATGAGGGACAGGTGAGAACAATAAGGGTAATCAAGGCAGGAGAGACACTGTCAGGGAGGCCGGGGTGGATCATGATACCTTTATGTCTGAACATGGTGTTCATTATGGACAATCCATGACTAGCACAGAAGTTCAATAACAAAACACCACTCAAATTCAGATTGGGGGCGGTTCCTCCCTACCACGCCTCTCCAGGTCTCACTGTCATTGCCCACGTGAGCGTTAAAGACCCCCAGCAGAACGAGGAAGTCACTGGAAGGAGCGCTTTCCAGCACCCCCTCCAAGGTCTCCAAAAAGGGTGGGTAGTCTGAACTGTAGTTTGGTGCATAAGCACAGACCACAGCCAGAACCCGTCCCCCCCCACACATAAGCGGAGGGAGGCTACCCTCTTGTTCACCGGGGTAAACCCCAACGTACGGGCACCAAGATGGGGGGCAACTAGTATGCCCGCCCCTGCTCAGCGCCTCTCAATGGGAGCAACTCCAGAGTGGTAGAAAGTCCAACCCCTCTCAAGGAAACTGGTTCCAGAGCCAGAGCCATACGTTGAAGTGAGTCCGACAATATCTAGTCGGAACCTTCCAACCTCTCACACCAGCTCAGGCTCCTTCCCCACCAGAGAGGTGACATTCTATGTGCCGAGAGCCAACTTCTGTAGCCAAGGATCAGACAGCCAAGGTCCCCGCACTCGACTACCACCCGTCACACGAGTCGTGAGCCCATGGGAAGGGGAATGATAAATGACCCACACTTGTATAGTGCCTCTCAGAGTACGGACTCCAAAGCGCTTTACACTAGAGTGTATCATTCATCCATTCACACACCCAATCACACACTGATAGTTATGAGATTCAACGTAGCCACAGCTGCCCTGGGGCGCACTGACAGAGGCGAGGCTGCCTAGCACGGGAGCCACCGGTCCCTTTGACCACCCCCACCAGGGAACCCACATTTCCTCTTTGGGCTGTGCCCGGCTGGCTCCATGGGTGAAAGCCTGGCCACCAGGCGCTCGCCAACGTGCCCCACCGCCAGGCCTGGCTCCAGAGGGGTCCCCGGTGACCCACGTCCGGGCGAGGGAACACGGTTTCCATTTATGTTATTCATCATAAGAGGTCTTTGGGCTGCTCTTTGCCTGATCCCTCACCTAGGATCTGTTTGCCATGGGCAACCCTACCAAAGATATAAAGCCTCAGACAACTTAGCTCCGAGGATCATTGGGACACTCAAACCCCTCCACCACGGTAATATGGCAGCCCAGGGAGAGGTGGTTTATGTGAGTGATACATTGTTATACATCTAGAGAGCCAGTGACTATGATATAAAGTTATATTTTATCTGTTCATGGCCATTATTTGTGTGTTTTGTTTATTTTATATTGTGGCTTTTTCACTGCTACTTCATACACAACCCTTGTGATCAGTCTCATAATTAGTAAGTATGTTTGGCAAAATAAAACTTGAACAACATCACTGCACTAACAAAAGCAAATCAAAACTTGATAGTGTGCTGGAAATGTGGTAAGTTGTTTTTGCAAATGTGATCTATAACTGCTGTGGAAATAATTGCATTGATATTGACAGGGTAATATTGGAAAATGTTCGAACTGAAAAGACTCCAAATGCAAATAAAAGACTAGAAAATCTGCTGATTTAACCAAGACTTGCTATTTTTTACCTGTGCATTTATTTTTCTCAGTTTTTTTTAGTTAGCAGCAAAAAAAAGTTATTTTCAGTGGTCATCAGCCTAAATTACTATGAGCAGATGTAATTGGGCAGCCTCACAACTAAACAGAAACATTGATTTTTCTTGGAAATGTCCCTTTCAGCATAATTACCTTGTCAATTAGTTTGTACGCTGTAAAAAAGACAGATAGTGTTAAAAGAATATGCTAACCTTTAACAATTTTCTGAAATCAAGTTTTCAAATCTCAAAACAACATCAACAAACATGATGAGCTGCAGATCTGCTGCTCAAACATGAAGGTATCATTTCCTATGTGTTTTCATTTCTCTGTTGTGTGCTTTCAAATGTGCTTAGATTTGATAGAAACAGTTCATTGTTTGCAGTTATTGACACAGTTCACCAACAGATGCCAATTCATATATTTTCAGGCTAATTTTGTTTGAAGATGGATGTTGAGGGATTTACCCAGATTTCTGCAGGCATAGTACTGTTCGAGCTGTCAGCGCAGGTGTTCTGGATGTTTGGGTTAAGAGCTGGATGTGAAGAATAACAGGGAATTCTGTGTGAGAAGAGACTGCTTTGAGATCAAAAAGCTGCAGTGTCCTGTAAATTTTGGTTTCCTGCCCACAGCTCCCAGCAGGCTTCAGGAGATTGACAGGGAATGGTAAATGAGTAATAGGTCCCTTGTACGGAATAGTGTGTGTCAGACGACCGAAGCAAAGCTGATGAAGTGTAAGCACCTGGTTGTGCAAGTCTCATGCAGAGGCAGGGTGGGGATAATAAACAACTTGGCAGCTGTCTGCCCATGACATCATGCTTAATGGGCCTTGCAGACTTCTGGCAGAGATTCAGAAGAAGATTCTAGTCTGATCTTCTTTGCCTAACCCGACTTGAGAAGTCAGGTGGCAGCATTCCAGGCTCTGCCAGCGGAGACCATGAGTGCCAATGAGCTGCAGCCTGGACAGTAAAAGATACAACAGAGGCCACTCTATCATCAGACTCCCAGCTTTTCCTAATGAAGCAGCAACACCACACATATCTTTACCACATCTGCCTCGTCATGTGGCTGGAATGAGTGTAATGAGATTCTTGTCATAACTCTGGATTCCTTATTCTCAGCCCTCTAAGGAGCTGTGAGCTCTGGGAGACACAGTGTGCATTTATAGACTAGGTGTGGGAATGCAACCGGAGTTGTTTACACAGTGGTGTGAAAAACTATTTGCCCCCTCCCTGATTTCTTATTCTTTTGCATGTTTGTCACACAAAATGTTTCTGATCATCAAACACATTTAACAATTAGTCAAAGATAACACAAGTAAACACAAAATGCAGTTTTGAAATGATGGTTTTTATTATTTAGGGAGAGAACAAAATCCAAACCTACATTGCCCTGTGTGAAAAAATAATTGGCCTCCTTGTTAAAAATATCCCAACAGTGGTGTTTCACACCTGAGTTCAATTTCTGTAGCCACCCCCAAGCCTGATTACTGCCACACCTGTTTCAATCAAGAAATCACTTAAATATAAGCTGCCTGACACAGAGAAGTCAACCAAAAGCACCTCAAAAGCTAGACATCATGCCAGGATCTAAAGAAATTCAAGAACAAATGAGAACAAAAGTAATTGAGATCTATCAGTCTGGTAAAGGTTATAAAGCCATTTCTAAAGCTTTGGGACTCCAGTGAACCACAGTGAGAGCCATTATACACAAATGGCAACAACATGGAACAGTGGTGAACCTTCCCAGGAGTGGGCGGCCGACCTAAATTACCCCAAGAGCCCAGAGACAACTCATCCGAGAGGTCACAAAAGACCCCAGGACAATTTCTAAAGAACTGCAGGTCTCACTTGCCTCAATTAAGGTCAGTGTTCACGACTCCACCATAAGAAAGAGACTGGGCAAAAATGGCCTGCATGGCAGATTTCCAAGATGCAAACCACCATTAAGCAAAAAGAACATTAGGGCTCGTCTCAATTTTGCTAAGAAATATCTCAATGATTGCCAAGACTTTTAGGAAAATACCTTGTAGACTGATGAGATAAAAGTTTAACTTTTTGGAAGGCAAATGTCCCGTTACATCTGGCGTAGAAGTAACACAGCATTTCAGACAAAGAGCATCATACCAACAGTAAAATATGGTGGTGGTAGTGTGATGGTCTGGGGTTGTTTTGCTGCTTCAGGAACTGGAAGGCTTGCTTTGATAAATGGAACCATGAATTCTACTGTCTACCAAAACATCCTGAAGGAGAATGTCCGGCCATCTGTTCGTCAACTAAAGCTGAAGCGATCTTGGGTGCTGCAGCAGGACAATGGCCCAAATCACACCAGCAAATCCACCTCTGAATGGCTGAAGAACAACAAAATGAAGACTTTGGAGTGGCCTGGTCAAAGTCCTGACCTGAATCCTATTGAGATGCTATGGCATGACCTTAAAAGGGCGGTTCATGCTAGAAAACCCTCAAATAAGAGTCAAGAGTCATTTATTGTCATATTCTCCACATGTGCAGGACATACAGAGAAATGAAATTCAGTTTCAGCACACACAATTCAAAGATCAGACATACGTGGGTAAGACACATAACAAGAATTGGTGACTGCGGTCATTCGCAACATGAGTCGCGCTACCTTAAATAAAGCTGAATAACAACAATTCTGAAAAGATGAGTGGGCCAAAATTCCTCCAGAGCGCTGTAAAAGACTCGTAGCAAATTATCGCAAACACTTGATAGCAGTTATTGCTGCTAAGGCAACCAGTTATTAGGTTCAGGGGCAATTACTTTTTCCACACAGGGCAATGTAGGTTTGGATTTTGTTCTCTCCCTAAATAAAAACCATTTCCAAACTGCATTTTGTTTTTACTTATCTTTGACTAATGGTTAAATGTGTTTGATGATCAGAAACATTTTGTCTGACAAACATGTTAAAGAATAAGAAATCAGGAAGGGGGCAACTAGTTTTTCCATATCACTGTAGGTAAGGTATTAACAAGACCCGAGAGCTGAGAGGGCAAAGGGTTTTGGCTGTCATTTATTCAGCAAGGAGCCTGAGGCAGTTTTTAAGTGCTGCATTAATGGAAACCTTCCACCGGTGTTTATGTGAGATGGGTTTTATAGATGGTCACTTGGTCGATTCTATCAGCAACTCATAAAAATCACTGAGCACTCTGCATTTACCTAAATATAAAATAGTCATACACACTCACCAGCCACTTTATCAGGTGTACTTATTCAATTGCTTGGTACTGTAAATAGCTAATGAGTAAATAACATCAACTCAATTCTCCCAGATACTCAGACATGGTGAAGATGATGAAGTTCACTTTGAGGATCAGAATGGAGAAGAAAGTAGACTTGAGTGTGACTGAATGTGGTATGTTTTCTCATATCTAATAAGCTTGTCAGATCATTCCAGAAACAGCATTGCTGATCTTCTGGAATTTTCACCCACAACCAACACTAATGTATACAGAATATAATCACTTGCTACAGAATATCATGGCACCACAGTATGTTGAACCTTGAAGCAGATGGACTACAGCAGCAAATGACCATCACTGTTGTCAGCTACGGGAACCTGAAGCTAGAGGATCTCCAGAACTGTTAAAGGTTTGGTCTGATGAGTCCAAATTTCAGCTGCAACATTCAGATGGTTGTGTCACCAACATGAAAGCATGGATCCATCCTGCCTTCAATCAGCCTACTTCAGGCTGCTGCTGGTGGTTTAAACACCACGGCCCATCTGAGTATTGTTGCTGACCATGTCCATCTCTTTATGAGCACATGGACCCATCTTCTGATGCTACTTCCAGCAGGATAATGCTCCATGTCACAAAGCTCAGATCATCTCTAACTGGTTTCTAGAAAATGACCATGAGTTCACCGGACTTTAATGGCCTCCACAATCACCAGATCTCAGTCCAGTCCAGAACCTTTGGGGTTTGGTGGAACAGGACATTCCCATCATGGGCGTAGCTGTGTGATGCTGTCATATCAATATGAGGACTGTTGTGAAGAAATCTATGAAGAAAAAAATGGCCCAAACCCAGTTTTACTAAAGTGTACCTAACAAAGTGGCCAATGGCTCGTTTCTTTTGAAGGATATAACATTTTCTTTACCAGATGAGTAGTAAAACATCATGCACAGTAATCAATAATAATAAAGCAATCAGCTTCAATTTCTTTCATTTAATGCAAATTAGAGATTCCACCCAAATTATGAAAACCACAGAACATCTTGTTTTGTACGTGCAGCCGTAGTTTCCTGGGGCATTCTGGTGGATCAAGAGAATGTGGTTACGTCTGGCTTCAGGGAGATTACTTGCTTCACTTTTTCTTTATTTTCCAAAAACAGTGTCATCATCATAACATCATGGCTTTTGACAGCTCCCAGGGACCCTCGTGTTCAGGACAAAACCACAGCCCTTATTGCTCTTCTGTGCACACACTCGGATATAACCCCTCAAAAAAATAATTCACAGAGAAAAAAAAAATCTATTACACTACTTTTCCCAAACAAGCCAAAAGACACATAACACATATGCTTAAAGAGAAAATGTAGACAGTGATGCAGCTGTTGTGTAATGTTCAGAGGAAAATTCAAGAGTGACTAACTTCAGTCAGTCAGTTGTAAAAGATTATAATCTTGCATGTGCTCTGCTGTGTGTCTGAGTCTGATCCTCCCTCTTCCCCACCCCTACTGCTCTGTGTGTGGACAGTCTGGACACGCAGTTACACATGTTGACCAATCGCTTGTAACTCTCACCAAAACACGAGGGGAGGTGGACGGCTCCCAATGACGAGCCGGCTCCCGTTGTTCACTTCAAAGAGCCGGCTCTTAGAGCCGGTTCGTTTGCGACTGACACATCACTAGTGTGTGTATGTGTGTGTGTGTGTGTGTTTTCACTTGTGTTTTGGAGGTTGTGACAAAAACACAATGAAAGCAATTTTATTGATTTAGCAGATATTTAAAATACATGAAAAGCACACATACTACTACTACTACTACTACTACTACTACTAATAATAATAATAATATGGGGTTCAGGTAGCCCTTGAAACCAAGAATTTCTGTAGAACATAACAGTGCTGATCAAACACTGACACATCATTTTTACAGCTATAAATAGTTTTGATAGTTACTTATGTGTGGAGACAAAAACATAATCGACAACATAGAAAGTTTTTAAATCTGGGTTTCAATCAAATATTAAAACATTGATAGAAGTCTGCTTAGGAAATGATTCCTAATGTTTTCTGTCGTAAAATTGATTATTCTACATGATTCCGTTGTGTAAATAGGAAATGGCCTGTATTTATGTAGCACCTGCAAGGGATTTACAACCCCCCAAGGCACTTTACAGTACAGTCATTCACTCATGCACTGTACTCACACACTGGTGCACACACTGGTGCAATTGTGGGCTACCCACAATTGCCCTGGGGTGCACTGACAGAGGCGAGGCTGCCTTTCACTGAGGCCACTGGTCCCTCTGACCACCATCAGTAGGCTAGGCACATGAAGCGTCTTGCTTTAGCTGGGCGGACACCGTGCGACTTTTTCACTCGTAGCACTCCGCTTCAGCTCAAACTGTACGACTTCCTCGCAGGGCAGATCTCACGAGTCATGCGCTCACACTGTACGACCCAGTTCTCGGATGCGATCTGACCGCTCACACTGAACGTCTGGTAGCAACACGTCGGACCTAAAATATGCTAAAAATAGCAGTTTTTAAACAACACGTCAGACTTTTTTATCTTGTTTTGCCTGTAGTCCTTCAGGAGTGCTGCAGGAGGACACACACTGATGTATGGGGGTTGGATGAGGAAAACGAAATAAAGAAAGTAAATCTGTGTTTTGTGATCAGTTTAATTTGACATGAACACGACAAACATGCTTTCTTGACAATCTTTGTGAGTAAAAAAAAACGTGTAGAAACAAAAACGAACAAGGTGTGTTATTAGGGAAATAGCGGGCGAGCGGTGTTGATGCATGATTGCGCATGCGCCGTGAGCGGTTCTGATACTTTTTGGGTCGCAGCGCCGCTTCAACAGTGCGATACCCTCACGAGGGACGAGCAAAATATTAAACATGCCACAAGTTTGTGCAAGCTCATGATTGCTGATCGGTAGCTGGTCATGTAGTGTTAATCGCCTCTCGTAACCCCCTGTACACTACACGATGCTCTGCGCAAAACTCGCCCCAATCTCGTGGATTGTCACACGAGTGGAAAATCGGCTCAAAAAAGTGAAAAAGTCGCGCAGTGTACGCCTGTGACAGAATGATCCGGACACGAGTGATGGCACTTCTTGACTGATGGCATTAAACTGAAGCATTTTCGATTGTAAAATAACACAAGAGCCAAGCTTAAACAGTTAAAAGCATTCAAGAAAATTTAAACAGACAACTAAGTTTAATTCAAATATATTCACCTACCTGATGTTTTGTGAAAAATATCTCATGAACTACTGAACAGATATTATCGAAGAATTTTGTTGGACAGGAGTTTTTGTGTGACTGGGCTGGTCACCACATCAACAATGACAAAAAGCCAGCTGTTACTCTGTCAGCTTTACAGATTGTTCTACAAATTGATGTGATTGATAGCTCTTTTAAACTTAGAAATATGTGTATAGATGTGAAACATTTGTTGTTAGAGGGTTAAATTGACATGCTTAATGTTAAAATGTTGGTGACACACAACAGCTTTTCAAAAACATTTAACATTATAATTAAGTATGCAGACTAGTATATGTGGGGAGTCAGTACTCGATTGTTTCATCGTGGATCAAAGAGAAAACAACACAAATTATGGTGGTGGTGGGGTCAAAAGCAAATCTACGCCAGTGGTCAGATCTATAGTTAAGTGTTCATAACATTTTCAGGTTGGCAGCTTTGGAATTAAGTCATGCGTTCCACACACAGAAGAGCTGAGACTGGGTCGGCAGAGAGGATCAGTAACTGGCGACTGACTGGGATGGGATGGAGAAGAGGGTTGGAGATGGTTAAATACAAGTCAGTTCATTTATATAGCTCCTAATCAAGCCATCTCAAGGCCCTTCACAAAGTAAACTTCATGAAACAGTTCAGTTCATTAAGCCAATCAGTAAAACACTTCCAATATAAGGAACCCAGCAGAATGCTTTGGATCTAGAAGTGCTAACTTGGAAACTGACATGTTTGAAAACTGGTCAGGAGCTCTTGATCGATGACTGAGCATCTGAGTGGTGAGTGAGGGAATGGAGTTTAGGCAGTTTTGGCTTGCTTTTAGCACCCCCTAGTGTCCGTTTGTAGAACCAAAACCAAAATCTATCTCCTCGCTGTGTGTTTGTCTTTTTAACACCTTGCCATTCGGTCTCTTCACTAGGTATGTCAGCTCAAGTCCCAAAAGACTTGACCGGACCAGCAACTGTGATGCTGCAAGTGGTATATTCTGGCCACATGGGGTGAAAGGGCTGGGTGGCATTTCATTAACCCTGTAATGGGTCATTTTAGCACACACTGGCACAAGAAAATTATTTAAAAATATGAAACAATTGCAAAGTATCCCTTTAACAGCACTGGGGAGGATGTCTACCCAGTAAATCGTAAATGGCCTGTATTTGATATAGCGCCTTCTAGAGCCCTGGAGCCCCCAAGGCGCTTTACAACACAATCAGTCATTCACACACACATTCACACACTGGTGGGGATGAGCTACGATGTTGCCACAGCTGCTCTGGGGCGCACTGACAGAGGCGAGGCTGCCGAGCACTGGTGCCACCAGTCCCTCCGACCACCACCAGCAGGCGAGGTGGGTTAAATGTCTTGCCCAAGGACACAACGACAGCGACAGACTGAGCGGGGCTCGAACCTGCAACATTCTGATTAGGGGGCGAGCACTTAACTCCTGTGCCACCGTTGCCCCACAAGCAGTAGCAGGCAGGGAGATTATCAGGCATAGCTGTCGGGGCTTAAGCATGAAGAGATCCTGACTAAGGATCAACAACAGCATGTCCCGTCACGAGCTAGGTTGGGTGAGACCATGAATGCAGATTTATAGTGAAACGTAGATCTGTGTGGCTTTTCCCCATCTGTTTTCTATTGGTGGCCAATGAAGGAAATAGGGGTAGAAGACTTTCACCTTCAGCCTGCATGTAAAACTCAGAGTGACTGACTGGACTTC
The DNA here is from genome assembly GCF_043380555.1 of Nothobranchius furzeri. Taxonomy (NCBI): domain Eukaryota; kingdom Metazoa; phylum Chordata; class Actinopteri; order Cyprinodontiformes; family Nothobranchiidae; genus Nothobranchius; species Nothobranchius furzeri. The sequence continues at coordinate 36,119,051 of NC_091756.1, forward strand.
AAAAAGAAGTAAAAATGGTTTCTCGGTGAACTTGCTCTTTAAAATCTACTGCATTAACTCTTTTAGTCACGTTTATCTCCAGAATATCTGGTAAAAATCTTGGAAGAGAATCACTTGGCATACATCTACCCCTGCATAACTTTTGTCTACATTGCTGATACGCTCAACTGAAACAAGTGCATGGGCATAACCCAGTCAGTCATACAGATGTTGGTTTCATTTGATAGTAGCTGAGTAATTTACAGCACTTACTCGTTCATTTCCTCAATGACGGTAAAAATGTTGACATGAACATTCTCTGGTGGTGTGCATTTGTCTGGGTTTTTAGTATCACACAAACGACAGCATGTTGTATGTATGGAACTAAAACATTCAGTATTTTTAAGTTTTTTGATGTTGATCATGTCTTAACAAACTCAAAATATCTTGATATTGCTGAACTAGTTGAAAATTATGTGTTTCGAAGTTATTTAAACCCAGCTGCACTATGGGCATAAACTGACATTTGTTAGTCAGTCACTGAAACTGTCACTTGTTTGTGAATTTAAAATCAGCTGTACAGTAGGCTGAGTGACTCACCATTTCCAAAAATACCTCAAAGTGGTGGTTTTCTCAGCAACAATGTTGAAAGAGAAACACACACACACACACACACACACGCGCACGCACACGCACGCACGCACGCGCACGCACGCACACACACACGCACGCACGCACACACACACACACACACACACACACACACACACATACACACACACACACACACACACACACACACACACACACACACACACACACACACAGGAAGCAGGGTTTTAGATATGTTTTTGTGACAACAGCCCTGTGTGTGTTTCAGACTATCTGCAGCCGTATTTGTTCCTGTCTGGTTTTACTATGCAGCCTTATCTACATTTTCACACTCTGTTATCTCCACTCCAGCTGCATCTTTATTTTTCCTTGCCAGTTATCTTACCTTCTCAGTGTCCTTCTTTCAGGATTATTATTGATTTGATTTTACACTATGCTCTCATACTCAGCCCAGTCGGGTGGTATGGTCTGGCTTATAAAGCAGGGAAATGTCAGGTACCGTTGGGAAGCTGAGATTAGAGCTCTGAGGTTGATCCGTCTCACTTTGTGTCCTCTGTCCTTTCCCTCCATCACTTCTCCCATGATCTTGTGCCTGTCTTTGCTCTCTTCTTGTTGTTGCTTAGCCTCTTTTCTCTTTCTTCCTAATCCTCTGGAGTGCTGGTTTTACTAAACCATATTAGCTCAGAGATCATCTCTGACTTGTAGAATTAAAATGCAGCTGAGATATAAGTTGCTTCTTTCAAGTTAGCCCTTCAGTCTGTGGAGGAATTCAGCTTTATTATGTGACGATGTGACACTTTGGGTCCACTGTGTCTAAATTTGGTTAGTGTAGTATTTTATATGGTAGATGCCAGAGGTGCGACCAAGTCACTGCTTTGCAAGTCACAAGTAAGTCACAAGTCTTTCCAGTCAATTCTCGAGTCAAGTCCAAGTCAAAGACAACCAAGTCCAAGTCAAGTCCAAAGTCATTGATGTGAAAGTCCAAATCAAGTCCCCATCTTTGAATTTTCAAGTCATAATCAAGTCATCTGTCCAAATTCAATTTAATGACAATGATAATAAATACATTCCAGAAATAAAGCCTCTTAAAGCTTCATTTATTTGCTCAAACAAGCAGGAAGTGCAACTAAAACTGATTATAAACAAAGTGCTGCTGCATTTAGCAGTACAAGATCAAACCCAGAACGAAGAATGGTTTATGACTTTTGTCCATGTCGTGCCACTTTTAGTGCTAAAATATCAAATATGCTCAAGTCATCATCAAGTCAACAGATGCAAGTCGATTCAAGTCGCAAGTCACTGGCGTTCAAGTCCGAGTGAAGTCATAAGTATTTATAGATTTTGTCAAGTCAGAAGTCAGTCTGACTCAAGTCCAAGTCATGTGACTCGAGTCCACACCTCTGGAAAATGTCATGGTAATAAGTAATTATAAGTGGCCCACTCTGACAATCCAGGCTTAATTTGCCTAAATTCATTTCCACGAACAAAGCTACTTAAAATGAGCTATTTGCTTACAGTGTGAGCAATGGGCATTTTAAATAAAGTTGGCTTGGCAATGACCATGTGTGTATTACAAGTTTGTGTTGCAATCTGGGATGCCAGACAGCACAGAGACATCAGTAGCAACTAAAAAGCTAGCCAAAAAGCTCAAGGGTATGTTTGTGCAAATGGCTAGAACTCGGAATAGTAAAAACACTGACATTTCCAAATATTCGTTCAAAGTTGATGTTGAGTTGTTGAAGCTCAAAAACATTTTGTCATGTGCACAGGGTGCACAAAGAACTATAATATTATCATCTCTTAGCTGACATAAACTGAAAATAGGGACTGTAATACAAGCTAGGAAATATGTGTGTCTCTCATCTAACCCTAACCCTAACCATAACCCACTAATGACAATTATGGTAACACACAATTACGTGGATAACTTACTATTTACAAACTAGTAATCAGATTAAAGTAACACATTACAATATGAAGAAAACGGCTGGAAAGAATGAAATACAGGAGTCCGTCTAGTGAATGCAATTAGTTACTAATGCTCTACCAACTCATGCCTTTGACTGTCTTAAACAACAAACCCTACAAACACCATACATTTTTCATTTGCATTGTCCATCTGATACCCCGAGCTACCTTTTTAAAGTCACGTCTAAAGAACCATTATTATATCCAGGCATTTTCACCACAAGGGTCTGCTATTTTGTCTTCATTTTAATAGTTGTTTTTTATCTGTTTTATGCTGTTTTTATTCTTTGATCTTTTGTTGTATTTATTAATGCAATTGCTATTTATTGTTGTGTTCAGCATTGGGCTTCTGCTAAAAGTTGTGGAAGGTGCTCTATAAATGAATAAATTAAATGACTCTGACCTGATATATTTGATTTTTTATTTTTATCTTTTATTTCAACTGAAAAATATGAATGTAGCAGTGATCAGACTGGGCATTAGCCTTATTTTCAGAGAATATAAAGAGTTTTGTGTATTAGCAGTCAGCTTATTTTAATACATTTTTAAAACAAGGATTAAAATCTATTCAAGTCCATCACTAATAAAATATTAACTCTAATTTCAAACTTTGAATACACACTATCTGCTTATTGCATTTTAATGTAAAACATATAACATAACATCTTATAATAACATGCAGCCCTGTAAAATGTTGGATCTCTTTTGTAAATTAAACTGTTCTTTAATTTGCAATTATAGTAGGACCAACAATTTCATCTGAGAAGAGTTGGTTTTATTGTTTTTAATGTAAATGTTCCAGATCATGTTAATTTAAATCTTTAAGAACAAAAGTGGGCACAGTATATGATAAAATATTTCTGTTGGCACTATTGAGATGTAATTTGTCTTAAATATAAGTAATTTTTGTCAGCCTGAGGAAATAAAACTGTTTGATTTAGTGAAACTCCGCCCACCCATGCTACGACGAAACACACTTACAAGAGCATCTGAAGCAAGCCTTCTGTTGTATTGGCCTTGGTAGCACAGTGGTTACAGCGACTGCCTTTAACCTTGTTTTGTCATGCGGGCACTCTAACCAATGGACTACTAAGTCTGCTATAAAACAATAGTCTCCTGATATCCTGTGCAGGGGCCTCATTTATCAAGCTTGCTTACGCACAAAACGGGGTCGGAAAACTGTGTAAGCAACTTTCTATGCAAACTTTGGGATTTATGAGAGAACACTTAGCAGAAAAATGTGCGCAACTTTAAGCTAACCAAGGACCGTGCTTACACACATTTTGGACATGGAGGGCACCTGCAATGCTGCTGCTGAGAAGGATAAAATTATGAAATCCTGCAGCATTATCACTTGTAATGCTTCGTTTTCACACAAAACAAGACCCCCCCCCCCACCACCACCACCCCCCAACACACACTCGCGTGTACACACACACACACACAGCCTGAAGCGCAGAATACTGAATGCAGAATATCAGCAGGGGGACAGATTTGAGACAGAATGTCATGCGTCTGTGACAGTGAGTGTCCTGTCACTGTGACCCGATTAATCATGCGCCCTGGCTACTTGGTCAAGGGAGATCTCCGTTTGGGTGACTGGTTAGCGTGTGTGACTATCACCCGGGAGTCTGGGGATTGGATCCCGATTGGACCATTTTTTTAATATCCGCCACAGATCTTTCTGAAGAATTCACAACATTTACGGCTTCAGCAACGCTGTGCTACTCTGTGGATTTCCTGTTATTTGTTTTGCAAAAGCACTTCCTTCAATTTCTCCACCTCACCCACAAGTACCTCAACTTCTGCTTGTGAAATTGTGTTTCCTTGATCTGCCTTGATCTACGGTTGCCATCTTCATTGGCGGAGCGCTTCAACAACCGGCTTATATATATGCATGAGATCCACAAGGCACTTTGCATTGACTATTTATGGCTGTAAGTGGGCGTGGTGAGGGCGGGATGTGACTAAAATGCAGCTGAGAAACATTCTCGTTAGTCTCCGATTTATGAAGCGGAGATTGCGTGCAGCTGTGCGTACCCCATGTTTGATAGATCACAAACCTACTTTGCGCAAGTAAATTTATTTTTTGCTGAGCTTAAGTACGGTTTTAGTAAGGATTCTACGCAATGTTTGGTAAATGAGACCCCAGGCCTTTACGTGTGTCTTTGTCAACAGGATGCACGTTTTTTACGACTGTGTTTTGTCCCTGATGAAGAAAAAAATTTCAGAATATCTGAAGAATATCAAGGTTTCAGAAGTGAGCCCACCAGCTTCAGTGATGCATTCAGGTGTTTTCAGAATTTTCAGAGTAAAACTCTAAATTTGCTTGCTGACACAGGAAAATGCATAAATGCAGCCAGAACAGGTTGGGGGTTGATTTCATGAGTAAATAGTAATCTCACATGGTAAAAAGCTCAAAAAAGTGGATTTTCCATGACATGGAACCTTTATGCTTTGAAAGTTCTTGCCACATCAAAGGTAGGGGGTGGGCAATTTGATTTAATAAATAATGACAGATTAGCAAGCATTAATGCTCCTATCAGCACATAAATCATCCATCCAGTTTAAAAATGCATGAAATACAAAATCTTGTGACATAATATTTTTGCAATATATAAATCCTTGGCATATTGTGATACATTTACTTAATATCACAATGTTACGGTGAAGGCATACTATGCAACATTTTCATATTTTTAAATCATTTTGTTGAGGCAGTATGTGCTAAAATGACCCTTTAAAGGGTTAAAGAAAAGTCGCTAAGCCCCCACTGGCTCCTGCGGGCAGAATACCACACTTACAACTTCAGAGTATCCGGACCGAACTCACGTACATTGCGTGAATCAGTGACGCTTTAAAGCAATCTATGTTTACATCTCAGGCCAGACGAGCTATACCTGGTTAGTATCTATTGTAACTTATTTATTATGGTGGAGCCTCAAATGGAACAAAGAAAACATTTATCTTATGGAGCTAAAAAAATGAAAAAAGAACATCCAACCACAATAGGGGTCAAACAAGAGTCAACATCAGCAGTTTTCTGAATCAGGGGAGCTCAAAGACAAAGGATTCAAATTAGATGCAGACCTAATGATCATCCTATTGCACTTGTGAGTACAACTCTTGTAAGTTTTGTCCGTGCATGTTTTAGCTTTCCCTGAGTTTGTAATTATTTCTAAATATCTTTATCAGCTGGTAGTGATCACATCCTCTCCCGTCACCAGTCATTCCCTCACTCTAAGACCCACATAAGCTCTTCTTACCTAGTAAACACTCAGCTATTGATGCTTTATCATCTCTTTTCAAGGTCCATGTATCCTCACACACCATCAAATCACTGCACGGACCACGACTGCCAATAAGCACCCAGCTGTGGTCCAGTTGGCTAGCTGCTTGTAGAGTAACAAGCCTGTATTGGCCAGTGTTCTGAATCATCATTTGGGTTTGCCGACTGTTGGTCCTGAAAGACCAAGACAGGTTCGGAGCGATTGGAGAAAAAGATGTTCGCTTCTGAGTTGATGTTGGAGTAAAAAAAAAACCAGTCTAAATAAGATTCACCGCTGCAGAGGGAGAACACACAGCTCTCGTGCAAGGACAACCGTCTTGCTTTAGCAGCTGCCAGAAGTGTTCTGATCTCTCAGTTTGAGACGGCTAGATTTATTCACTCAAGCAGGGAGAGGTCACATGTGTGTACAAGGTTAAGTTTGAACAATCCTCTAAACAGCAGACTTGCAGCCTTGAGATATGGTTAAACAGGATGCGGCTACTATCTCAACAGAAAACAGGAACCTATTCTCACTCTGTGTGCAGAAAAACCATACCCGAGAGAAGGGGTGAGCAGCAGATAACAGAGGGCAGTTGCGGGCCCAATGTCCAGTCTGACCACAGTTATAGCATACATCCTGTCCAGAGAGTCCCCCATGGCCTCTAGCAGACTTCCCTTGTCCGCGACCCCTGAAACCACCTCTATGCTGACCCGTAAATTGCGGGGCTTATTGCTGAGGTATATTTTGTTGGGGCGCTGGGTATGGGGCAGGAGCGGGTGGCGGCTGCTGCCATGTTGGCATTGGGTAAGAATCAGGTGTTGGATTGAACTGCGGTGGTGGAGGCGGGGAAGTAGTGGCGAGCATCTGCTTCCTAGTCTTATCCCCCTTTTCTCCCAGAGTCTTTTTGGCAGCCTGTAATTGAACCCTCAGTAGTTGTTTCTGAAGGTCCTCTAAGTTATCAGATTCTTTGTCCTCCGCCTTTTGAACCTTTGTAAGGTTGAATATTAAGTGGTTTTTCCATTTATTAAAGTCACAATCAGCCAAATCAGGGTTGTCCTCCATTTTCTGAGCCACAGAGTCTGGAACCCCTTGGAGGACAGCTTTCTTAAACCATATGCCATGTGTGGATTTTTTACTTGGATGTTGGCCTGTGTGGTTAACCCAGTGTGGTTAACCCAATCATCTACTGCTTTGTTCAGGAAAGAGGTGGGGTTCATTTTCCCATCCCATTTAAATTTGTGTATGCCTCCTTGATCTTTAGGTGGGAATTGTTTTCTAAGCGCCGGGCCTAACGTTCTGAGGGAGGCTGTCAGTGGAACCGAATTCTGGAGGTGCTGGGTGCCTGCATTTTGTTCTAAATATTCCGCCTGCGATTTTGAGGTGCATCTGGTGATGATTGCTCTGAAATCTCCCAAGGCAAGGTCCTGACCTGTAGTATATCTGTCTAAATCTGCCAGCCATGCATTTCCTCTCTCGTTTATATCAGGGAGTTTATCCACCAAGGCTTGAATATCACCAAAGGAATAGGGCTGATACACCCTTTGACTGTGGGCTTTAGCCTGTATAAGCAGGTATTGTGTGATAGGGGGGGTCACCGGCCCCTGTGAACGCATCTTTGGGCCACGTCGCCTGAAGGGGGTAGGAGAGAACTGGATTAATTCTTCGTCTTCTGAATGTTCTGACTGCTCATAAACTGACTGCTCACAAAGCTCCGTGTCTGACGGAGTCCAGGTCACATCAGGATTGCAGCTGGGTTGGGAGTCTGGTCTAGGTTGACCCGTCAGGGACAGGGTTACCACAACGCTGTCATTTTTGGTTGTGTTGGATTTAACACTGCCTCTTACTCCTGTTACTATAGTTACAGATCCAGATTCGTTAATGAATGGATTATTGGGCGAAATTTTAGGCTCTCCTTGAAACTCAGAAGGAGTCTGAGTATTGGGTGAAGTCCTAGGCTCACCTTGTGACTCAGAGGGAGCCTGTGAGCAAGGAGTGGATGTCACCTGAGGGCTGGATATAATCCAGGGAGTGACATTAGGACCAGGGGTAGAACCTGCCTGTATTATCCTGCTTAATACAGACATTAACTGGGCTTGTTCTTCCCGGGCTGCTCTTTGTGAAAAACGTTGGAATTGGGCAGAGTCTGATGCAGATGGCTCGTCCCCTTTCATGGATAGGGAAGAGATGGGGGTACTGGGTCCCTCGGGTTGGTGCACACGGCCTGTTTTGTTTTACTGTTTATAATCTTCTTCCTGTTCTATAGACATGACACCCCCAGTAATGTTAATTACTGGATAGCATAGCATAGCATAGTTTATTTATATAGCACATTTAAAATGCAGCATGGGAGCTGCCCAAAGTGCTGCACAGGCTAAAACAAAAAACACCCTTTACAAGGAGCTAAAACAAAGGATAAAAATCTCAATTAAAAGCAGAGAAAACATGATGAATACTAAGAGCACATTAAAACAATGACACAATAAAACACTAAAACGAGTCACTGTCTAAAAGCCAAAGTGTAAAAGTGGGTCTTTAAACGAGATTTAAAAACCGCCAGAGATGGAGCCTGCCGAACTCCAATGGGCAATGAGTTCCATAGCTTTGGGGCAGCATGGACAAATGCTCGATCCCCCCGCGATTTGAGTCTCATCCGCGGCGTGTGCAGCAGCAAAAGGTCAGCCGACCTCAACGAGCGGGTGGGCACATATGGAGTGAGAAGGGCAGAGAGGTAGGAAGGTGCCAGGTCATTGAGTGCTTTAAAAACAAAAGTCAGTAACTTAAACTGCACTCTGAAAATGACAGGGAGCCAGTGAAGATGTGCCAGGACAGGGGTAATGTGGCTACGTCGGTGTGTACCCGTCAAGAACCTGGCAGCAGCATTCTGAACAACCTGCAGCCGATTCAGGGCAGAGTCCGGAACACCAATGAGGAGGGCGTTTGCATAGTCCAGGCGAGAGGTAATGTCAGGCACCGGGGCAGTTGGAGCGGGCTGGGCCGGGTGGTAGGGTGGTGGCATTAATTTGGTTGCTCTTTTATGTTTTTCATGTTTGTCCTGGCTGTATTCCATAACATGACCCACTGCGTGTATTTCCCCCTTTTCTTTGCTTGTTTATCTATCTCATTCTTGTGTTTCTTTTTGTTAATACTCCTGCCGTCGCTAATAATCTGCGCGCTTCCTCCTTTTTTCTTGCCTCTTCTGCGTTGTGCCTCCAAATCATTCCCCAGTTCCCTGAACTGTTCATATCCTTGCCTTTGTTCATTAACAACTTCTCCGCTGTCTTTCTTAACAACTTTTTTTGTTCTGTCGCTGTAGCTGGGTCATTGGTGGCATTAAGTACTGTTTCTACACAGGCTAACTCTTCTCCCAGAGAGCTCAAAACCTCGTTAGGACCCCACCCATCATCGGTCATTTCTTGATCGATTTCACCTTCCATGTTGTGACTTGTATTGGATTTTTGTTGGTGGCAATTTGGACCAGTGAGGTCTCAGCTCCTAGGGAACTCTAATCACTGGTGTTTGAGTGAGACAGCACTGAAAAACCGTTGTGGTAACTTCCGCTTCTACCTTTCCAGGTGGGAAGTTCTTACCTGTGCATCCACAAGGGCGTGCTGTATTGTTCTCACTTTAAGGTTAGTAGTATACTTTGTTCGTAGAGTTAGTTACACATTCATTCATTACCCTCTTATCTGCGGTTTATAATGGTGTATCGCTCATGCAACTATTCCCTACTCTGCTGTTCTTTGTGTATTTTGTATATTTATGTGCTTTCATACTTTTATCAGTTACTGGGGCGACGGTGGCACAGGAGTTAAGTGCTCGCCCCGTAATTGGAAGGTTGCTGGTTCGAGTCCCGCTCAGTCTGTCGCTGTCGTTGTGTCCTTGGGCAAGACACTTAACCCACGTTGCCTGCTGGTGGTGGTCGGAGGGACTGGTGGCGCCAGTGCTCGGCAGCCTCGCCTCTGTCAGTGCGCCCCAGGGCAGCTGTGGCTAAATTGTAGCTCATCCCCACCAGTGTGTGAATGTGTGTGTGAATGGGTGAATGACTGATTGTGTTGTAAAGCACCTTGGGGGGTTCTAGGACTCTAGAAGGCGCTATATTAAATACAGGCCATTTACCATTTACCATTTACTTGGTACCTTTAAAGGCCCAAAAATGTTGTTTCTAGTTCAAAGAAGCATACACTACTCCCAGAGTTTATTATGCCCCCTTATTGTGTAATCCAAGTTATTCAGTCAGCTCTATCTGTTTTACCGACAGAATTGACTGAACCTCGGCATTCATACAGATTGTGTTTAACTAAATCATATTCCTCATATACTCGTCTCTTTTAAGGAAAATGTAATTTTGTCAGGTCCCAGACCTTAAGTGGAATTTAGGGGTCCCCAGTCCCCAGGGCCTCCAACCCTGCTTAAATATAACCCGGTTATATTTTATCCATCCGTTGATGAATATTTGGCAAGCAAAACCTGAGACAATCTTCTTGTTTATATCAGGTCCCGGACCTTTTTCTATATACCTATGAATTTTCCAACATAAACTTGAGCAACATTTAGGACCTTAGTTACTAGGAATTCAAGATACAAATGTTTTTGAATAAGTCCAATGAGCAGAATTAAAAGGTCTGCTTACCTTTTTTGAGCCGCGGCTGGTTGTGTCTGGATCCTTTTCACCAGGTCAGAGTCGAATGGTCTCCAATTGCCCCTTTTCTCTGAGGAAAAATCCTGTTTGTGACACCAAGTTGTTGGTCCTGAAAGACCAAGACAGGTTCGGAGCGATTGGAGAAAAAGATGTTCGCTTCTGAGTTGATGTTGGAGTCAAAAAACCCAGTCTAAATAAGATTCACCGCTGCAGAGGGAGAACACACAGCTCTCATGCAAGGACAACCGTCTTGCTTTAGCAGCTGCCAGAAGTGTTCTGATCTCTCAGTTTGAGACGGCTAGATTTATTCACTCAAGCAGGGAGAGGTCACATGTGTGTACAAGGTTAAGTTTGAACAATCCTCTAAACAGCAGACTTGCAGCCTTGAGATGGGGTTAAACAGGATGCGGCTACTATCTCAACAGAAAACAGGAATCTATTCTCACGCTGTGTGCAGAAAAACCATACCCGAGAGGAGGGGTGAGCAGCAGATAACAGAAACATCTGGAGTGTCTAATGAACTGCAGAGTCAGGTTCTCATCACACACATTACTGATGATTATATGTTCTCTTGTGTTCATTTAGTAGTAACTATTATTAACATGACACACCACAGTCTTTTCCTGTGGTCACGTGATTCCTCCTTTCTGGAGGGATTTGGTCAGTCAATGATAAAGTGGCAAGCAGAAATGCTAGTGCTGTAAACTGCTTTCAGCACATTTCCTGCATGTTTTAGATGAACCGCTCCTATAGAACCAAATGAAGGCAAAGGAGACATTTTAGCAGATAGATTAAGGTGTTAAAAAGACAAACACACAGCAAGGAGGAGAGTTTCAGTTTGATATTTACACCAGCACCGCCACTGCCTAAACGCACATGATGCACAGTGCGTAGGGCACTGAGAGGCCAGGGGGGCACCAAGCAATCTGGTTTATGAAAAAAAAAAACAGATTATTATTAATTATAATATCCACTACAGGACAACATCCACACAAACAACACAGAGGGAATAATTTAACTGCCTTTACTTCACACACAGAATCCCATCTGTATAATCCAAGCTAATGTGCTTCTCTCCGCTCTGCAGGTGGATGGAGCGGTGAGCTTCACCTGCTGATGGGACGGGCAGGCCTGGTTTTCTCTCCAGAATCATGACATGTTTTATTTTGAAATGCACACCAGCTGCTTTTTGATGGAGCTTTAGTGCCGAAAATTTTTTTGTCCTTTGTTTTCACTCATCAGCCACAGGATTGCTTGCCCCTCTCTCACTCACAGCAAGCTGGGCTTTCTACCGTGGTAACTCCTTCACACGTCCTCTCTCCTAAATAAGACTGTTACACACAAAAACACACCACATCATCGGTGTGTTTTTCCTGTTTATGTGCTGAGACGAGCCAAAACCCTAATCCGCGTAACCAGGTTACTGGTACGTAAGCCTGGAGAGGCCAAAATTCCTCAAACGTATTTTTTCCTACTAGCTGATAAGAATTTATTGAATAGAACAGAATAAATTTTATTAATCCCACAGTGGGGACATTCACTCATTACAGCAGCACATACATTTAGAAAAAAAGAAGTCAAATAACAATATTACAGGTAAAACTGATACCAGCCATGCTTGCTTTCATAACTTCAATAACTTCATGCTGATGACCCACATGAACATAATTCTCTGTTTAATGGATGTAATTACATCATGAAATTAGCTTAACATGATATATTTTATTTTGGGACAAAAATAATAACTGGTAATATTGTGAATAACATGATATTGCCCACCCCTAGATTGAATTAAAATTATTTTACATTAATTATAAATAAAAGTACCTGTGTGACAGTCGGATGGACGAACAGACAAACAATGTGAAGAAGATCTGGAGAGTCTGATGATTTTCTTTTTTTAACAAATTCCTGCTAATATATTTTCCTCAAGAAAGGAAAACTTGTATTGAACAAGGTTCACAATGTTTGCACCACAAGATTTGCACCACAGAGCATTTGTGCTTAGGGCAACCAAAGCCGGCTTTCACCGGCCCTGTTTACAACAGTGAGTTAAATTGGACTCACTTGCTAAAAGCAAGCCAGGATTGAAAAGTGTCCCTTTATTTTTAAGTGATCTTGCAAAGCATCACTCTCCAATGTGTTAACAAATATATTAGAAACATTGAAAGCTGGGACCAATCAGTCAAAACAATACTTTAACCCTTTAGGATGAAATTTAAAATGATAATAATTACAATATCTTGTATAGTGTTAATGTAATATACTTATACCCACCATTTAATAATCTGCTTTACTGTGTTATGTAAATATTATAAAACAATATAACAGTGATGAAGAAATTAAACTGTCCCTCATCCCCTGTAGATTCTCCAGCAGAGGGCAGTATACCTGTAGAGCAGCGGTTCCAGAAATTATTTAGCCGCGCACCCCTTTCTATATCCTGACCATGTCGACGCACCCCCCAGCCCCCACATCAGGGCATGGCTATATATATATATATATATATATATATATATATATATATATATATATATATATATATATATAAACAACGCAGTTTAACGGTTTTCTTAAAGTAGGAACGTTTAACCTGTGGCCAGAGCTCTCTCCTTCCTTCTGCTCTGCGTAAACCTGAACTGGTCACCTACTTGTACTGTAATCAAATGTCTAGGGGAAAAGATGGAAAAGCTACAGTCATGAGGTTCACTTTTGCCTCAGACCGTCTTATTGCTGATTTATGGTGGGGCTGAATCTGTGATCCACTGCCACGTGGACTGGAATAACAAATGCTGCAGTAACATGAGTTGTAGTCAGGTTCATGAGGAGTCACTGGCTGGAGCGGACTCGAATTTCATACGTCATCCCAAAATAGAAGCCAATATCTTAATTTGACCTTGAATGAAAAATGTTGTTATAAAACCTCTCAAAAAAATTTACCACGGAGGAGGCAGCGCTCATTTCTGCCTTCAGTCTGACGGCGCGGCGCAGCGCCGGAGTTTGCGCAGCGGGCGCTTATTTGAATCTGTGTGTGTATATGTGTGTGTGTGTGTGTGTGTGTGTGTGTGTGTGTGTGTGTGTGTGTGTGCGGCACAGTTCCATGAGCCTCTCCAGTCCCCGTGTCTCGTTATTGGCGCTATTTAAACCAATGTTGTAAAATTACTTATGCCCAGCCCCAGATGTGCTCACATGTGCACCCATGAGCCGTGGATCCGCTGGAATGCGTCTGACCTCTGACAGACGCACTCTGAACTTCAGATCTTCAGCGCACTGTTAATAGCCTGACACGTTTAGAATGCTGTCCCACAGTCAGTGGGCTAATAATATAATAATGCTAAAATGCTCAGATGGGAATAATTTCTTGCTTTATTTTGTTACATCCATAATGTTCTGTGTGTGAGATTTACAATGTCAGAACACCTGCATGAAACAGGGTGTTAATTACAATCTGCCAATCTGCCAGAATGACTCACCACCTTCAGATTTCTCCAACATCGTTAAAAAGGATCAAATACGGAACATATCTTGCTACTGACAGCGTGCGCAGGCCAGAGCGATGAAGCTCGGCACATTATTATTATGAAGCTAGGGCACATGCGGAGGACACACACACACACACACACACACACACAAGCAAAATATACTTGTTTTCAATTACATTTATTGGGCCCACTTTCCTTTTCTTAGGCTCACCCACAAATGAGTTTCTGGCTACGCTAATGGTGACATATGACAGACTTCTCTGAGCTCCGCAGCCATTACACTTTTCACCTCGCGCACCACCTAGCTGCAGCTCTCGCACCCCAAAGGGTGCACACACCACACTTAGGGAATCCCTGCTGTAGAGGAATGGATGGGGCAGGTTTTCTGGATGAAAGTACTAATCCTGATACACAGTTTGGATGCTTTAAAGCTTAAAGCTTCACTTGTAAGTCGTTTTGGACAAAAGCGTCTGCTAAATACATAAACATAAACATAAAAGCTAGAAGTGGTTTTAGGAGAATTTGTGACAATAGTCTAATAGAGGTTAAAACAGTGATAACAGAACATAAATTAACTGTTTAATAATTGTGCTCCTTCAATTAAATGTTATCAAAATGACACATTTCAGTTTTAATTGAGCAAAGCACTGGTTTTAGTGCTTTTATCTCATTTTCATTTACTCTCACAGACAAAACCCTCTTAAAATTTCTAGAAATTAAGTGGACTTCATCTGCCATCTGCAAAAAGAGGAGAAACAATTCAAATGCAGAAGCTCATCAGACACCCCAATGTAAATAATGTATTATAAAGGGTCTTAAGTAAATAATCAGTGCCATTTTCTGTGCATATCTGTCATATTCAGGAGCCCTGTATTAATCAGGGTTTCTAAATAGTAGAAACTGCATTTAAAACTGACGCGAGTGAATAGTAGTTTTATTAAAAAGTTATGTTTCATGTTGTGCATGCTGTTAGACACAAATAAGCAAATGAAAAAATAAATGTCAAAGCCTTACGATTTTAAACCAAACAAGAAAAAAGAAGGGTTCACCAAGGTCACTGTCTTGTTTTGGGAATTGTTAGAACAGATAGAACAAAAGACAGCTTGCTTCACATCAAAACTGCTGTCTACAGAGAGAATGAAGTATTGCATTAAAACAGAGATAAAAGACCAAAAAAACAGGATTGTTTCTCGAGGGAGTGAGCTTGTCTGGGTAATTTACATCACACTTCCTTTTGCTCTTTGCCAGGTTTTCTTGAACGAAAATTATGAGGTCAGAGTCAACATAAAAAAGAAAAGGAGCACAAAACGTTACGTGTGCACGTCATCTTCAGTGCAACAAACAGAGTTTTGGGCTCTGTTGAAAGATTAAACACATAAAAAGCAAGGACTTTAGGAAAAATACAACAGTGCCTATGAATCCTGATTCTGTTCCATGTGACCCTTTGTTTCACGACATAACTCAATAACGAAAAAGTGAGTATTTTAAGTCATGATTTCAGTTATTTACCTATGCCATTGTTAAAAAAAACAATTTTAAATACATGAGCAGCACAGTGTAAGATCTGGTGTCAGTGATGTATTTTTAATGTCACCATGGTCCCAAATGGTCTGAAAACCAGTAAAACAAAAGTTTAAAAGAGCTTCATCTGCCATTGGCAGCCTCAGTGATTTATTCATACAATGATGTTACCTTGAACACAACATTGTATAAAAAAATCATAAAAGTAAAAATTTTGCTTTAACTTTAAGCAAATAAGACATGAAAAGCCAACTATCTTAGCTTTGTCTTGTATTTATGTTGAACCCTTTAGGCGCCATAGTTTTTTCAGTAAAATATGAATTTTTTATATCACTATTTAAAGAGCTTGTATCTTAAATCTGGTTAGAGATAGAGGAATATTGTAAGTTAGAAAAATCTTCAGTATGAGCCAAATTTTGTGATAGGAACAAATTCACTCACATAATTAACATATTATGACGTCATCAGGTGGCAGTCATATTGGATTGCATCACATTTGCAATATTTTTTATGTTTTTGTCTCATTTTCTTAGTGTTGTTATTGTTTATGATGCATATATACATATTCCTATGTAGATATATATATATATATATATATATATATATATATATATATATATATATATATATATATAACTATATATGTGTATATATAATATTTATTACTTTATTGGTATTTTGTTATGTTTACTGCGTATCAATCAAGAACACTGTTTTTGGTGCTTCAGTATCATGAACACATTTCACTCATCCCTTCTTTGGTTTATTTTGTTTATAATTATATATATATATATATATATATATATATATATATATATATATATATATATATATATATAATCCTCAATCTCAGACTTTTCCAGAAGCCCCATGCAGAACTGAATGGCAATGAATGCTTTCATTTATTGGACAGTTACATCGTACCAGTCATTATATCTGAATCAATCACCAGCGGAGTTTTCACCGGCCCATCACCGCCACCCCCACCCTGTTACCAGTGTCACACTTTGCTGTGAATAGCAACTCCGGTCCTAGAGAAGCACTATCCAGCATGTTTTAGTTGTTTCCCTGCCTCAACACACCTGATTATAGTGCACAGGTGGTTAACAGGCTTCTGCAGAGCTGATGAGCTGATGAACAGGTGAATTAACTGTGTTGGAAAAGGGAAACAACTAAAACATGCTGGATAGCGGCTCTCCAGCACCAGGGTTGACTACGCCTGCGTTAGCACATACAGAGCCATTCAGATGCCAGACACTCACCTGTGACTTGAACACACCTGTCAGCTCAAGACAAGAGTGAATACCAACAACAGTATATGGAAGGGGATTGTAGTATTTTTCAGGGGCGGTACCAACCTCTATAACTGTGCTGCTTAGTCTACAACAGGAGTGTCAAACTACAGTCCCCAAGGGCCGATGCCCTACATGTTTTAGTCATTTGAATGCTCCAGTGCACCTGAATTCATGATTGAAATATCTGTTAAGTATCTTCAAGGTCTTTTGCAAATCACCAACAAACATTAAAGAAGAATGTAAAACATTTGGGACAGTGGCCCTCATAGGCTGGAGTTTGACCTCCCTGTTCCAGAGATGTGATTTTTGCACCTCATAGTAGAAACTTACCAATGAAGTAAGAATTTTAACCTATAATATTTGTTACAACAAAGAAACAATAAAACACTAATTTTTGTACTTTTTTGGTATGATATGTTGTCATTTATTTGGAAATTTCCTTGAAATGTATTTTACTAAAGCTTGTTGTGTTTATTTAGTGTTCTTATTAGGCTGCAGACTGAGAGATATGTTTACACTTATCTCAGAAAACTTTAGTAGCAATTTTAATATCTGGTTTCTTAGTCCTAATAGAAAATGACAGAACATTCTAGCATTTGGGTTATTTTTAAAGGCTATAATTTTGCCTTCTGTTCTTGCACCAAAAATGAGATTAGTCTTCTCAATAAATAAGAAGTCATGATTTATTGCAGAGACACTGTTTTAAAATATATTTTAGACTTTTTTTCATTGACTTTTGAGACTTTGCGAGGCCTTCCATTTTTTTGTCTAATAGTCTAGTTCAAACAGTACACTGAAATACAACAGATTTCAGGTACTAATTATGGTCAGCGGTTGATGGATTAAAGTGTTTTTGCATATTTTACATGATCAAAGATTTATCCATGTCTGGACCATATTTGCATCGAGTCTCTGTAGATTTGTAAACACACACACACACACACACACACACACACACACGCACATGCACGCGCACGCACACGCACGCACACACACACACACACACACACACACACACACACACACTGCCAGAGGACTTACACTAGGATTTACACACGATGATACACTTGCAGTGTCAAAAAGAGTCAAACACAGAAAAAGAAATTCCAAATGTTGAGATAGAATAAAGAAACAACTCATGCAAAGTGCCACAAAACCTCAGATTATTTGTCATTTGCAACCCAGAAGTAGTTCTTGCTCCAGGAGAGGGGCAGATAACCAAGTTACACAACGCGATCGACTCCAGTAAAGCAACCACTCTAATGTAAAAATAAAAACAAGTTTGTTTGTTTTAGTTGAATGAAGATGTTGCATAATGTTGCAATGCAGTGCAATAAAAAAATAAATGCTAATACTTTATTTTGTGGTAATCTTTCCATCTCAAGCGCTGGTTTACGACTGTGTGAAATTGGCAGTAAATGTGTTATTTTATGTCATCCAAATGATTGTTGCTAAACTGAATATTATGCACAAGAAGAGCCCCACCTGTACAGCAGTTCTTACACCTGTCTAAAACATATACAGAGTGCATTTCTTGGTGCATTTCAAACACAGAAAAGTTGTTCTTTACCTTGTTTGCTAACGTTTTGGGTACTTCCTGTAGCCATTCTCAGAGCTCTGATGATGTTGGTGGCATCCCTTCCTTCTCTGTTTATCTGCGGGCAGCAGATGATGTGTCCTCTACTACCCGCGCCCTCCTCGTCAATGACACAGTCCCATGCGTGATCCAATGTGTAGACTCCATCATCTCTGTTCATGGTTGTGTGTCCACACCTCCTTATTTCTATCCCATCCTTACTACATCTTTTATATTTGACCTTGTTTGGGGAAAGCATGCAGAGAAGGACAAAGTGAAATCCTGTGTTGAGATTTGAAGAAGCTTTGTTTGTAAGTTTATATTTCATATCTTATGTGGATCAGGATTTATGCATATATTGTGACTCCTAACTTTACATTTGAGTAAATTTAGAGATGATTGCTTTAGCCTCATACAGCTATGTGTAAACCTAGATATTAATGGCACAACAATAATATGTTAATGTTTTATTTACACTTTCACAAATTTGTTCTGGAAATATTGTTAGAAAGCATGTCAATGAAGATGAAGATAAACAAGTAAACAGCGTTCAACTTTACTTCCACGTCTGATTCATCATTTAATTCTTTCAATATTCCGGACATCTGTTTAGCTATCTGTCATACATGTGGTCCTACACGTAGTGACAGAATAATGAGAAAAGATAAAAATGTTTTATCAAAGAATAAAGCATGATATAATGCAAATCAAAGATTGTGAGTTTAAATTTACGGTGGATTACATTAAAAAAATACCCTTAAATAGTAAAGATGAACCCCCTGGAATGGACAATATTAATGTAAGATTGCTAAAATTGGTGGTTGATTTTATTTTATTGCCAGTTTCACATATAATTAACACAAGTCTTTTTCCAGTACAATGGAAGATGGCAAAAGTAATTCCATTAATTAAAAATAACCGAGAACCACTGTCTGGTAAAACTAGTCAGCCAATAAGTTTGTTACCAGCATTAAGCAAAATTTTGGAAAGAGTAGCATGTGAAAAAATACAAGACTATTTTATAGCAAATGGATTGAACACAATTTATCAACATGCATATAAGGCAGGTCACTCCACTACTACTACTACTACTACTACTACTACTACTACTACTACTACTACTACTACTAACTAAAAAGTTAGTTGGTACTATACTTTTACTATACTATATTTTTAGATTGAGTGCAGCTTTTGATGTGATCAATCATAAAATCTTCTAAAATGAATTAGAATGTTATAGATTTCAGTTTTGTGCTATTAAAAAGAGAGAGAAAAAGTGCTTGGATTGATCAAAACATTTACAGAGCTGAGAAATGTTGGAAGTCAACTAGATTAGAAAGTCACAGGCTCTACTGATAATATCTCTGAATGAGACGGTGAAAACTTCCAGGGCCACTTACTTTGCTCAGCTGATTGCTCTAAAGTTACAAAAATAACTCTAAAGTACTGTTTGACACCATAAACCAGATTGTTTCACCTCACGCCCCTTTCATGCCGGTTTACTCAAGGTCTGACTGTAACAACTTTCTAGCATTCTTTGAGGATAAAATCAGAAATATCAGGGCAAGTTTTTCACCCTCCATCTACTTCCTTCCCTCCCATCCAACCCCCTCCCTCTCAATCATAGTCTGTCTTTACTCTTGTAGATTTCCAGGACATTTGCCTTGTTCAGAAACACATGAAACCAACCTCATGCCCTGCTGATTTAATTCCTAGTACCTTGTTAATGTTTGACCAAATTGGCCCAAGCATTGTAGATTTTATTCATTTATCCCTACAATCTGGCCCTTTATCTCTAAAATATTGGAAAATGTTGTAGCAGATCAACTGATTACTTTTCTGGAACTACACAACAGTTTTGATAAATTCCAGTCTGGTTTTTTTTAAAAAGCATTCAACAGAAACAGCTTTGCTTAAAGTTTCCAGTGACATGGTGGCTGCAGACAACGAGGAATCCACAGTGTTAGTATTGTTAGATCTTTTCTATAGCTTCTGACACTGTTGATCACAGCACCTTAATTAACATACTTTGTGACTCGGTGGGGATCTCTGGAACTGTTCTAGACTGGTTTAGATCATACCTATTTAACAGAAGTTATAGTGTCTGTTTAAACCAGATCATCTCAGATTCTACTGATCTGTTCTGTGGGGTACCCCAAGGCCTTGTTTTGGGTCCACTGTTGTTGCTGCTGTACATACACCCTCTTGGACAGATACTTGATTCTTTTCATAATGTCTCTTATCACCTATATGCAGATGATATTCAGCTCTACTGCTCCTTTAAGGATTCTGAGTTCTATAAACTGTCTGAATTACTAGAGCGTCTATCAGCTATCACCAGCTGGCTAGAAAAAAACTTCCTTCAGTTAAACTCTGAAAAGACTGAATGTCTGATCATTGCCCCTGAGGCCATGGCTCCCCTTATTAGTCTAAAATGTGGTCATTTATCCTCTGCCGTCAAGACAAACTTTAGGAATTTGGGTGTTATTTTTGACCAATCAATGTCTCTTGAAGTTCACTCAAAAACGTTGGTCCGAAACTGTTTTTATCATTTAAGAAATATCTCCAAACTACGAAGGTTGGTATCAAAACATGAACTTGAATGGTTATCCATGCCTTTATCTCCTCCCGTCTAGATTACTGTAACACACTTTTCACATGCTTTAACAAAAAAGCCCTTGACCGCCTTCAGTTGGTCAAGAACTCTGCAGCAAGGCTCCTAACTGGAGCAAACAGAAGAGCTCACATCACTCCTATTCTAATGTCTCTCCACTGGTTACCTATTAGCTTTAGAGTTAATTTTAGAATCCTGATTATAACTTTCAATGCTCTACATGGTCAAGCTCGTCCCTATATTACTGAACTGTTAAAGCCTTATGCTCCAACCCGAGCCCTCAGGTCTGTACACCAGAACCTTCTAGAAGTTCCAAAGTCCAGATATAAATGTCGAGGTGATCACTTCTTCCAGACTGTTGCACCCCGACTCTGGAATGATCTCCCTTTATCCTTATGCAGCATTGACAATCTGGACACTTTTCAAAAACAGCTAAAGGCCCTTTTATTTAAAGCTGCTTTTACCTACATATTTTATTTTCTTATTTTTAACTCAAATTTTTAATCTTTCATCTGTTTATGAAATTTTATAATATTATGGCTATTTTTTCTGATGTTAATCTGATTCTGTTTTGAGAACATTTTGATTTCATGATCTCAATCTATTCTGCTTTGAGATCATTATGATTTTTATAACTTTGTTTTATTTTTTTTTTCGATCAATGTGAAGCACTGTGTGATCATACGTTTGTGATAAGCGCTATATAAATAAAACTTACTTACATTAAGTGGACAGAAAGTTATTTAGCAAATCGAAAATTCACCTTCTATTTTAACTGCAGTTATTCTGAAAAGAATCAGGTAGATTATGGAGTGCCACAGGGCAGTTGTTTGGCCCCTCTATTGTTTTCTATCTTTATTAATGACTTACCTTTAATTTTAAAACATGCAACCATGGCTATATATGCAGATGACACTACATTATTTGTATCAACACAAACAGAAGGCCAATTGAATGAAATTTTTAAAAAGGAGTTGGCTTTAGTCACACAATGAATTAGAATGAACAAACTAGTAATTAGTGCAGAAAAATAAGTAAAATATTTGTTATGAAAATGGAACAGACCTCAGGAAGGAAAGCTCCACACTATGGTGGGAGCTAATGAGGTTCTCAATAAAAAAATAAAAAAAATGACAAGGCAAAGGTTCTGTCTGAACCCAAAACCTTACACTGACCTTTAGCAAAATGTTGCATGCTTTTTTTTATTTTTTATTTTTTTTCCTAGGGCACTGAGAGTGCTTAAAAAGAGAAAAGTGTGAAATTGTTAATGCCTGTCTGAGTAAAGTGTATAGCGAGTTAATTTACTGCCTTAAAACATCTATATTTATTGTAAAAAACTAAAGCTGGCTACTTCACAGTCACGGGTGTTAAACGTTTAGATCGTCTGACATTTTCTGTGGTACGTTCTCAATCTGCTTCGTGTATGTCACTAAATGTGTTCGGCTCTTGTTTTATTTCTTTGAGGCAGAATGGCGGTGCTGTTGACAAGGTTAAAAGAAGCTGAGTCCTGACTAGTCACAGGCTTGCGGCTTTGCTTTTGACAGATAGCTAGAAAAGTGGGCTCTACTCCATCTTTCCTTGCGTGCCTGTTGCAGAGACCTTGCGACGGTAGATAATGTAGTTGTGTGTCTCCATACCAGGACAGATGAAGAAGTATAAACTAGCCTTAACCCCTCCTTTTAATTGAACCTAAAAGTGTGTTTATGTTTATTTATTTGGCAGATGCTTTTATCCAAAGTGGCGTGCAATTACTAACCTATAGGGCATGTTGTAATCTGGTGAGGAATCCGGTCTCCACGGAGGAAACCCATGCATGCATGGGGAGAACATGCAACTTACTTTGCAGCAATTAGCTGCCATTATAGTGGATGGGTTCTTATCCACTGACTGCAAGGCATCACATTTTGGATGCTGTTACAACCCCAACATGTGCTGTCAAAATGTGAAGGAGGGGGTATGGGGTTAGACCCGTGCCAAAACCCGTGCACGCGGCAGGTCCACATCGCACGTGTGAACGGGACTCGCGAGTGAAAATATACATGGCAAGAGGTCATTTGTGCACTGAGAGGGAGCAAACTGTGTCTGTGAGTGCACAAGGATGTGCACAAGTGACAAACCTGCGTGCGCGCGTTGCCAATGACCACACGGCAGAGGAAAACGTGCGCGCTTGGCAGCCTCTCTGCGCGCTCGGTTTCTGACTCCGCTCGCTCGGCTGTTAAGGGGTTTTGGCACTCTGGAGGCGTGGCCTGTGGCAGATCTTCTCTGTCCTCTGATTGGTTAGTTTTGCCCGCACTTTACCCTCTACCTCATTGGCCCATTGGCTTCCTGTCGGACCAAAATGATGGGAGCTATATAAAAAAATCTGATATTCAGTAGTTGTTGTCATAGCTCAGCTGGTAGAGCGGGTGACTCTTCCCCCGGAGGATCCAGGTTCGAGTCCGGGCAAGGAAAATAGAGTAGGTGTTATGCTATTTTTTCCTGATTTTCCGATGTGAACTTCTATACTTGTCTTTTTAAGCTGAGAACCATCAAGCTGGGAAAAATCTGTCATTGTTACCAACCAAGCAACGGTTCCTTCAGAATAAAAGCTGAACTTGCTGACCCAAGGAGGGTCTCTTTTTGACGCTGTGAAACACCTGTCGCTTTTTACCTGGAGACAATCCACGGACTAGTTTGTCGTGCTGTGACGCTGTACCATTGGCTCCAGTACCGGAAGGAAGGTCAGAGGACCTGGGCATTCTGGATCCATCGTGGAGGTCTCAATGAGGGTATGTGGATGCAACAAAAATGGCATCTCATGTGTTTATGACTACGGGTCTCAAACTCTGATCAGTTAGGAGCAAAGCATCATCTCCCATTCAGACTTGCTTCGCCGGATGCGAGGGTTCTGAATTTGACATCATTCACACACACCATTCACCTCACACTTCATTCAAACAGAACATCCATCAATAGAGAGTTAGTTGTGTTAAATTGTTTAAAATTATTCAGTAATAAATTTACTTAAATGTTGAAAATCTCTCTCTCTTCTCTTGTCTCTCAGTTAATGCAAAGTGTTATTTTAAAGTCCCTGTAATAAAAAGATCCAATCTTCTGATTTAAATAACCCAGTGTCCATAAGATGGAATTCACACTAGATATGGATTTTTAATGTCTTATGGTCCTTAATTAAATGTTATTAAAACCGATCATTACACAGGTCAATGCGGCCATCAACAAGATGGCTGTTGCCACTTTGCTTTCTGTTGTTGTTTTTTTCATGTAGAAAACTGTGTGTTTTTCTCCTATAGGTCCTAAAGGTCAAAGAACATTATTGCTGTTCCCTCTCTGCATCTTAATCGATTTGTTCAATTTGTAATCGTTACATTGATAATTACTTTCAACTTTGTACATTGATAATTACTTTCAACTTTGCATTGCTTCCGCTCTCACCAGCTTTACTTGCATTAGCGTGTGTGTTGCTCACCCTCAAAACAGAGTCTTACAGCGAGGACGTGCCGGCAGCAACACAGAAGATGAAATTATGTATATTAATCAAATTAATTGTATACCAGTGTGTGCATCATCATGTCTGTGTGTGTGAGTGTGCATGTAGCGTGTGTGTGTGTGTGTGTGTGTGTGTGTGTGTGTGTGTGTGTGTGTGTGTGTGTGTGTGTGTGTGTGTGTGTGTGTGTGTGTGTGTGTCAATGTGTAGAAGTTCATTGTGAGGTCAGGTTCTCTGACAGTGGGCTTTTCGATACTCATTTAAATGCATCACTAATTATCACTCTGATAATCACAGACACACTGAAACAGGGAAAGATGGTGTGAATGTGCACATGTTGCTGCACTTATTTGTCTTTGGCAATGCAATACATAAATGAAATGAGAAGAAAAGGACAAGGACGCTGGTAATGCATCACTGGATGACTTGATGGAAGATCAATGAGCAGCTTCAGAAGTGGAACTTCACCGATTCAATGGAGCAGGTGTTTATCAGTAGAAACAAGGACTTCTATGTATTAACTTTGCTTTATGCATGTTTCATTAAACAGCCAACAAAAGGCATCCAGAAGTGCAGAACAGTTTTTCATCAGTATATTAAAGTCTTAATGCTTTTTCTATTTAAAATTGCCTGTCAACAATTTTTACTGTATGTAGCATGAAATAAAGTTGGCTCAGTTGGTTTCAAAAGTTAGCCTTTGTATAATGATAAATACATTTATAGAAATTTGATGTTAAAATTCCACAGATGCTGTAGGAACTGAATTTAAACACAAATGTAATTTTGGCAGGAACATTGCATTTCTCATTCACACTTATGCATTTATTCATGGAGCCAGATCTGCTGTAATCCTTTTTCCATTCAAGATGCACCTGATTTGTTATTGGATGTGCAATAGCAGCAGGTGAGAGATGCAGATAAATAGGCAGGGTGGGTTTTCGTACCTAAAAAATTACTTTGTGAAGCGCTGATTGAACGTAATGCATGATCAACGTTCCATAGTAAATTAGCTATCGAAATAGAAGCCATTTGTTGGCATCTCTTTTTAGTCACGAAGACCATCAGATCCAGCTGTCTGAAGGAATATCAAGCCCTACTACTAACCGCTGTCACGGTCTGCCCTGATCATTCCTAATAACAATCAATATGCTGCAGTTGTCCCAGGTTTGTGTTCACAGGTGGGCGTGTCGGAGAGCCAGCTGTGCCTGAGCTCCCTGATCAGAGGGCCAGGGGTATTTAAGGAGCGGTGTGACACAACTCCAGTGCCAGTTGATACTCTCACCTTGGGTAACTACTAGCCAGCCACAGTCTTATTCTGCCTGCTCCAGCTTTAATCTTTTGTTTGCTTGTTCCAGTCTCAGTCTTCATCTGCCTGTTGTCGAGTCCTGAAAGTTCCTGCTCGTTTGTCCTCAGAACGAACCTACCGTCGCCTGGAGTTGTCTACCAACATCACGTCGCTCAAGATCCCCTGGCCTACTCTCTCCACCGTCCGACTGTTGTCCTGCCTGCCTCACTGCCAGCCTTCGAGCCTGCCTCTCAGCCAGCCTCACTGTCTGCCTCCCAACCTGCCTCCCAGTCTTGTCCTGGATCTGAACTCCCGCCATTCATCCGTTCCCACCTGGTCCCAAAGACCCAGCCCATCCTGGTCATCAACTGTAAGAATAACCTCCAAAAACAAATCATATTCTTGTTTCTCTGGTTCCGGGTTTATCTTATATCTGTCTGCTTCTTGTTTTTAGATTCTGGTTCATCCTGTTCCCATTTGGAGCAGCACCCTTAGTTTACTCACCATTCTTAATAAAAATTATTATATTATTTTTACTTACCCAATCTCCGTAGTGTGATTCTTTCATGTCTTTGGTAAAACATCTTCCCATAAACATGACAAACTGCATCCCAAGGCCAAGGAGGATATGAATAATCCCTCCAATGAGGGCCAGGGTCTACTCATATAAACAAGCATGGATTAAAAAAGTATTAAGGCAACTAATTAAATCCTCTTAATTTTTACAAATTTTTTTGTCACCATAGAGTAACCACACTTAAAGTGAATGTCCACTACTAATACGTTATCTTGTTTGGTAAATAAAGGGCAAGCAGTTCAAAAATCACTGGTTAATATGGAACTCATAAATCAACAATAATAATATATCAGAATTAATTCAGTCATCTTGTTTATACTAACATTCATTCTTGAGAGCTAAAACCTTTCATTTTGTTAGAAATCTTTCTTTAGGTGGATGGAGAGAAAAAGCTAGTAACATCCTGATCAAGGATGTACTTCTTCCTGCAGGTCCAGGTAAAAGATACAGTAGAAGTTCTAGATGATTCTGATTTTGGACAATTGTCAGTTGTAATTGCCTTAAATAGAGCACATTTGATCAGTGGATGTACCACCAATATCCATTCATTGGTACTCTGTATTGTGGATCAGCCTTTGTGCTTCCTTTGAAGTGACACAATACTAGCCTGGCAAGCCAGACTAAATAAATGTATTATTTAGTCTGGCCATGCTCCATTGACGGCTCTCGGTTGTGGGGCGGGATCTACCATTGTCTTTCAAATGATCTCTGCATTCCACTGGACAATGAATGTGACATACTCTTGTTTCACTCTGTTGCATCATCCCACCCACCAGGCATATAGAGTGCCCTGATTGGCCCACAAAGTGGATAAAGCTCTGTGATTTGTTCACTAAGCAGATAGAGCACTATGATTGGCCCACCATTATGGACCAATCACAGCTCTTTATGTGTTTGAAACCCCTCTAGAGAGCTGTGATTGGCTAGCCAGAGTCCTGGTAGGAGCTGTTGAGGTTCCAATCAGTGTTGCCAGATGTACGATAATTATCGTATTTGTACCATAATTTTGGGCTCTGTACGATGTACGATCAATAGTTTCAAAAATCCTCAAATGTACGATAATTTCACATTGCATCTAGTAACACCGTCTTTTGCTGTGGCTTTCCCAAGTCAATTACATCATTTTAAACTGTTCTGAAGTCAGATTTCACCTCAGTGCTTACAGGTTTATGCTATTGTGTCCATTACAAAAACTGACTCTGGGTCTGTACAATAAATAGCCCAATCACATCGATAGGGCCTACTCTCGCGAGAAACTGTAAGGTTATATAATGTGGCCAATTCCTCACTCCAATATATATTTAGTCGTTTATAGAACGTTGTTGTCAAATTTATAATGTACGATAATTTGTACTGAAAAACGATAATTTAGGCCTCTCTGTACGATATTGTGGGATTTTGGATCTGGCAACACTGGTTCCAATGGAGCATGCCTAGACCATTCTTTGCAAAGCAAGAATTTGGTCTAGTTCACTAGGCTAACACAATACAACATTTGGGATCCTTTTATAAGTAGGGATGTATTTTATGCTCTTTCCAGGTTGAATGAAAACACGTCTTTTAAATTATTGTGTAATTTCAGTTCCTTTTTTTTCTTTCCATGTATTCTCTTTTTACAATGTATGTAGTATTTCTTTTTGACAGGACAATCAGATGGATCAATAACACAAAATCAACCAAGTTAGTGACCACATGTGAGTTTTTGTTTCTATAGTGATATGGAACGTATTCAATTTTTAGAATAATTTCCCAACAAGCCAGGCTGATAAATAGCAAGAGAGGAAAATGTTTTCTGAAAATGTAGAGTGGTTGAAAAGAATAGAATGATATAGATAGGTAGATTAAAATACATTTGATTTGGGGTTGCTTTTAGAAGGAGGTTTGGGGGTGGAGAAGACAAAAGAGGAAGAAGAAGAAAGATGAGGGGCTGCTGGCATGGCTGAGGGATAAAAATCTGTTGTTCTTTTTTATTTGCAGGATCATTGAATTGAACCTGTAGCAATCTGCTGTTGATTTCAGGAGTCTTTTAATCCATCCATCCATCTTTATCAATCTGACTTTTGGTTTTTGTCTCCGACATGAATCCATGTTTGTTTTAATTGTTATTTGATCTTATTTTGTCTGCTGGTGGTCGGAGGGACCGGTGGCGCCAGTGCTCTGCAGCCTCGCCTCTGTCAGTGTGCTCCAGGACCATGAAATTCCTCTTATGAAGGTGAAGCTCCTTCATTAACTGGGGTGTGTGTTTGGGATCATTGTCATGCTGAAAGTTCCTGCCACGTTTCATCTCCAATGCCCTTGCTGATAGAAGGAGGCTTTCACTCAGAATCAGACGATACATGGCCCTTCATTCTTTCCTTTACATGGATAAGTTGCCTTGGTCCCTTTGCAGAAAAACAGCCCCAAAGCATGATGTTTCCACCCCCATGTGACTGCTTGAGGTTGTGGGCAGGTGTCTTGTATACTGATAACGAGTTTCAACAGGTGCCATTGTAGGAGCCAAAAAGCAGTGTTCTGTGTACGTGCATTTTTGACAAGATGTTTATCAGCCCAGCATCCTGTGCACGTGCACTTTTAACATCTTGATTGTCCAGCTGCTGCGTACGTGCTCAACAACATGTTGTTCAGTCCAGCTTATGTAACTTCCAGTAAGTATTGGCTTACTTTGACCATATTGGGTAATAAAACAGCATCCCATCATTTCCCGAAATCATGAGGGTGGGGGCCAGAAGAGTATAACCGATGCTGCGTGGTGTAGGAGAGAGGGCTTTTGCAGCAGGTTTCCAGCCGAGGCATTTAGTTCGAGGCTGAAGGCTGTCCCCATGAAGTGTTGGTGATGTATTGCTGAATTGTACAAATAAAGCCCCACGCTGAGATTGGATAAACTGTCTCTCTCTTGTTTTTGATAAGGAAAAAGAACCACACCATTAATACAGGTAACAAGTGAAGGACAGAGGAGCCTCTCACAGAAGAAGTTACTTGTCTGTGAGAGCCAGATTTACTTGTCTGTGGCATAACAAATATTTATTTTTCATTATAATTTGGTAAGAAATTATTAAAATTTAGACAATTTTATTTCTGTATATTTTTCTCATTTTGTCTCTCGTAATTGAGGTAAACCTATGGTAAAAATGACAGGCCTCTCTCATCCTGGAAAACCTGCACAATTGGAGATTGACTGAATAATTTTTTGCCCCACTGTAAGTAAAATTAGAAACAGAGCTGCTTGTGAAAAAGTTTAGCAAATAACAATGATAACACTAATAATGAACATCTGAAATCATAAAGTTTTAAAACACACAAAAAATTAACAAAATCCCTCAATTAACATAATCCCAGTTAGAAGAAAAAAGGAACTCAAAACCAAAATATATCAGCCACACAAATGGCAGTCATGGTAGTCAGGTACCTGTAGAGTTTGGGAATGGAACGTGGATGGAACATCCTTCCTGAGGTCCTGACTTAACCTGTTGGCCACTGGTTCAGTTAGGACAGGCTGTTCCTGGCAGAGAGGCCAGTGCAAACACATTAGCTAGTTTGTCACAAATGCACAAATGGGAAGACATCCCTTAGCAGCACGTGACCAAACTATTGACCAGCCATCACATGCTTTAGGTTGTTGTGGCTACAGGCCTGCCTGGAGGAGATAGAAAGTGTGGGAAGTCTAAGCCCATCTAGTCCATCGGTTCCCTACTGTCACAAAAGATGAAAGTGAGTTTATGGAGCGCTAAGTTATTTTCTGATCGCGTTTGATATGTGCAATGGATTTAACACATGATGTCCGTGAGTTTTAAAGACACTTTGAAGCAGAGAAATCGATGATTTTTGACAGGCAGCAAAAGTTGTTTTAGGTTTTGTGTAAAAAGATGTAGAAGACTCCAAAAGAAAATCTCACCAAATTTACATCATCAACAAGACAAGGAGAAGAAAAAGCAAAAGAAGGAGCAATAAACATGGAGAAACCACCATTAATCTGGCCATGTGGTAAGTAGCAGCTACACTGGGGTAAAAGAGATTCTGGCATCATATATGTGATGTCTGGCTTGTAGTCATTTTAATTGTAAATTTTTACAAGCTAGCACATCTCAAAATATGTGACAGACGACACACATTATCATCTTCATCATTTAAATTGAAGTACAGCATATGTGTGATTCAGGGCGTAAGGCAAAGTGAACTTTTATAGCCCTGTTCACTTACATTTTTTTTTTTTTGGTTAGTGACCCGTGAGGTAGTGGAGGAGACATAGGTTCCATGTGACTCACAACCTTTTTTCCATTAAATGTGTGGTTCACTCCTTTTATCAATACATTTGCAGAGGTGGTAGGAAAGAATGCCTTGTAAGCAGTGTTGGGAGTAACAGCGTTTAAGTATAACAGAGTTATTAACGGGATTACTTTTTAGGTAACGGAGCAATTTAATTAATTACTTTTCCCACTGTCGCAACGCCATTACGTTACTGGGCATGTAAATAGGAGCGTTACGCTGTTACTATGATGTGGCTGGATGAAGCACAGTGGTTGCCACCAGTGATGCGCTCACGAAACGACTCTTGAGCCAACCGGAGCCGGAGTCGGAGGACGTTTGTCTAAGGAGAGTGATCTGAAATTCATGCTTGGTGTGTATTGATTTTCCTCTCCACTTTGCAAAGTCAAAATTGATTGTTTATAATTGTTTTGGTGTTGATTGGTTATTACTATAACCCCCTGTGCATTAAACTTTCCCTAAGGTAACCCTGGATTGATAAAAATTACCAAACAATACCGTGCCGTACTCAAGCTTGGAGGACTGATTACTGCTTTTATCAGTTTTATTTACACACATGCCACATACACGCTAAGAACAAGAAAGAAATGGTGATCGGACATGGCAACACCTCTCCTGCACTCCTCATTACGACAAAGAAAGTTTTACTACATGGGTCTTCATTCCCATGAAGGTCCAGACACCTGGGACACACTTTTGACCTTTCACATAAGCCCTTCGTTCTGACAGGTTGGCTTTTTTGAATGTTGTGCAGTGGTATAAATGCTCGGCATGACCCCCCTCACCACATATGCTGCAAAAACTCTGCGACGGCTCACCTTTCTTTTCGCTTGCAGTAGTCTTGGTGAATGAACATCTTACCGGCTTCCACTCAGTCCTTTCTTTTGGCTTCTCACAGAATTTTAGATTGGCAGCTCTGCCAGGGTAAGATTGATTGGAAGCCTCCAACTGTTCTAGTTCAACCAGAACTGTTTTCTGATCTCTTAGGAATTGCCAGAGTTTGTCAAATCGTTTCCGTGGATTAACATTGTTGACACTATCACACCGTTATAAGAGCCATCTTTCCTTCATGCTGTCTGGCAGCTTATTCTCAAGTGACCAGATCACTAACTGATTTCTTATGGCGTCTTCACAACCTAGGTCTATTAAGTCCAACAATGCTCTCTCCACAGCTTGGATCAACTGCAAAGCCTCTCTTGGTTGATTGCTATGCACGCTTGGTATTTCCTGCAGCTCCAGTACAATGTCATCTGCTATTTGCATCGTCAGGAGCATCAAGGTCTTCCACCATTTTGGAGATGCCAAAGGCAAGAAGGGCAATGTTATTTCCTGCAGCGCCGGTCTGGAAGGCCCACTGGTGTGCACGATCGGTGAGTTGTGCCAGGAGCTGGTCATGTTTGGAAGCGGGAACTGCTCACTGGCCAGTGAGGTGGTTCTTGGCGCCAAACAGCGAGGCCAGGTCTGGCTCCAGTGGAGGAACGATTGGACAGTCCTGGTAGGAAAAGCCCTCGACTTTGGTTATGGGTGCATATGTGGAGAGTGGTGCTTTGAGCTTAGCAGGCTTGGAGAAGGCGGCGGAACAGCATTTCATGGCAGCGGGGAAGCGCAGCCAGATGGGGTCTGGACAGCGTGTTTGTGTAGCTCCAAAACTTCCCGCCAAATAATCCGCTTCAGGTGGAGCCGGTTCTTGGATGGCTAGCCCCTTGCAGACTGCAGCCGCGGAGATGACTGCTCCTGGAGCAGTGCTCTGATTGCTGGCAGGGAGGAGCGTGAAGGTGCTGGAGCCCAGGAACCTGCTGAGGGAGGCTCGTCGACCTCCATGTTTTCCAGGAGGGAAGAAGGGTTATGGAAGCCAGCCTCATCGTATTCCTCAAGGTCGTTGTCATCTTCCAGTCGGTTGGAGCCAGCAGGCTCCTAACTGACATTGAAGAACTGTAAGGCTTTGTCCAGCGAGTACGTGTCAGCCACCGGAAATTCCTCGGCGGCGGCGGAGGTGAAGTACTGACCCGGCAGTTTTTTTCAGCTACGGGCAGTGCAGCACAAAATGGGCATGAGACCTGAACGGTCAAGGCCAGGCCAGCGTGATGAGCCCCGAGACAGACCTCACATTTGGCGTGAAGGTCGCTGCTGGAGATGAAGCCCGTCTGGCAGGCCGGGAAGGTCCGGGACGGTCCTGACGTCACTGGACATGGTTGGTGAGTAGAATAATTTGCTCTTGGATAATGCTCTTTAATGGTAGCTCTTAAGCTTGGCTTGAAGAGATAGCGAAGGCGAACAGTGGAGTTGCTCCACTTACATACCCATGGGGGTGCCCACCATTGGTGGGCGTACATTTAAGCTCTTCATGATTGGCTGATGCTGGGATCACCCTTCCAATAGCAGCTAGCTTAAGGGCTAAGACTAGACAAAATAGAACAGTGATGTCAGCATCCTAGCAAGGGGACACAAATTTCAACATTAAACCCCTTTCTGTCACATTGTTGCTCCCCTGTGCCTTGGGTTTTACCTTAATTGTGTCCACCTACCTCTTGTTACCTGATTACCCATCCCAGTGTGTATGTAAGCCTTGTGTGTTGCTTGTGGGTTTGTCGGTTCATACTCATTACATGTCAGTTTGTGTTCACATCTGTGTACCTTGTCCCTGACCGTTAAAGAGGAACCAAATGTCCATTGCTGTCTTGCCTGAGTTGATTTACCTGCCTGAAGGATCCGCTCTTCCTCCAGGGCGCCTCCAGAAAATTTAGATAAGGGTGGCCAGACGGGGCCAAACACATTTTCGGGGTTGCACACCAAATTGGTCCTTGTGATAACTCTGGGAGAGTTTAGCCTGTGTAGATGCGTTGCATTGCTCCTTCATTCGTTTTTCTTAAAAAAACAAAAACAAACAAAAAAAAAACCAGTATGTATCTAAAATGTTTCAGTTATTTAAATTTTTATTTTAAAATGTATATTTTTAGTTTAATTTTCCTGTTGCTGTGTTTACAAACAACTGTGGTGGTAAAAACATTTAAAATCGTGAGCAGCAGAAACATAAGTATTTTTTTAATTCTGATTTTTTCTTTACTCATTAATTGTAATATTTAAATTTCATTTTGCAATTATGTTTAGAATAAACAAGATCAATTTATGGTTCGAGTGAACATTAATATGATTTATTAACACTGACTTTTCCTGGGGAGGCCAGCAATTTCCCAGGGGTGGCCATGGCCCCCCCTGGCCACCTCTTGGGGGCGCCAATACCCTCACCTTCCCTCCACAAAGTGACACTATCCTCCACTCCCTTTGCTGCTCCAATGAGATATGATGATTCAGTACAAACTCACATACTGATGCATACATGGCAAAGCACAAGACTTTATCAGGGACCTCATCAGATTTCCTACAATGAGACCTCTTCTCCAGTAATAATCACTCCAAGGACCCAGCTGCACACCATTGGAGACCGAGTAACACCCTTGTGTCATTTGCAACCACCACAGACTGAGAAGTGAATCTCGCTATGAAATTTCCCTAAATGTTGTGCTACAAGTGGTTGAATTTATGTAACTACAGTAAAATAGTACATCCTTAAGTCTTCAAAAAATGATCAGGTCATCTTTCTTTATTGTTGTTGTGCCAGACTAACCTTTGCTGCAAGATAAGCAGTTTGCCAACAGATGTGCTTAATTTCTACTCAGCCGTTCGGTCACTGACTATCAACCAATCAGCCTACTTCTACTTCAGAGTATTTATCACACCTAAAAAACTGTTTGATTACACTTTAGCGTGACCAATTACTACGAGGGTTACACACACAACACTGCACATTCCAGCTGGAGAGGAGCGTGCTCCCTCTGCCACTGCTGCTGTCCTCTCCTCTACAGATGTGCAGCCCCAAAACATGCAGATGTGCATGTCCCAGCACACCGCCAAAAACAGATTCAAACTTTTCTAATTTAATTAAGGTTTTAAATCAAAGTCAACATCCATCAGAGGGATTCAGTTGTCGGGGTAATCTTTGCTACATATAGATGTGTGTCCTGTCAGTCAGTTATGGATTCAGCTCTTTCATTGGGCTACACACACACACACACACACACACACACACACACACATACATACACACACACACACACACACACACACACACACACACACACACACACACACACACACACACACACACACACACACACACACACACACACACGTATGCATACAAGCTGGCTGCAGGAAACAACACACATAATAATAGCAAGTGATGATTTATATGGGAATGTATGAACTGGCGTGCACACACACTATCTCTCAACCATAAATGTTTACCTAGCTCTAGGCTGTTATTCCTTATGTTCCCTGACTTCTTTTGGGTTTACTTGTGTAAACTTGTCAACATTAGTAAGGTTTTTCTTTTTGAAAGGAATAAATCAGTGTTTTTTTTCTGTCTTGCAGCACATTTTTAATATATTTTAATATAATTTTCAGACTTTTTTGCTATTTTTCCATGCAAAAAACATAATTTGTCATTTCCTTCTTGAACAGGTCACTCAACTCTGCAGCACAACATAGTTTAAATAAAGAGAACAAGGTAACCACTGACACTTGTCTCTTTCACAGGGGTCCATTACTTAATTTTAGCTATTTTCTAACGCTGGTATCTTTATTAAGATTTGTGACAGACACTGACAAGTTATTTTTGTTAGCTTCTTTCTGGTCCTGCTTTTGTCTGCCATTTGACAGATTGAAAAAAGCAGACTTGTCTGCTTGTTATTCGTCAGTTCTGTCAAACAGTGAAACATTTTTCAGAGATGCAGAGTTAAATCTTTACAAGCAAATCCATGTTAGGTTTTGACACAAATGTGACCTCTCGGAGGTTTTTTCCCCCAACTCTTTTAGAAAATGGATGAATCATGTCAGCTTTTTTAATGATTTATCTGCTTGCTAGTAAAGATTAATCACAGAATTATCATACAACTTTAAATGTCTGTACAAGCTAAACATGTTTTCCTTCTCACAAAAAGCATCTTGTGACACTGCATAGATAAAGAGCAGGCCTAAACTATTGCAAAAAACAATAACCAGTTATTTATTTGTATTACTGTTTTAGTTTTTGATTAAAACCTTTGTTTTCTCAGTTTCACTCCAATAAGCTCAGTTGGAAAGTTTTGTTTACAAATCTTCCAAAACTCTTGGTTTATTATTCTTGTTCCTATTGTATGACCTTTACAGCATAATAGAAATTATGTAAAAATATTCTTTAACTGTATTTCTGCATTGACCCCACCGACCCAGTCTGAGCAGAATATTTATAATATGCTGAAACAAATATTTAACTCATTTTTAGGGCTGAAATGTTTTAAGCAGAATTACATAAAACCTGTTTTGTTAAATAAGGTTAAAGCAAAAATAATTGGCGTGTATACTGAACTTCAGAGTAATTTTTGTCACGAACAGAACTCAGAAGACCCGTGAAGACGCCAAACACAGTAAAAATAGATACATTTTGCCAAACCATTTACTCTCTTCTGCCTTTTTAAAAATATTTTTTGCTTTTCAGAATCTTTTGGATGGCTTCACTTCATTTGTGTACAACTTTTACATCTTCTTTTTATTTACATCAAATGTGGGGTTGGACATTGAGCATCGATTGGAAAAAAGACTGTCAGTTTTTCCTGGAATCATTAAAAGTTTTTAATTTCAATTTCTAGTTTTGATTCCTAGTATACCGACCTGAAGAAGAATCTGCGGTCGATTTCTGTGAAAAAAACGTGATCTGCAAATTCTGATTATATGTAAACAAACACATCTGCTGAACTTTTCTCTCCTGGATGTAAAGTTTAATTCCTGTAGCGAAAAATACAGAAGCTCATTAAAACACGTCAACACAGTGGATTTTTCCTCCACCTGAACCAATCCTCATGTAACCCTCTGATCTCTATTAAGGTAGTGTGACTCAGGGTTGCGAATGACCACAGTCACCAATTCTTGTCATGTGTCTTTGCCTATGTATGTCTGATCTCTGAATTGTGTATACTGAAACTCTAATTTCCATCTGGGATTAATAATCTTAGAATTTGAATTGAATTGAATTAAGAGAAGTTTTAAAGAAAAAACTCCAGGCAATGTGAGGTGAGTTTGTCTCACTGCAGAAATAAAAACACACATGGAGCATCAACAGTCAAACGCAGCCGCTGACCAACACTCATCTGTGTGAGCGTGAGTGTCAGAAGGCTGAACAATAACCTGTCAAAAAATTAAAGTCATCATGCTAGATTAGCCTTGGTGGGCCACACCGGGTTATGGCCATAGGAGCCGATAGGGATAATAAATGAATATAATAAAAAGATCTCACAACATGTAAAGTTATTAGATCTTTTTATTTTTTTTAATCTATGTATTCTTTTGCGAGTTTTAATGTTTTAAATGTGTAACCCCCAAATTCCACTACCTCCGCTCCGGTCCGCCCCCGCCTTCCGCAGCCGCTCGCTTCCGAACTCAATTTTTACTGGTACCCGCTCTACAACGGCTCCGCTCCGGTGCGGAGACCTGAGGGGGGCAAACAAGCATGCGCGGGATTTTCGAGATCTTGCGATACAGTCCGAGCAATAAACGCGGAAGTTAGATCCAAACACCCGTTGTGTGGGAGAAGCATCGAAATGAACTGTTTAATCTGCCCATCATGTGTGTTGAGAGATCAGCAATGTTTGGATCAACAAAGTGCGTCTACTTTGATAGTGGAAACTGTATTTATGGCTTAATTTTGTGCATTTAAACTTCAGCCACCATTGATAGTGGTTAAAAGTTGTTAAATCTGTGCATATGAAACAAAAAACGCCTTTTGTTTATCGATTTATTGTGAAATACGGAAATTGTGCTTGCTCCTTTTCCTGTTGGGCCGTTGTGATTTCTGTCCATTTACTGCGGAGGTGCTCCAGCGAAAATAGGATCGATTCTATTTTTGCCGGATGCCGGAATAGAGGGCGGCGCACGGCGCTGCACTGCTGGAGCACGGCCGCAGTAGTGGAATAGCTCTTATTGACTACAACGAGACCGATTTTGCTCCGGCGTTCATGTCGGAGCGGAGCGGAGGTAGTGGAATTTGGGGGTAAGATTGTTACTGACACCAGCTACATTTAAGTTTCAGTTTCCCTTCTGACTGAATCGCTGGGTAAGGGTTAAGTGTGTAGGTGTAGACTCTCAGTCATGCTGGATGTTTATGTTTGTTTATTTGGCTTTTATCCAAAGCAACCTACAGTTGTTAACCCATATGGCATGTTGTGATCTATGGGGAAACCGGAGTACCAGAGGATAAACCCACGCATGGATGGGGAGAACATGTAATTCCACACAGAAAGGCTTCAGCCGGGTTTCAAACTTGCAACTTTCTTGCTGCGTGGTAACAGTGCTAACAACTGCACCACCATGCAGAGATGATTAGGTGAAAAGAGCTGGACCTTTGTGATTATGTTGAAGATGTTTTGCCTCTCATCCTGTTTGCTTCTTCAGCTCCCATACTTGGGTTGTGAGTTGTGGTCAGAAAGAAAAAAACACACTGATTGTGCTGCAAGTCTTTTTCTTTCTTTCTTGAAAACATGTTTCTATTCTAAATGAAGGTGATGTTATTGTTCATAGAATAAAAATTAATGTTAAAATTTTTATTATTTCATAAAGGAAGATCATTTAAAACTTGTAATGTTTTTGGATCCTGCCAAATGAAACAATCGGAATTGGGAATCAATAGGAACTGGAATTGAAACGAGGAATTGGTATCGTTCAAATTCAAACAATGCCCAACCTTAATTAGATTGTCATTCATTTTTGTTGACATTGTAGCTGGGTGACATTGAAACACTTTTACATCAGTCACTTTGATACCATTTCAGCATAAAGTTATTATTTTGTTGAATGGCAGAGTAAATTAATTTTAGAGGAGAAACATTTTTGTTCAGTGTTGACCATCGGGTTCCTAAAGTGTTCAGGTACTAAAGCAATCACAACCTTTCCTTAATGGTAAGTCTGCATTTGGTTAGAAAGATTATACAAACTGTTGCTATTGTAAAAGAGTTAATTTACATCTAATTAAGGACCCGTGAGACATAAGATTCCATAGTGAATATGAAATCAATCTTACGGACCATTGAGTTATTTTAAACAGAAGATTGGAACTTTTTATTGCAGGGATTGTGTAACACTTGTATTAAGTCAGAGACAAGAGAAGAGAGAGTCACCTTTAAAATGTTTAAGAAGATTTATTTCTAACATGTTAAACAATTTTAAACAAGACTATCTCTAAACTAAGTGATGAATGGATCTGGTGTAATGAGACTTGAGATGAATGGTGTATGTGTGAGTGATGTTATGATCAGAACTCTCGTATCCGGAGAAGCAAGTCTGAATGATGTTGTGATGTTTTGTTTCTAGCTATGATCAGAGTTTGATCGGAGTTTCATAAACACACGAGACGCCATATTGTCACTCTACACATACCCTTGATGAGACCTCTGTACAGATCCAGAATGCCAGGTCCTCGGACCCCCCTTTCGGTACAGGAGCCGGTGAAACACAGTCAGCAGTACGACAAACTAGTCTTTGGATTGTCTCCAGGTAAAAAGTGACAGATGGTTCACAGCATCA
The DNA here is from genome assembly GCF_043380555.1 of Nothobranchius furzeri. Taxonomy (NCBI): domain Eukaryota; kingdom Metazoa; phylum Chordata; class Actinopteri; order Cyprinodontiformes; family Nothobranchiidae; genus Nothobranchius; species Nothobranchius furzeri. The sequence continues at coordinate 36,158,228 of NC_091756.1, forward strand.
GATGGACCCACCTTGGGTCAGTGAGTTCAGCTTTTATTCTGAAAGGAACCATTGCTTGGTTGGTAAAATGCAACAGATTTTATCCAGCTTGTTGGTTCTTTGCTTAAAAAGGGAGTCTGGATGACCGGTCCGATACTTCGCTTAGTATACGGTGAACTTCAGTAAGATCTTGAGAACTGAACTTAAGATGGAGTGGGAATTGGTTTTATTAATCTGGATGTTTTGATTTCTGGTCGAATCAAAGTTGGCAGATTTATAAACACCACAGAGACTATGCCACGCTTCAGAAAGGAAGGTTCTGATTGGATCAATAATAGCAATGTGTCATGCGTTTACATTATGTGTAGTCAGCATGTCTAGTGCACTAGATTAAAGTATTATTACTTATTAAAGCATATTAATCATAACATTGTCATTTCACAGATCGATCAACATTATATAATTGACTAACACTTTGTTTTATTAGCTTTATTAAAATAGAGTTCTTTGATTTATTAAAAGGAAAGAGTATTTTCTTCAATCTTTTCTTGAGCTGGAAAGAACATAGTTTTAGAAGCGAATGCATGACCTTGAGGCAGTCTCATGCAGCTTAGTACTGTGTCAGAGGCATCTGTGGAGATAAGGTAAATAACCTTCGGAGGAATAGCTCCTTCATCACGTTACACTATCCTGCTAAAATATTTCCAGCCCAAACACTTTGTGTTTGAGATCTGACTAGTCCTTTTAACAGGATTAGTATGTTCCTCAGAAACCTGCTGTATGAAAACCAGCATTAGCACCCTGGTGGTGGAGGTAAGTATAATCCTGGGCAATTGTTAGGCAATTTTGTTTTAACAATAGTATGTATATACACTGCCTGCCCAAAAAGAAGTTACCACTTGGATTTAACTAAGCAAATAGGTAGAGCCACCTATTGGATAATTACTGTATGGATGATTATCTTTCAGCTGCAACAAGTTATTTAACCCCAACTGGTGGAATGAGGTGCTTCCCATTTCTTAAACAACAATATGGAAAAACACTTCTGGTGATCGTGGAAAAGATGTTAGTCTGTTTGATAAGGGTCAGATCATTGGCATCAAGCAGAGAAAACATCTAAGGGGATGCAGAAATGACTAAAACTGGGTTAAGAACTGTTCAGCACATTATTAAAAATGGGTCTGATGAGGCCAGATGGACCCTGTTCCAGAGTGATGGTGCATCAGGGTAAGAAGAGAGGCAGATGAAGTGATGCACCCATCATGCCTAGTGCCTACTGTACAAGCCTGTGGGGGCAGTACTTTGATCTGGGCTTGCTGCAGTTGGTCAGGTCTAGGTTCAGCAACAGGATGTGCTCCAAGAATGAGGTCAGCTGACTACCCGAACATACTGAATGACCAAGTTATTCCATCTTCCCTGATGGCACGGGCATATTCCAAGATGACAATGTCAGGATTAATTCGGCTCAAATAGTGAAAGAGTGGTTCAGGGAGCATGAGACATTTTTTTCATACATGGATTGGCCACCGCAGAGTTCCCAATAAATGGTTTAACTTTTGAATATTTTGCAGGAATAAATTTCATGTATCAGATGTTTATCATTCATGGGTTAACCACTGAAAATCACTAAAACCTCCTTTTTTAACCCAATTGTGCAAACAGTTGCTCACAAAACAACACAGTGCAGTAAATGAATGAGTTTCACAGATAAGGACAGCTTTGATACAAAATGCTTTTAGAATAAAAAGAGAGAAAAAATGTTTTAAATGTCACGAACACTGGTGCAATAAAGGAACATGCTGTTAAAAATAAGTAGGTCAGATGAGCAACCCTGTTATATTAAGTGGTTAATTAACTAATTAACTTCAAATGTGACTTTTAATCTTTAGTCAAATTATTAAATTTGAAAGTCTAATTTGAGAAAATGTGGAGTGAAATTTGACAACTTAGTGAACCCAAAAGTCTAAAAGAGTATTTGTGCTTTTATTAAACCTTACATGAAAAACGTCACTCACAAAAAGACAATAAAAATATGCACTTTAATTTAAAATGATAACCAGCACACAGCTTTTTAAGGTAACCTCACAAAGATTGTAAAATATATGTAAAATTAATTTATATTTAAATAAGTGTGATTTGGTACAATATTATTTATTTTACTCTATTTTATGAATTTGTGTTTTGGAACCAGTCACTGATTGAAATTTCTCAAAGTTCATACCAACATATGCATTTTATAATAAAATATTTAGACATGATCAGTAGCTCAGGAGGTAGAGCAGGTTGTCCAGTAATCGGAAGGTTGCAGGTTAGATTCCGGCTCCGACCAGAGAATGCTGCTGTTGTGTCCTTGGGCAAGGCACTAAACCTGCCTTGCCTGCTGGTGGTGGTCGGAAGGCCCGGTGGCACCTGTGTTCGGCGGGCCTCGCCTCTGTCAGTGTGCGCCAGGGCAGCTGTAGCTATGTTGTAGCTCATCTCCACCAGCGTGTGAATGTGTGTGTGAATGGGTGAATGACAGACTGTGCTGTGAAGCGCCTTGGGGGGTTGTACAACCCTAAGAAGGCACTATACAAACACAGGCTATTTACCATATCTAATTTAAAAAATATATATATAAAATTACAACAACAACAAAAGGTGATTTTCCAGCTCTAAATCTGTCCCATTCTGTCCCTTAGTGCTCCCATAGCAATAATGCTGCTGTGGACAAATTTAGGACTGTGAATGCCACATTCCCAAATGATACAAACAAAAAGGTAAAAGTGATCGTCTATGCCAGCCTCTTGGCCTGACTGCTACAACTCTGCTCCAACAATCAGCAGTTGTTGGGTCCTCTGAGCACCTGCCTATCAGCCTGAAATAAAAAATAATTGATGCTGGCTGTGAGGAAGATGCGGGCACCCCCTCACTGAGCAGGTGCACCATTCTAACATACACCATTCCACTCCATGCCCTCAGACCAGCTGCTAAAGGTGCTTCTTAAGCGTGTTGCTGCTGCACAAATTAAAATTATTTTTGGGAGATGTTTTGTTTATTTTCTGCTTTGTCTTCATCAGTCTGGCTGGAAAAATTCCCGAGGCCATAATTTTCATGGAGACGTGCCCACGAGTGTTGTTGACAAGTGGCTGGTGGGTTCAGGCAGTTCATTGGTCAAAATGCAAATGGGCTAAAAACAGATGAGTTAGGAAGTAGTCACTTGGTTTACTGCTATAGTTTTGGTTGTAACATGGATGAAATGTGTAGACACTTGAGCAGAGTAGGTAAAAGTGGCTTTGGATATCAAATGTGTTAACTGAGGTATATTTGCAGATACGCCCCCCCTTTTCTATTCTAACAGCATGAAGAGAAAGTCAGGCTTTGCCTGCTGGAAGGACAGATGACACCATACAGCAACCTTGCCTCAGTCGGTGTGCCCCAGGGTATCTGTGGCTACACTGTAGCTTACCACCAGTGTGTGAATGAATGGGTGAAGGACTGGTAAAGTGCCTTGGGGGATTGTAGAACCCTGTAAGGTGCTATACACAATTTAGCATTTTACTGCTGGTGAAACTATTTATCAGTGGCAGCATTTGCATAGAGCCCCTCTTTGACTATGACAACCATCCCTTTTAAGCACTTGCAGAACTAAATTGGGGGAAATAAAAAGTGAACGTTTGATATTTATGCAAGGATATTTTTTTTTGTTTTCTTGTAGCTGCAAGCACTAATTACTGTATCAGAAGTACAATGTCTAACTGAGGGCTACACCTCTGCCTGTTGCTCGACACCAGGCCATGCAAAATTCTGCAGCAAGCAAATCTTTAAAACGTAAACTAAAATGACACTCACCCCACAGTAAGTGTGAGGACAAACTTGCTTTTTAACCTCACCTTGGCGCAGGTAGCAGGCTGTATCATTGTTCACACACTTGCTGCTGCACGGCGCTGCACTGTATGAAGTACTGGAGTGTTCCACTAGGGGGCACACTGGACTACTCAGACCGGACAGAAAGCCGGGTATGTGGGTACAACCAAAACAAACATGGCATCAATAAAAGAGCTCACTAACGGAGTAATTATGAGATCACAACAGAAAAAAAGGCAGCAGCGGTACCACAGATGGTATGAAAGATCTCTAAACCAGAGATGGAGTCACAATGGTGAATGTGTCTTGCTTGTTTTGTCAACTCCACCTACTGGTTACCCATATATTGCAGCATTTGGACACGCCACGTTAATTTTGGGGGATGCAAACAAGCAACGCTTCAAATCAAGGCAGGTATGTGTGGCAGCCATTTGAAAATCATTGTTAAACAGCAATTATATTCCTGGTCTAAAGAGTCCTGCAGTCAATAGCAAAGCATTGGAATCAACAGAGGTGATATACTGCTTACACAATACATAACCTTTAAAGGTGTGGTTCACTCGTTTAATCAATACATTTGCACTGGTCTCTGGTAGGAACTATTGCCTTACTCTGGGTACAAAAAGCCCTGGTGCACCTGTTTCAGGGGAAGATTGCCAGATCAGAGCTGAGCTTAAGAACAGCAGGATTTGGAGTCCTATTTACTGATATTTGGACATTTGACCTCTGATTGGCTAACAGCAATGTCACTGACTGTTTACTTAGCAACACTGATGTTTTATCTCCACAAATAACACAAGCCTGAAGGAGTTTTGCCTAAATAAACTATAGTGAGGGGGAGCAGGCTTTTGGAAGTCTTCAAGTCAAGCCTGAAGATGTATTTTCATGTTTTTACTTTTGGACACTGACCTTTCCTTATGCTTTGTTTTACCTTATTTTACTGAACTGTTTTTATTCTGTTTTTATAACATTTCTGTAACGCTAAACCAACAACAGCCTTTCCCGCCGTGAGCCTGGAAGGGTGAGTCCATGAATGTTAAGTGACAGTGTGACTTTGATCTGTGAGGCCTTATAAAACCTAGAGATCCACCTTCTATCCAAAGCTAATGCAGGAGATAGGTGTAGGAGACTATTTTCATGTTCAGCCTGCATGAAAAACTCAGAGTGACTGATTATAATCAGAAATGATCATTAAAAATGGCTATTCAGGGAACCACACCTTTAATAACCTCCAGGGACAACAAACTTTCAAATAATTATTTATTTGTTCAACTCAGATTTAATACATATGCATGCATCATGCCATTTATAATTCAAGAGCTTCTGGATTAAGTTTAGTACTCTGGGATTTATGTAGAGCTGGGTACCTTCTTTGGGTTGATGGAGAAAAACACCCTGACAAACAAACAAAAAATCAGATGACTACATTGATATTATAAACCTTCAGTCCAACATATAAAGTGCTTGTGCATCCCTCAGCTGACGGGAGTAACTACTTTAGATTTAGTTCAGACAAGTCAGGATTAAAGCAATCAAAATGTGTCCCCAGAAGAGACTCCAGAGCTGATGCAATGCCCGATAGTTAACTCATTCACTGCCAGCTGTTTCCCGATCAGAAAAGCCCTTCGCTGCCAGCGTTTTTCAGCGTTTGTACTGTTTTTTTAAGAGTCATAGAACGTTGTGCTCTAGGATGATGTCGACACCAAAATTACCAAAACAAAGTGGAGATTCACCTCTTACATCAGGAAGAATCCGTGCGTTTCAAGCATTCTTTCATAATCCGTTGTCGAATTGTGATCGGCAGAAGCTTGTCCGGCTCGCGCCTCACTTTTTTACGGCAGCGGCCAAAAACAATCTCCTAACACGTGGATTTTCTGCTTCCTGATCACGTGACGTATGACGTACACGGATGAAGATTGGCTTTAGAGCTGGGATGTGTGTTCTCATGGTGCGGGGGCTCATTCCGACGCCCACACAGTAAAAAAATGCAAATGAAGACTTTAGTCGTCAGTGGCAGTGAATGAGTTAATATATGTTAAAGAGCAAGTCACCCCCAAATCAACTTTTTTTTGCTGATTAACTATATAAATTAGTGTCTAATCATGCTGTAGAAACGTGTAGTCAATAATTTGGATCTTTAGTGCATCTTAGTTAAAACTTAAATATTCTGCCTAAAATTGTCAGTGTTGCACCCTCTTCAGGTAAAAACTGTTTTGCATAAGAATTTAAATCTGCAATAGTTATTGGCTAAGAGGTACACTATGATGTTAGCTGGTACATTTTGATGTCACAATGTTGTTGTGAGCCTGCGTGTGTGTGTGTGTGTGTGTGTGTGTGTGTGTGTGTGTGTGTGTGTGTGTGTGTGTGTGTGTGTGTGTGTGTGTGTGAGTATTTGTCAGGGGCTCCGCCATCTGGGTCTGCCAGGCAACAGCATTTGTTGCATTTTTCAAACAGAGACTAGGAGTGGAGTAAGAGTATGGTGGGGTGACTTGCCCTTTAAAGAAATATTAGCTCCCAAACATCTGATCCACAATCAACATGAACTGTCTTGGCTTTAATGTCCATCAGCTTTATTTATGGAAACAATGTCTTTGAAGAACATACTCACATTAGTTACAAAAAATAAACACAAAATAAACAAACACCTTGCAGTATTAACTTGTTCAAAGCTGTAGGACAAAGAGAAACATAAGTAAAGAAACAAAATAGATGGAGAGAAGAAGAAGAAATTGTAGTGAACCTGGGTAGGCTCTGCCAAATATGTAGAGTAATGGTTTAGGCTCTTTTATGAAAGATGAACCATCCTACATATTAATTTGAGATATTAACTTTTAATAAATTAATAACCAAATTTTATAGTTTTAAGAAGACTCAAAGGTTGTTTTCATCGATAAACTGTCGATAATATCCGTGGGTCTGTGTTTCAGTTCAATGAAGAGACAAGTTTGAAAGTTAAAAGATTTAATTCTTCAAATTAAACTAATGATTTTGAAATGACAAGCATAGGAAACAACAATCAACATTGGCAACTTTGTTGAACAATCGTTAACAGTTGATATTGTAAACTTGCTCAAATAGACCTTGTGTTGAATGTGTGAAAATTGAAGATGAGGTGATATGAATGCGTGTGTGCATCTGATTTTGCTTCAGGAAGAAACTGGTGTCTGAGTGAAAGTGATGGTTTGAATAAACATAGGTTTTGTTGGAAAAGATGCATCAAACGCTATCTCTCGTGGACTGCCTCACCGTATTCGGACCCTCTTTTAGACCCGGGACGTCAAAGGACGATGTTTCATCCAGGGGTGACACCTTGGCTGGCAGAGAAGACGAAGGTGTGCTGCGACCCGGTCCAGAGATGGCCTCGGTACACGTGATGATGAAGCGTTTGCAGATGCGCTTTCTTAAGTTTAATTACTCAGAAAATCAAAGACTCTGGACAAGTCTGCGTTAGTGGTTGCAATTCAGCTATTCCTGTCTGTCTTGGCAGGAATAGAATGAGAGGGGGGGGGGGGGGGGGGGTTGGGGGGGGGGGGCTCCGTTCCCCCGTTAGCGGTTGTTCACACGTCCTCTCTCTCTCGTTGACCAACACCGAACTGAATCATGAACTGAAAACTTACCAAAAGCCTTTCTCTTCTCAAAGCAAAACTTGCGCGTCAGAGCAAATGTGTGTTGGAGTTTACTGTGAGAGAGTGTGTGTGTGTGTGTGTGAAGGTCATTATAACATCTTCAAACATTATTTAATTAAGCATTGATTCATTAGTTATTATGATTACCCAAAGCATAATAATCATTCATTTGATTAAAACACATTTATAATGAGCAAAGTGATAATACTGATCATTTAACCACTTAAAATAAAGGAAAGGAAGTTTAAGACTTTGTTATGTTATGACTAGCTTTTCCATGAGAACACATCTTCTGGCACTGCAGGTGTTCAGATGTTATGGTTTCTCCCAGACTCGCTGGCGTTCAGGTCTTAATCTGTGGGTGAAAGTTCTCAGCGACCCAGCTTTGACCCAGCCGAGTCAAATGAAACCTTTGGCACAGAAAACCCATATTTCCTCACGTTACAAAATGATTCTGTATATAGCGCTTCACAAGAACAAAATAAGAGATTTAAAATATAAAAACTGATATGAAAAAGTAAAAATGGGAAAACTGAAAAAAGAAACCCTGAAAACTGAGGAGCACAAAAATGAAGTAAAAGGTAATACACAATCCCAAGAAAGGAAAAATTGGTAGAAACAGCAACGTGAAAAGAAGGTAGTGAAGAAGAATCTGCAGAAAGGCACACAAAAAAGGAAAATAAATAAATAAATGATGGAACAAAGGAAAGAGGAAGATGGATTTAAAGAAACAAATAAATAAATATTAAATGAGGGACTTTGAGAGGAAAAGACACAAAAAAGAAATGATAAAAAAACTGAAATCCAGACATCTGATGTCAATAAGTGATCCCCAACTTACTTTTATGATGTGCAGGTCAAGTATGAACAACCAATACCTTTTAGTTTTTCTGTTTCTTATTTTCTATTTATTTCCATCATTGTATCATTCATTGATAATTACAATCTTCATTAATGACTATAGGAAGAAACATAGGAGCAATGCAATAGTTGATGCTACTTTGCAAAAACATCACGAGTGCTTCTTGCAGACAGTCTGCAGGTAAATAATTGAGGAAACATTACAACAGTAAGTTCAGATCAATAACTAATCAGAGTATGACCTTCATACATACATATAACAAGATGTGCAGCTGGAATAGCTTTGCAGGGTACTTTCTAGTCATATGAAAGGCTTGTCTGGTTAGAAAAAGTCTCTGTTCTTTCCAATAAAATAACCCACTTCATCTCTAACACCCAGGCATAATGTAAAATACTTTTAAAGCATTATGTTAATCAATATGTTATTACCATTTTCCTTTTGAGAGGTTGATATAATTACTTTTATAGATTTTTGAACATCAAAGAAACAAACAGGCAGCTCCTAATCTGTACAATGTGGATTCAGGTTAAAACTGATTTCTTAAGAATTCTTCATCAGAGTTTATTAACTTTATCTATTTTATTTGATTTAGTGCCTCACTATTACGTCCCCGGCTCTCTAGGAGAGATGAGGAGGGGAGTAATAAAATGAGTGTGTGGGTAAATAATTACAAAGTGCTGTGTCGCTTAAAAAAAACCAAGGATTTGATTACAAAACCAAGGGATATTTACAAAGAACCTAAAAACATTACTATATACAAAACTGAAGGAGCAATAATCAAAAGGGGAGAAAACGAAAAGCGCCACCCCAGAAGGGGGTGGGAGGAAAACTGAGAATAATGACTATATAAATGTTCAAAAGGGGAGATCCTAAATCGAGGTCAAAATGCCGGTCCGAAGTCGAGATACCAAAAGTCTATCCAAATACCAAATTCCAAAAACGAAGTAAATACCAAAGACGAATTGAGAGCAAAACCAAATATGAGCACACGAGGAGAAGAGAATAGTATAAACTCTGCCGGGTCTATACTACCCTTGGATCTTCTCCCAGAACTGAGGACTGAAAGCAGCTTTTAACAGCTGGTAAGTGATCAGCCATGATTTGTTCCAGCTGAGCACCAGGTGAGGGGCGAGGCAGAAGCCAATGAGGCCGAAAAGGGGCATGGCATGCAACACTCACCCACACCTATGTTACATGTAGCATTAAAACTAGTTAAAATAGGGTTTTTATGGGTTGATCTCTATCTGCAAAATTATAAATATCTTTAAAAATAGGACGTTTAACCCTCTCAAGCTCAGAATAAGTTTTGATAAAAGGACGAACAATTAAGTCCTTCAGGGGTACTTCTGAGTTAAAAATGCTCATGAAATACGTATGTGGAGTAACCAGGTAGGTAGGTTTTAACTGTTGCAAATTTGCAATGCCTGCCTCCAGAGGGTTAAAAAGTACTTGTGTTTCTCCTGCTCACCATTTTTAAAACTATTTAAACCTCTATAGTTTTTGTGGGTGTTTTTGTGAAGTCAGCAATTAAAGTATTAATTAAATTCTACAATACTGTATATTTTAAATAACATTACAAATAACTGTTTAAGATATATTTTTCTGAAAAAAATGTGTTCTTCAATTTTAAGGTAAGTGTGTTGGATGCAAATTGTTTGTTAACAAAAAAACAATAAAGGAGCATGCACGGACCATTCTGGTGGGCCCCATCTGGCCACCCCTATGAAAATCATCTGGGGGTGCGATTGTGTATAATAAGTGTTTGGTATGTAAAGGTTGTGCCATTGTAAGACTGAAAACCAATACCGATATTTTCCGATATTACATTTTAATGCCGATATTGGCCGATTTTATTGGTAGACTGTAAAATATCGGACAACCTTACTTACAACAATGAATATTCAGATTACTCAGCCGTAGTTTTCTTTAGATACATAAGAACGAAACTTTCAGTCGTTCAGTTCAAATGAAACCTATAGACAAAATAAGAATTCCAGAGCCTGTTCTTATGGCTTGGCCCACTAAAAAGAGTTTGTTCTTTCTGTTTCCAAATGGTTCCTCAGATTGTTTGTTACCTAAATGAAATAAATATACAATTGTTACTACATTGAACTACTAATACAAAAAACCCAAACATCATCAGAAAATGTTTTTTATTTATGTGGTTTGTTGTACTCGACAGGGAACAGAGAGCTACAAAGAATCAAATTTAGAGTTGAAAACTAAAGTACCCATCTCTGTCCTCTTTATGGTTCATTCTCTGTGTTCTGTATCTGTAACTCGCACCCCGCCTTCTGCTCAGAGACACCACACATCATCTAGTGACCAGGTGTGTGTGGCTTAAACTGATAAAAGTGAAAGAATGACATGAATTAAAACTGCTCTGATCATTTAATTCAAAGAGCGTGCCCTAACCGCAATCATGCTCAAGACCAGCACATCACTAAGCACAAGATACCTGTCTAGGCAGTACCAGAACTACAAATCATGGCATATGATTAGCTTCATGCTAACATTTCTCTCCTATAGTCACCAAAAGCAGAAGAGCGGTGTGTCAGAAGTCCATGAAAGTTGATATAAAAGTGTTAGTTGGAGGATGTTGATATATGGTTTAAACACAGCCCTTTAAGCCTAGAAATGGGTGTTTGTGTCTAAAAATGGGGTAGGGAACTGTGGTCCATCGATGGCCAGTATCCAGCATATAGTTTCAACCCTGCTTCAACACACCCGATTTCAATCAGCAGGCGATTAACAGGCTTATGCAGAGCCTGATGAGCTGTTGAACAGGTGAATCAAGCACAGAATCAGAAGTGTTTGAGCAAAGACATGCAGGATACCGGCCCTAGAGGACCAGGGTTCCCCAAGCAAACATGATTCCGTGTCTAAAACCTTCACTGCTTTGGAGAATATTTGTTCAAATAATTGTACCTGTATGGTTAAAAGTCACTTAATGGTGCTGTTCAGGAAGTGGTCTTATGGGCCTGGCTGGCTTCATCCACTGAAATATGAGGCACATATGTTCCCTTCTTAAGGAACATAAAAAAACATTATTTCTTCCAGCATTATCTACAGCACAACATGAATTTATAATCCACCATTGGTGCCTTTTAATATCTAGGTGCTAACTGTTGTTGCTGCAAATCAATACGTCCACATGCATTAAGCATTTTGAGTGTTTAACAAGTGTTTGTTGACACCTCTTTATTTATTTTAGACTCAACTTGTTCAAAAGCCATTCCGCATTTAATTTTTCTGTGGGTCAAAATCAGCAACAATGTTCAGTCCTACCAACCTTCTTCCTACTTTATACACAACTAGACAAGCAGAGGATAGTGAATCAAGTCTCTAGTTCTATTGAACTTGGCATCAGAATTTGGTACACTAAGGGTTTTCCTTCTTTGTTGCATGGCAGTCAGTCAGGTTTGGAGCAGTCACACGGGCCTATTTCCAGCCTTATGTTGCCTGATGAGGACGTTAAGTCACCACTGTGTGTTGCATATGTGACAGGGTGTGCGACCTGTCACTGTATCCCGATTGATCATGCGCCCTGGCTACTTGACCACAGGGATGTCCCTCTGACTGGTTAGCATGTGTGACTCTCACCCGGGAGTCTGGGGATCAAATTTCGCCCAGGCTCTCGTTTCTCCACCTTGCCGCACATAGAAAACAAATGAGAGTAAAGAGTACACGCCCCTTTCTTGGTTGTCATTGGTGCATTTCATCCTGTCTTGGATGTCCTCCTGGTACCCCCATTAGGATCAAAAATGGATCAAACCGTTATCCAGCTATGCATAACACAACCTCAGCCAAGAAGCCCCATATGATTGGATTAGAGCCTCTGCAGTTAAAGTGGATTCTCTCTATATATCTATGAGCTATGACTAACAAGATAGTGCTCAGTACAGTCCACAAGGACGCTGCTGATTTGACGCTACTTTTTGTGGGGGAATAACTTTGTTTTGGCTCACAATTTCCTAAAGATTCACCTTATCTTTCAAATGTTTGAATCGGTTTGCCTGACTCAGCTTTACCTTCAAAAAGGCCCAGATTGAATACCACCGACCTGATTAGTGGATCCCACTGAGTTTATTAAAAAACATTATTAACTTTGCTCAATAAGATCTGGATTTGTAGATACAAGGGTTTTGCACAGCAGCAATAAGATTTAAAACTAATAATTTCTTTGGTAAACCCCCGTAAGGGCACCACTATTTTACAAGTTCATTAGGGATTTTGTTAAATTAACCTCCTCTTGTCCTACCACACTCAGATTATCTCCAATCAATCTCATTTACCATCTCAGTCACACACTAGACACTTCTGATATGGAATAAGTCAATGTCATTATATGAATTACATTTATATGTAATATGGAAATATTAAGCAGCAATGATTGCTGGAATGTTAAAGCTGGTGTATGTAAGGTAAACCCCGATGTGATGGGGCTTCTGAGGTGGAAGTTATTTAGCACACCAATGAGAACTTCCTGTATCTTATTTCACAACCAGCCCCTTTGTTTGCGTCTTTCATCAGATTCACTTGCAGTTTTCTTTTTTAGCACCACTTGAAGCCATGACAGATATATAGAAAAGTGTCTTATTTCAGCACTTTTTTCCCTTATATTACCTGAACCACAACACTTTGTCACAAGGTGCAGTTTATTTATACACATATTTCCAATACTGATTGCTGTTTTTTTTAGCTTCAGTTATAATTAATGCTGAAGACAATGAGCACATTTCTGTCACCCAGAGTTTCGAGTCAGTAAATACAAGTAAAGCTGACAGGGAGGCAGTGGATATACCAAGCTTGTTTTCAGTTTTTTTTTTAACAATAATTGGTTATTTTGTTGGTAAATGACAAAGGACATAGCTTTTGAATTATACATTTTTATTTAGCATGCTGCCTGTTAATACACTTGAGTCTTGTGTTAAATGACATGTATTATAAATCATTTCACCCAGTTCCAGATTTAGCATTTTGAATTTTTAACATTTCCTCAAGGTTCATTTTGTGTTCTGTTCTCTAAGGTTGATGGAAAAATCAGTTTTTTGTCTAAACACATTTTCAAGGAATGTGTCATACTGGAGGGAGCCAGGGAGCCGAGCATAGTCTGGAGGAGTTTGCAGGAGAGGTCAGGCGGGCGGCTGAGAGCGAGCGGCCAGGGGAACTGCAGTGTGACGTGGAATGCAGGAGTCCGGCCTGGTTTGTTGCAGAAAAGAGATGGTGCTGAGAACCTGGAGAAGGAACATGCAGAGATTAGTTGGGTGGTTTCTTCTAAGACAAGATTCAAAAATACAAACTCGAGACAAGTGAAGCAGCTGAAGTTACCCAAACAGAGTTACCATCCAGTGTGGTGTTGAGTCCACACTGCTCCTAAAATCCCCTGGGCCCTGAAGATAGGATCAGCTGCCGCTAGGCCGCTCTCAGACACACCCACCTGCAAACAAGACTCAGGCCCAATCTCAATACTCGCACTGCACCCTGCGATCTTCAGCAAAGTGCACTTGGAGAAAGTGTGCTCTAAGACTTCGAGTGTGTAGTACACAAGTGTGCAAATAATTGCAGAACTGAGACAGGAAGCATTGCATCAATGATTGCAACGCATGCTGGGAAGGTGGTCACTGCGATACTTTTATTTTTGAAAAATCCTTTATTAACAACTTCTAAACAAACAGCCAAGTGGTTATTTGAAATAAATTGACATTTATTGTTGCTTTGTCTAAAAGTTTTAGAGCATGAACTAATCCTAAAATGAACCAATTTCATTAGACAATTGTAATGGGGTGAAAATTAATTGAAGATACTTAAATTAATAGCAAAAGTTTATTTATTAAACAGAAGATTCAGTAAGATTCTTTTCATTCGATAAAAGGAAATGCAACCCTTTTCTGTGTTTCGTTTCAATAATGAGGCTAGTTTAAAAATGAAGAAATTTATTACTAACATTTTTTAAACGAGAGATTTGAAACGACAATTTTAAAATGACAATTCATGGATGGCAATTTTAATGACAATCCTTAACAGCTTTGATATTAAACTTGTTTAAAAGCAAACCTGTGACTGAATGGAGCTAAAAATGAGAATAATGAGTTTTTGGATGCGTCAATGAAGTTCTCAGAAGGTTTCTTTCACAGAGCTTGAAAGCGTTCTGGGTGAAATGATGTTTTGCAGATAACTGAGTTATTTTGAGAGAAACAGCATCAAACGCAGCCTCGTGTTCTACCTCACCCAAACAGCTGACCCTCTTGTGGATCCGGAGATCGGGAGGATGGGTTCATCCAAGATGACACTCGGGGCTGGCAGGGAAGACGCGAGTGTCCGATGCTCTGGTCCAGAGTGGTAGCCGGGTACACGGTGGTCAAGCGTTTGGCAGATGAACGTTCTCGTCTTTAACTTAACTTCAGAAATCAAGGACTCTGGTAGAGTCTTCGTTAGTTCGTTAGTTTCGTTCGTTCTTTAGCCATTCTTGTCAGCGTGACAGAACGGCTTGCAGAGGTTCAGGGCGGCCGTCCCTGACTCCTCAGGATGATGTCTTGTTCAGAACTGGATGTGAAATCTGTGATGGTTAGTTTTACCAAACTCTCTCAGAACCACTCCCACTCTCTCCGGAAGAAAGCTTGCTCATGCGTCAAAAAACATGTGATGCAGTTATTGTTTATCTGAACTCTGTGTTAGCTGAATAGGTTGAAGGTCTACTTTGCTGAACACATCTCTATAATCATTATAATTAATCATTATTATACCCAAAGCATAATAACCATTTCATGTAATTAAAATACCTTTGTATTGAGCAAAGTGATCATGTTATGAAGATTATATTAAACAATAATAAAATCAATGAGTTTATTAATTAGTATCTAATTATTATCATCGTGGCTTGAAGTGTCCTTCTTCTGGGATGGAACAACAGATATGATGTTATGATTTTGAGCAGACATCGTGGCTCCTTGGGTTTAATCTGTGGATTCAAAGTACTGTTTGACCCAGCTTGACCCAGCTGGGCAAATGTGACCTTTGGCACAAATCAGAGAACCTCCATGCCATACAAAATACATATTTTCATAAAAGGAACTTGAGCCTTTTGTAACGTCACCAAATGGACTGATTTTGAGATCCCACAGTTCATATGCACAGCCAGAGCAAATAAACCTGGCTACACACGTTCTGCTGTATTTAACCTGACAGAAGATGGAATGTCTGCACGCAGGCTCTTTAATCAGATGACTTCATCAGCTGAACTGAAGCTTCATCAGGTTCCCCAAGGTTCTTTCATTCCCAGAAGAAAAGAAGATTTCATAATATAAGTAATCATTTCATATTTCAGAATAATCCTTGAAGAAAAGAAGATCTTACAATTAATAATCACTAAATATTGCCTTGTATAATTATAAATGATGAAATCTTTCATGAATCTGTTCAGTGATGCTAAGTATGTTTACTGGATTAGATCACTCACACCAGACAAGAAGTAAGGCTAAATTAAGAAGCATTACACATAAACTAACCTTGTTTCGCAGACTCAGCAGCTCTGCATCACAGAGTGTGCATTCTGAGAATTCTTGATAACTTTGGTAATAGATAAACAGCAGGCTATAAAACCAGCCACTCTGCGTCCACCCTGAGACAAGTTCGAACCTCCATCAGAACGAGGGTTGGAGAGCAAAGCTTTAAGACTGGCCATCTTTAGCTGAGCTACCAAAGGACTTTGACACACTGTCAAAACCTTAAGCTTTTGCACCTACAAAGCTGAGGACAACAAGAGATTTTTCCTGCAGAACAAAGCTGATTTTGCAAGACTCCTTCAGAGTGGTTTTGAGACGCTTGGTTTGATCCAGTCCACCTGTGTTACCTGGAGCGATCCTGGACTGACCTGGTCATACTAGGAGTTAGTCTACGGACTTCTGTACCCGGGGTCTCCAACCCCCCTGACATCTTGGATTCGCAAGGGCGTCTCCACTTGGGTACGTAGAACACAGTGAGATAGCGTCTGTATGCAGTTTGATAAGAACAGCTTACAGCTCAGATGCAAACCAAATTCTTTTATTATCCAGAACTCACCGCTCTCTGAGATGCGGACACTTTGACTCTGAAATACTATATTCACACCTAGTTCCAGACACCCATCTCTTAGTTCGCATCCACTCACAGTAAATAATAGTTTAAACCATTTGTCTTCGTCATTGTCTTCCTCCGCTTATCTGGGTCTGGGTCGCAGGGGCAGCATCCCAACTAGGGAGCTCCAAACCGACCTCTCCCCGGCCACCTCCACCAGCTCCTCCGGCAGGACCCCAAGGCGTTCCCGGACCAGATTGGAGATGTAACCTCTCCAACATGTCCTGGGCTGACCCGGGGGCCTCCTGCCGGCAGGACATGCCTGAAACACCTCCCCAGGGCGGCATCCAGGAGGCATCCTGACCAGATGCCCAAACCACCTCAACTGACTCCTTTCGATCCGGAGGAGCAGTGGTTCTACTCCGAGTCCCTCCTGAATGTCAGAGCTCCTCACCCTATCTCTAGGGCTGAGCCCGGCCACCCTATGGAGGAAACTCATTTCGGCTGCTTGTAACCGTGATCTTGTTCTTTCGGTCATTACCCAAAGCTCATGACCATAGGTGAGAATTGGGACTTAGATCGACCGGTAAATCGAGAGCCTGGCTTTCTGGCTCAGCTCCCTCTTCACCACGACAGATCGGCTCAGCGTCCGCATCACTGCAGACACCGAACCAATCCGCCTGTCAATCTCCCGATCTCTCCTACCCTCACTCGTGAACAAGACCCCAACATACTTAAACTCCTCCACTTGAGGTAGGACCTCTCTCCCGACCCGGAGTTGGCAAGCCACCCTTTTCCGGTCGAGAACCATGGTCTCAGATTTGGGGGTGCTGATCCTCATCCCAGCCGCTTCACACTCGGCCACGAACCTACCCATCAAGAGCTGAAGGTCAGAGCTGGATGAAGCTAGGAGGACCACATCATCCGCAAAAAGCAGAGACGAGATTCTCCTGCCACCAAACTCGACACACTCCACACCACGGCTGTGCCTAGAAATTCTGTCCATAAAGGTAATGAACATAGCCGGTGACAAAGGGCAGCCCTGGCGGAGTCCATCCCTCACTGAGAACAGGTCCAACTTACTACCGGCTATGCAGACTAAACTCACGCTCCACTGGTAAAGGGACTGAATGGCCCTTAACAGAAAGCCACCCACCCCATACTCCTGGATCGTCACCCAAAGGGTGCCCCTGGGGACACGGTCATAAGCCTTCTCCAAATCCACAAAACACATGTGAATTGGTTGGGCAAACTCCCATGCCCCCTCCATCACCCTTGCAAGGGTATAGAGCTGGTCCACAGTTCCACGGCCAGGACGAAAACCACATTGCTCCTCCTCAATCTGAGATGCAACTATCGATCGGACCCTCCTCTCCAGTACCTTGGAGTAGACCTTTCCAGGGAGGCTGAGGAGTGTGATCCCCCTATAGTTGGAACACACCCTCAGGTCACCCTTCTTAAAGATGGGGACCACCAGCCCAGTCTGCCCCTCCACAGGAACTGCCCTCGATGACCACGCAATGTTGCAGAGACGTGTCAACCACGACAGCCCTACAACATCCATAGCCTTGAGATACCCAGGACGAATCTCATCCGCCCCCGGTGCTCCGCCGCTGTGTAGTTGTTTGACTACCTCAGCAACTTCTGCCCCCGAGATCGGACCGTCCATCCCCAGGTCTCCCAGCTCTGGTTCCTCCTCGGAATGCGCATAGGAGGGATTGAGGAGCTCCTCACAGTATTCCTTCCAACGTCTGACTATAGCCCCAGTTGACATCAGGAGCTCCCCATCCGTACTGTATACAGTGTGAGTGAGTTGCTACCTCCCTCTCCTGAGGCACCGGACAGTTTTCCAGAACCTCTTTGGAGCCGATCAATAGTCTTTTTCCATGGCCTCACCAAACTCCTCCCACGCCCGAGATTTTGCCTCGGCAACTGCCACTCCTGCACTCCGCTTGGCTATCCGGTACCTGCCTGCTGCCTCCGGAGACCCACAGACCAGCCACGCCCTGTAGGCCTCCTTCTTCAGCCCGACCATTTGTCAAGGCTTAAAATTGTTTGTAAAATAAATTCTTATTTGTTTGCAAACACTGTCTGGTTCTTGAATAAAAGCGAAGTGTAACGATCCCTTAATAATTAAACGAGTCCTAGAACCTTCTAATTAATCATCCTAAGACCAAGCAAGGTGATGTTCTCTAATAATTAGGGTTGGGCGTCATTTGATTTTGAACAATTCCGATTCCAATTCCTCATTTCGATTCCGGTCCCTATCGATTCCCAATTCAGATTCTTTGAAGACATAACATGTTTTACATGAGCCAACTAACCACGGGTCCTACTTGATGAAATAATTTTAACTTCAACATGAATTCTAATTCTATGAACAACAGCATCACCTTCATTTAGACAAAAACATGTTTTGGAGAATAAAAGAAAAAGACTTGCAGCACAACCAGTGTGTTTGTTTCTGACCACAACCAAAGTCTGGAAGAAGCCTCTGGGATGAGAGGCTAAATGTCTCCAACATATCCAGAAACGTCCAGCTGTTTTTAGCTAAAACTCTCAGGATGATCATGTCCAGGATGACTGAGAACTACACCTCCCTGCTGCAGCAGCATTCAGTCAGAACAGAAAGTGAAACTTAAATGTAGCTGCTATCAGTAACAATCTAACAGATTTTAAACATTAAAACTCTCAACAGAAATAGTTCTGAAAGGAAATTAAAATGGTTACATTTTTGTGTGTGATTTATTATTATTATTATAATTTTTTATTGTTGCAGAAGCTGGTGTGTCCCACAACAGATAAGCTTCTCTAGCATGATGACTCTTAATTATTCTACAGGTTATTGTTCAGTCTTCTGACGCTCACGTGTCTGACTGCTGACGCTCTATGTGTGTTGTTATTTCTGCAGTGAGACAAACTCACCTTACACCGTCCAGAGTTTGTTCTTTAAAGCTTCTATTAAATCCACCGTGTTGACATATTTTAACAAGTTTCTTCTACGTGGAGTAAAAGTTCGGCAGACGCGTTTGTTTATATCTGGGTGGTGGGAGGGGGGACTCGGTTCTGCACACAGACAGCTGGTGTGATCAGCTCTGAAAAGCCTTGATCACAATTTGCAGATCCCGTTTATTTTTCACTGAGATCGGCCGCGGATTCCTCTTCCGTGGGCATTCTAGGAATCGAAACTAGGAATCGAAATAACAAACGCTGTGCGATTCCGGGAAACAAGAAACAGTTGGAACCTGTTCCAATCGATGCTCGATGCCCAACCCTACTAATGAGAATAGAAATAAATAGCTCTTAAGCAGTTTATTTAATCCAATTTACCCCCTATTGACTTCATTACACTTTTCTCCTGCGGCAATGACTTGTGAGTAATACTCTTGCCCGAGGTCCGCATCGCTGCGGACTTGGGTGAAGTGCAGATTAAGGGTGCAATGAGGGCGTGGTCAACTTCCGCACTTGAGAATTGGGACACCCTACACATTCGCACCCCTGGCCGGGAACGCACAAATGAAGGGTGCAAGTGCGAATATTGGGATTGGGCCTTAGAAGTAAACACAAGCTGCTCACCACGGGCCATGACAGAATGTGGCTTTTCCATATAAAGTGAATAGTTTTTTGTAAAAACACAAGTAACACCAAATGCCTTACAACTAATTAGAACCAGTCTTAAAGAACATCATGTGAAAGGATGGAACTGTCTTTGGGCCAACTCACATATGGCCTTATAATTTGTAGTATAGAAAAAAATTTTAAATTGCAAGCATTATTAAAAAACTAAATATTTATTAATAAAATATTTCATATTTGTACATTTACCACTATTGACTTCAAGAACAAAAATACAGGTGAAACTTGAGAAATTAGAATATGGTGCTCAAGGTCATTTATGTCAGTTATCCAACTTAGACTGAGAGACCATCTAAAGGCTCAGGAACCCTTTGCAGGTGTGCTGGATTCATTAGCTGATCAGAGTGTGACACTTAGAATATTGAACCTTTTCACAACATTCTAAGATTTTTAGTGTGGGGTTTTCATCAGCTTCATAAGGAATTTATGCTTAAAACTAAACCAAAATGAACAACTCTCCCTCAAAGGCCAGGAATTCTAACATTTAAAATTAACACAGCGATCTGTGTATTTTGTGCATTGGAACAACTTTACACATTGTGTGGTATTTATCATTTTGTACTTGTGCATAGAAACGTTCCTAAATGTAAGATTATCTCTGACCATGCGTACGCACAGAATCTAGTGGCAGAATGGGGAAGCACAATACCAAATCTCTCAGTCATCCACTTGTGTTTCTCATCCACAAATTTTATTCTTTCAGTTGGTAATTTTGTCAGTGGAAAAACTTGCATAATTGGTGCTAAAACCAATAAAAGACACATGTGACCAACGGGAATCAGACATTATATCATGGCTGATCTGTGTTAATATAAAGGATTTAACAGAACATGCACACTGGAGCATTCTCCATGAGCATACTGATCTCAAAGGAAATCCTTCTGCTATGCTCAGATTTGGGACCCTTTGTGGCGCGACAGACAAACCTCACAAATCCGATCCCAGTTTATTTTTTATTTTACAACAGCAAGAACCCCCAGAACCTCCTCCTGCTCCCCGATCATACACGCAACGAGACTGAATGACATCTCAGAGGAGGCTGAGGCTGCGCTCTCAGACAACATTTCCAAATGAAACTAACTCCACACAGAATGACTCCTTAACAACCCGTTACGCCACGATTTATCAAATAAATGTTTTATTTATTTCTGACAGAAACTCCTCCTCTGTCTCAACCGCGTTTACAACCTCTGCAACATGTTTGGTTCTTTTGCGCTTCGGCAGCCAGTGTCTCGATCTTGGTGTCAATAAAGTTTTCTTATTTTTGGGGGGAAAAAAACCCAGGAAATCCCCTCACGTGCTGAGGATGTAGCGTGACCAAATATGGTTAATAGAGGGCGTTTCTGTATGTAAATGACGGCGAACGGACACGAGCACCTGCGTACGCACAGGTGGGATTTATTATCAGACGACTGCGGAGGGACATGCGTACGAGAGGCCATCACACATTTCAAAAATCAGTCTTTTGACTGTTCGTACACGCATTCTAAATTTCAGTGGTAGGAGGGAATATAGGACCATTTCTTTGAAAGTTTGATAAATGAGGCCCCAGGAGCTGTTGTATGTTTCCAGCGAGTTTCCTGCATGTTTAAATTGTGAACACAGCTGATTTGTTTAATTTAGTGATGAATCACTCCTGTAGAAACTAATGAAGGCTGGAGAGACATTTCAGCTGTTAGATTAAGGTGCTAAAAAGACGAGCGCATAGCAAAGGCATCAGTGTCACTTTTGGTTCTACTAAACGGACACTAGGGAGGGCCAAAAGCAAGCCGAAACTGCCAATCACCCCCCAGTGTCCCCAGTCCCCACCAGTCTCAAGCAATTCCAGAGTCTTCTTGGCTTTCCCATTTTCTTCCATTTCTTCATCCGCCAATACAGTTCCATAGCCACGCTGCTTACCTCACTTACTGATCTTATGTGCGTCAGCCTCTCAGCCTCACCTGCAAAGCTGTGCTCTGCGGATTCATCTTATTTTCCACATCTCCCAGCTCAAGCACCTCACCACTTCTCTCTCTCTTCTCCCATTGACCTATCACCTGGTCCCTGCATCCTATCTAATCTATACTGTCTTCTACATCGTGGATGCTGACCATTGGACTTGCAGCTGGCAGTACCTGGTGTAGAGGGAGGGTTTGGGTCTGAAGGAACACTCCTGGGAGTCTGCCCATTCCATCCTGGAACCTTCTCTCATACTGAACATACAGGTGCTGGCCAGTAAATTAGAATATCATCAAAAGGTTGAAAATATTTCAGTAATTCCATTCAAAACGTGAAACTTGTACATTATATTCATGCAATGCACACAGACCAATGTATTTCCAATGTTCATTACATTTAAATTTGATATTCATAAGTGACAACTAATGAAAACTCCAAATTTGGTATCTCAAAAAATTAGAATATTCTGAAAAGGCTGAATATAGAAGACACCTGCTGCCACTCTAATCAGCTGATTTACTCAAAACACCTGCAAAGGCCTTTAAAAGGTCCCTCAGTCTTGTTTTGAAGGCACCACAATCATGGGGAAGACTTCTGACTTAACAGCTGTCCAAAAGACAATCATTGACACCTTGCACAAGGAGGGCAAGACACAAAAGGTGATTGCTAAAGAAGCTGGCTGTTCGCAGAGCTCTGTGTCCAAGCACATTAACAGACAGGCGAAGGGACGGAAAAAATGTGGTAGAAAAAAGTGTACAAGCTCTAGGGATAACCGCACCCTGCAGAGAATTGTGACGACAAACCCATTCAAAAATGTGGGGGAGATCCACAAAGAGTGGACTGCAGCTGGAGTCAGCGCTTCAAGAACCACCACGAGGAGACTCATGAAAGACATGGGATTCAGGTGTCGCATTCCGTGTGTCAAGCCACTCTTGAACATGAAACAGCGCAAGAAGCGTCTCGCCTGGGCCAAGGACAAAAAGGACTGGACTGATGCTGAGTGGTCCAAAGTTATGTTTTCTGATGAAAGCAAGTTCTGCATTTCCTTTGGAAATCAAGGACCCAGAGTCTGGAGGAAGAGCGGAGAAGCACAGAATCCACGTTGCATGAGGTCCAGTGTAAAGTTTCCACCGTCAGTGATGGTGTGGGGTGCCATGTCATCTGCCGGTGTTGGCCCACTCTGTTTCCTGAGGTCCAGGGTCAATGCAGCCGTCTACCAGGAAGTTTTAGAGCACTTCATGCTTCCTGCTGCTGACCAACTTTATGGGGATGCAGACTTCACCTTTCAACAGGACTTGGCACCTGCACACAGTGCCAAAACCACCAGCACCTGGTTCAAGGACCATGGTATCCCTGTCCTTGATTGGCCAGCAAACTCGCCTGACCTTAACCCCATAGAAAATCTATGGGGTATTGTGAAGCGGAGGATGCAATACGCTAGACCCAACAATGCAGAGGAGCTGAAGACGACTATCAGAGCAACCTGGGCTCTCATAACACCTGAGCAGTGCCACAGACTGATCGAGTCCATGCCACGCCGCATTACTGCAGTTATTGAGGCAAAAGGAGCCCCGACTAAGTATTGAGTGCTATACATGCACATTCTTTTCATGTTCATTCTTTTCAGTTGGCCAACATTAGAGAAACAAACATTTTTTCATTGGCCTTTAGAATATTCTAATTTTCTGAGATACCAGATTTGATGTTTTCATTGGTTGTCACCTATAAATATCAAAATTAAACGTAATAAACATTGGAAATACATTGGTCTGTGTGCATTGCATGAATATAATGTACAAGTTTCACGTTTTGAATGGAATTACTGAAATATTTTCAACCTTTTGATGATATTCTAATTTACTGGCCAGCACCTGTATACTTGTGGGAAAATGTGGCCAGTGTAAGTTTGGAGTTAACTGCTTGAAGAGGCAGAGGAGAATGAGGGACAAAGTTGTCTGAGTTAAAAAGTCCTTAAATTACAAAAACACAATATAGATAATAAATATACTAATGTGGACCAGAGACTACAAGAAAAGCACTATGCCCTCTGTTGCCATGGCGGGGAATTGCTTTGGAACACTTCCGAGGCAACAAAGAAGTTGTCAACGCTGTAGCTCACGCTTTGACAGAGAAGTGTAAATTATGCTTTAAAGCACATTAAATTGCCTTTGTGTATGAAATGTGCGAAAAAGCTACCTTACCCTACCTGCTTCTCTTTTCTATGTCGGTAGACTGGCCTTATAGGCGGTTATGCATTTCTTAATTTTACAGAAAGTAGCACAAGTACATTGCAGCACATTCTAACAAAAATAGAGCTTGTGTGGCTAAAAATGCCAAAATAATACTCAGGAGAATTCACAATAACACCAGATGTGTTGCCTGAAGCAAAACTGTCCTAAAAAAATTATATATAACAAATCTAAATGTGCCCTACTTAAACTGCTTGTAACTAATCAACTTGCTGTCACACACAAGCAAGTCAGAAATGAATGGACTCAGGGTCTGTGTAACCTACCATGTCAAGATTTTTTTTCTTTTAACTTGTCATTGATTTGTAAAGCTGTGAGGTGTAACTGTGGAACTATCACACAGAGGAAACATACACACTGGATGATTCTGACACGTTTAATGTTTTTGAACAAGAAAATGTCTGAACTTCTTTCACTGATAACAGATCAGTTTAGACAGTTAACATCCATTATCTGTTCTGTTGATATCTCAGTAGGGTTGCAGAGAGATGGTGTCCAACTCCAGCAGGCATCATGTGAGGGGCAGGGGACACCCTGGACAGGTCATAAGTCCATCACAGGGACATAGATAAACAATGGTTTACACACTCAGTCTCAACAAGGAACTATTCAGAGTTTTAAATTGACCCAACATGCATTTTGGTTTGTGGGTTAAAAATGGAAAATCTAGAGAAATCACATGCATAATTGGGAGAATGTGCTACAGTATTTCCATGCAGAAAAGAATTTAAACCTGCAACCTCTACACTGCAAGGCAACTGTGCTAGCATTTATTATATATATATTTTTAAATAGTTTATTATTCATTGTGGTCAAGAAAAATAATTGAGTGCAAAAATAGATAACACAAAGAATGAAAAAAAAAACAATCGTTCATATAGCACCTTAAGATAAAAACCACGAGGCGTTTCACAAAAAACAAACAAAAAACACAATTAAAGTAGAAAAAAGATTTAAAATGTTTAAAATGAGAAAAAAAATTATGATTATAAAATAATAATGTAAGAAAAGGGAGAGAGAAAATGAAAAGGACAGAGGGAAATCAGTGGTTCACGGGTAAAGTAGTGACGAAGGTCACGTCAAAGCCAACTTTAACAGGTGAGTTTTCAGCTGCTTTTTAAAGGAGACAACTGAGTCCTCTGCTCTCAGGCTCAGGGGGAGAAAGTTCCAGAGTCTGGGTTCCACACATAGCCCAATAAACTCAGAGGACTTCACATTTAATGTTATAAAGCCTGATAGCCTGGTTGACAACATGGACAAATCCTCCATAGGTCTTGAAGCTTTATTTTCATATCTGATACTGACGTAAGCCATCAATTTGGCTTAGTCAACAATAATTTGAATTGAAAATGGTCACACTGGCTTCATGCCAAATTTCTGAACTCCAATTTCATTAATGTCATGCTAACCTGGCATGGTTTTTTTTTTCAATTTAATGTGTAGCTGCAGCCTGACCCAACCCAAGCATGACATGCTTTGATTGGAGCTGGGAACTGGTGTGATCATGATCATGGTTGTTGGTAGAGCAGGACCTTAATCTAGTTAGGAAAGGCCCTTATCATTGTCATCCTAAATAATAACTTTAACGTTTAACAGACACAATAGTAACTTTTAAAACTTTTTCTTTAACAGCAAGGATCACATAAAAACAAGAGAGACCCCCGATAAAATATAACAGGCTATCTAAAATCCCTACTCTTCATGCACTCCGCAGGCGGGCAGATTAAGCACATGTGCTGTTGCACATTCTGACCAGCAAAGGGAGGGGGTTTAGCCCCTGGCCTTCCTGGGGTGCTCCTGAGATGGTGGAGTAAACCACCAACACTAACCCGCTAGGTGCAACACCTGAGCCTGCATGTGGAGGGTCATCTCTGGATCCACGTCTTTTATCCTCCCCTCCTTGGGCTGGATCAGGCTCAAAGCTTCTGAGAGCCCATCCAGCAGTGGATCCTCCGGCGGGAGCGGGGCCTCCAGAAGCACCCGCCAGTCATCCACAAGTCATCTGTTGCTTAAAACCTTGAAACAAATAAAACACCATTAAAATACCACCACCAGGGGATTGTACATTCCTTCACGGTCTGTTGTTATTAAAAATTCCCGGACGAGCCCCCATTTATGTTACGTCCCCGACAGGAGATGTTAAAATGTGAAGGAGGGGGTAACATAAGAAATACGACAGTGGCGTTTAAAATGGGTTTAATTGTGATAAAAGGTTCTAAAAACAAGAGCAAACAGATGGCGAGTATTATTAAAATAATGCAAAACGAAAAATTCACTATAAGGTTAACAGTTAAAAGGCAAATTATCAACTATATAAAACACCTGGTTAAAACTTTATTAAAAATTTTACCTAAACTGAAGGTGTTTTAAAAACACAACAACGTTGATAAAAGTCTAAAAACTAAATCCGAGTTAACCTTAAAACACAGTCAACACTAGGTGACATGCACAAAAGATCCATGTGGATCACTCGGAGTTAAAACTATAAGTTAAAACTCATCACAACAACGGCGTTAAACCAAACGAGACCTGGAGGACAGCAGAACCCCTGCACTGCTGCCTCCCAGACTGCTGAAGGCACAGCCTTTTTATCCTAGGTGTGGCTCATCAGGAGGATTCAGTTCAGCTGTGCTCCTCAGCAGTCTGGAAGAGAGGAGGAGGAGGGGCGGTGTCCAGTCAATCACCAGAGGTGGGTGATCCTGGCTGCTTTTTCCCTCTTCAGGCTGGCAGCCGTGACAAACGTCCTTTGAAATATTAAGTGTAGGCATGTTCTTTATTTTGTTTTCTTATTAATCACCCATGTGTGGTGTGTGTGCACACGTATATGTGTGTGGTGTGTGTGTGTGTGAGAGAGAGAGAGAGAGAGAGAGAGAGAGAGAGAGAGAGAGAGAGAGAGAGAGAGAGAGAGAGAGAGAGAGAGAGAGAGAGAGAGAGAGTTGCAGGCCAGTGGTGTAGCATTTTCTGAATCCATCAGATTCTGTACCTCTAGGGGGAGCCTGAAAAAAGGTGTTGAACCTTTGAATTGTTTTTATTTATTTATTAAAATTTAGTTTGCTTGAACATCTTCTCCATGATCATACACTGGGCCTTTAGGTTCATGTATGCTTCAAAACACATAAAGAATAAAATGTGTTGAACTAAGCGTTAAACCTTTTGATGAAGTTAACTGTTATTGCCTTAGCTGGCTTGTTTTCATTCTCTAATTCTGACTATTTGTTGTTGTTGTTTTTGTTAAGAATACTGATACTTATAATATAGAAGATACGCTTTGCTAGCAGCAATATTGTGGGTTTAATTCACCTCATAGCTTAAGTCACAGACATAAGAAGAAGAAAATATTAGTTATTTTTAAATTGAGCCTTTCAGTATAAAGTCACAAGGCACTTCACAAGCACAATGAAACAATGTGTGTGTATATATATGTACGTATATATATATATGTGTATATATATATATATATATATATATATATATATATATATATATATATATATATATATATATATATATATATATGTATAAAACATAATAAGTAAACTAATATAAAAAATCAAAAATCAAATAAGAATTTTGATAGGAAAAAATAAGAATAAAAATGAAAAACAAACAGAAATGATAGAAACACTAGCATGAATAGAAGCTAGTGAGCAAGAGGATGAACTAGTCATTGAAAAAAGAAGCACAAATATGCTCATATTTTAAAATGCCACCCATTCTAAGGCAATAAACTATTTTGTTTTTGCCTGGAGGTAATTATAATAATTGCTATATCTTGCAGACAAATGCTAATGAGAATAAAACCACTGCCCTGTAAGATGAATATGAAGGTAAAAAACATTGCCCATAACAGGAATCATCTCAGTGTGGTGACACGTATCAGAAAGCAGAGTCAGTGAAGCACAATGAATGAACTCAGTGGTCTATGCATACAAGAGATATTTGTTTTTCTCTGTAGTTTACAAAATGAAATTGGCCATACAAAATGACCTGTACATCTAATGTGATGAAAATGAAGCTTGCATTCTTCTTTCCTTATGCGCTTGTGTGAAGAGCACAAATAAACACATATTTTCCTGGTAACCTCCACAGGTTTGCTTCACTTTTCAGGTTGACTCAAAATACTTAAAGAGACTGAAGTGGCTAGAACAATAACAGTTACATTATTTTACTAGTAAGCTGTTTCATGCATATAAAATAACAAAATTATCACTTTAACCAGAAGATTGTTTCTGCCTTGTTTTGTTTTCAAGTACATGGACGTGTGTCTTCAGGACCAAGTGTGCATGCTAATGTGCAAGGGCCACTGTTTGTGACTGAAAGAATGAATTATTTACAAGTAATATCTTATGAGATGCACATTATACAGACTGCACAAGACAAAGACCCCCTGAACTCCATCACTGGCTGTAATCACACCCTTTGGCCAAACATCGGGAGAGACTGGCAGAGCTTAGAAGATGGAAATAAAAGTGTCAAAAGTTTGTTTAAAAAGAAAAATGGAGAATGGAGAAATGACAGAATTGAAGAAACTTGTTTTTATTGTTTTTCCAATTTTTATATTTGACATTGTGCAAGTTAAATAACTTTAAAATAATTGTGTAGCATTCCTTAATGCAATGTAAGTTGACATCAGCCCTATTTGCTACAGTTTTAAAAGATAATTTTCTGTTGAGATCCGGTACTTATGGCCATTTATTCAAATTTTGCAAGCTCTTCTGCAAACTCACAAGACCTTACAGCTGCTGGTGATAAAATTCGAATATCATGACAAGTTGATTTATGTCAGTAATTCCATTCAAAAAGCGAAACTTGTATATTAGATTAATTCATTACACACAGACTGATGTATTTCAAATGTTTATAACCAACAAAAAATGAAAATCGCCAATTCAGTATCTGAGCAAATGAGAATAAAAGGTTCAACATTGAAGACACCTGATGCCACACTCTAATCAGCTAATTAACTTGAAACACCTGCAAAAGCCTTTAAACTTAAAGTCCCATTAGTCATCATCACACACTGGTGCAATCACAACTCTGCGTTTTACCCATCCTCGTGAGGAGCGGTGAGCTGCAGCTGTGGCTGCACAATCAGGGGGAAGACCGCTGACTTGACAGTTATCCAAAAGACGATTGTTGACACCTTGCACAAGGAGGGCCATACACAAAAAGTTATTGCTAAAGAGACTGGCTATTCACAGAGCTCTGTGTCCAAGCCATCGATATACATATATGGACAATGGGTTTCCATAGGCTCCAATAACACGTTTTTGTGCTAAAATGGAAGGTGACAACCACCGCCATTTTGACCGTGTCACAGGTTCCGGCAAGCCCAGACATGTCCAAAAAAGGGAAGAGAGGAGGAGCTGAGGGTGGGGCTGTAAGGCTGGGATCAACTGACGACACCCGGTCGAACTAGCTACAAGCTTACCTGAAGCTAACCCAAAGCTAATGCGGAGGTGGGAGCTAACAGAGGTAGCAACCTAGCTACAACCGGAGTTAACTGTGCACAACACCAGAGCTTCTGAGTCAGAGATACGCCGGGCTGACCGCTGGGTAAAACCGGGTGGAACACAGAGGTCTCTGAGACCTCCACAAGCCAGCAGCCGCACAGCAGACAAGCGCCGCTGTGATCTGTGATGCGCAGAGCTGCCGCTGGGGAAAACCGGGTGGAAAGATTTCCACCCCAGAGCTCTACAAGCCAGCAGCCCGCGCAGCACACAGAAGCGGCGATCAGACAGAGATTTGCCGAGCTGCGGGGAGAACCAGCCATCAGCCCATGCAGCACACAGAAGCCGCGATCAGACAGAGATGCGCCGAGCTGCGGTGAGAACCAGCCGTCAGCCCGCGCAGCACACAGAAGCCGCGATCAGAAAGAGATGCGCCGAGCTGCGGGGAGAACCAGCCGTCAGCCCACGCAGCAAACAGAAGCTGCGATCAGACAGAGATACACCGAGCTGCGGGGAGACCCAGCCGTCAGCCCGTGCAGCACACAGAAGCCGCGATCAGACAGAGATACACCGAGCTGCGGGGAGACCCAGCCGTCAGCCCGTGCAGCACACAGAAGCCGCGATCAGACAGAGATGCGCTGAGCTGCGGGGAGAACCAGCCGTCAGCCCGCGCAGCAAACAGAAGCTGCGATCAGACAGAGATACACCAAGCTGCGGGGAGACCCAGCCGTCAGCCCGTGCAGCACACAGAAGCCGCGATCAGACAGAGATGCGCTGAGCTGCGGGGAGACCCAGTAATCAGCCCGCACAGCACACAGAAGCCGCGATCAGACAGAGATGGAGAAGAAAGAAGTGGAGACTCCTTGGACTGTCACGTTGAGAGCAAGAGGTTTGGACCCAAGATGCAGAATCCCCAGAACGACTTGAGGCAGGAGTGGTTAAGAAAATAAATTCCTTTATTTTAAGGAGGATGCGCCAAAATACAAAGCACAACTAATAAGACTAACTCTGAAAAAAACTCACTGAAAATTCCAAACAAACAAAAGCTCACACATGAGCTCAGACTCGGGAATACTCAAGAGGGGAATGAGCAACGCAGACACATATGACAATGAACCAACAAACACAGAGTGACAAGACAGGGCTTAAATAGACTGGGAGGATGAGAGGGAGATGAATTGCAGGTGTGTGGGGAGAGGGACCAGGTGAACACAATTACCAACTCAGGGAGGAGGAAGAAAACACTGGTGGGAAAAAACCACACTAAATAATGAAAGGCTGTAACAAAGGAAAATGACCTAAGAGAAAAAACAAAAGACCAGAAGGCATGAACAACTAATATTCTAAGGGGAAGCTGACACTAAGGAAAACACTACAGAAGGAAACTACAGGGGTGTGGCTAAGAGGGGTGTAACGTATGGGTTTTCTGTGCCAAAGGTCGTATTTGCCCGGCTGGGTCAAAGCTGGGTCATGCAGCAACTTTCACCCATAGATTAAGACCTGAGCCGACAGCAAGTCTGAAGAATTCCACAACAATCCAACACCTGCAGCTCCAGAAGAAGGACTTCAACCCACACTCTAGTCATAATAAAACAAAGTCCTAAACTTTCTTCATTATTAATGCTAAATAATCATTTTATCACTTTGCTCATTATAAATGTGTTTTAATCAAATGAATGATTATTATGCTTTGGGTAATCATAATGAATCAGTATACTTAATTAAATAATGTTTTTGAAGGGGTTTAGTGATGGCCTTCACACCCGCTCGCACAGGTCTGGGTTCACAGTAACTCCAAAACACATTTGCTCTGACGCACAAGTTTGCTTTGGGAAGAGAAGTGGTTTTTGGTAAGTTTTGGGAGAACGAGATTGAGAACGACAGAGAGCGGACGTGCGGAACAAACGCCAACGGGGAAGGAGCCCTGCCGGCTCTTCCCCCCCCCCCCCCCCCCCCCCCCCCGCTAGTTCTGTCAAGCCAGACAGAATAGCTGAAATGCAACCAGCTTACGCAGACTCGTCCCAGAGTCTTTGATTTCTGAGTTAATTTAAACTTGAGAAAGCGCATCTGCCAAACGCTTCATCAACGTGTACTGAGGTCAACTCTGGACTGGACCATCAGCACACCTTTGTCTTCTCTGCCAGCCAAGGTGTGACCTGGATAAACATCCTCCGAGGTCCGGATCTGAAAGAGGGTCCTGAGTATGGTGAGGCAGAACACAATAGATAGCGTTCTGATGCAGTTTTTCTAATAAGAACTACATTTTAATTCAAAACATCATTTTTCACTCAGATTCACCTTTTCTCTCCCTGAAGCAATCTCAGACACCTGCATGCACACATTCATAATTATATCATCCTCAATCTTAGCACATCCAACACAAGGTCTATTTGTGCAAGCTTAAAATATCATCTGTTAAAGATTGTCCAACAAGATTGCCAATGTTGATTATTTTTCCTGTGATTGTCATTTCAAATCGTTAGTTTAAATTGAAGAATTAAAACTCTTAAATTTCAAACTTGTCTTTTCATTGAATTGAAACACAGACACACGGATATGATCGTCAGTTTATCGATGAAAACAACCTTTGAGTCTTCTTATCTATACATTTGGTTATTAATTTATTAAAATCAATATTCCAGATTATTATGCAGGATGGTTCATCTTTCATAAAAGAGCCATAAACCATTACGCTACAGGGGGGAAACCTAGAGGGCAAATGGGGAAACAGAACCAAAGGAGGACAGATAAACTTAAAACTACAAATCCAAACTGAATGGCTGCGGGAAGGACTAAAACACACACAGACATAAATAACTCACACACACATATACTGGGCTGGGGAACAAGAGGCTGGAGCTGCAACAGGAGGGACAGAGGATAACTAAATGAACACCGGACCTGAGGGAATGATAAAAAGGCCTACAAAAAGAAGACACATAACAGAGATGCAGACAAAGGACACATGAGGGTGCTAAGAGAACACTAAAAGGAATCCAGAGGGGGATGGAGAAACATTAGGAGACACGTGGGGAAAGATGCAGACAAAGGACACATGAGGGCGCCATGAAACACAAAAGGGAAACCTGGAGTGGGAACTGGAGGGGCTGGGGAACAAAGGGACACAGAGCATGACAAGGACACTCTATTAGTGCAATTAATGCCACAGCAAGTCATTTTGTCCAACAATTGCACAAAACATATCCAAAACAGAATACACAAACACAGAGACTCAAAATCCCGGAGCAGTTTCCAAGCCAGACCGAGGCTCTACTGAGGCCTTTCCACGGAGCTAGCTTTGTGGTCACGTGGGTCGGATGCTCATTAATTATTCAGAATTTTAGGCTTTTAATACACTTAAACAGAAGAGTGAGAAAAAAATTCACCCCCCTCAGAGTTGTCATGAGTGTAAACTAGATAATTTAAACAAAAAATATGTTTTGGTACCAGGCTATAAACATGTTTATTTCTGCTGTGAAATTGGTATTTTTAACATGGGAGTCAATGAGGATTTACTCACTTCTGCAAAGAGATGCAAGGCGTAGGCATCACCAGATAAGATAAGGTTGACTCTTAATTACTAAAACACCAAATTCAGCTCAGTATCTAACATTTAATTGTTTCCATTTTTAACTTTCCATAGGTTGATTAGTTTTTGCTCCCATCTAAATGGGCTTTCTTGAAAAGTTATTCAGATGTACATACAAAGGTTCCTGAAAGTTTAAATCAAATCCCTCCAGTTGCTCATAAAATTCTTCGTTAAGGATTACACACAAACTAAAGCATTGTCTATTGCGTCTTGCAGTAAAAAATGTAAATGTTTGCCAATTTAGGCACCATGCTGTTGGAATCGTGTTTATAATTTGTTTCAAATGAAGAAACACCTAGCATGCTCAATTTTTAGTCTGCTCAGCCATCTGTCATCATCTCTTGTTACATGTGACAATCGCCCTGAGAGATGAATGATGAGCCTTTCACAGGTCACACCATCTCTTATTTTCCCAAGATGATGACAAACAGGCCTCACAGTGACAACTCATCTACCTGAATGACTCCCTCTCGCCAGCAATCAATCAGATCATGCTACATCCATCGGTCAGATCTTAACCATGGCCTGTTTTTAGATAACACCACATTTCAACTGCTTTTGTTTTATGCCACTAAAACTTTTCTAATGATTTTAATCTCTCCTCTTTTGCAATTCTTCTTTTGATTATTCACTCATCTCATCAGCACCGTTAAAAGGTTCAAGCGTAGGACCATCACTCAGTGTCCCTTCAGGCATCAAAAAATAAAAAAAATAAAGAAATCCCCACACCTAAGATTGATATCATGTATTTGCCCCCATCTTCACTCCTGCATTCAGCCAAGCATCAAGCCAGTTTTTATCGCTCACATCAGCAGTGATGAACTGCTGCGGGATGAAGGCAACTACTACTGTTTATGTTTAGGCGATAGTTGCTCTTTCAGTTTCATTCTTATTAAATGATCCATGTAGGAGAAACGTAAATAAAATTCCTGCATTTTGCGGTTTGTGTCATCTTGTTGGGAATAAAACATGAGACATAAAAAGACAAGCTGACAATGCCATTGTTGATGTTATTCTGTAAAAGTATGTAATAACAAATAGACAAAAAACAGAATTAATTTAATTTAACAACTACTGTTTTAGGAGGATAAAAAATGCTTGAGATGAGACATCTCATTTTTGAGTGGCTTCTCCTACCATACAACCAATAAAGAATAAGAAAGCAAAAAAAAAAAACCACAAAATCCTGCCGTGGTGCGTCATACATCAATGTAAGTTTACATTTACTTAGGGATAAAGGTTTATCCGACACATGTAGAAAATACAGGTGAAACTCCTAATTAAAATGACTCTAATCTGAAATCTAAAATTAGGACATTGTGTAAAAGTCCATTTATTTCAGTAACTTAAGTTAGACTGAGAGACCATCTAAAGCACAGGTGTTAAACTCTGGTCCTCGAGGGCCGCTATCCCACATGTTTTAGTGTTTTCCTGTTTCAACACACCTGAATTCAATCAGCAGGTGGTTAACAAGCTTCTGGAGAGCTTGATGAGCTGCTGCACAGGTGAATCAGCTGTGTTGGAACAGGGTAATAAAAAGATGCAGGTTATCGGCCCGCAAGGGCTGGAGTTTGACACCCCTGATAAAGGCTCAGGAAGCCTTTGCAGGTGTTCTGGGTTCATTAGCTGATCAGAGTGTGACACTTTGAGTGTAGAATATTGAACCTTTTCACAATATTCTAATTGTCTGAGATTTTGATCGTGGGGTTTTCATAAGTTGTAAGCCATAATCATCACAATCACAACACATAAACGCTTGAAATATCTGGCTTTGCATGTTATAAATATATCCCATACACTAGTTTCATCTTTTAACTTGAATTACTGATAAAAAGCATCTTTTGCAACAAATTTTTATATTTAGAGTTTCAGCTGGAGGCAGAGGCGGACTGGTCATCTGTGCGTTTTGAAGAATCAGCTGGTGTGTAGGGCCGGTGGGTGTGCTTCAAGCTAGAGTCAGCACTAAAGAACCGAGGTGTAGCCAACCGCTGTGTGTTTGGATTTTGTTTACATTGGAAACTCAGGTTTTGTATAAAAGTAGAGCCAAGTCTTTTTTTCTGTCTTGCTGGAGCATCAATCTGTTTCCGACCTACAGAGTATATCTGTGCCTTTTTGCTGTGCTGCTCAGGTCTTAGAAGGGGTTTAGAACCAACAACCATTTCTTCTTCTTTGAGTCTTCTTTGACAAAGGAGGGTCAGCTTCTAACTGTGTATTGTTTTGGGCAGTAAGCCATGTCCAGGTGCCTATTCACTGTCACCTATGGTATCAAGCCTGAGGCCATCAGTATACTAATCCCCTGAAGGTGTGTGCTGGCGCATGTATGTGGTTTCAAAACATTCAGGTTAGCGAATGTTATGTCGAGGACTTTCCATGTAATAATCCCCACAGGATAGTGAGCTTGCTGAAGTGTGTATGAGCAACTGGATAGGGTGTGTAAAAGGTCTTAATGGTCTGAGTCCTCCCACGGTTTCATTTAAAACCATCAGTTGCAAAAGGTGAACACAGTGAGTGCCCTCTCATATTTATCAGTCAGTTTCATGACCTCGAACTGGACTTTCATTCACGCTGATCACCATGCTCATA
This sequence comes from Nothobranchius furzeri, assembly GCF_043380555.1. Lineage (NCBI taxonomy): Eukaryota > Metazoa > Chordata > Actinopteri > Cyprinodontiformes > Nothobranchiidae > Nothobranchius > Nothobranchius furzeri. The sequence continues at coordinate 36,194,038 of NC_091756.1, forward strand.
ATGTTTTTGATTATTGGTTTACTGCAAATTCAGGCTGTCTAACATTAAATTATCATATAAAACATAACTTTACAGCTAAAGGTTACAAAATAATGTTTGTCTAAAAATGTCTGAAGTATATGAGTCATTCAGCTCTAATAAAATCAAAATGTTTTTAACAAACTAAAACAAATGTCTGAATCTATCAAAAAACAATCTTAGTTGAATAAGAAGAGAATTCTTATTTCTGGAACACACACACACACACACACACACACACACACACACACACACATATATATATATATATATATATATATATATATTGAGTAACGATATGTACACTCTAAAAAAAAAAAGTTGAACGAACTTAAAAAAGTAAGGCAACCAGCTGCACAGCTTTTTTGAGTAGACTCAACAAAGGTTTTTTTTGTTGTGTGAACAAGAACTAAACTGTAAACTGAACTATCAATCTTAAGTTAAACAAATTTAAAATTGCTCTTCAGCTTTCCTTTCGTTTTTAAGTTGAAGCAACCCATGTTTTTTAGTTAAATGTACTGAAGAAAAAGTTGAGACAACATGTTTACATTTGTTGCCTTAACTTACTTGTATGAGTACATTTGACATAAAGTTTTAAATTGGTCAAACTTAAGGCTTCAACTCATATATACTCATTCAAGTAAGTTGAGACAACATATGTAAACATGTTGTCTCAACTTTTTCTTCAGTACTTTTAACTAAAAACATGGGTTGCTTCAACTTAAAAACAGAAGTAGAGCTGAAGAGCAATTTTAAATTTGTTCAACTTCAGAATGACAGTTCAATTAACAATTTAGTTCTTGTTCACACAACAAAAAACCCTTTGTTGAGTCTACTCAAAAAAGCTGTGCAGCTGGTTGCCTTACTTTTCTAAGTTTACTCGACTGCCTTACCTTTTAAGTTTATTCAACTGCCCATTCTTTAAATAGAAAGTTGGAAGTAACATACCACATCAAAAGCATCTTGTGTATAGGGAAACATTTATTTGTAACATTGCAACATCAAAATTAAAGTTATTCTTTTTATCAATCTTCCAATGGTAGTTAATTTCCTCTGTGGACAATGTAATAAAATAAAAAAAATGGAAAATAAAATTCCATAAGAGATTACAGAAAAAATAAAACTAATGCACATGAAAGGCACTTCATGGAAGATATATATATATATATATATATATATATATATATATCGTCTCGTCTCGTCTTCCTCCGCTTATCCGGGTCCGGGTCGCGGGGGCAGCATCCTAACTAGGGAGCTCCAGGCCGTCCTCTCCCCGGCCTTGTCCACCAGCTCCTCCGGCAGGACCCCAAGGCGTTCCCGGACCAGATTGGAGATGTAACTTCTCCAACGTGTCCTGGGTCGACCCGGGGGCCTTCTGCCGGCAGGACATGCCCGAAACACCTCCCCAGGGAGGCGTCCAGGAGGCATCCTGACCAGATGCCCAAACCACCTCAACTGGCTCCTTTCGATCCGGAGGAGCAGCGGTTCTACTCCGAGTCCCTCCCGAATGTCCGAGCTCCTCACCCTATCTCTAAGGCTGAGCCCGGCCACCCTACGGAGGAAACTCATTTCGGCCGCTTGTATCCGCGATCTCGTTCTTTCGGTCATTACCCAAAGCTCATGACCATAGGTGAGGATTGGGACGTAGATCGACCGGTAAATCGAGAGCCTGGCTTTCTGGCTCAGCTCCCTCTTCCCCACGACAGATCGGCTCAGCGTCCGCATCACTGCAGACGCCGAACCAATCCGCCTGTCGATCTCCCGATCCCTCCTACCCTCACTCGTGAACAAGACCCCGAGATACTTAAACTCCTCCACTTGAGGTAGGACCTCTCCCCCGACCCGGAGGTGGCAAGCCACCCTTTTCCGGTCGAGAACCATGGTCTCAGATTTGGAGGTGCTGATCCTCATCCCAGCCGCTTCACATTCGGCCGCGAACCTACCCAGCAAGAGCTGAAGGTCAGAGCTGGATGAAGCTAGGAGGACCACATCATCCGCAAAAAGCAGAGACGAGATTCTCCTGCCACCAAACTCGACACACTCCACACCACGGCTGCGTCTAGAAATTCTGTCCATAAATGTGATGAACAGAACCGGTGACAAAGGGCAGCCCTGGCGGAGTCCAACCCTCACTGGGAACAGGTCCGACTTACTACCGGCTATGCGGACCAAACTCACGCTCCTCTGGTAAAGGGACTGAATGGCCCTTAACAGAAAGCCACCCACCCCATACTCCTGGAGCGTCCCCCACAGGGTGCCCCTGGGGACACGGTCATAAGCCTTCTCCAAATCCACAAAGCACATGTGGATTGGTTGGGCAAACTCCCATGCCCCCTCCATCACCCTTGCAAGGGTATAGAGCTGGTCCACAGTTCCACGGCCAGGACGAAAACCACATTGCTCCTCCTCTATCTGAGGATATATATATATCCTTACCATAAATGAAAATATGCCACAACAATGACACTGAAAAATATTCATCTCATCCTGGATATTGTACTCTGAAGTACAAAGAAAAATAATTGATAACAGTGTTATAAACTTCTGTAGAGCTCAGTATAGTGGCTACCTTGTAATATTGTTTTGGATAACTTTGGCATGTAAAAAAGTATTAGAAAAAGATGTACAATTCTGTACAACAGTAATCCCTGAAGAAGCCATTTTAACATTCAGAAAATCTTCATTTAAAAGCATTTAAAATACTGCTTTTGAAACATTTAACATTTGTTAAACAACTTACACAAAAAATAATAATAATAATAATAAAAGACTGCTTGGCACCTGCCAGTCTTTAGAATCTGTATGGCTGGTGGAGATTAAGAAACTCGTAGAGGAGAGAACACTTATTATATACAAATAACCACCCCTGAACAAGCCATTTCAACATTCATTATATTTTTATATGAAAACATTCTAAACAATGCTTTAGCAACGCTTAACATTGAAGAACAACTTGCCGTCTCTTACCTTCTCAGCACTCACCAGAGTAGGAGAAAACACCATCTTTATTTCAGCAAACTATTCTTTAGGGCCTGGACTCTGGCTGAGCAGTCGGTTCCCAGACTGAGGAAACCCTTTTGAGTGGCCTCAAAAGTGTACCTCAAGTTCTTAGGATAGTCCAGGTTAAGAGCATATATGAGGCCGAAGAGAAGTGCAAATGCAGTTGGGAAACTGCTGATGTCATCAAGGACAATCTGCTCCTCAATAATCAGGGCGATGCTTCTTGTTGTTGGAAATGAGTTAACTGTTCCAACATCATCTTCGACAACCGTGAGAATACCAAGTCCCATGCCTTGGACAGCCACATCCACTGGGTCAGTATCCTACAGAAAAACAAAGAAATAGGGGAAAAAAAAAGACATTAATTTCTTTTAATTTTAAAATAAAGGAACATCAACCATTATTTTTGGATAAAAATACCTAAAAATAAAAAACTAAACATTCCACAAAATAAATCAGGCAGATTTCTGTCATGAAATTCTGCACGTAGTATATAAAAGAGGCAGATTTGGAAAGATTCATAACTTTTTTGTTTGGCTTTGGGTTGGCAGCGAAGGACAAAGTCACCCTCTATTGCTGTCTAGGCAAGTTCTCGTTGTGAAGGATGGGTACCGAAACGAGGCACCGTTTCAAATTAAGTGAATCGGTGCTCGGTCGGTACTGTGGAATTCGGTCGGTGCCTTAAAAAGTACCGAATTCTGTACCCATCCCTACATCACACATAGCGACGCGCAGTTTCTCATACCGGCAGCTCTTTCCTCTGTTCTAAATGACTTGAATGTCTTTAAAACCACAAGTAGAAGCGCTGAAAGCATTTCTTCTAAAAAAAAAAAAAAAAAAAAAAAAAGATTTAAAAGATGTTTACGCCGTTGTCAGATGCCTTTAATTTTTTATTTTTACTACAGCTAAAAAATTACAGCGTCGCACAGTACAGTTGGCATTTATATCTTTTTTCTGATTGGTTATTTTTGAGCTGCCTAGTCCCGCCCCTCATGTGCCTCTCTGCCTGTGAGTTACCAAACTCTTTCTCTGTGCAGAATTAAACAGAGGATGAGTATGGCAGGCCAGGCTAATGGATTGCTGATATTTCCGCACAAATTTCGGAGACCATCTACAGGTGCTGGCCAGTAAATTAGAATATCATCAAAAGGTTGAAAATATTTCAGTAATTCCATTCAAAACGTGAAACTTGTACATTATATTCATGCAATGCACACAGACCAATGTATTTCCAATGTTCATTACATTTAAATTTGATATTCATAAGTGACAACTAATGAAAACTCCAAATTTGGTATCTCAAAAAATTAGAATATTCTGAAAAGGCTGAATATAGAAGACACCTGCTGCCACTCTAATCAGCTGATTTACTCAAAACACCTGCAAAGGCCTTTAAAAGGTCCCTCAGTCTTGTTTTGAAGGCACCACAATCATGGGGAAGACTTCTGACTTAACAGCTGTCCAAAAGACAATCATTGACACCTTGCACAAGGAGGGCAAGACACAAAAGGTGATTGCTAAAGAAGCTGGCTGTTCGCAGAGCTCTGTGTCCAAGCACATTAACAGACAGGCGAAGGGACGGAAAAAATGTGGTAGAAAAAAGTGTACAAGCTCTAGGGATAACCGCACCCTGCAGAGAATTGTGACGACAAACCCATTCAAAAATGTGGGGGAGATCCACAAAGAGTGGACTGCAGCTGGAGTCAGCGCTTCAAGAACCACCACGAGGAGACTCATGAAAGACATGGGATTCAGGTGTCACATTCCGTGTGTCAAGCCACTCTTGAACATGAAACAGCGCAAGAAGCGTCTCGCCTGGGCCAAGGACAAAAAGGACTGGACTGATGCTGAGTGGTCCAAAGTTATGTTTTCTGATGAAAGCAAGTTCTGCATTTCCTTTGGAAATCAAGGACCCAGAGTCTGGAGGAAGAGCGGAGAAGCACAGAATCCACGTTGCATGAGGTCCAGTGTAAAGTTTCCACCGTCAGTGATGGTGTGGGGTGCCATGTCATCTGCCGGTGTTGGCCCACTCTGTTTCCTGAGGTCCAGGGTCAATGCAGCCGTTTACCAGGAAGTTTTAGAGCACTTCATGCTTCCTGCTGCTGACCAACTTTATGGGGATGCAGACTTCACCTTTCAACAGGACTTGGCACCTGCACACAGTGCCAAAACCACCAGCACCTGGTTCAAGGACCATGGTATCCCTGTCCTTGATTGGCCAGCAAACTCGCCTGACCTTAACCCCATAGAAAATCTATGGGGTATTGTGAAGCGGAGGATGCAATATGCTAGACCCAACAATGCAGAGGAGCTGAAGACGACTATCAGAGCAACCTGGGCTCTCATAACACCTGAGCAGTGCCACAGACTGATCGAGTCCATGCCACGCTGCATTACTGCAGTTATTGAGGCAAAAGGAGCCCCGACTAAGTATTGAGTGCTATACATGCACATTCTTTTCATGTTCATTCTTTTCAGTTGGCCAACATTAGAGAAACAAACATTTTTTCATTGGCCTTTAGAATATTCTAATTTTCTGAGATACCAGATTTGATGTTTTCATTGGTTGTCACCTATAAATATCAAAATTAAACGTAATAAACATCGGAAATACATTGGTCTGTGTGCATTGCATGAATATAATGTACAAGTTTCACGTTTTGAATGGAATTACTGAAATATTTTCAACCTTTTGATGATATTCTAATTTACTGGCCAGCACCTGTATATGCTCAGTAATGTACGCCTTCCGAAGGATGTGTGTGTAATCAACTCGGCCAGGCTGGGTATAGTGGAGAGGGATGGAGCCCATGCTAATATGCAAGCCCCAATTGGCATTAGCAAGGAGGGTGTGGGCAGCAGAGGGCAACATCATCCTCCGCTGCCCACAGATAAATTAAGGAAGTGACACCAGTCAGAGGAAGGCTATAGTGTTAGCTAAAACTTGTCAGCAAAAAAGGTAAAAGCAAATCTTTATTATGATGTGTTCAGAAAACAACCAAACAATGGGTGGTGTGTGTGCGTGTGTGCAATATAGACAAGCCATTGAGAGCCGAACGCCTGGTTTATACTCAGCTCCACGAGAAAGAGACACGCACGCACGGACAGAGATATTTTGCCCCTAAACTTCTCCCTCTCCTAGGGATTGTTGCAAAGCTATTCCTCGCCAAGACAACAGAGGGCTTAGCACTGTTCTGTGGTATCCTGTGATGTATCCGGCCCAAAGTAGTGCAGTTACTATTGTGTTTTTTGTATTTCTGAGACTTTTTAACACAGACAAATTTGGGTCTTATTCTCTTCCACCTCTATACTCACATTTCCCATTGTTTCCGTTCACAAATCAAACGCTTGCTGCACATATTTTCACTCCTCCAGTCACAGGTGTATAAAACATTCATATTTGCAGAGTTTTACCATGAGGTATTTTTCAAGCTAGATATGTTAGGCTCTCTTTTTGTTTTTGAGGGGATAATGACGGCGCTAATGACGACAGTGGTGACCTGACCAATCACAAGCTTGCATTCTGTCTTGTCAGACGGATGTTTAGAAAAACAGTGCTCAACTTTGTCCTTGTGAGCTGGAGAGCCCTCAAAAGGACGCATAATGGCATTGCATGCATCTGTCCCGACGCAGACGAAAAAGTATAAATTAGGCTTAAGTCATTTACACATCATGGCTCACCAGAAGAATGAAAAAATGAATGCAAGTCAACAGGACTAAAAATGCTTTTTCTAATGCCGCTTGTTTTGTGCCATGGATTTCACATATGATGTCAGTGAATTTTAAAGACACATTTTGATGCCAAGAATAGGGCTGAAACGAATCTTCAAATGATTCCTTTCGTTAAATTCCTTGATTATTTATTTACTTATTCGAAGCTTCGTTAAATGTGTGCACTGCAGTCTGAACACATTTTACTGGTGCACTATGTGGTAATCTAGGTGCTGTGGAGGAAAACAAAGAAACCTGAAAAGATGACCCATTGCTGAAATGGTTTTCCAACTGTGTTGAAGGACTACCTCTTGAAGCTCATCAAGAGAATGCCAAGAGTTTGCCAAGCAGTAATCAGAGCAAAGGATGGCTATTTTAAAGAAAATAAATTATAAAACATGTTTTTTTTAGTTTTTGCACTTTTTTGGTTAAGTACATAACTCCACATGTGTTCATTTATAGTTTTGATGACTTCAGTGAGAATCTCCTAATGTAAATGGTCATGAACATAGACAAGACAGTGACTTAGACTTTTCTTAAGGATATCTAAACAGCAATAGCACTATACCTTACCAGACACGTTTTTAGAAACCCATCAGACTGTTCCTTCAAATATAGAGGCAGACCTCGAAGAGCTGTAGACTTTCTGTATTCAAGTACATCGGTCGTCTGAAAGACAGTTACATGAGAAAATTAAATTAGTAATTAGAAAAATCTCAGTTAGTAAACAGTATGTTTATCAGAAATAACAGTTCATAGACATCTTTACCTTCTCATCAAATATATCTAGAAGGTTCTTGAGCTCCTTGTCAAGTTTTCCAGAGCGCGATCTGTACAGCTTTATGAGTTGTGCAGAGTGTTCATCCAGAGATGACAAGAAGGTCTTCATCAGCTCCACCCGTGTAACTCGAAAAAACTCAGCACATATCTTTGAGGTAATAGTGCTCATTAAATCATTATCACATAAAATATGCTAAATGTACCACAATTTTTGCACTTAAACAGAAAACATAATTAAAGGTGCATTATGTAAGAATAGCATAAGACAAACATCTAGTGGTAAAATGTGGTTACTGCACGACTTTTTTCTAAGCAAATTTTTAACTATCTCATTGTTGTTCTGAATTTCATGGCTGTTACAAATCAGCACCAGATTTTAAATAATAGACGTACATTATTATATCAGGTGTTACCACGCTTGGGTGTTTTACGGTGTAGAGCATTTACTGTAATATTTATCCAGCATTAAAGTGTTGTTTTTCCTTCTTCTTGCTGTTAGCTGGCTTTAATGAATGACTCATTAAAGGAAGTAAAATGCCATAATTGAATTATTTTTGTTTTTACTCTGGACTCAGTGCGCTAATAAACTTTGACTGATTAACTGATTAATTTCACACACATTTCACTGTAATATCCAGTTGTCTGTCATTTAAAAAGTAGCTTGAAATATTTTTAGAGCATAACAGTTGCTTATTATACACTATTAGCATTGTTACCTCAACGTTAGCCTCTAGCCTGCTTCTGGGTCACTCCTTGCTTTTGTTAAAAAAAAAAAACTTTGTAGCTTTTGACTGTACTAAATTACAAATGTCTGTTCTGGCGAGCTAACGCTGCAGAGGCACAGCAACATTACAAACTTCTACTAAATATTTACTACATCTCCCTTTTTGTTTTGAAAGAAAAGGTCTGACAACCTTCCAGCTGGCTTTAAAGGAAATCTGTTTCCACCATGATTAAGGCACTAAACTGTTTTGTGATTATTAGACAGTAGAATTCTTACATAGTGCTCCTTCAAAATATCAAATACAACACACTGGAAAATGCAAACCTGTTCTTCAAAGAACAGCGCAAGCCATCGATTCATCACATCAGAGACAAAGGGTTGTTTTCCCACTATTTCCTTCCTCCTCATGGAAAAAGTATTTTCCATTCCACTGTCTCGCTGTGTAAGATGTAGGGTTGAACTCCGACTTCTGCTGGTTGATGGAGCTAAGTCATTTAAAGATGGCGTGGAAGAAATTGAGGATGCAGATTCATCTCTTTGTTGGATTGCTCCTTGATACAAAATCTTCAGTACTGCTTTGTCTTTAGGAAGTTCTTTAATGTCTGTTAAATTGCACAGTTCATTCCCAAAATCAGGATCCTCAAACTGAATCAAAATATCACCTGCAAGTTCAAGGCATTCTTGAAGAATGTTCTTTAAATGTTCTACTGAACACAGGCTCTCCGAAATATCCACCCTTCTGATGTTGTCTGGTGACACAATGACACGAAACAGCATGATCTGCAACGCAAAAAAAAAGAAGAAAAAAAAAGTAAATTATAACAAAATACGTCACAAAAAATTCATGAAGGTTTGCAAGAGGAGTACCAGTAAAGAGTTATGCTCAATAGACGACAACTGGTCATGTAACTCTGCTTTAATACAAACAATATAACATTTCGTGGGTAATGTGTGCACAAGTGAATTTCTCTGAAAGCCATTAAACAAATATAAGTCAATTAGCATTTCACCATTTCACCGTCTCAAACAATCAATTACTACATTTTTGTTCCCTATTATTATTATTACCTTAAAGGTGGAGGAGGAACTTCTTCAGGGAGACAACAGCTTTTCCCTGAATAACATAAGACGTAAGAGGATGGATATCATTAAGATCTTCTTCCTCAAGAATTTCAATGTCAGTTGTTTCAGATACTTCATAGCATCTGCAATGTTCAATGTACCATGACATGAGTTTTCTGCACAAGAAAGACACCTTGGCTGAAGAATGAACAAGAATACTGATGATTCTGACAAACGATACCGTCCTTCACACCGCTTCAGTGATTCCTTTAACCATTGAGCTTCATCATCCAGGTCTCTTATGCGTCTTCGTGCGCAGAATTATGCTTAAGCGCCTCGTGATTTTTATCTTGAGAGGCGCTATAGAAATGATATTTTCTTCTTCTTCTTAACATGAGTCCGATTCTCTCTCCCCCCACCCCCACCCCCCGCCGCCGTCAGACATCTGGAACTTTTCCCTGCTGTGTGAACGCAGCCGAAAGGACAAGTTCCGGTACAAAAGTGGCGTGTCTGAAAACACAGTTCCTCTTAAAAACCGGATTGAATTGTCCACAAATGTTCCAGAATGTCTATCTGAAAAGGGCTCTAGACACTTTTATGTCCGTGTTCCACAAAAAACGTGTGGCGCCATCAGTGGCGGTTCTACATCGAATTACTCCCCGGGCGAGGCCCCCTTTGAGCGCCCCCCCCCCCCCCCCCACCACCACCACCACCACCACCACACCACCCCACCTGCATGAACACACGCATGTTTTCTACAAACAGGCATGTTTTATTAGAACGACTATTGAACATTCATTTTTCTAAGTTGCACATATTTACATTAATTACTATGAAGTTGTCAGAATGTAAAGCACTATTCATTATATACTGTATCAAAATATATAGAATCAAATATACAAAAACAAACAATAACTAAATATTAAGAATATATGAACATAATAGATAATAAATATTCTAAATAGCAAAAATATTTCACACGTAACAAACTAAAGATAATCACTACAGCATTGCACTTAGAATAGAAAACACAAACTAAAATTAAAACCTAACCTTGATGCAAAGTCATCAATAATGTCATCACATGAAATCTGCTCCCCTACTGAGTGATTGATACTAATCAGAGCCAGGTTAGTGAGCCGCCCCTGAAACACAGGTGACCTCAGGTATGACTTGATCAAGTTTTGAAAAGCTCCTCTCAGCTTGAGCCACAGTGACTGGCAGAGCAGTCCAAAAGTTGGGGTAGATCTCCAATAGATCTTTATCATGATCCATAATATTTTAGAATTGCCTCTGAAATTGTAATTTAAACTGACATAAAAAACTGTAGACTACCAAAAATGCCAACTTTTACAGAACAAATCATGTAAAAAATAATCAGTGCAGCCATCTGCAATAAATAAACAGGATAGTTAGTGGTGACTGGGGAGTTTTCTTCTGCTTGTAGAATTGTTTTATTTATTATTATGTGAACATGATCAACATGTGTTTGTTGTTGTTCAGGCAGGCCACAGGCTGCAGCGAGCATTTAACAAATCCTAGTTTGAATCAGTAAAAAACGATTCGAGGACTTTTTTCAAACCATTTGAATATTCGTTTAAATATTTCAGCCCTATTAGCTCTGTTAGCAATTAGTTGACCGCATTTAACCGTTAAAATCCCAGTTAACTGGTTCAAAAAATTGAAAACATGCATCATGAGAGCTACATACCTTTATCTTTCTGCTCTTTTTTCTTTTTTTCCCCTGAATGGGGGCACCTGGTGGTTTTAGCCTTTTTATGTTCATCTCTTCTGTTTGGCTCCTGACTCAGTAAGTTTCCTTTAGTCAGGACTAATCAATTTGAACTTGATGGGGGGTGACCACAAAATCGTTTTGTTTTTCCTTTTTTTATTCGGCCATTTCACACAATTCAGAGAAACCTGAAAGAATGATAGGCCTGTGTTTATGATATTATGAATGAAATATGGAAGAACGTTAAGATGTGATTGACTTTAGCCATGTTAATACAGTTGATTCAGCCCCTGCACGCTCATTTCATTTGGGAAAGACGCAGAGGTGAATTCCCCCGCCGCACCCCTCCCCTTCCTGTTCTTTAGACACACGGAGCACGTGAACGTTCTCAGTCAGCAGGAGCGCCTGCAACTGCAGGGGGCGCCAACTTGCTGTTTCCAATCCAGACACTGTCATAAGACAGATAATAGAAAACCTCGGTGCGGCGCAGATTTCCTTTTTTTTTTACTCCGCGCTTGTGCGCCCCTTTTGTGTCATGAAAAAATGCCGCCCCGGGCAACTGCCCTGTCTGCCCGTGCCTAAAACCGCTACTGGGCGCCATCCACTAGGGAAAATGAGCGCGCACAACGGTTAATCTCGACAGATGGCGACATAAAACGAAAGATATGAGGATAAATACCAATGAAGTTGGACGCTGGGGACTAAATAAATCAAATAAAAGCATTTCCCAGTCAAAAAAAAATAGAGTAGACTTAGATGGTAGAATGCCAGAGCAAGCACACACTTTCACTTACACAAGAATTAGCCTTTGCTAGCTTGGCCTCGACCAGTACGAAAGTCCAATTCTATCAATATACCAATGTGTTTAAATACTTAAGGCATTTGAGCGGCAACCAGCAAAATAACGTTTATATCATAAAGAGGCTTACCTGATCAAACAGCATACATACAGAACGTTCAGACCAACGGTGCTGTGCGTCTCGTCCAAATTCCGCTCCGGCTCAGTACCGCGCTAACCCGGCTTCCGGAAATGACGACTGTCTCTAAATTCTTGAATTTCTCGAACTGTCTGCCACCTATCGATCGGGCGTCTGAATCGCATTTCGTTTCTCTCTAAAACGAAACTGTTTCCGTTGTTTTTTATCGATTTATTTCAAAACCATAATGTAACAAAGTACGAATAGATTAAACAACGTTAAAACAAACAAAATATGCAATTCAGTGGAATACATTTATGTTAACAATCATTAAGGGGGATTAATTATACAAATACACATAAAGCTATACAAAAATCAAATGTTTTGAGAGCGTTTTGTGAGAAGATAATTATTTTAGGTGCAGATTCACATCATTAAGAAAATGAGTAAAATTATACAAAGTTTAACTCTAAGAAATAACACATTTATCATTAAAATACATTTATGCTTTATTTTTTAAAAGTAAGAAGTTAAAAATTGGTATGAGTGTAAGTTACAAAAACTTTCAAAAACTTTGAAGTACTTTAGTTAATGTTACTAAGATATATTAAAAACAAATTTCTGCCAATGTTTGAAACATGACTTTTTTTTAAGATGAATTAATGTTTATTAGATTACTTTACACAGTCAGTTTAACATTAATGGCACCAGATTGGCATGTTAAACTAAAATGTTTACAAACACATAAAAACACAAATATATACGAATGCAAAGATATAAATGTAAGTATTCATTGTATTCTCATGGATAAATTACATGATTTCCAATACTTCAACAAAGTTTACCATGTGTGGGGCCCTTAGTTGCTTCTCTGGATGCACCACTCATTACCTAAAGTTGTCTCAACTGAAAAATTGAGTTTAAATGGACAACTAATTTGTGAACTTAACATTTTAATTCAGTTAAACTATTTTAGAAAAAAAAATGCTCACTTAACTTAGAAATATGTGTTATAATGACAAAACTGTAGTTGAGGTTTTTAGAGTGTATTTGTTCTGGCGAGAGGTGGTGGCAGTACATACCTACATTATTGCAAGCAAGCTGTATTTTTGTGTTTGTGTGACCTTACCAATTGATGGCCATTAGGGTCAAAAATCCCATGGAGAGCAACATCCAGCAAAATGACAAACACATCAGACTCCCTTTCATCAGAGGCAATGAGTGAAGAGGTACATGTGTGAAACAACGTTTCTGAATGGTGAAAGTTTTGTAACCGTTTGTTACAAATCAGTAAATGCATTTTGTCCTCATGGGCTCCTGTAGAAGGAAACGTCATCAAATATGGTGTCACTCAACGATTTAGGCCAAATCCCAATCCTTGCACTTCCACCCTTGCTGGGGATAAATTATTATTTAAAAACAATTATTTTATTGAATAGTCAACTATTCTAATAACTATTTAGACGATTTATCTAACGATTGTTTTTCTGTTGCACAAATAATACAAATCCTACGATCTCAAATAAATACCCCAAAAATCTGAATAAACTGGTACTGTAAAAGAGTAAACACTGACAGTCATTCCGTTTTGTATAACACTGTTTTCATTGTGTTAAGGTGACTTGTAGAGCTTGGGAGTGCGGGCTGCTGAGCCTGAGGCTGATGGCGACGGAGTTTTGTTTTCCATGCTGCTTTGCTTTGGTCACTCACGTGTGTGAGGCAATTGGTGTTATGACCCTTCCTCAGGAGTTAGGTTCGTGTGCAAAAAGGAAGGGACAAGATTTAAAAGTTAAAATGATGATCAGGTTTATTTACAAGAAAACTTAAATCTTTCCTCCCACAGGTCAGGAATATTAACAAACAAAACTAATACAGCCCATGGGGAATTAAGACCAAATTACAAATAACTAAGGTTTTTAATAATCAGAAAACCAAAGATGTCCCATTAAAACTGGGCAAAGATTCCTAGGTCCTTCATCTGCGGTATGACAAAGCAGTAGCTTTGACCCCAGAAGTTATTGCCCAATGCCGGGCAACAGAGGTGGGTCAAACAGGAAGGGAATCTGGTAGCGGACATACTTCCAGGTCTTAGGTATTTGGCGGAGATGTTGGTGGAGGTGGAGAACAGGAAACATGAGGAAGAGCAGGCAGAATCCCCCCTAGTCTGTAGGGTGTGGTGCGTCGGCTGCCGGTCTCTCACTCTGAGTTAAATTAGTGGAATAAATAAAATTGCACAAGAGTCTATGTTTTGAGTTTCACATTTATCAAGGAATGAATTTCATAGATATTTTTGGGTTGATCTTTTTTTTCTTCTTTTCAGTAAGAACAGGACCAGCTCTGGTGTCCGGGAATGGTTGTGCCTTCTGTGCAGCAATACTGGGACCAGAGTGAGTAGGGTGCATGTGAGGAGTGTGAGCGGGTGTATGATGTGCATTCCTGTTTATCTTTAGGTTGTATGTGTTTATGTGTAAGCATAATGGTGTGTGACTGTGTATCTGTCAGGTGGGGTCTTGGACCCCTCCCCTGTCCTGGGACATATTGTGGTGCTACAACATCCTCGCCTACTCTCCCCTGCCACATTTCCTACTGGTGGGTGGTGCCTCAGTCTGCCTGCACATTTGCAGCTTCCATGTCTTGGGCTGGGAGTTCTTGGCATCTGCCGACTCACTCCCGGTAGCTGCCTGGTGGGGTCCATGTCTCAGGGCTTGCTCAAGTCTCCACCAGGGTTAGGTGCCCTTGAGTCTCGGGCCGCTACGTTTTGTGCTTGGCCTGCCCTGCAGTGGATGGGTCTTGGGATTGGGCTTCTCCTGCAGCAGTCTCCCTGGGGTCTCCAAGCTGCGGGGCAGACCTCTGGATATCTGGGGCTTGGAACTCCTCCATCTTCCACGTGTCTTTAGGGGCAGGACTGTGGCCCCTTACACTCACTATTTAACACTCCTACAGGGCTGCCAACTTTTGAACATTTTAAAGAGTGAGACAGGGCCATGGGGTTGGGAGTGGACAATTCGCCGACCGTTTTGAGCGGGGGGTTTATTAATATTGAGACTTTTTGTGCTCTACATTTTATTTATTTGTTTCTACTCTGTATGGAAGAGGATTAGAGCTACTGACAATAAGAAAAAAAAAAAGAAAAGAAAGAGAATTCTTACTTTTTTCTCAAAATTCTGACTTTGAATCTTGGAATTCTGACAGGGAATTCTGGGATAAAAGTCAGAATTTTCTTTCTTTTCTTTTTTTCTTTTCAGGGGACTTAATCCACTTCTGTACATCTGACTTTACAGAGGGAACTGAACTTTGTTTAAAATAAATTTTCTTTTTATGAGGAAAATTTAACATCCAACTCTCCTGAACTTCTTCACATTATCTATCATCTATCTATCTATCTATCTATCTATCTATCTATCTATCTATCTATCTATCTATCTATCTATCTATCTATCTATCTATCTATCTATCTATCTATCTATCTATCTATCTATCTATCTATCTATCTATCCATCTATCTATCTATCTATCTATCTATCTATCTATCTATCTATCTATCTATCTATCATCTATCTATGTATCATCTATCTATCTATCTATCTATCTATCTATCTATCTATCTATCTATCTATCTATCTATCTATCTATCTATCTATCTATCTATCTATCTATCAGCAAAAGTTACAGCTACATGCAACACAGGAACTTTTAATTATAATTAATGTAAATGTTTTTAAATTCCATCTAGGGGTGCACCATACCATGTCATTCATAATGTTGCCAGTTATTATTTCCTGCCAAGAAAAACAACCTATCATGTTAAGCTAACTTCATGATGTAATTCCACTAAACAGAGGGTTATGTTGATGTGGGTCATCAGCATGAAGTTATTGAAGTTATCAAAGCAAACATGGCTGGAATCAGTTTTACCTGTAATGTGTTTCTCTAAGTGTTTGTGCTGCCGTAATGAGTGGATGTCCCCACTGTGGGACTAATAAAATTTACTCTTTTCTATAATGTTAATATCAGCCAGTAGGAAAATAAATGTTTGAGGAATTTTGGCCTTTCCAGGCTTCCATACCAGTAACCTGGATATGGAGGAGGGGTTCGTCTCACAAACAGGAAAAACACACTGGTGACGCAGTAATTCACTGCATCACCAACTAATGTAGGAGAGGGAATATGTGAATGAATCACCATGATAGGAAACCCAGCTTTCTGTGAGCGAGTGATCTGTGGCTGATAAGTGAAAACAGAAAAACATTTGGGACTGAAGCTCCGTCAACATTGGCTGGCGACGCGGCTGCATTTCTAAATAAAGCATGTCATTTTGGCGGCGTGCACAGCTGCAGCTCACGGTTCTGGGAGAAATGGGAATGTCCGTCCCATCAACAGCAGGTGTCATGATCCTCGTGCCGAGATGAGTGCTCCTCCTAAATTAACCATCTTTGAGGCTCTGTGTCCCACAGGTGAGGAGCAGAGGGTCATCAGGTGTGCTGAATCAATCATTAGGAGCTTGGGTTTAAAAGGAGGATGGAGACACCACTCGAAGCCAGATGATTACTTCAGTATTGGTAACGCCTGCCACTCGTACTTGTTTGCTCGTAGAAGTTTTACCTCGCATGTTTGGATTATTCGGATTTTGACTTTGGACTGCTTTTTGGATTACGATTTTGAACTTGCTCCTGAAGCTCCGTCTGTTTGCCCTCCTGGGATTACCACCACTACCTTCACCGATTCTGCTATAACCACGGATCTTCATTCACGTCCCATCCTCCTCCACCGCTCCTGCATTTCCCCTCTCTGCTTCCTCACCTCCTGCCTGGCTGGATCGCCACACTTGTCACCATGGCACCTCGCTTGTCCCGCAGCTCGCTGAGCTGAGAACTCTGAACAATCGCCCACGACATCATTCACTGGATTTCAGTGCTCCTTTAGTTCCCGTGTGTTTAATAAAGGACTTTAATTTCTTTCCTCCTGACTCCCGTGTTGATTCTGCATGTCTTGGGTTAAACGCCTTCCACAAGTCATGACAGCAGGTTGAGCTCACCGCTCCGCCCAAAATCACCATCAGAGTGGAAAAAAGCACATCGGCTAGGATTATACAGATGGGATTCTGTGTGTGAAATAGCGCCAGTGAAATTATTACTTAAGTGTTGTTTGTGTGCTTGTTGTTCAGTAGCTAATGCTATAATTAATATAATCTTTTTTTTCATAAGCCCTATGCACAGTGCGTGATGCGCGCTAGGGAAGCGCAGACTCTGGTTTAGCGTGAGAGCATGTGAAGAGGGTCAAATGCGTGTGTCTCACGCTCAGTGCGTGAGAGTTGGCAGCCCTGCTCCTAGAGAAACCTTACATATACAAGTTTTAGTATCAGGGGAGGCAATATAGCAGAAGCTATACTGCTCCTCCTGTGAGAGTAAACCTTTAATGCTAGTCTTCAGCACTTGGACATCAATTCTGATTGCTTTACAGCCGGAGTGGACACGGGGAGAAAAATAGCTGCATTACATGCTGATATTGATGAGAACCCTCTCATTAGCCTTCTTAACTTCTTAGCCTTTCTAACAAATGGCTGGTTCTATTGTGGGCCCCTATTTTGTCCCAAAGCACTGACAGGCAGTCCAGTCTACTGGAACTTTCTTTATGTGGTCAGGAGATTTTAACCTCCCACATACAGACTGCACAGCAAAATCATTGGAGTTGAAATTCCAGTGTTAAGTCATATTAGAGTAAAGTGTTTAGACTTTGGTGTTGTCCTTTTCTTAATTAACAACATGTCAGTGAAAAATGGGAATTTGTGGTTGTTACATTTGTTGTTACAGTTCAAAGCATCTAACACCAGAAAGTGACATTTTATCATCTGGGTATTTGACCAAGGTTCCTTCTGAAAGATTTTCACCGACGCCATTTTCTTGTCCTCGCTTTGCGCATGAAGAAGTGAAAATTGTATGTAACAGCTTTAGTTTTTGTGGTCTATAACAAGTTTTTATTGCCAAAATTGGCCACTAATGTATTTATCTTGAAGCTTTTGTAGCTAAATGAAATTGAATCCATTCTTTGCATGTTTTATTCAACGTTATGCTGCCATCATCATTTCTGCAGATTTTCATTATTTATAATATAACAAAGACTTTTAATCGGTTCTAGTTGACCTAAAGTTGTTGAATGTCATGTTTCGTGTTTTGTTTAAGTCGCTTCTTTTCCGGTGGTTTTAAGTGCAAAACCGTAGACCAACCATCGAGACGAGCGAGGCAGGTAGCTGGCTAATCTAGCTAACTGAGCAAGCATGACTGTGTAACTGTGTAACTTCATGCCTCGTGGTTGCTCTTTACGGTGTTGGAATTACGATCATATTGGATGGCTGTTTGCTGCTTCACTACTGATATGTTCAGATAATTCAAATTATCTCTGTTTTAACAGTGAGTAGAAGAGCCTGGAAATAAACCACATAAACAGGTAAGATCTCATTGTCTTAAATATGAATGTAGTCTCATTAGGCAAATTTAATCATGTTAATATAGGATCTGTTTAATTTTTAATGAAACTCTGTGCATCTTATTATGTACATCTCATTTATACAGAGTTCTGATAAATGGTGATGTCGGCAATTAACTGTTTGGACTGGCTTTGAGCGACTGGTTCAAAATAAAAAAAAACATTTTCAGGTTAAACCAGGACTTAACAGTTATACAAACATTAACTTGATTAATGAAAATGGACGACAGTAACGCTTCATGGCTCAAAAACTACAAATCAGAGGCTAACTTCATCTCCTTTCATAGTCTCCTTTTTTATTTCCGTGTCCACGCACGTAAAACTTTTGTTCCCGCTGACAATGGCAGTGATTATTAAGAAGGCATGTTTCCCGTGTTTATGTCAGTTAAAGACAGATTCCACATCGGATTATTTCCTTTCATTTATCTTCCTCCTTCAAATCCATAAAGCTCAGCGTGTCTGGGCAAGCCTGAAGGACAAAAGACGTCTGGGTTTCACTCATGTGACTCACGTGTTGTCTGCATCTGCGCGAAACTCACCTAGGGGGGGGGGGGGGGGGCAGGAAGTGTTTTGCTCGACAACAAAACACAGCGATACAACACAGCGCAATGGATGAAAGCGATTTTACTAAGGCTTTAAACGAGCTGGCACAGACGCGATATTGCGTACAAATACATCTTCCTTTAGGTTATTGAAAAAGGACGTTTCATTTCAGAACATTTTCAAATAGAAATATCAAGTGAATTGTATTTTACAACTTGGGCCAAAGACAATGGAATTGAATTTCACACTGGTCTTGTTGTTTGTACAGACTTTGTCAATGAGATGCCAGTTTTCAATAAGATTCAGCATGTAATTTTGAAAAATGAGATCTTTTTTTTTTTGATATCTTAGATGGAAACGACATTCATGGAACATTTTCATGCTTTTCAAGTTGTTGACCAAATGCACAAGGTTTCAATTGTTACACTACGCGATTTAAGATATTTTAAACCATTTGATATCCAAATGCCCTATGGTGCTGACACTCTTTTCTATGTTGTGCCAGATGGCTGCATTGTATAGGATGAAAAAAAAACTCATTTTGCTCCTCATTGTGATCCATGGTGAGTTTAAAATCACATGTTCAAAATAATAAAGTGATTTGTTTTGAATTTTGAGTGATCCTTGTCTCTGTTTAGTCAAATGGCTGTAATAACAGACATAGATTAAAAAGGTTTTAATGCCAAGTATGAGATGCATTGATAGTTTAATACTTATCACTCATTGTAGTGTACATAATATTGAAATTAACTCTGTAGAGAGTTAGGCTAACACTGTCCTAGTGTCAAAATTTTGCCCGTAAGGTCTAGAGTAAGTGGAGATTTTAACACTAATTTGGTGTATTTATCAACTTTGCTGGTGTTAATTATAAAATCTTATGGAGTTACATTTTAACACTAAAATAGTGTAAATATGTTAACTCTGTCAAAAGTGTTCATTTAACACCGGAGTAGTGGTTTCCATATAAAGTCTGGAGAAGTGTTAATTTTAACTCTGAGAGTGTTAATTCTGAACTTTCAAATTTGCTGTGTGTAAACGCATGCATAAAGCCACTGAAGGCTGACCCTATTTAGCTACCATCCCTTTTTGACTAGCACCTACAAAGCGTGGCTTGGCTTGGCTCTGCACAGCTCTAAAGCTTTTCCATTCATACTGGCCCTTTACGTGAACCAATTTTGCTTAGTTCCAAGCATAACGTGCCGTGCCAAAAAGAAATCCTGACGTCCATTTTGGACCATATTGATTAACTAAAACCAAGCTCAAACTAGCCATTAGCTTGTGATGTCCATAAACACAACCTCCATTTTTGCACACGGGGGTCTTTCTGAAACAAATTAGTCGGTTATAAATTATAACTATGATATAAGTAAACTCTTCAAATTTGTTGGAACTCCCTTTATGAGCAGATATGAGTGCTACCAAACTGTAAACATGTTTTCTTTCAAGACAAAATTAGAAAAGAATAAAAATATCTGATTTAAAGTTAGCATTTCCTTTATCCTGCTTCCAGATCTAAATAAACCAAATGTGTGTTTTGATGGGGTTTATGATACATTAATTACTTTGCTTCATGGAAGTTGTAGCTGACAGTTGTTGTCTTCAGGAGGAGGCAAACTAACAAAGGTAATATAGCACCTCGAGTCACATAATACAGCTAAAACAGGATCAATCAAGCAGCAAGTGTGCTTTTCTATTTCCTCTCTGACCATAAAAGCCATTTGCAAAACTGGGGATTGTTGGGCTGGAAATTTTCCATTGCTCCAGGATTTTAGAAACAGAATGCTGTGAGAGAATAAATTCCATTCAGTCATCCCCCAAATGAGAAATGCGAGGGAAGAATTCTTGTATTTGAGCTTGCTATCTGAGCTGCAATGACCAGGTGCTTCCAAATCACTGTTTTGCCAACAAAATGTCACAGAATATTCTTTCATAGCTGAGTTTAAAACTGACTGCTGACTGGTGCTCCCTTTATGTAACAGCACCCCACATCATTATCTGGACTTCCTGCTAGTGGCGCGACAGATGGGTTCAGCTTACCTTGTACAACCCTCCAACTGACAGCTCGAGCATTTGAAGCACACATTTATCAGCGACAATCATATCTAACTCTGCTTGACACATGTATGCTCAAATGATTCCTCCCCCATGCATGGCTCTCTGATGTGTATTACTTCCACAGTTTGTAGAAGAGAAAGTTAGAGCGAGAAATAAATGAAAGGCTTTTGGGGAGTATAACTTTAGGACCATCTGCACAGTACTTGGTCAAACTGTAACTGGGCTAAAAATGAGGCAGTTCCTTAAACGTTTATGTTTTCACCAAACAAAGGCAAAAACAATGTTTGAACGAGCTGTATTCCTTGTATATTACTCGTATGTAAAGTACAAAAATATGCCTCACACCCTCAGGCCCCTGTGTATTTGAATTACTGTTTAGCCCTTAAACAGGAACAGAGCAGTTTAGCTGTTCAGCATGTCTTACTCAGGGCCAAATATATCCAGATGCTATTAAAGTTTTTAGTACCTGTAGAATAAAATGTACTAGTTCTAAAAAAAAATCATTAAAAGCTGACTAGGCAGTTTTGGCTTGCTTTTAACACCCCTAGTGTCAGTTTAGTACAACCCAAAGTAAAACTTATGGTCTTGCTGTGCGTTCATCTTTTTAAATTCTTAACCTAACATCTGAAATGTCTCTCCAGTTTTTATTAGTGTCTACAGGAGTGATTCATCACTAAATCAAACAAATCAGCTGTGTTAATGATCTAAAACATGCAGGAAACGTGCAGGAAGCAGACTGCAGTGAAGGTGTGTAAGCTCAATTTTTATTTTTAAGTCCAACAGACCGGACCGACAACTCTGAAGTTGCAAATGCAGTATTCTGGCCACCGAGGGCGACAGGGCTCTGAGGAACAATTCATTAACCCTGTAAATGGTCATTTTAGCACATACTGGTGCAATAAAATGATTTAATAATATGAAAAACTTGCAAAGTGTTGCTTTAAATTGCAGCTTGTTTGGGCCAAAATCTGGGGTGAAAAAATTAAACCTTTAACTTATTGTTTAAAAATTGACTCAAGTTCTGTATATTTCATCTCAGTGTAGTTTAATATACTTTCACTGAACTGATCTCCTTTAAATGCTTATGAAAAAACAACTCATGGCACCGCTCTAACTCAAAAATATTTCTTCTGGTCAAGTGGAAGCAGCACAAGCCATTGAGCCAAGCACATACCTCTTCTGCAGTAGGGTTTATTTCTTTTACAGAACACCAGAGAGGCCTTGACTTTGTTAGCCATAAAATGTATCACAAAAAAAAAAGTTTGTCTTCCTGTAATTGAAAAAAATAAATGTAAACTTTGGTTGTTCTGCGCAGTGCACAGTGGTTAGAGCTGTTGCCTTGCAGCAAGTAGGTCCTGGGTTCGCTTCCCAGCCTGGGATCTTTCTGCATGGAGTTTGCATGTTCTCCCTATGTACGCGTGGGTTCTCTCCGGGTACTCCGGCTTCCTCCCACAGTCCAAAAACATGACTGCTGGGTTGATTGGGCTGTCCAAATTGTCCTTAGGTGTGTGTGCGTGCATGATTGTTTGTCCTGCGTGTCTCTGTTTTGTCCTGTGATGGACTGGCTCTCTGTCCAGGGTGTACCCCGCCTGATTGCCAGTTGACTGCTGAAGCCCCCCCCCCCCCCCCCCCCCCCCCCCCCCGCGGCCCTGCGTGGAGGAGCGGGTTCAGAAAATGGATGGATGGATGGAACTATGGTTGTGCATATTTATGTTTATTGTGTCTGTAGAACTTCTGCTACCTCCTATTTTACCTGGATGGATTGACTTATTCCAAAGGATATCAAGTGTTTATCTTCTAGAAGTGGAGATCCACAATGTCTAAACAAAACTAATAGCTCATGTAAATTCAGAACACTCCTAAAGGGAAGTTTTTGTTTTTTGAGAGCAACTATGACCAGTTTGGAGAATCAGCGAGGAATTACAAGCTAACTACTAATCACTGCAGTGCCTGTTTCACCAACTGAAATAATTTAAACACAAACTTTCCAGTGTTTCAAACACTATAATAGGTATATGTACTCCTCATGAGTAAAGCTTCAGTACACCGATTATTCATATTTACTCAATACAAATCTACTAACAGCAGCCTATTTCCTTTAGTTTGGAATTTCCATCCATCCCTTCTATAAACTACTCTTCCATCAGTTGGGTTGCAGGGAGCTTGTGCCTATCTCCAGCAGCAAGAGGTGGGGGACAGCCTTGACAGGTCACCAGTCCATCACAGGGACACACAACCAGTATCACATTCCAGCACATTCACACCTACGGACATTTTAGATTTTGGTCTGCTGGAGGAAACTGGAGTGCCCGGAGAAAAACCATACTTGAATGGGGAGAACATGCAAAATCCATGGAGAAAGGCAGAGCAGGTGAGCTTAGAACCGACAGCCTTCTTGCTGTGGGGCAACTGTAGTACGAGTTTAGCCAACATGCAGTCCATGTGTTACAACAAAGACAAAACCCCTCCTCTTAATAAGACAGTATGTTTTCTTGCAGAGTTTTCACGGTATTTTGTATATCAAAAAGGTAAGAGCAAGCTCTGTTCACTCTGTGCTTAGTGAAGAACCAGAGATAAGGAATATGTTTAAACAGAATACATTATTTTTCTTACATTCTAGAAGGAATGACTGTCAGTTTTCATGGACAATAAGCACACAACGGATTAGCATGAATTTGTTAATAACCAGACAAAAGAACGTCCTGTAGACACCCAAACTGGTTATGCAGCTAATGGTATGAACAGTTTTTAAAACTAATGGGTTATTAATCTTTGAAGTGTTTATCACATTATAAATTTGACAAAAGAATTAAACATTACATACAGTTCAATCATTTGTTTGAATGTCAAGAAGTATGTAAAAAAAAAAAGCCACACAGTTTACTCCCATCTCCATGGATAAAGCGGGTTTACTTGTGGGCCCATTTTCACGATTCACCGTGACACCAGGCTGTCTTTGAGCGCCGAGCGAAGCACCCGCTCAATATTACCTCTGAGTATGCTGAGGGTTCCATTAGCAGGAGTAACCCTCTGTGCATCGCTGAAACGCTTCTGAAACATAATTGTCACAGAAAATGACTGCTCTGTTTGTGTGGCTGTCAAACTGCTTATGACTCATCCAACGTTACAACGTCAGATAACGCTTAATAGATGCAGAAGCAGGTAGGTCTCCTGCACCTGAAAGTGTAGATTCTCCTGTTAAATAGACTTGAATATTTTCCATAAGGCAACTGAGGCATTTGCAAAAAATAAACAGCTTGGGATGACATGGGGGATTTAAGCATGAGAATTGATCTATATAGGAGTGTTTGCAGTTCCCTCTGCAGGCATAGTCACACTGCATTGTGAGCAGTCATCACTGTGCTAAATCTTTTACCTTTCTCCTTATTGTGCTGCATCATTATTTCTTTTCTATTGTCATGCTTCTCTTTGCAAATTACATTTTTAATATGATGACTTCTGTGTCTCCAAAGGCAAAACAGTTAAAAATGCAGCCTCTGCAGCCGTCACCATCCTCCTTCCGCTCACAAACTCTCTCACAGTTTCCCTCAAGTAAACAAACGCGCGCTAATTTACTAATGTACACCAAGAGGAAAGCATAATTTCTGATTTGCCAAACATCATTTATTTCCCATTTGCCTTGGGGATGACTATTTTTTGCATCATGCACCAGAGTCATGGTGGATAAATATACAAATCCGTGTGCATTCTGATTATATGTATCAGCCTCTCGGGGATACTCAGGAAGTGGATAAAAGTTAGACATTACATTTTTTAATACTTGATGATGTTTTTATTATTGATGGTTTGTTTTTGTTGATGCTTTCTCTGCGCTGAAGTAGCTTCAAAGACTTTGGATTCATTTGTAACCAGGGCATTTTATCTGGTTTTCTGAGTGTCTACAAAGTTCTTTTCTCAAACTCTGTCCTTGTTTTCATCCGGTAAATTGGACTGCTTATACAAACTTGACCATCAGAAAACCAACACACATGTGAAAGGAGAAGATTGCTCCATATATTTTCTTTTTATTTAGGTGAAATGGGTCTGTTTCAATGCTTCTCTGCAACAGTCTCATGTCCATTTACTAATTTCTGTCCCCACAATAAAAATTGTACAGATGTTTTTCACCAGCACGAAAGACTTGTCAGACTGTGGTTGTCTCTGTATCTTCAGCTGGGCACTTGTAGTTACGTATTATTAAATATACATGCAATGACTATTTGCTCACAGTCTAAGTACATTGAACATTTGTTATGGGAATAATTTCTTAACCCTCCCACTGTCTTTATGGGTGACCCCGTGAGGAAAGTTGACCATTGAGCAGGATTGATGCTTTATCCCTTGAGGTCCACATGGCAGGGGTGAGGTAGAGCTCACTCCTCACCCCTGTCACATGGACTTCAAGGGATAAACCATCAACCCTGCTCAATGGTTAACTTGGCTTTTCCCTTGAGGTCCATGTGGCAGGGGTGAGGTAGAGCTCACTCCTTACCCCTGCCACATGGACCTCAAGAGATAAACCATCAATCCTGCTCAATGGTCAACTTTCCTCACGGGGTCATCCATTAGGACAGTGGGAGTGCCTCACTGCCCTCTAAGCAGGGGTGGACTGATCTATCTGGCACTGTCCCGGAGGGCCGCTCAGCCAAGTGGGCCGCTTGTCCAGCTTTTATGTGTTTGCCTCGAGTTTACAGTTTTTGAATTAGCCTCCACTGAGTGTTTTTGTGTAAGACTTTGCTCCAGTGCTTCCCCTGGGCCTGTGGACTTCCTTTACTCCTAAATAAAAGGAATTTACTTATCAACACCTCCTTTCGCTGTGTTGTTCTGGGTGCTGCCTTTGGGTCCAAATCTCCATCCCATGTGACAAAACCCAGGCACCAGGATCAACCGTGTGAAAACATTTTGTAACATATTTCATAAAAAAATAACTTCCAGAAATTAAAATAAATAAATTAGGAGGCTTTTTACTGTAACAGTGAGACCCTGCTGTTACCTTGGCAAGTCGCACCATCAACCAAATATAATTGCTTTCAGCGACGAAGCACATGTTACTTAGCCTACCCGTGTGTGTGGGTGGGTGTGTGTGTGTAGAACTTACAGGGAAGTCTAAATTAAGCTTTAAAGATTCCCGTTAGATTAAATAACAAATTAATAATGTTGATCCTATTTTTCTTTTAGTTTCATGAATGCTGAACAAGCCTTCAGGTCTGAGAAGGGAGAAAACGCCATGAGGGATGTTCTGCCTTCCACATCATCGTCTTCCTGATGACCTGAGATGCTGGTTTGTTTGTTTGAGATATAATTTCAATTCATGACCTGATATATTATCCATGCACTGATTAGATGATTACTAAATCTAATGAGCTCATTAATTGCACTGATGCATTTTAATGAAGGGCCCTGGAGAACTTGAGCTCTTGATAGAGACTGTTCAGACACTAGAAATGTTTCATTATTTCCTCACATTAAGTAATTAGATTAGAGTTGGTGAAGAAAGTTTGTCAAGAACAAAGATGGCTAAAGGTGAACGTTAACACCTTATTGATGTCTTTCCCCTGAGTGACGCTGCATCACTGTTCATCTAAACAGCTCCAGATGTTTCCAAACTCGTGTGTTTTAACTTCTTTTCTTCCTGATAGTCCAGTTAAAATGTCAGCTTTACTGTAGTCTCGTGGGCATGGTAGCTAAGCATTTAGTTTGAAACCAGTACATCGGTATGTAAAGTTCAGCATTTTAGATTTACTTTTAAACATTTAGACTTGATCCTAAACATTTCTTTAAGCATCATTCTTTCAAGTTCTTTTTAACACTAGAAGAGCCACCATACTGTCACTTCATTCATCACCATTGCATTTAACGGTCAGTAAAATCTCTTCACAAGTTTATAATTTCATATATTATTTAATTAGCTAAATAACTAATGAAAATAATAAGTGAAAATAACACATTGATACTTTTTCAGAATTATGAGGGAACTAGGCAGTTTTGACTTGCTTTTAGCACCCCCTCTTGTCCTCCTCGCTGTGCTTACGTCATTTTTAACACCTTAATCAAACAGCTGAAATGTCTTCCAGCCTTCAACAGTGTCTACAGGAGTGATTCATCACTAAATTAAACAAATCAGTTGTGTTCACAATCTAAAATATGCAAGAAATGTTCTGGAAGCAGACTGCAGTGCCAAGTGTGTCATTTTCCCCTATGGCGTCAGAATTCGGCCATATCTCGTGCACGCGTATTGTCCACATCGTGCGTGCGAACAGGACTCACGCGTGGAAGTTAGAACCTCCACGAGTGAAGATATACATGGCGAGGAGGTAATTTGTACACTGAGAGGGAGCAAACTGTGTCTGAGTGCACAAGGATGTGCACAAGTGACAAACCTGCGTGCGAGCGTTGGCCAAGGAGCACACAGCAGAGGAAAACATGAGCGCGGCAGCCTCACTGCACGTGTGGCAGCCTTTCTGCGCGCTCGGTTTCTGATTCTGCTCGCTCGGCTGTTGGGAGTTTTGGCACTCTGGAGGCGTGGAAGAATTAAAGTGCCAGAAATTGAGTACTTGAACTTTCAATTTGAGAGCAGAATTTCATATCAAGAGACCAACTTTTTAATTTCAGAATAAGATGTTATATTATTGCTCTCAAAACTTGTAATGCTTGCGCTCAAAATGCCTGCTCTCTTTCAAATTCACTCTGTTCTCCTTCAAATCTTTGTTTCTGCGCTCAGATTTAACCTTCTTAAACTGGTATTGTCTTCTCACGTGACAACTTTTTCTCTGCACGGATCAAAACTGCTCCCAAAAGTCTGTCCCCTGCTCTCACGGATTTCATCCGCTCTCGCTCAAAACTTAGAAGTACAATCTCCTAGCAACCGCTAAAAACTAATTAACTTTTAAAAAGTAGAAAATCTTCCATAAATTAGGCGGATAACCTTATCAGTGATATTTTTCTGTTAAACTATTAAAGTTGCAATGATTTATTCTAAATTAGTCGACGTATTTTGACTGCTGGTTAACTGAATATTTCACAATGTAGGTATAGACAAATATGTGTACTCATGAATTTTATTGGAAATTTTTAATTTGAATCTCAGCCTTCTATATAAAACAGCAGGTGTGTGTAAACTCCCATTTCCTTTTCCCTCAGTGTAAGTTGTAAGCATTTAATAACATGTGACATCATTGTTCCCTGCGTATTTATATTATATATAGATGAGTCTCCAAGAGCAACAACACTCGTAAGATGATGGTGAAGGAGCTCCAGCCTCTGTTCTCAGTGGAGGCTCAAGATTGTCAGCTATTTGTGAGGGTATTGACCCAAAATATACACTTCCAGGCAGAAACATACTCTTAAGCCCTTTTCAGATAGACATTCTGGAACATTTGTGGACAATTCAATCCGGTTTTTAACCGGAACTGTGTTTTCAGACACACCACTTTTGTACCGGAACTTGTCCTTTCCTTTCGGCTGCGTTCACACAGCAGGGAAAAGTTCCAGATGTCTGACGGCGGTGGTGGTGGTGGTGGTGGGGGGTGGTGGGGGGGGGGGGGGGGGGTGTGTGGGGGGGGGGGGGATCAGACTTATGTTAAGAAGAAGAAGAAGAAAATATCATTTCTATAGCGCCTCTCAAGAAAAAAATCACGAGGCGCTTAATCATAATTCTGTGCACACGAAGACGCATAAGAGACCTGGATGATGAAGTTCAATGGTTAAAGGAATCACTGAAGCGGTGTGAAGCGCTCCGTCGCGCGTCTAGACGGTACCGTAGGAGGCGAGCTGCCATGGTTCGCCGCATGCTACAGGAGCGAGCTATCTAGGTGCGCACAGCGTCCCCCAGTCCCCTCCTCCTCCCCCTCCCCCCTGTCCGGAACTCTACCTCACCAGTCTGAAGCAGCCACCCTGTCCGTAACAAGTCCGGACCTGTTACTAGGGGCTTCGTCCGGTTAAATTCCGGAACACGTTATCCGGATGTTTGTATTCAGACACAAAGGTCTTACGGACAGAGTCCGGAACATTTCCGTTTTTCATGGCCTGTCTGAAGGGGGCTTAAGTCATCTATTCAAGGTTATAAACTAAATATATGAATTTGAAATTTTCTAACAAAAAATCTTAGAGAAAAGTATCTGTATCGTATTGGTATTGCCGATCCTGGACCTCATTTTACTTGGTATCGGATCGTAAAGGAAATCAGTGTCATGTTCTGTGTCCCTTTAGTCCCCAGCCCCCTCCTGTTCTCATTCCAGGTTCTCCTCTTGTGTCTCCTTGTGTTCCCCAGCTCTCTCTAGGCTTCCCTCATGTTTCCTCCTAGTCACTCCCTGGTAGTCTCTATTGGTTTTGTATTGGTCCTCCTCACTCCTCTAGTCATTGGTTGTTTATCTTTGCCCTTAGTCTTTAGGTTTAGTTATTCAGTGTGTATAGGTTATGGTTCATCCCCCCCCCCCCCCCCCCCCCTGCTTAGTTCTTTCCCCATTTAGTTAATTGATGGCACCTGTCTCCCCTCTAGACCTCACTCCTCACACCTGTCACCTGTTTCCCTGATTGTTCCCCTCTGTGTTTAAAAACCCTGTCTTGTCCCTCAGTGTTTGTTGGTCCATTGCCTTTTTCAACGTTGTTCTGTCCTCCTCAGGAACTCCAGGGCCTTGCTCATAAATAAGCTTTGTTTTGTAGTTAAGTTTTTTTCTGATTTTCGGTTTGGCTTCCTGCCCCTTGGAATGTTCACCCATCATCCTAAATAAAGGATTTTACTTTCAACAACCGCTTCCGCCTCGAGTGGTGTGGTGTTCTCATTTTGGGTCCTAACCTCCTGCTCTCAGCGTGACAATCAGTGGCATCACACATGTCTTCTTATCCACATATATTTGGAAAACGTGATTCCAAATCATTCACACCCATTATTTTTTGGTGTAAGGAACGAAATGTAATCTCTGCCTCATACTTTCATATTTTGGCCTGGTTGTCTCCTGTGCACATCCCCGTGTGAACTATCCATATATAATCCAGATTATTATCACCATCACTGTGCTGGTAATGACCTCAACAGTAGATGAATGGTAAATCAATAGGTACACACTTTAGCTGCATAATTGGACTGGGCCTTTCTCATTTATGCAACAATAACAACATTAGCAGGAGACAACCCAAGTGATGAAGTCATTATTTTTATAAATTATACACGTAAAAAGTTGTGGATTTTTTGTTGTGTGGCCTAGTGAGGGATGAAAATAGGCAATTAACTAAAAGCTTGGGTCAGTTAATAAATACAAATTGCCAAGCTGATTTTCCCAGGGGAATGCTTTTCAGTGTTAAAACATTTTTAAATGAAAATCCTTATTATTAATTCTGTTCAAGTTCTTTTTAATGCAT
The DNA here is from genome assembly GCF_043380555.1 of Nothobranchius furzeri. Classification (NCBI taxonomy): domain Eukaryota; kingdom Metazoa; phylum Chordata; class Actinopteri; order Cyprinodontiformes; family Nothobranchiidae; genus Nothobranchius; species Nothobranchius furzeri. Next base: position 36,224,420 of record NC_091756.1, read on the forward strand.
ACCGGTCCACATTTGGGACAGGAGAGGGCTCAAGCTGGGTTTTCTTCGTGGTTTCTGAACTAGATATAGAAGGTTTAAACAATAAAAATACTAGCAAACAGTAAAACTTTGAAGAGAAAATTTTTCTGAAAATGTAAATGATGGCATGCTTCCTCTGAGTGATGCAGCCGTGACTTGATCCTCCTGTCAGCATAACAGGCGTGTTTTTGTCCTCAGTCATTTCAGAGTTAACCTGCAGTGCAATGGACATCCTAAAGCGTGTTATTTCTGTTTCCAAATTATTCAAACTAATTTAATCTCTGACCTGTTGATAAAACTGTTAAACTGAGTTTGTGTTTTCTGGCCTGATGTTGATGACGTCTTCTTGTTTAATCTGTTTGGTGATAAGACACCACAGCAGCAGCTTTACTATAAATGCATCATTAGAAAACCCAAACTAAGATAACAAAAAGACATAATAAAGAGAATAGAATTTGGGATTAGGATGAATTACATTTTTTTAGAATCTCTCTCTAGGCCAACACAGGAATTTGATTTATCTTTCTAAAATGTGTTAATCTCCTTTTCTCCATCCTGTGTCCCACTCTCCTTCATTTATCCTCTTTTGTCTGGTTAGTCACCTCTCACCTTCACTCATAAGGCAGATGTCTAAGATGCTTTAAAAGACACAATTATTTCAGAACTTTTTTCCAAGTAAGACTAGCTGATAAAACAGGTGGCTCTGTTTTCGGTTTTTTCCTAGTAGAATGAATGGATCTTAAACGAGAAGGTCGACACTGAGAGAGTATCATGAAATATAAAAAACACAGTAAATCACTGTGACAAAGTGGGCGTGCATCAGTCTCAGCATTTATTTCAGCAATATTCTGATGTGCTGATTGAAACGGGTGCTGGTTCATTTAAAAGGATAACCACAGTGAGTGTTGCAACACTAACCCTTCGAGCTGCAGCAGCAAAAGGCCCAGGGCCCAAAGTTAAAGGGACACCAGGCAGTTTTGACTTGCTTTAACACCCCCTAAGTGTTTGTTTTAAACCGCTGTTGTAAAACTGAACTTTTTCCCCCTCCCCCTCACAGTGTGCCCGTGTTTTCAAACCAGCTGACCACATATAAAAGACTTAGAAGTGCAATAGCATGATCACGAGGTCTGCATCCAATATAAGTCCTCATTTGTCTCTGAGCTCTCACGACTCAGAAAAGGATTTCCTGATGTTGACATTAGTTTGACCCTTCTTTCAGTTGGATGTTGTTTTTCTCCTAATCGCTTCATCAGATAAAGGTTCTTTGTTTTTTTAGAGGCTCCGCCACGATGATCACAAAACATAAACACCAGCATCTCTAGCTCATTTGTTCCGAGGTGTTAAACGTGCATTGCTGTAAAGCATTACTGCTCCTTGTGAAACACTGGACTTTGGGAGACTTCAGGAAACCAGTCTGGGGAGGCTTAGTTTGCAAAAGTGAAATTCTGCCCACAAGGAGTGAAGGAGGGGCGAGAGGCGTATTCATCCAACTGGTAAAGAGTGGTTTTAGCACCTACTGACTCAGGAAAATCATTTAAAAGTGTGAAAAAAGTTACTTATACTAATAAGTGTTACTCTAAAAGGGGAAGGGGAAATTAAACCAGTGAAAACAGTTGAGTTTAAGCACTTGTCTGAATCCATTAGCTACTCGCTACAACCGGCAACATTCTGATCAGTTTCAGGGAATAGAACTGATTGCTTTAGATGAATGCTGAAAATAATGAGTGATATTTTCATTCTGTCTGAAAAGTAAATAATTTATATGGCTTGAATTAAGAGAGGGTATAAGTAAAACTAGAAGTTAAGCAAATGGACCTTGGAGGGTCCATTGACCTCTAAACAAAGGTCTGAGCAGTGAAAGTAACTCTGAATAGGATTGTATTTGTGTTTGATTACTTGTTTGTAAGCTTGTGTTTAGAGAAAAAGGGTGGGTGGGGGGGGGGGGGGGGGGTTCTTACATGTTTAGTGGGCCATAAAATGTTCACACTGATTTTCAACAAAATGAGCATTGGCATGGACAGAGTGGAGCTCTGTGAACTTCCCCTGTAACACAAAATAACTAGATGGTTTATAGATATTAGTCTAAAATGTAATGGCTGATAATAAATTCACAATAAATATAATTTAATCTGTTATCTTGTCATACAGAAATATATTTGTTTAACATTGACAAGTGGGCCTGTAATTTCCAAGTTAATCACCGAAGACCAGATTTATAATCAAATAATAAATCTCTTTCTGTAAAGGAGAGATTTAGAAATTTCCTTCCAACATCTGCACATAAAAATCTGAAATGTGGCTTCTTTGCACTCATATAACTGAAATACATCATCAGCTGCTTGGCAGTGCTCTTTAGAAAACAGACATTTCTGCACATCTGTCTACTCATGCTTTATTTTAACTGGACCTCTGATAAACTAAACCGCTTTATTAGAGTTTCTACATATTCTAAAGCACAAATGAAAAGTCCTTCATCCCAATACAAGCCTGTATGTTTACGAGAACACAGCTAAAGCTTCTGCAGCGTCTCTGCAACCGTTCCTGTCACAACGGCTGTGAGACGTTTGTTCCTCATACAAAAGAGAACCACTTTGTTTCCTTTTTGATCCTGTGAGGATTTGGCAAACAACTTCCTGCTGAAGAATCTTAGCATTTTATTTTTTTATCGTACCTGTTATTTTTGGTGTCTACCATTCACCCCGCTCTTTGGACGTTTAGACCCTTTTGACCTGCTGTGACCAAGACATTTTGAACAAATCCGAGACACTTCACGTGTGCGTTGGATCGCCGTAATCTGCTTGTGACCTTTAATTAAACCCACCATGATTCCTGCCCTTTGTTATTTTTTCCACCCCTGTCATGCCATCCTGTTTGTTCGCTTGATGATTTTTCTCCTCTGTCTAATCACCTGACTCCAGCCCTGCAGCAACTCCCAAGGTTTGCCAGAGAAGAAATGTTATATGTCATTTCTTTAACAATTGCTCTCTTGACATTTGCTCTTAGGGTCAAGGATGGCTGTGGGAAAAATTCAAGAGAACTCATAAAAAGACAAAAACAGCTTTTTTAATTTTAGTTGGATATGTGTTTATGATTTTACATCCTCATTGTGCGTTCTTAAAGCATCTTTGTGTGCACAGGTTAACTTTTCAAACTTTTTGTCCTAAATCAGATGAATACCATCATTCTTCCTCTTTCACTTGAAATGCAACAACTTGTACTGTCACTTTCTTGCAGTGTTGTTTTCTAGTTTTTCATTATGCCACAAGTGCCTTTGGGTATTTCCCATTACACAACACCTTGATTCCATCAGAATCTAAGTACTTTTGATAGATGTTGCTAAGCCACAGACATTAAATAAACAATGACCTAAAATTGCTTTTCCAAAATTCTGTCCCTTCTGTAAACACAGACAACAAGAGCATGCACCTTAATTTCAAACAAAAATGAAAGAGAAAATATTCATTTTATTGTTGAAGAGACCTTCTGCAAAGCAGTTAAAATCAGAACAATATTATTTTAGAGAATTAGGGAAGAGTGCTCTAGAATAACAACTATTAAGACTGAGGTCTGTTCCAGAGCCAGTGGGGGACATCTAAAACAAGTCAGACCAAGAATTGCTTTTTTCCCCATATTATTTCTAAAACCCATACTAAGGAAAAGTTATGATTTCTTCCTTGCTCAGATTTTGCAGGATTTCAGAAGGGGGATGCAAATAGATCATTACACACCCTCTGGGCTAGGAGTCGCCAGCAAAAGAATGGGCAGAGTACATGTTTTGAAGGTTTTTAGAAACATCAAGTGTCTCAGGCAAAATTTGCATTGAGTTTAATTTAACTACTAACAATAGGAAAATAAAAAAGAAAGATATCGGTTTTTGGTCTGCACGGTTTTCTTTCCACATATAATCCCCAACCCAGGAAGCAGGTAAAGTCAGGCCCCTCATGAGCTTCCATCTCTTATGCTTTTATGCTCAAAAGGCAAAACTGCAGGGGAAGGTGTTGTGTCATCTTCTCTGAATGGAGCTAGTTCGTCTCCTCTAGAAGTAGATGGACTTAGTTTAAGTCAGTCGTCAGTGGTAGTTATTCTCCCTCAGTCTGGTGCTCTCTCAGTGCTGCTCTCGGCACTTCCTTTTGTAGGAGGCTCGGTCTGATTTCTGATTTGCCGCAGTTCCAATGTGCTGAACTCTCAGATGTTTTAGAGTGGAGCAGGGGATGGCAGACACTGTCCATGGTCCTGAACAAGAGATGGCTGCCAGACTGTTTAAGCTGAGTTCAGGAACACAGGGGTTGTAACACTGATGTGCCTGAAAACAATTTATGTGGGGCATGTACACAGTCTTTCCAGGATGATTAGATGATGCATTTCTTTGTCAATTTCACAAAAAAATGTAAACCAACCTGAAACAAGTCGTGTCCAAATCCAAGGATTGTTTTGGAAACGTGTAATTCATTTAGCAATATTTATTCAGTAAGTATTTAGAACACTATTCATTTAGAAAGAGCAGTAGAGAAGAAATCTGTCTGGGTTTTAGCCAACTGGCCCATTTACACTTGAGTCAGCTTGACCTGGGCTGGGTGGGGTCAATGCATTTACACTGACAGTGTCTGTGTGAGGCCGACCACTTGTTTTAATCCTGATTTCCTGTGTTTTGTTTGGAGCTGAGTCGATCATACACACCCACCTATGGACTGATTGGCCAGCTGAACTTCATGCCTATCTACAAGTGGGTGCCTCTGATTAGTGGGTAGAATCAGACAACTTCCTGTATGTGCGATCCATTAGTAATCTGGATGCAGTGGTGTAAACATTGTCTCTGAGTGTCTGCTGTGAGCACTGTTGGATGTGCTGCTTATGTTTACTTATAGCGCTTAGGAAAACACCATGAATGTCTCTGAGATAATGTAGAAGGACAAGTCCATATCCACATTTCTGAGAAAGCTGTGTAAACGTAACCTAGTCCCCACTTATGTATAAATACACCAAATGTTTGTAACATCAGCTAAAAAGTTGTCTCCGTACCTTTTCTCCTCTTTTCTTCTATGTAAGATGGCATGTGAAGTCAGAGCAGACTTAAACATGGAATCTGAGGTTTGACTGCATCCGTTATAACCATTTATTGATCATTTCTTTCATCATAGCTCTCTGTAAGAGAAATCTTCCACCACATGAGCCAGTATGCTTCTCTGCTTCAACACTCCATGGCTAAAATTATTCAAAATATAATGCTGATTTTAAATCTACAAAACAGCTTGAAACATATTTACATCCCTTTGCTTTTAATTGTTTGAGACGGCCAAAACTTGCTCTGAATTTGGCATTTATTTTATTAAGTGTTAGTCTGACTCACACATTAGGATCTCCCACTAATTTTCCACACTAAAATAGGCTGTGGTGTGCTCCAGGTAAAATGCTGACTTCATGCTCTAAAATGCACTTCAAAATCATCAAACTATCTGTGTAGTATCTTTGATGCTGGCACCCTTCATGGACGTGGGGGAAATGCAAGATTGAGTGACATACCTTGCCTTTGTAGAGCAGATCTGTAAGATATGATCATTCTGTCCTGTCCTGATCGTGTCCTGATAAAGCTACACTTAATTGAATACACTGGTCCAGTTCTGACAGGACGTGTGTGTGTGTGTGTGTGTGTGTGCGTGCGCGCGCTCTACATTCTCTATAACTGAAGACGTACCTTCTGCTGCTTGTAATGTCTCATTTCTCATAAGAAAATGTGGACCACAATCTTATTCATATTAAATTATACAAAAATCAGAGTCTTCTATTCTGACTAATCTGGTCTTCTTTACTATTTATGCATAACTGGTGGCAGCAGTTGGGTGGTTCTGCACCAAAGCCAGGGAAAATCCTAGAGCTGCAACAGACAGAATCATCCCATGGTAGAAAAAGGTCTAGAAGACATCAGAAGAAGTAGCAAATGAAGAGAATTCTTAACCTTTCTATGAGGTGAAATGATTGTATTTTGTTTTGTTGAGGAGATTAATTTTGGTCCAACTTTTCTTGCATACATGGTTTAAAGTCTGTGAACAAAAGAGTATTTGGTGAAAAAATTGTGTATTTTAGTGGAGTGTTACCAAAGCACAAGATATGGTTGCAAAAAGTGAAGCCAGAACAGGAGGTGACAAAAAATGCAGTGCCCCCTCATCCACTAGGGGCTGGATCCACATAGAAGCAAGATCCCATTGATTCCATTGTTAAAAATGCCAGCTTCACAGCAGAGATAAACATGCTTACATCCTGGTAAAAAACACACACACACACACTTTAGGTTTAATAGGTCAAGTTTACTTGTGCATTTGAATGTAATTAAATCTTTAAATTATGAATAATTAGGGGCGTGTCCTTGTATTGACAGGTAGCAGGTGAGCCATCAGCGCTAGCAGTTTGCCTCCTGCTTGCTCCAGAGAAGGCCTCACTGTTACAGCCTAAAGGCAGAAGGTAGCAGAGTCACTCAACTGCAGTTTTCTGGCTAAAAGTGCCCACCAACCTCCATTAGCTTCTGTTAGCTCAGTTAGCTTATAGCTACATCATCTTAGAGTGGGTTATCAATTAAGGGCAGCAGCTGCTTAGGAAGTAGAGCATGTTGTCCAGCAACCAGTAGGTTGTAGGGTTGATCCTGGTTCCTGTCAGATAATGCTGCTGTTGTGCTCTTGGGCTAGACACTTAACCTGCCTTGCGAGGGTGTGAATGACCTGCAGGGACCGGTAGCGCCAGTGCTCAGCAGCCTTGACCAGGAAGTGACACACACACACACACACACACACACACACACACACACACACACACACACACACACACACACACACACACACACACACACACACACACACAGGGCAGCTGTGGCTACAGTGTAGCTCCTCATCACCAGCGTGTGAATGCGTGTGAAAATGGGTGGATGGCTGAATGTGTTGTGAAGCACCTTGGGAGGTTGTAGTATCCTAACAAGACACTATATAAATAGAGAGCATTTACCAATCAGCTGCCTCCAGCCTCATAGTCCTGCTTTCAACCCTATTCTTGTATTTTCACCAGGAGTGACGAGACATGTGATGCAGCCAAGATGGCGGTGCTGGGAACTGTCAGAAACTGACAGTTGCTAGTGTGAATGATTTGTCTACATTTTCTACAGTCACTGAGTGTTACATAATTGTTCCTTTGGAAAATATCTATAATTGCCGGAATTTAAGAGCACTGGTGTATTTTCTGCTTTTGTTTTTTTTTTTTTTTTTAACTCTACATAACCGTATCAATTGTCCAACTTCAAAACACATGTCATGGACTTTAAAATAGCTTTGCTTGCACAAAGAAAAACATGTGAGCACGTAAATGGTTTAACTGAGTAGAAAATGGAAAACAAATTGTGTGTCTTCCAATTAAATATTACTTAGCATGAATTAAAACACTGAGAAAGGAGGAGAATCACATGGAAAGTAGTGATTAGAACAACATGTGGAGGATAAAGGCAGGTTGGTTGGGAGTGACAGATGAAATGAGGAGAGAAAAATGAAGGGGTCAGCGTGGAAATTAAAGACTAGTGGTGGCAGGAAAGAAGAGATGGGCAGGGAAGTTAAAAAAACAAGAGCTAACAATGAGAAATTCTTAAAGATGAAAAAAGCTTCCCACAAGTCAGACTTCTTCATTAAGGGTTTTTTAGAAGTGTAATGGGTGAAATGCTCCTATGAGATCAATGAATCCTCACAGATTTACAGCACCAGTTTCCGGGCTTACATCTCTCCTGAAGTTTTGGCAGCTGAAAACTCTCATTAGTGAGAGTTTATTGTATAATTCTCATCAGGAAGTTGCTGAGTGGAGGTGGTAAATGTGCTCCATCACTCTTGACCCTCTTTGTGAAATAGAAATTAAAAATGGGGGTACCTGATCATTACTTACTGTCTGCTCACATATTACACACATGACCTTTACTGGGAGGACACAAAAGTGCCCACCCATGCCCACCCTTTTATACCCTATGGTGAAGTTCTATAAGGCTGGGGTATTCAATTCAGGTCCTGGAGGGCCGGTAAACAAAATGTTTTAGTGGTTTATCTGCTCCAACACATGGTTGAATCACCTGTGCAACAGCTCATCAGGCTCTGCAGAAGCCTGTTAATCATCTGCTGCTTAACCCTTACCCGACGTTTCAATTTTCTAACGTTAATGCCGTTTGAGCACAAAAAATGCACTTACAAAGCTTCCCGTAGGAATATTATTTAATATTTCATAAGTCCCAATTTTTTTTACATGAATTTCATCCTTGGCTTCAGCCCTAACAAAATATAATAAAATATGTGTGTGTTTCTCAGATTTAACCCCTTTATTGCCATGTTTATAATCAAAACCAGAAGTTTGAAAACTGTACAAAAAATGAAAAAAATCAAATCATTTTTTGTGTGTTATGTCCAGATTACCTTTTTTGTGGGTAAGTTGTCACAGCCTTGGAGTGTCACAAATAGGATTAAAAATATTTTTGCTCACTTTGTAGTTTTTGTGTGATGTCATATTTTCCAAAATAAGCATGTTAAAGTCCTATGAGCACAAAAAATGCACTTACAAAGATGGCCAGTTGAACACTTTATTAAAGCACTTGAACAAAAAAAAGTGTGAGAGAGAGAGAGAGAGAGAGAGAGAGAGAGCGAGAGAGAGAGAGAGAGAGAGAGAGAGAGAGAGAGAGAGAGAAGTGAGCTAAGAGCTGCAGGTTAAGCACAAAACTGATGAGTGCTCCTCGCACACTGCCTGTCCACATTTTCTGCAAAAGCATGCATGCAAGCCTGCGCTTTGGTATGTAGCTCACCGCGGTGGTGGTGGAGGTGAAGGCGAAGAGGGAGGACAGAACCGCTCTGCTTCTCATCTGCAGCAGCTGTGGGGGCAGCTCTGGCTTGTTGCGCTCAACTGTTACCACAAGACACATTTTATTTTGGAGCAGCTCTTCTCCAAGGGCTAGTGATGTGAAAAAATTGTTCGTGGTGACAGTACAGCCGCTCAGTCCCTCGGTGAGCTCCAGCACCACCCGCCTCCCTTGCTCCCTTTCTGCCGGGGCGTCTCACGTCATCTTGCCCAGGTAGGGAATAATCCCCCAGGCATAACAGACCACATCGCACACCACCCACAGCTTGATGCCATAGTTTGTCGGCTTTGAGGGCATATACTACTTGGAAGTTGCAGCGACCTCTGAATTCGACAAGCTGTTCATCCACACACACAGAGAGAGGGAGCCGGCCCACCCGGAAGTCCCACACCTCCCGGAGTGGAGCAAGCTTGTACTGCTGCACCAACCGGCGTGCTGCCCTCAAGCAGTCATCAAACTGCACTGTTGCAGTCAGCAAATGCAACCTTTGCAGGCTAATTGCGGCTCTGAAAATCGGCCTCTCTGTTTCCTTCCCCCAGAGGCTTGCAGTAGATTCCCCCAGGAACGGAGCACCCCCAGCGGGGATGAGCAGCCCAAGGAATGCGCAGAGTTCCACGTTGTCAACATCCGTCCAGCTGTCATACTTTCTCCTCCCCTCTACAGGTGCTGGCCAGTAAATTAGAATATCATCAAAAGGTTGAAAATATTTCAGTAATTCCATTCAAAACGTGAAACTTGTACATTATATTCATGCAATGCACACAGACCAATGTATTTCCGATGTTTATTACGTTTAATTTTGATATTTATAGGTGACAACCAATGAAAACATCAAATCTGGTATCTCAGAAAATTAGAATATTCTAAAGGCCAATGAAAAAATGTTTGTTTCTCTAATGTTGGCCAACTGAAAAGAATGAACATGAAAAGAATGTGCATGTATAGCACTCAATACTTAGTCGGGGCTCCTTTTGCCTCAATAACTGCAGTAATGCGGCGTGGCATGGACTCGATCAGTCTGTGGCACTGCTCAGGTGTTATGAGAGCCCAGGTTGCTCTGATAGTCGTCTTCAGCTCCTCTGCATTGTTGGGTCTAGCGTATTGCATCCTCCGCTTCACAATACCCCATAGATTTTCTATGGGGTTAAGGTCAGGCGAGTTTGCTGGCCAATCAAGGACAGGGATACCATGGTCCTTGAACCAGGTGCTGGTGGTTTTGGCACTGTGTGCAGGTGCCAAGTCCTGTTGAAAGGTGAAGTCTGCATCCCCATAAAGTTGGTCAGCAGCAGGAAGCATGAAGTGCTCTAAAACTTCCTGGTAGACGGCTGCATTGACCCTGGACCTCAGGAAACAGAGTGGGCCAACACCGGCAGATGACATGGCACCCCACACCATCACTGACGGTGGAAACTTTACACTGGACCTCATGCAACGTGGATTCTGTGCTTCTCCGCTCTTCCTCCAGACTCTGGGTCCTTGATTTCCAAAGGAAATGCAGAACTTGCTTTCATCAGAAAACATAACTTTGGACCACTCAGCATCAGTCCAGTCCTTTTTGTCCTTGGCCCAGGCGAGACGCTTCTTGCGCTGTTTCATGTTCAAGAGTGGCTTGACACACGGAATGCGACACCTGAATCCCATGTCTTTCATGAGTCTCCTCGTGGTGGTTCTTGAAGCGCTGACTCCAGCTGCAGTCCACTCTTTGTGGATCTCCCCCACATTTTTGAATGGGTTTGTCGTCACAATTCTCTGCAGGGTGCGGTTATCCCTAGAGCTTGTACACTTTTTTCTACCACATTTTTTCCGTCCCTTCGCCTGTCTGTTAATGTGCTTGGACACAGAGCTCTGCGAACAGCCAGCTTCTTTAGCAATCACCTTTTGTGTCTTGCCCTCCTTGTGCAAGGTGTCAATGATTGTCTTTTGGACAGCTGTTAAGTCAGAAGTCTTCCCCATGATTGTGGTGCCTTCAAAACAAGACTGAGGGACCTTTTAAAGGCCTTTGCAGGTGTTTTGAGTAAATCAGCTGATTAGAGTGGCAGCAGGTGTCTTCTATATTCAGCCTTTTCAGAATATTCTAATTTTTTGAGATACCAAATTTGGAGTTTTCATTAGTTGTCACCTATAAATATCAAAATTAAACGTAATAAACATCGGAAATACATTGGTCTGTGTGCATTGCATGAATATAATGTACAAGTTTCACGTTTTGAATGGAATTACTGAAATATTTTCAACCTTTTGATGATATTCTAATTTACTGGCCAGCACCTGTATATAAGTCAGGGTATCTGCAGTTTAAGGGAGCCAAATTTAAGACATTTTTTAAGGTCACTTTGACCAAATTTAAGCAATTTTTAAAATTAAATTTAAGCTATAATTTCTAGCCATTGCCTGGAACCGGTGCTAACCACGTCGCAAACTTGGGATTAACCATCCAGTTACCATTAAACTTGCACTTCCCCATGGCGCAAGCTCCCACTAGCTTAACCAGCTAATGTGCTCATCTAAAAATAGCCCCCTTTCACAACCAACTGAATGTGTACGGTTCCACTTACGCCAACATCATACACAAAAAATGCTGAACACTGACTAGAAATTCACGAAAATTTTATAGAAATAAAATAATCTTGTTTATTGGGTCTTTGGTAATTTAAGACCTTTGGAAACTGTATTTAAGGAATATTTGTCATTTTTAAGGATTTTTAAGGCCTTAAATTTGGAAAAGCAAATTTAAGACTTTTTAAGGACCTGCGGATACCCTGATTAGTGTGTTTAATTATTATATCATGGATTGCTATTATTTAAAAAAAGTCGAAGCTGTCCACGAAGTGGGTGATCACACGATGGTGGAAGTGTGAGGCTGACAGAGAATCCTGATGTCAGGTGTTGATCTGCATTATAACTTCTTCTCATGCTTGTGGCAGAAAGAAATTAATCCGGATCTGAGTCTCATATGCACTTTAAGTCAATTGGTGCACCTGTGTAAACTGACCCCAACTCCATATAAACAAACTCCGCTCTGCAGGAATTTGTTTTGCAAAACAAATGTACGCCTTTGAAGTTTTTCAGCCATCATCTTAATTTTCATCCATGCAAATGCTTTGTGCTTGTTGAAATAACAATTTGCAAAAGTAAAATTGTGAGTATCTGAGGTTTTGCAAAAAGTCCTTTGTTTTTATATATAGCATGCCTTTGATGAATATTCATGATTTCAACAGTGTGCATGAGAACCCCCCCCCCCCCACACACACACACACACACACACTCCCCTTGCCCAAACCTGCAGCACAACCACTCCAAATAATGATCACAGATCTGTCTTTTGAAGATGTGTAAAGTGCTTTGATCCCTGCATGCATGCATGCCTGCACAAGCACACACAGAGTGACACATGTCGAAATGCCATTTTGAGAATGAACAGATTTTCTACTTTCAGTAAAGGCTTATTTTTTAAGGCACACTGTAAAAACACAATTACCAAAAATTCAGAACACACACATGCAAACTATTGTATGGAATCTCTAAGTAACACACAAACCATTTTTTGCAAAATATGTATTATAATGGACAGTCAGAGGTAAAGAAATACAGCAGAATCATTAAATTCAAATGCAGTGTCAGTCATTGCCCTGCCATATATGGAGAAAATAAGTCATCTATTGGAAAACGGTAAAAACTAAACATTGAATGTGTGACTGGTCTGGGAACACAGGCAGAAAAATTTATTTTTAAATTATGCTAATATTTATGCTTATTATAAAAATCTGATTTACACAGAAGTCAATGGCGCAAAAAATGCTGAAAGATGCTTAAAGCTATAAAACCAATTCTGCGTTATAATAAAGGGAGTTGAAGATTTTTTCTAATTATTTTTAGTAATTCCTTCAAAAATACACATCCTCCCCAAAAATTTGATAAATTGCAGTAACATAGCCAAAGTTATTCACAAAAATACACGTGTCAGCACAAAAAATGCTTTAATGTGAGGTAAGGGTTAAATCAGGTGTGTTGAAGCAGGGTTAAAACCAAAACGTGCTGGATATCAGCCCTCCAGGACCGGAATTGACCCCTGCTATAAGGTTACAGCCTCAAAGACTTCTCTTTTTTTCCTGAAACAGTTCATCTCAAAGTGAATTAGAATAAAAAGTAGAACTATCAAGAATACATGTATTTTACAGCTTAAACATAGTAAATTTGATCCCAGAGCAGGTATAGACAATGAACTCCAGTCCTTGAGAGCGGCTTTCAGCATTTTTTAGTTGTTTCCCCTATACAACACAGTTGATTCACCTGTTCAGCAGCTGATCAAGCTCTGTACAAGCCTGTTCATCACCTGCTGATTTAAAATAAGGTGTTTTAAAAAAGCACAGAAGCAACAAAAAAATGCCGGATAGTAGTCTTCAAAGGACCAGGGTTTTTCCACTTCTGTTTTAGTTGTTTCCCTGCTTCAACACACCTGGTTTTAATCAGCAGACTAGCAGGTTTCTGCAAAGCTTGGAGTAGGGAAACTACAAAACTAAAACAAGAGCAGAGAAGGTTGCCTACCTTTGCCCTAGGGCAACAAAGAAATCCTCAAAACTACTTTGAATATTCAGTCAAGTTAAAACTGAAGATTTTATTCCCTCTTGGCAAAGGTTAAAGTTGAAAATTAACCTACTGGTATTCAGAATTAAATAATTTTTTATTTAAGCCATTAAAAAATATATATAAAAAAAAACCTCCCTGAGCCATCCTCATTCTCAGAATTTTCTTTTTAAAAACACTGTGATCAGACACTTTCTGATCACATGATGACCTGGACCCCCAGTCCACCCACCTTGGTCTAAATTTCCAAAGAAGGCAATGCCAGCAGGTGCAATTTTAAATTTGGCTTTAATTCTTTCATTTTACAGCATATTATTACTTTCACACAAACTCATCTTGGCATGCATTTGTCTTAGTCAAGCACAAAGGGAGAGGATTTCTTCTAACTCTTGGTCCCCATCAGATCCGTTTTCACATTTTCTCTTTCTGATGGACAAGGCTGGTGGTTCTGCAAGGGTAGATGAGCCCTCCGGCAGGACTGTCAGCTGCCAGCAGTCCCACTTTCTGATGTATAGTACAATAATCCTGACAGAAGCACAGTCCGGAGTCATATGTAAGCGTTTGCTGGTGAAATGTTTCTGTGGACAAGATGCCAGTTTGAGAGAGGATATAACTTCAGTTTTTTACAAGATGTTTTTTACACAGCAGCATATAATGAAATACTATATTTCTTCTTGGCATATAGTTCCTACACATTAGAAAAGGACTGCAGAGAAAGCATTAATGCCACACTTTCCATACATGTGTATTTAAGTTCTTAGTCATGTTCTCTAGAATAAACATTGACAATGTGGCAGATTGAATTTACTATTTGATTATGTAAACCACTTGTTTTGTTTTTGTTGTTTACCTCCGGGTAACCACAGACATCCACACAACACTGGAGGGCAAAAACACCATCCCCTGCCTATATTCAGAGCTGTATCTCCGCAATTTCAGCTGTAATAAAGAAGCCTAGGGATTTAGATATTACTATTTTAGATCATTAACACATTTTTGTGCAGATGGTCAAAAAAGGAAACATCGCAGAGCTAATTGTGTTAAAATAGCTAAAGAGCTGTGGGGATGACAGTCCTCAGAACCGCCACTTTTTAAATGACAGCTGTTTGTGTTCCTATTTTGTTACCAGTGTTTACAGCTTTACTATCTGTTTGTGGGATGTCTTTAATGACTAAGAATGTGTTTTTGATTCTGTGTGCAGAGTGACTGAGTTTTGCTAATTGTGTCAATGTCCCTGATCAGAAATTAAAGGTGTGGTTCATTGAAAACCCATTTTTAATTTTTTTTCCTGATAATAATAGGTAACTGTTAATTTTCAGTTTTGCAGACTGAATATGAAAATAGTCTCCTACACCTATCTCCTGCTTTAGCTTCTGATTGAATACAGATGGTGAAATTCTAGGATGTACATCTGGATGTCATTTTACATTTATGGACTCACTTATCTTGAATCACAAGGAAGAAGGCTGTTGTTCATTTAGCACCCAGCAATCAACACAGAACTCTCCAGGTCAGGGATGAGGCCCTCCCCCTAGTAGAGGAGTTGAAGTATCTCGAGGTCTTGTTCACGAGTGAGGGATATATGGAGCGCAAGATCAATAAGCAGACTGGTGCTGCATCTGCATTGGTGCAGGCAATGTACTGGTCTTTCGAGGAGAAGAGAGAGCTAAGTTGGAAGGTGAAGCTCTCAATCTAACGATTGATCGACATTTCTACCTTCACCTGTGGTCATGAGCTTTGGGGTGTGGCCAGAAAGAATGCCATTTCAGGTGGCTCGAGCATCTAGATAGGATGCCTCCTGGACACGTCCAACCTGGTGGAGACCTAAAGAAAAACCCAGGACACGCTGTAGGGACTATGTCTCTCTGCTGGACTGGGAACACCTTGGGATTCCCTTAGAGGAGCTGGCCCAAGTGGCTGGGGAGAGGGAAGTCTGGGCTTCCCTGGTTAGGCTACTGCCCCCGCGACCCGACTCCGAAAAAGCGGAAGCGAATGGATGGATGGAAAACAGCAGAGAACGCCTCAACTAGTAGAAGCTAACCAGTAGGATTAGCAACTCCACCAGACAGCTGAACTCCTCCAGGTTTGTGTTATTTGTGGCGGTGAAACATCAACGTTACAAAGCACTCCGTGGTAGAGTTACTTTGCCGTTTGCCAATCAGAGGCAAGATGTCCCAACATCAGGAAATGAGAGTCCAAATCCAGCTGTCTACTGCCCCTTTCTTCTCTAACTGACTTCCTGAACCAAGCACATCTGAGGACACCCCACCCCCCAACACACACACACACACACACACACACACACACACACACACACACACACACACACACCTGAGTCTGACTCAAAAAATGAGTTTAGGGTTTAGAGAATTTGGTTTAGAAGATGGAGATTAGTATTTTAGCAAATCAGAAAAAAGTATAGATTGTATGTGTTCTCCAAGGCCAGCTCTGGGTAATTTGGTGCCCAAGGCGAGAGTGCCCATTTGCCCCCCCCCCCCCCACCCCCATCCACCCCCCCCCCCGCATCTCACCCAAACCCAAGTCCACACATTGGAAAAAGCAACTCCACAGTTATTCCTTAGTTACTAATTTTTTATTTTAAATATTCACACAGCAACTCTTTAAAGTCATCAGCCTGAAGAATAAATGTAAGCTTGAAAGATAAGTAACCTGAGAATATTACAATAACCGACAACTCAAAATGTTGTGCAAATGTCATTGGGGGGGATGCAAAATCAAAAGCAGCATTAAACTGTGCAATCAAAAGCAGAACTCAAATATCAAAGTGTCATCATAAAGAAAGTTCTACTTTCCATTTTGTTCAACTGCTGTGGCCAGTCAGCAGGATCCATGGGGCCAGCAGCTCATACATGTTCACAGACATCTGTTGAAGCTGATGATGGTGTCTCTTCAGGCTGTTGGATTGGAGCACTGAGTCTGCTGGTGTTGGGTTCTTCTTCTGTGAGAAAATAAACACACACACACACACACACACACACACACACACAAAGCAACTTAACCCTCTGATGCATGAATTAAGAACAGTGCCACTTTCACATTCAATATTCTGTCATGTGCAGTGATGCTTTTCATTATTTTTAATATTACTGGACTTTTTATTTTATTGATCTTTTTTAATCTGTTCTATGAAAACATGAATAAAATTATCAAAAACAGGTGGAAGTGAGGAATATTTGAAAAAACTTATGTCTCACTCTCAGGTGCTCTTCAGCATCAAATTAATCGTAGAATATGAGGAAGAAGATCCGGTGATCTGAGGCACTCTGAGGTTTTCATTTATTAAACAAGGAAACACAGACGCGTTTCGGTACCACCTTCTTCAGGGCATAAACCTTTATACCTTGAAGATGACTCACTATGTCACAAAAACTAATGTCCATCCTTTTTTACAGATTTACAGCCTAATTGACAATAACATCTTAAGGAGACAATTTCAGATGTGTATGCTGAGATTATTTAATATTCTCAATGCTAAATCAATGCTGCACTGATTGTGCCAAAAACCAGTGTCTGGTGTGGATTTAAATAAATTAATTTTGCATATCGATATATGTGATAAGACGTTTAATTTGAAAAAGCCCGTTTCTACTGCTGATTACAAATAGCCTAACAAGTAACTTACTCACCTGGATCTAGATGCTGAGATTGTAGCTCAGTAAATGTGCTGCTGCTGCGTGATGCCTGGATGAAGACGCTGCAGCATGAACAAGAAAGAGACGGTATAAGATGTCATGCTGTGTTTAGGCAGTTCTCACTCCCCGCTGGGCCCAGCGGCAGCGGGGGAGTCCCCGCCACGGCCACGGCGGTGCCGCCCGCCCGATGTGTCGGACAAAGTTGAAAATTTGCCACACCCACACCTAGCGTTCTTCTGATATACAAATATTAAATTCATATTGTATGCGTACTTAAAACTTGAAACAACGTTCATAAAAGGCTGCAATGAAGCTCCAAAAACCAGTAAAAAATCTTACATTCTTCATCATCACAGTGAGACTCAACATTGTCTCACTGCATCTGGACACGACGATTCAAAAGTAAAATGAATGGGTTAAAGTTACAGATACTGTATTGTGTGTGTAAACAGCTAGCGAGGGTCCGTCCGTGGACCGTGCGTGGCAGGAGAGGCAGTTAGCTACAATGCTAACGCAAAAAGTTCCTTTGCAAAACTTATAAAGTCTACATACCTCTGCTTTGGGCCCGTTTTTATTCTTCTTCCTTCCTTCGCTTTCGGAATGCTGATCCCGATGGCTTAGGCGTTCTTTTCATCGTAAAATATCAAACGTTTAAACGCGACGACAACAGGATGTCCTTCTACAGTGCTACCCACACACGTGATCTATGGCAACCTTAACGGTCAAATGCATCGGAGCGGTGGCTCAAGCGGGAGCTCGAAATGCAGCCAGATTATTAGAATTTAAATATTGATGTTTTAATTTCATGTCATTTCAAAGGGGAATTTTGAGTATGTAGAGATTGCATTTCATATTACAAACATGAATTTAATAAACATTTATTTATTTATTTATTTATTTTTTATTTTGCGCCCTATCCATCAGATGGCGCCCCAGGCGGCCGCCTGTGTCGCCTGTCGACAAAGCCGGCCCTGGTGTTCTCAACAGCTCTTTGGTGTCAGATCAGACCATCTAAAAAGTAAGAGGATTACAGGAGAGCATAAATTCAATGTTCTGCTCTGGACTTTCAATGAAAAACAGTGACGACTAAACCTGAGGTATCCACAGATAAACAGTTCCACCCGTATATAATGTTGTGTGGGAAAGCACTTCTGCAGAGACATTATGGTGTCTGAGCAGAAAAATGGTTTTATATCAAATAGCACTTCAGATGCAAATTCTTCCATGAGAGTATTGACAGATACACGTAGAGGTCAGCGGGAGTTGTGTCGTCTTTGTAATCATTTGGAAAATAATGATGGAGTGCAGTGTGTGTGTGGCACTAGGTGTAGGAGTGATGCAGGACATTTAATGTCTTGAGGACGGTGAGACAAGGTGAGGTGTGTGGCAGCAGTGATTGACAGGTTCAATGTTCAGGTCAGAGCCATCTTTTCTTCCAGTGATGGACAGCCTGGTGAATGAAATCAGGCAAGATTCTCAGAGGACAACAGGTTTCTCAGATGACATTACGAAGTGTATGGAGAGTTTAGGACCAAGTTGGAGAACCGGGAGAGGGTAAACACACCCACATCACCCCGCTTCTCCAGCTTCATTGGCTGCCAGTCAACTTCAGAGTTCCTTTCAAGATCCTGGTTTTGGTCTATAGGGCCTTACATGGACAAGCACCATCATACATTGGTGATCTTATTAGTCCCTGCACCCCCAGCAGGTCCCTGAGGTCCAGTGATCAAAGCCTACTGGTTGTGCAGCACCAGGCTAAAGACTAAAGATGACAGATCATTTGCTGCTGTGGCCCTCCAGACTCTAGAACTCTCTCCCCCTGAGCCTGAGATCAGTGGACTCAGTGGGCTCCTTTAAAAAGCAGCTGAAGACTCACTTGTTCAAGCTGGCTTTTGTATGGCCTTCTTCACTACTCTCTCTTTATTCTGCTCTCCCCACCTATTCCACCTTCCTCCTGATCCACTGATTTCCCTCATATCTATTCACTCTCTCTTTTTCTTAACGTTTTTTAATCACAATTGTCTATTTTATGCTCATTTGAAATATATTTTTAACCATTTTCTAAATTATTTTTGATACTTTTAAATTTTTTGTTTTTGTAAAGCGCCTCGTGATTGTTATCTTGAGAGGCACTATAGAAAGTATATTTTCTTCTTCTTCTAAAGAATGCTGTGGCAGAGTATAGAAGAAATAATGAAGAGGTGCAGAAAGGAGGGGATGCCAGAACAGTGAGGGATGCATTGAAGTGCTGAAGGTGAACAAGTTTAAATACTTTTTGTCAACTTCTTCCAAACAACAGTACTTGACAAAAAAAGGTGAAGAATACAGTGTAGGCCACATGGAGTGGGCGGAGAAGAGTGTCAAGAGTGATTTGCAATAAAAAAGACAAGCAAAAGTGAAAAGGAAAGTTTCTAAGACAGATATGTTACGGGGGCTGGAGATGGTGCCAGGAGCAAGCTAAATTAAAGATGCAGAGATTATCCATTGAGAGTGATAGAAGTGGGCAGGAGTGTGTGTGTGTGTGTGTGTGTGTGTGTGTGTGGCTCAAGTCCAAAGTAATCCAAGTTAGAATGACTGGACGTTTGAGGAGGATTTAGTTAAGAAGTTTGAAGGTGGAATTTCCAGACATGAACAGAAAGAAAGTCCAAAAAAATGATTTATATCTGTTATGGGACAGAACTTTCATGTTGTTTGTCACGTGTACTATTTAAGGTCAACTTTATTCATATTATCTACACTTTTGCAGTGTAGTATCAAAGAATGAGCACAGAGAAATCAGCTGAAGGAGACAGTAGCTTTATACGGCAAGATTTGGAGTTTTATTTTTTGATATTTTGACATCTTGCCTCTGATTGGCTAACAGCAACATGACTTTACCACTGACTCTGTTTGCGCTGCAATGTTTATATTTTATCTCCACAAATAGCACATGCCTGAATGAGTTCTGCTATGTTGGGGAGTTGCTAATGCTAACAATTAGCTTCTACTACTGTAAATCCTCTAATACAGGCCTGGGCCTTTACTCAAGCGCATCCTGGTTCAGGTCTTTATTGGAAGGAGGCCAGAATTAGAGGCAGGCTTTAATTTTTATTAGAGCAACATAAACTACCAGTAGAATGAGTACAAGATTGTGTCTATTTGAAACTATAAAACACTAGGTTTGTTTATTGAAAATGTACAGTTAACATTGTACGTACATATGCATATAGAATGTTTACAACAAACACCGTTGTTTCAAGCTAAATCCCAGTATGGTAGCAAAAGTAGCAAACATGCTGGTAGTGCATTGTAAACACTTGGTGATAATTAGGTTAGTGAGTCACAACTGCTTAATCCTCATCCTCCGCAGTTCCACGTAACAACACTGAGCTAACTACTAAAAACATTAGCACTCTACAAACTATTTGTGGTGAGGACATGTGAAAACAGTATCAAACTGTTTACCTGCTGTTTTTGTAGTGTTTTTAAGCTGTTCAATAAAACACCATGAAAAAACCTTTACCCTTACCTGTGATGAAGTGATTACTGCAAACTGTAGCATTTTCCCTTCCATTTCTGCTCATCTTGCAGCCAGAGATTATGTTAAGTTTCAATCAGTCCTGTGTGGCGCACTACTTTAGGAAAATGGAAAAAACAAAAGTTTGTTTTTGTCCCGATCACACGTAATTTGGGAATTTTTACACCCAGTCAACAAATTAAAAAAGCCTTGAGATCAGGAAGCGGGAAGTGACTCAATTGTTTATATATGATCGGACTTGCTGTCATGTTTTGTGAGACTCTAATTCATTAACAGTAGGTAAGTATGCTATTTATTAAAATGTTTTAAGCTCATTAGTCCTTCAAGTTATTAAAACTGCGGCTGGGTTTGTGCCGGCAGTTAGGTTTGTGCCTTAAACCCGGCCACTATTGGAGGCCGGCCTTTTTCAGCCTCACTGACAGTCTCGCTGTCAGTGAGGCTAAAAAAAGGCCGACTAATGTAGGAGACCCATCCAGTAATGGAATACAGGCCAGTATTAGAGGATTTGGGGTAACAGAGATGTTCCAAATGCTAAACTAACAGCATTTCCCATTATGAGCCAAGATGGGTGAGTCCATGATTGATAAGTGACAGTGTGACGTAGATCTGTCAGGATTTTCAAATCCTAGCATTACACCAGCTACTTATCTATATATTAGAAGCTAATCCAAGAGATAGGTGTAGGGGACTACTTTCATGTTCAGCCTGCTTGAAAAATTCTGAGTGACTGATTATAATCAGAGATAATGAACTGTTTTTCAATGAATTTGACCTTTAAGAAAACTATTAGGTTATAAGGTCATAAATATTTTCAAAATGCAGCTAGGATGAGTATAGGTTCCATAGTACAGGGGTGAGTAATACATTGACCATGAAAAACGAGACATGATTTTATTTTACAATCCAGCAAATGAGAAAAAGAGATCAAACAAACCAGGCTGTGTGTGAGTGTCACGTTGCGGGTGTAGGAGTTGATGGACCATGTGTGGTGGAGCAGATCAGGAGGTAAAGGTGCAGGCTTCAGATAAAGTAAAATGGTTTTAATGGTGGGACGGGAACGAACAGCACAAGACAACGATGACAAACAACCACAGTGATCTGACCAAGACTGATACAAGGAGGGAGGTATAAATACAAAGGGCAAATGAGGAACACATGGGCAGGTAAACAAGGGGCAGGTGAAAACAATAAGGACTAATAAAGGGCAGGAGAGAGACAGTCAGGGAGGCAGGGGCAGACCCCGTGACAGTACCCCCCCTTAAGGGGCGGATACCAGACGCCCACAAAGCCACATAACACAGGAGACTCAGGAACACTTGAACGCTTGACTCGGGAACACTTGAGTCGGGGAACACTTGAACGCTTGACTCGGGAACACTTGAACTCAGGGACCTGGAACACTTGAACTCGGGGAACTGGAACACTTGAACTCGGGGAACTGGAACACTTGAACTCGGGGAACTTGGTCTCTGGAACTCGACAGCAGCGGGCGCGGGACACTGGAACTCGACAGGACACTCGGAAACTGGAACACTTGACTCGGGAACACTTGACTCGAACAGGAACTGGAACGGGACCTGGAAACTGCAGCAGCAGGTGTGGGACCCAGTAGAGGCTGCAGCAGTAGGCGTGGGACCCTGAAGAGGCTGCAGCAGCAGGCAGAACTCTGAAGAGACTGCAGCATGGAGGACCTGAAGGCATAGGCCCCGCAGGCGTGGACCAGGAAGTAAGTGTACTGCAGGAGCGACGCGAGGAAACCCAGCTCGGCGGCAGGTACTCGACAAACTGTCTGAGCAGGTGCACATTACGATCCAACTGGGTCCATAGGTGGAGGCTCGGGTGAAGGGAAGCAGATACCATGGAGCAGGAAGACCGGCCCTACCACCCCGGAGAATGTTGGCGTGCGTAGGGTGTTTTACCTCCATCAAAAACTCCAGGATCCTCGGCTTCCATTGGAAAAAACAGGACGGGGCAGAAAGCAGGAGAGGAGAATGGGTTCGACCACCCCGGGAACAAGTAGGATGCGCCGAAACCCCCTTAATGGTTCGACCACCCTGGAAACAGGTAGGATGCACCAAAACCCTTGAGTCAGAATCTCCCTCCGCTAAATGGAGAAAAAGAAAAAAAAAAGTTATCCTCCAGGGAGATGTTTCAGAGCTCACAACAGGTCCAGGTTGGTCAGATCATTCTGTCACGTTACGGGTGTAGGAGTTGATGGACCATGTGTGGTGGAGCAGATCAGGAGGTAAAGATGCAGGCTTCAGATAAAGTAAAATTGTTTTAATGGTGGGACGGGAACGAACAACACAAGACAACGATGACAAAGTACCACAATGATCTGACCAAGACTGATACAAGGAGGGAGGTATAAATACAAAGGGCAAATGAGGAACACATGGGCAGGTAAACAAGGGACAGGTGAAAACAATAAGGACTAATCAAGGGCAGGAGACAGACAGTCAGGGAGTCAGGGGCATTCCCGTGATAGTGAGAGTCTTTGTTACATTCAAGGCTCTTGATTATTAACAGATCTGCTAGTCCCTGCTCTGTACTAAACTGCAGTAACTTGCAGACAGTTGCACTTTCTTATCTGCTCAATCATTTGGAGGCCACATTTCTGATCTGATGTTAGAGACTCACTTACCCCAATTAGAAATTCTGCTACCGTCCTACAGCCTCCACTGACTCACCAATGCTCTCCATGTTATTTACAGGTTTTTGGTTCTTCATGGGCTCCAGATCAAATTTTATTCTCTTGCTCACACACAAATGCTCTGGACTACTTTTCTATTTCTGTTTTTCTCCCAGAAATCACATACTAAGACATGTCTCAGCTGCATCAGTGACTAATGAGATGGTGTGACAGCGCTTGGAGGTAAGTGAGACAAAGAGGAAAAGAAATCGAAGGACATCTGAATTTGCCATTGAAGTACTGAAGGGTTACAGGGTTCAGGGTTTTATCTTACCACTTCCTGGCCAATGGCTGATGAAAATTTAAAATAGGCTTACAGACAATGACAAGCACATCTGACAAAGTCAGCAATGAATGTGACCTCAGTCTTTTGTATTTCCCCTATTTTTCCTTCATACACATCCATCTCTGTCCTAGTTTGGTTCTTCTTCTTGTTTTGCCTATTTCACTAGCTTGTTTTCCATAATCTGCATCACTCCCTGCCTCCCTTACTCTACTTGGTATTCATTTACTTTCTCTTCACCATCACTCACATTTTGTTTGTCCCTCTCCGCTGCCTCTGTGTCCCTGCTCTATTATTATCTAGTCCACCATCTTTCTTCCTATTTCCTCTACTCATCTCACCCCTTTTATTTTTATCCACACAGTCATATTTCTTTGTCTATCCCTTTCTCCATCTATTTCTTTGCCTCTCTCAGGTGGCGGTGCAGATTAGTGGTTAGTGAGACCATCCCATTACTGTAAGGTTACAAATTCAATCTCAGAGGCAGACTGCGTACGCATAAACAGCCACATGTCCTGTTGGATTTGTCCTTGAGCAAAGATGCTGAATGTATAACTGCACAGATAATTTAAGTCGCTTTTGATACAAAACTGACTGTGCAAAAGTACAATTTCCTTTGACGTTGTCATGAATAGTCTTTACCTTGTGCTGACAGCCATAGATCCTGGGTCTGAGACTCCAAAGTTCATGGAAACTTTCCTTTATTGGGCTTTACCTTTAACAATCTGGTTCACATGACTGCAATGTGGTCATGTCCCATGGATGGGATGTCTGAATGGTATACAAATTTGCAGAAGTAGGTCTCTACTGGTGGAGTCAGAACTAAGATAGGGGGCAATAGTGGCTCAGAGTTAAGGGGTTTAACCTGTTACTTTAAAGCATTATCACTGTGTAAAGTGCTTTGGAGTCCACTACCTACGGAGACTAGGCAGTTTTAGTTTGCTTTTAGCATGCCTCAGTGTCCATTTGTAGAACCAAAAGCAAAATGTATGTCTTCACTGTGCATTTGTCTTTTAACACCTTAATCTAACAGCTGAAATGTCTCCCAGCCTTCATTAGTGTCTACAGCAGTGATTTATTACTAAATTAAACAAATCAGTTGTGTTCATGATCTAAAACATGCAGGGAATATTGTGGAAGCAAACTGCAGCATCAGGTATGTCAGCTCAATTTTTTTTTATATCCAACAGAGCTGCCCGCCAGGAAAGAAGTAGCAAGTGAAATATTCTGGCCACAGGGGGCGCACTGACAGGGGCAAGGAGTGCCATTCACTGGCGCCACTCTGACTACAACCAGCAGGCAATGTTATGCCCAAGGACATAACTGCAGCCTTCTCTGGTGGAAGCCGGGATCAAACCTGCAACCTTCTGATTACTGGACAAGCCGCTGTACCTCCTGAGCTACTGCTGTCCTTATGGCAGGAGGTACTGTTTCTTTTAGTCCAGAAGGGCGTATATAACCTCTGCAGCTTGTTTAGATCTTTTGCGCTTAGGAAGCCAGTATTTTGATCTCACTCAATAAATTTTTCTTTTTTTTTTTCGGGAAAAAAACAACAGGGAATTCCCTCACGATTGAGGATGTAGCGTGACCAAATATAGTTAATTGAGGGCGTTTCTGTATGTAAATGACAGCAAACAGACACAAGCACCTGGGTGCACACAAGTGTGATTTAACATGCGTAGGAGAGGCGACCGTTTGTTTGGCAAATCTTTTGACACAAATTCTAAATTTCGGTCATAAGAGGAAGATTAGGACAGTTTCTACAAACGTTTCATAAAACGAAAGCCCAGGTGAGAATGGTCTTGCTTCTGTGTTTGCTATAGATGGAACATGGTGAAGATGTGGGACTCTAAATATGTCAACAAATAACAGAGCAAAGGACCTCCAAGAGGTGGAAAGATTACTAAAATTTCCTACTTAATTACGAGTATCAATACTTTGATAATTTTTACTCAAGTACAAGTAAAAGTACTTGCCTAAATTTTTACTCAAGAAAAAGTAAAACGTATCATAAATAAAATGTACTCAAAGTAAAAGTTACTTAGTTACATTTTTGTCAGCATAAAGATGGCTACATCAGTGCAAAATCACAACACCATTTCACAACATGCTTGTGTGTGTGTGCGCACACACACACACACACACACACACACACACACACACACACACACACACACACACAGTTTGATGGAGGGATTTCTATCCAGTCAGTGAGAAACGGACGTGCACATTGATTGGACGAGGTTTTTCTAGGCTTGGAGGTTTCAGTTGGGATTAAAATTATTCTTTATTTTGAAAAAAGAAAAAAGTTAATTTTTAGATTTCATCAGGATGTGAGGTATCTCAATGTCTTCATGAAAAATTCTAACATGAGACTGTGCTCTAACCTGTCACATAACAAGCTAAATGAAAGTCAAACATTTCAAATGGACCGTATGACAGCTGCTAACGTTGCCCCTGCCCTACTTTACCTCTACATTACAGTTCCTTTATTCGTGTCCATCCTAGAGCTCCTCTCTGACCTTCATGCTTATTTAGAGCAGCTGATTTTTAAAGTTAGCAGAGTTCATCCTTGGTAGTGGGTTCACTCATTCATTTAACCCTTCACCACTGAAATCAGTTTGTTCATTCCAATACTCCTAAATAATCCCCCAATCATCCAGCCGGAATCCTTAAGGGTCCTGTAACATCCATCCTATCAGAATAGGCCTTGGGAGCCCAGGTGTTACTAGAACTAACTGTGCTTCCTCACCAGCGTGAGCCTCCAAACTGAAGGTTGGTCTCCAAACATGAACTTTAAATTCATGCTTTTATTTCCTCTTGTAACACTTTAACATGTTTCAAAAGGCTTGTATCATGATATGTTACACCTCCCAGACCAAAGATAGGTCCAATATAAGATAAAATATTATCATAAACACTGTAGAGACGCCATTATTTATGAAATTTACATTATTTTCCTGGGCCATTACTTCAGCCAATGGATTTGATGAAACCATGCTGTCTCGTGCAGTCCTATGTAACACACACACACACACACACACACACACACACACACACACACACACACACACACACACACACACACACACACACACACACACACACACACGTCATGACTAATTTAACTACATTGAACTGCTTTAGTAATAATTTAATCTCTTATTCTGGAGTAAAATAAAGAACCAAGCTAAATCATCACATATCTGTGGCATCAAGAAGCATCTTCTGAGTTCAAACACAGGGATGGAGCACAATGTTTACAACTGAACAATATCAGGATGTTATAACTCACAGAGGCCTGCAGATCTTCTGTTTTATGAGCTAAGCGCTGAGAATCCGCTTGTTATGAGCTCTAAACGTTATTTCGCTGCTTCCGTGCGGAGAGGTAGGGAAACACATTTCAAACACGGAACCGAGTCTGGCTACCGAACCAAGTGGAATTGTGATGAGGTCACACCGGTGTGCAAAGGTGCGGGTTCCAACCCACAGAAGAGGAGGGAGAGAGGAGGTAAACAGCGAGGGAATCACAGGGACTGAACTGATGTTTTAGAGCGGAAGTGTACACTCACACCCCCCCACGGTTCAGACGCGGCGCTAATGCAGGTGTCTCGTTCAGTTCCGACGCTGCTACACGCAATATTTTTAATTTATTAAGCCTATAAATTGTTTTTACTCAGTAACGGATATGATTTAAAATGTAGCAAATTACAATTCTTTTTTAAAAACTTACTCAAGTAAAAGTAAAAGTACAGCTTTTAAAAACGACTTAAAAAGTATAAATATACAAAAAAGCTACTCAATTACAGTAAAGTGAGTAAATGTAATTCATTACTTTCCACCTCTGGGAACTCCTAACTATGAAAGTGAAAATTCTGAAGCTTAAAAAACACAATAGACAAGCATAATTATAAAACCCTATAAAAATAACTCCCAAGACTAAAAAGTTGGCCCAAACATCTGGAAAGGTGGGAAAATTTGGCATACAAGTGATTTTGGTAGCAAGTAATGAATATATATTTTAGTTCTGACCACTAGTAGCAAACTAGGGTGTTGACCCTTTGACAAGTTCAAAAGGAATATTACAGCCTAATGTATTGTGATAAGGGGTCTTTTTAAGTAGTTGATGCTGTGCATAATGGCTGCACTTAATGATTTCTGCTCTGTTCCTGTCGGCAATTTTCACCTTCCTCTTTCATCTCATTGACAAGTCTAACAATTAGTTCAGCCAGTAGTTACAAGAGCTCACAAAGTCTAAAGGTGCAGCGCCAACTTTCACTGTGATTTATAAAGCAGTGTAATGAATACACACAGCTTTATGACTAGAAAGAATACATATCGTCTCAGTTGATTTTCTTTTCTTCACTTGATCCTCTTTGATCAACTAACAAACAAGCCAGGTTCCCTGTGAGGGAGCCTTTACATTAAAGAGTTGCAGGCTGTACAGGGAGTGCAGAATTATTAGGCAAGTTGTATTTTTGAGGAATAATGTTATTAGTGAACAACAACCATGTTCTCAATGAACCCAAAAAACTCAATATCAAAGCTGAATGTTTTTGGAAGTAGTTTTTAGTTTGTTTTTAGTTTTAGCTATTTTAGAGGGATATCTGTGTGTGCAGGTGATTATTACTGTGCATAATTATTAGGCAAATTAACAAAAAACAAATCTATACCCATTTCAGTTATTTATTTTTACCAGTGAAACCAATATAACATCTCCACATTCACAAATATAAATTTCTGACATTCAAAAACAATACAAAAACAAATCAGCGACCAATATAGCCACCTTTCTTTGCAAGGACACTCAAAAGCCTGCCATCCATGGATTCTGTCAGTGTTTTGATCTGTTTACCATCAACATTGCGTGCAGCAGCAACCACAGCCTCCCAGACACTGTTCAGAGAGGTGTACTGTTTTCCCTCCTTGTAAATCTCACATTTGATGATGGACCACAGGTTCTCAATGGGGTTCAGATCAGGTGAACAAGGAGGCCATGTCATTAGTTTTTCTTCTTTTATACCCTTTCTTGCCAGCCATGCTGTGGAGTACTTGGACGCGTGTGATGGAGCATTGTCCTGCATGAAAATCATGTTTTTCTTGAAGGATGCAGACTTCTTCCTGTACCACTGCTTGAAGAAGGTGTCTTCCAGAAACTGGCAGTAGGACTGGGAGTTGAGCTGGACTCTATCCTCAACCCGAAAAGGCCCCACAAGCTCATCTTTGATGATACCAGCCCAAACCAGTACTCCACTTCCACCTTGCTGGCATCTGAGTCGGACTGGAGCTCTCTGCCCTTTACCAATCCAGCCACGGGCCTGTCCATCTGGCCCATCAAGGCTCACTCTCATTTCATCAGTCCATAAAACCTTAGAAAAATCAGTCTTGAGATATTTCTTGGCCCAGTCTTGGCATTTCAGCTTGTGTGTGTTGTTCAGTGGTGGTCGTCTTTCAGCCTTTCTTACCTTGGCCATGTCTCTGAGTATTGCACACCTTGTGCTTTTGGGCACTCCAGTGATGGTGCAGCTCTGAAATATGGCCAAACTGGTGGCAAGTGGCATCTTGGCAGCTGCACGATTGACTTTTCTCAGTTGGGCAGCTATTTTGCACCTTGGTTTTTCCACACGCTTCTTACGACCCTGTTGACTATTTTGAATGAAACACTTGATTGTTCGATGATCATGCTTCAGAAGCTTTGCAATTTTAAGACTGCTGCATCCCTCTGCAAGATATCTCACTATTTTTGACCTTTCTGAGCCTGTCAAGTCCTTCTTTTGACCCATTTTGCCAAAGGAAAGGAAGTTGCCTAATAATTATGCACACCTGATATAGGGTGTTGATGCCATTAGACCACACCTCTTCTCATTACAGAGATGCACATCACCTAATATGCTTAATTGGTAGTAGGCTTTCGAGCCTATACAGCTTGGAGTAACCCCTTCTTTCCACCGGAGCCGTCAGCAGCACGTTACTGCAGCAGCACGTCTTGCTTGCTTGGCCCTTCCCACGAGACGCGAAGCAGCAGGGGAGCTGCTGTCACCGACAGAGCACAAAGTCACACGAGTGACTTTGTCAGTAAACACAACAACAAGCAGGAGAAAATTAGAACATGTCTCCAAAAGGTTTGTGTTTTATGTTCTGTCTGTTTTATAATCGCCAATACGGACCTGAAAAACAAAGACTGCTGCATCCCTCTGCTAGATCTCACTATTTTTGACTTTTCTGAGCCTGTCAAGTCCTTCTTTTGACCCATTTTGCCAAAGGAAAGGAAGTTGCCTAATAATTATGCACACCTGATATAGGGTGTTGATGTCATTACACCACACCCCTTCTCATTACAGAGATGCACATCACCTAATATGCTTAAATGGTAGTAGGCTTTCGAGCCTATACAGCTTGGAGTAAGACAACATGCATGAAGAGGATGATGTGGACAAAATACTCATTTGCCTAATAATTCTGCACTCCCTGTACTTCTATAACCACCCAATTGTATTCACGTTCTCTGAGGCCTCTGCTTTAATCAAAAAGGCTTTTACTTTGCTTTGAAAGAGAATCAATAACATGCTACTTGCTAAATTGAGTAAAACGCGCTCAAAACAAGTGAGAGAGATCATTACTAATTTGATTAATGTCTGCAATTGAGTCAAGATTACTTTTTCTGCTTTAACATCTAAGAAGACACTTGTTCTTGCAACAAATCCTTGGATTTTTTTTTACATTTATGAAAAAACAAAGTTCTTGTTTCAAGCAAAAGACTAACTGAAGTTTTATTTATTACATGGATGGTTTAAAGCTATCTCCTTGCTGTATTTTGAGTTTTACTCAAACATTAGATGGCATTGTCCATTCAATAGACTCTATAAATGAAAAATAACTATTTCCCATGCTTTCTAAAGACATTTACAGCTTTCTTGTTTGTCCCACAATTGTGTATGTGTGTGTGCGCGTGTGTGTGTGTGTGTGTGGGGGGGGGGGGGTGCTGAGTCGATGACCGAAGCTATCTCAGCCTAATGTCAAACTTTTATAAGTCAATAGTACAACAACTACCACCAAAGCATAAAAAGCCAATATGTGACATTTTCAGAGGTCAGGCAAGAATAGTGTTGCCCTGAGAAACAACATGGATGTAAGCCCTGTGGCGATGCTCAATACTGTAAAAGAGACAATGACTTGGAATTTAATAATCATTGATTTCATAATTGAATCTTTCAGAAAGATTTAAAGGGCTCACAGACATTTCAGTCATCTCATTACTATGAGCCTAGGGTCGGGAACCCTGGTCCTGGAGGGCTGGTATCATGCATGTTTTAGTTGTTTCCCTGCTCCAACACTCCTGAACAACCTGTTCAGCAGTTCATGAAGCTTTGCAGAAGCCTGTTAATCACCTGCTTATTTAAATCAGGTGAGTTGAAGTAGGGAAACAACAGAAACATGCTAGACAGTGGCCCACAAGGGTCCCGGATTCCCCACCCCTGCATTAAGCTATAGGATCTGGAACAAATATGAAGTTTGTATGATTATTTTTTTTTATTTCTTCAAACCTACACAGGAGAAAAGGTAATTGGCATGACTTGAGGTATGTATTGACAAAGTCAAATGTACCACGTTTTCTTGCATTGACTAAAAGTGATTACATTAACAAATTTAAATCATAATCATGTTCAACCATAAATGGAAGTGACAGAATGCACTGAAATAACAGAAATCCTCTGTTTGTTCGAGTCTCTTATTCCTTACATTTAGTTTCTACATAATTGGATCAAGTCTCTAAGACAGATATGTTTTGCCTGTGTAACACTAACTTAAAAGGGTACAATGTAGTTTATACTTGGGTGTTTCTCAGTGTGAAGGCACCCAGCCTACCAAATCCAATCAAATCAACTTTATTTATAAAGCGCTTTCACATGGCCAAAATGGACAAACAAAGCGCTGCACTGCCTTGGTAGGCTGGGTGCCCTGCTTATTAGGACATTGTCCTTCATTGGTCAAAGAAAACAGTTAAATGGAACAGACTTTTATCACGTCACGTGAAACGTGAGGGAACATTATATTTTACACGTTTAAGTTTCAATATAAATATATAAAGAGACTTTTGCTTTCTAAATTGTGTTTATATTGGTTAAATTAAATATGCGAGTTATCTCCTAGCCACCAAAGCTGCAACTACTAAGCAGCTAACCAACCATAGATAACTGCTTTGGATATAAAACAAAATATTTCAGATATCAGCCCGATAACTACAATTAGTTGACTTACATTTAAACAGAAAGTGTGCCCTCATAGTAGCTGCTGGCTCCAAATCTGCCATACTTTTGAAAATACTGCACTTTATTCTGGGAAATTTTTGACCAAGAGCAGGCAACAAGGCACCTCCCATGTGTCCGCTGTCTACAGGTGGTTCAGAATGCCTGTGCTCGGCTTCTGACCTAGTCCTCCAAACACACCCACATCACCCCGCTTCTCCTCCAGCTTCACTGGCTGCCAGTTACCTTCAGGGTTCATTTCAAGATCCTTGTTCTTGTCTTTAGGGCCTTACATGGACAAGCACCATCACCAAGTCCTCACCCCTGCCACGTGGACCTGACGGGATAAACCATCAACCCTCCTCAATGGTCAACTTTCCTGGCGGGGTCACCCAATAGTACAGTGAGAGGATTAACTAATGTTATCTGTCTATTATATTTTCATAGTAACATTGTATTTATTAACCTTAAAAAAGCAACGTTAAAACAACAAGAAACCATAGTAAACCATAGTACACACAGTGCAATTTTATTTTCTTCCCTCTGTAGAGTAAAAGTTTGTTTGCATGTTGTTGTTTTAATAAAACCAGATCACATTCTGCCCATCAGGTGGCCGAGCATATTTCATTTGTTTACAATGAGCTGCTGACTAAACAATGGTTTATAACTCAGCATGCTGACATTGTTAATCCAAAGTGGTATAAATGAATCATCTCTAAAGAAAAAAAATAAAATAAAACATGATGGTTAATGCAAACGAAAGCCTTTATATTAGTGGGATCTGTAAGACAAACAGACTCGTGCAAATGACTTCTGTATTATGATTGCTGCTTCGGCATAGAGGTCACCATTTTAGCATATCTAATTGTGCAGCCTGCAACATCTACAGAATACAAATGCATGAATAAAACATGCAGAGATAGTGATCATGCTGTTTGGTTGAAGTGCAACTTATTATTTGCAAAGCTGACTGACGGATGATAATGAGTGTGGTATCATGGCTTGGATGTTTGAAGTCACGGACTCTTTTGATGTGCAGCTAAAATAAGAATCCTCCAACAAACAAACAAGAAAACGTAGATGTAACAAAACATGGCGAGAGACATGATTTCAGAACTTTCTGAAGATTGTTTAAAGGCGTACATTAATACCATCGATGTTGGATCTGAGCTAACGGAAATAAAGAGTTTTTTTTTCTTCTTTTATACAGCTGAAATTGAGCTACAACTCTACTTTCAGCTGTAAAATCTCAAAAAAGTGACTGTTTACCTTGTTAACATCAAAAACGAGCATCGTGCCTGCAGCATTTGAGAGTTCTAAAGTTGCTGTCACAGTTGTGAACAAGTGTTTGTCGTTGTTAGACAAGTGTGTAAACAATATAACGTACCCAACAAGATAATGTCTTGATAAAACTGCCTTAAACACAAGTGATTTAGTTCACCTCAGCAGCTCCAGTTCAGTTACAGCTCATCACAAAGTAACAGTGAACTTTTTTTTTTTTGATACTTCTGGTGTTTTTGCACAATTGTTTTTTTAATGATTCATAACCTCTGTGGTTTGAAACAAAGCCTGGTTTGTGTCAGGCGTAGAAATAACAATAGAGCTCGAGGAATCTGATCTCTGTCCTGACATTGACGGAAGACACAAATGTCAGTGGCGTAAAAGGGCTGATGTCCTTTAGATGACACTGCTGTCAGAGCTAATGATGTTATTGGATAACATCGTCAGGTTTGGCGCTCTGCACAAGGGTCCTATGCGCTCCACTCACAGTCGTAGTGTTGACTTGTTTTGGCTCAGATTGCAGGGATTTCCTAGATGGAAATAAATCTTGTGACATTGCAGAAGCATATCAAACAATGCCTCGGTGAATGCGTGTGTTAATCAAAGCTAAAGGTGGTCCAGTGACCTTGTTTTGTTTTTTGGTGGCAACTTTTATTTTGGCTGGGTGGTGTAGTTT
Organism: Nothobranchius furzeri; assembly: GCF_043380555.1. Taxonomy (NCBI): domain Eukaryota; kingdom Metazoa; phylum Chordata; class Actinopteri; order Cyprinodontiformes; family Nothobranchiidae; genus Nothobranchius; species Nothobranchius furzeri. The sequence goes on from NC_091756.1 coordinate 36,258,233, forward strand.
TAGTTGCTTCTACCCATCCTGAAGTCTTTCCTGTGTGCCTCCTGAGTAATGAGAAGCCATTACAAGCCAGCAAATAGGGACTAAAGCAGCTGATATCTACTAGTACTGATAGGGGGCAGGGTTTCTCAGGTGATTTTCTGGTTTTCTATGCCATTTTGCTCATTGTGATCTTCATGTGTTAAATACCTTTTCACTTAATGACACAGAATTCAATTTATGTATTTGGATGTCTTTGCATGAATTGAATACTTGAGTTGATATTGACATGTGGCGAAAACTTTGTGTCAATAGCTCACTTAGAAAAACCCTTACTGATGAAGATGCTGTAAATACTTATTCTCCTTGCTGCAAATACAAACATATAAGCATATGAAAGGCTTTATTTGTTGGTCTTCAATAGATCTAAGGCTGGTCACATGCCTCTGTGTATGATTAAATCTCTTTATGCCTAAAGTATCAAATTATATTTCTTCTGTACGTTCATTCTGTGTATTTTGTCAACTTGCCTTGCTTGGTTCTTTTAAAACAGAGAAAAAAAAAGGGTTGTTCTTTACCTTGTTCGCTAACGTTTCAGCTAATTACTATAGCCATCGTCAGAGCTGTGCCAATGTTGGTGGCTTCACTTCCTTCTCCGTTTAGCTGCGGGCAACAGAGGACGATGTCACCCTCTGTCGCCCTCCTCGTCGATGACACAGTGCCATGCATGATCTAATGTGTAGACGCCATCTTCTCTGTTCATGGTTCTATGCCCACGTCTACTTATTTCTATTGCTTCCGTAACCCATCTTTTGTGTTTTTGTTGTTTGGTGGTTACTATCCTTGTACTGTCCCAGTCCATTATGTGGTTTTCCCTTGTGCAAGTGGTGTTATGGCTGATTTCTTTATTGAGCTTTCTGCTTCTTGTCTTGCTGCTCTTGTTTCTTTCTCACACTCCTTTCTACATTCCAGAGTTTGCATGGTAAATGTCTACATACTTATATACTGCTGATATGATTTTTTTGGGTGTATTAGTCTTTTTCTAACTGTTGTGTATGGTTTAGTTGGTGTTTATGTTGTGTTTTTTACATTATTGCTATTATTTATTTTATAATGCCTTAGGTGTATGGAAGGATGATCACTGGTTTTGGATCTTGTTTTTGTAGTTTTCTGGTTCTTTGTTTTGGTTGTTTTTTTTTTCTTTCTGTTGTTTGTTGTTTTTCTTTGTTTATTGCCCATGTCAGGTATCTGCCATAGTAAGTCAACCCTGTGACATACCTTGATTCCTAGATATTGAGCATCATCTATGTTTAAAACTGAATCAATAGCTGTAGCTAGAGTCAGCCCCCTCTATGTTTTGGTGCACTCTCTCATTCATTCATCCATTTGTTGGGTTTTAATGTAACTCCCTGCAAGTAATCTTTGGGCAAACAGCTATAAGCTAACCTTTTGTTCAATTAATTCAAGGTGGCTGCCACAGCTAATCAGCCATAACAATGGCAATGACTCAGATTTCCTTTATGCAAGACACACCGTGCCGGCAAATCGGTGTAATATTACCACAACGGTGTGCCATATAAACACGCCGTGCTGGGACGGCGATGCGCAAATTACGTGGCATTTATTCTGCCTCACTTGGCAGGAATGCTACGGTAAATGTCTGACTTATAAATGGCGATTGCGCCTTGACGCAATGTAGGGAGCTGTCATGTTGATGTGGGGAGATGCTGCCAAGCTCTGGCCGGAAACTATTGAAAATGACAGAAGAAAACGGGCTGTAAAGTTTTTGCTTTTGTAAACAGAATCAGCTGAGATGATTGGAGCAATGTAGAGTTCCAGGAGCTCCTCTCCATTAGAGCTGAAGCTCAGATCACCCGAGGCTGCAAGGGGAGTGTGAGGGGCGCCTTTAGGAGCGGCTAGTTAAAAAAGCTAAACAAGAGCGACTTCAATCACAATATAAAGCAAGTTATGTCAAAGATAAACGGAAGTCTGCAGCAAAACAGACACCACCCCCATAGTCTCTTTATACCATCATTGCCTAATCTTTAGTGAAAAGGAAACTATTGCGCAACATTACTACCATGGTCTGACCACTTGGAAATGACCTAAGGCTCCCTGATGCCGCCACAGCGTTGTGACAAATTGACGGCATTGTTTTGTAAAAGCGGCTTGACACAATTCTGGACATTTAGCTAAACTTTCTTTGTTTGAGGCTCAGAAACAAACACAAAACCTGCTCTATAAGCTTTAATTAACTGAAGAACATGTTGTTCTTGTGTACAAAACTAATGAACTAAACTAATACTACTCAATGGTTAATATAGTGACAGCAAATATAGATCAAAACCCCCTGGTGCCTCCTATCTGACAGAAATCTGAGAGCAGAAGGCTGTGACCATTTGCAGCAGAACACAATGCAGAGTTTTTTTTGTAAAGGCAATTATTACAGCTGTGATGAGATTTAATGCAGCACAAAGCTTAAATAGTTCTACACAGAGCAGCAGGGCATGGGGAAGTTTATCACCTGCTGAGGAGCTGGATGTGTGCAGCCTGCTGCTGTTCACATGACAGTTCACTATGCCTGCTTATTCTTCAGCTGTCAAATAACACATCTTTCGCCTTCTCTGTAAAGAAAAGACTGATGGATGATGAATTTATTTGACACTGACAGCGGTAATAAATAGCTTCCCATATATGTTTAACTATAAAACAGCAACAATAGTTTATTTAGCTTAAAGATGTAGGAAACTCAAACTTTATATTGAAAAAAATTCTCAAACTTTGATTCATCTATCAGTCTATCTCAGCATCTCTTTCTCAAAACCCCCACCTCCTGCTTGACCCCTCATGGTTGATGTCTTGTCCCCCAAACACACATACACTCACACTCATCCTCCAGAAAGGAGAGATGTATTGTGGAGTTATCAACATGACTTCTTATTGCGGGGCTAAGTAAGTGTAAAATTGACTTTCACCCAGAATGTGACAACTCACTGAAACCAATTGCAGGTGGAGTTTGCAGGGTTTCGTTTCATTCCGTGCTCGTTTGTGTGTCAGAGGGTAGAAAATCACACACACACACACACACACACACACACACACACACACACACACACACACACACACACACACACACACACACACACACACACACACACACACACTGGTCGGCTGTAATTGACACAGAGAGTCGGTAATAATTTTAAGCCAAAAATCCATAGGGTAATGAAAAACATTCAAAAACCAATAAGATAAATGATAAATGAAGATTTTGTGAGTTTTTATTTTCATTGACATAAACAGAGCAGAACTCAGATTATGAAGTAAATTTCAGGTAAGTTGTTGGCTTAATCAGATTCATAAATTTTTATTTAAATGTTTTTTGATCCACTGATTCATTCACTCCAGTGCTTCAGATGATGCACTGAGCTGCATAGTTTTTTTCCTCATAAGACTGATGTAATATGGACCGTTTTTATCGACAAGGTCTGCTGTTTTAAATTTTAAAGCACAAACAAAGGAGCTTTTTATGGTGTTTTTTCAGTGTAAGACCAAGTAATACAAGTATTGATGAATAAAATAATCATGTCATTGTTTTCTACAACAGTTGTTTGAGAAAAATGAATTTTTTCTGCCTAAGATTTAAGAGGAAGAAACACTAAAGGAATGTGAGTCAAATGAGTTGGTGTTGGAATTCTAGTAGACCGAAACCTTGACCGCCAGTTTGTGAGAAAATAAGCTGCATAGAGAAAACTGTTCAGTCCTAAATGGTGTAACCAAGTGAATGAGACTGAAGCAAGAGAGGGACAAAGAAAAGGCAAAATTGCAGATGTCATGTTGACTGATGGGCTGACATTTCCCCTGCCTCACTAATGCCATCTCTCTAACACACACACACACACACACACACACACACACACACACACACACACACACACACACACACACACACACACACACACACACACACACACACACACCTACTGTCCTAGCTGAATTTGCTCCAACATTTACAGTTCCACAGATGAGATCTTTTCTTTCCGGCTGTATCCTATTTATGCTTACGCAAACCCCTTTTCCACACAATGTCATTTCAGCACAAAGACCCATACCTCGTTATGCAGCCACCATTTCACTTTGGTATAATTTACCCAAACCAGATGTAACACACACCCAGAGTGTGTGTTTACACCCAAAAACTCAATATCCAAATCAACAGAATCATCAGGATGTTCTGTAATACCACCTCTCTGTTAGACCAGTCTCAAAACAAAATGGTGCCTTTGCAGCAAAGAGGACACACATCAAGTAGCCTTTGGTCACTTATGAGTGGTCAGCCTGTGACGGTAATGTGGCGCAACCATGTGTTTTTCACAAAAGATCAAGCAATGTTGGTATAAAGGGGGTCTGGGTGCTGTCACGGAAATCCTTTTAGCTTGGACGTAACTTGTTTTATTATCCTGATTTATGCTTAAGTTTTTTCGCGAGCTGCTCTAAAAGGTGGCTTGTCCTTCAGTCCATGTGAACTGTCTGGTGATCTGTGCTTCAGCTCTCACGGCCAGAAGCTTCTGGATCTCTGAATCGCTACAGTTTGCCTTAAATAGCCTGCTTTATACTTCGTAAGCTCTGCAACGAAGAGACGCACATGGAGTGTCAGAAAGGTTTTCACATGAACTTCTGTTCAGGTAGCAGAGCGTTGCAAAGCAATTCCCTGCCTGGACAACAAAGGACGTAGTGCTGTTCTGTGGTATCCTGCTACAATAACACTAGTGTATCTGGTCCACAATGGTGTATTTACTAATGTGTTTATATATTTCAGAGACTTTGTAACATCTCCTCCACCTCTTCATGCAGTCAACACCTCTAAACCCACATTTTCCGTCCACATTAGCTCAGTATTTTGTACTCCTTCACTCACGGGTGAATAAATGTTATTATTTTTAGACTTTTTCTGAGATGCGTTCTTCAATCTGTTCTGGGTCTGCTGCTAAATATCTGTTTAATTTTTAACGGAGCTACAGCGGTGCTGGTGACGAATATACAGAAAGTGGCATTGATTCTCTTTACAAAAGCAAAACGGACTCTGCTTATTAGCTTGCATGATCCTGACATCATTATGTGTTGCACAATGGCGTGATCTTCATTCAGAAGTCTGCCAATGCAGTAATATTACTATCAAATATGATGGCATGAATGCAGCAATATTCTTCACCTTTCAAAAGACACAACAATACCCTGATCTGCCACCACTATGCCTTTTGAAAGCAGCTTGTGTCAGCCCTTTTACGAGCTTTAATACTGACTGGTGAGTCAATTTCAACATTTAACATTTGTTACAAGAGATCAATGCATAACAATGATGAATCCATAATGTAAATTTCATGAAAAGGACTACACCCTGTAAGGCCTGACTTGAGCTGAGCTGAACCTGAGCGAGAGTTTGGGATGTAGAGTGTCTTTAGACCCAAGCACGAAGTGACTGATGCTGGGCGAGACTGACATGCGGTTTGATCTAGGAGCCGGGGTGCACAATCATATAATGACAGGAGAGCACGGCGGCTCCAAAAGGCAACAAAGCTGATCTACTTTGAGTCGAAGGTTGGGTAGCTCGGGCTGATTTGGTCAGAACGGGCTGAGTGATCCGGTTGGATCTGGTCGGAACTCGGACCACGGTTCGGTTAGAACGATGACTGAGTGCTTCCTCATTGAGCTGTACTTCCTTATGTGGATGTGGCGGGTGACGTGGGCCGGAAGACTGGCACTGGGGCTGCTGGGTAGTTGAGTTCGGTTGGCCTGAATGGGTGTGTGGTCCTCCCCCGGAGGATGTCGAGGGTTGTGAAGGAGGCAGCATGACACACCCTTCTTTCCTTCCCTTCCTGGTAGTGTCCTCAATCAATCTAGTTTTACATTCCCAAGGCGGCATTTTTGGGTTGAACATGTGAACAGTCTCCTCCCCAGAATGTCATCCCCAGTGAGACTTCACATAGGACATATAAAAAGGCTGAATCCTAAAGAAAAAAGCAAAATGGTCCAAAATATTTGTGACACTAAAGTCCAGGGGCCTCAATTCTAAAGTTAGCTTACACAAAAGAATTAGGTCGGAAAACTGTTTTGAGTAACTTTCAACACAAACTTTGTGATTCATAAAGAAAAAGTTAACTGGAAAATGAACACAAAGCTGAGTAAGCACATTTTGAGATGGGGAGACTGGCAATGTGGCTGGGGAAATGGTGGCATGATGAATTGAAGCCACATTTTCTAACTTGTGAGCGCGCACACGCACACACACACACACACACACACACACACACACACACACACACACACACACACACACACACACACACGCACGCGTGCACACAATACGATACATTACCAATATGGCCAATACAATTTTTTTTTTTTACCGTGTCCTGTCTGTCTGTGAAGCAAGCAGAATTGATGTCTGAATGCTGGTAACAAGCCTTACAGATTTACTCTCAGGTGGAGCATCAAAGCGTCTGCTTTTAATGTCACGCCTGATACTTAAAACTTTATCGTTATTGTTTTTGAATGCTTTGTAATTCCGACCAGACGCTTTGATGCTCCACCTGAGAGTAAATCTGTAAGGCTTGTCACTAGCATTCAGACATTAATTCTGTTTGCTTCAGAGCCAGACAGGACACGGTAAAAGAAAAAAATAAAAATTAAAAAAATAAACTACCAACTCTATTTTTCTACATTTTCAGAATATTGGGGGGTAAAATATTCCTATTAGCTTAATGCAAAAATTGTAGTATTTTAAGTCCACCAAATCATGAAATTTCAGTACATTATATTTGATAAAGGGTTAGAGTGATCTCTACAGATAGTGTTACTGATGACCTTCAAAGCTCTTATTTGTAAAATAAACAATGGTTGACTATACGTTTTATGTTGATCCCCAGACTTCTACACAGTAGGCCAAATATGGCCCAATTAGTGAGATGTATTATGTTAACAATCCTGAACTTTTAAGTAAATACTTGACTGTGCAATACCGCAATGGCTTTGGCAATTTAACTTTTACATATCCGCAAACAAAACAGAACCAAGCAGTTTAGACAAATTTACACGATCATTGATAGACAATATGAACAGTTTAGTACCAAGGACTGACACTTGTGGCACTCCAAAACAAATATCACTCAGTTCAGTCTTTGTGTTATTTAATGGTGCAAACTGTTTCTTGTTATCTAAATAACTTTTAACCCATTGATGAGCCACTCCTCTTATTCCATAGTGTTGTAGTTTTTGAAGTAATCTTGCATGATCAATAATATCAAATGCTTTCGTCAAGTCTATAAAAATGCTAATGAACGGGTGGTTTTTGCCACATTGCCAGTCTCCCCATCTCAAAATGTGCTTATTTTAATTTTAATTGCTGTTGATATTTTATCAATTAATTCCGTTATTGCCATTGAAGTAGAATGTTTGGTCCTAAATCCATGCTGACAGCAGCTTTAAATTAATACATATTTTCAATAAATTTATCCAGCCTTGATACAAATACTTTTCAAGCATTTTGGAAAACTGTGGAAGCAGTGACACTGGTCTGTAATTGGTGAAAATGTGTTTATCACCACTTTTGACCAATGGAACCACTTGATGCGGTCAGAAACAATTCAACAAATTACAAAGAATGTATAGGCCCACATCTGGTTCCTAAACATCATCACCATTAAACCAACAGACGGACTGATATTTGGTTTATACGATGATAAATATGTCATTTCTTGCCTAAAATCCCTTTAGGTTAAATTACGTTTTCATTAAACGCTCCACTTATAACTGGAATCAGTGATCCCTGGGCACCATAATGCAGCCATTTTGTGTGGCCTCATTAAAATGGCTGTTGCCATCTTCCCCTTTTCCTTCATCTGACCACTTCTTTATGTATTTTTATTTTTTTTATGTCTGCCACACTCTGAGGCTGCACCACACACACAGTTCACCGCCACAACATTGTATTGCCACTCAAAGGCTATAAAACATGTTTTCGTGCCTCGGCGCCACTAAGAAGCACCTCAGTTTCAGGCAGTTAAACTGTTTTCTAGACCTATGTTGCCATGGTTACCCATGAAACGCCACCCATCAGCTGGCTCATCTGCATGCAGAATATTCATGAAGTGCTTTGCTTTGACCATTTATGGCACAAAGTGGGTGTGTAGGAGGCAACATACGATCCCAAAACACCTTAACACATTTCTAGGATGGGTGTGATTTACAAAGTAGGAATTGTGTGCAGCTGTGTGTAAGCAGTGTTTTACAGGTCCAAAAGCTAGTTTGTGTAAGCATGTCTGTTTTTGATGAACCAAAGTAGAGTTTAAGTACAGATTCAATGCAATGTTTTATAAATGAGTCCCCTGGAAATTATTTGTAACTTGTGACTTTAACTCTTGGGATCATTTTACTCTTGGCCATGGTTCAACTATCAAGTTCATGGATGAAGAATTACCCTTGCCTGTTTATACCCTTGAATGGCACCTGTGCCCTGATGTCCTCTCATTGGTTCAATCTGTAGATGACCTGATGGATTCCAGCCCGTGTGTGTGTGTGTGTGTGTGTGTGTGTGTGTGTGTGTGTGTGTGTGTGTGTGTGTGTGTGTGTGTGTGTGAAAACACAGATAGGAAATCAGCACCAACGTCATCTTGATTTTTCTCCTTTCTGCTATAGCCATGGGGCTTCACCCTTCTGCCAACCCCATTCCCTAGATGTATTGGCAGAGTCCTGGCCCAAAATAAATTCTGAGCCCAGTCAAGACCTCTGCTCAATGGACATTCCAATCCATGGGGCTTTTGGCAGCAAAGAAATATGGCAGCTTTGCTTTGAAAATAAGCTACTTTGCCATGCCTATTCAGGCTGCCATAATTAAGCCTTCTTGCAGTAAACAAAACCCTCATTGACTTGCATTCACTCGACTATGCTGTAAATTATTACATGTTCATTCTGCATACACTCTATAGCGTGCAACAGCCTGAAAAAGGAGCTTTGGAGAATCCTGTCCACTTTTTTTACTCCTTTTTTTACAGGAAAACTACATAATTGTTTTTAGGTAATACGCTTAGCATTCTCAGTGGTCAAATGAAATGGTTTCACAACAGAACTGTACTGCAAAAGTAAAATAGGCCATGCCCTGGCCAGACATGAACTGTCAGCTTCAATTAGCCTGGACAGTCTACCCCCTGATGTTTCAAATTTAGCTATGCAAACTTCCACAATGGAGCAACAACTAAAAAAGACACAGTTTTATTATGAAATATGTCTCTAATGTGCTAACACACCGCTGGGGTTTTCAGAACTGACTAGGTAAATGACAGCTATTCAGAGAAGAGCAAAATGCGAGCACTTATCTGCACTCATGCAGTGAATGAACATCCATCCACCTTGAAAGTACCACTTTGTCTTTGTCTTGTTTTTTTCTTTATAAGCCAGCACAACAACTGCTCTTTAATGCTGAACCTGTGCTTTGTTAGCTACCAATGCAGACCTGAACAGTTGTTATCAGGAGACATAATCATACGCATTACCTGTACATGCAGAATTTCACAAGTAGGGTTAACTGCCGAGCACAGTTGTTTTTTTCACTTGCAAGTCAAGTTTGGAAGTCTTTAAGGTGCAAGTTCAAGTAAACAGGATAACATTTAGCATGTCTTTCTTCTAGAATATTATTAGATTTAAAAGATCAGGGTGAAGATCACTTTCGTTGTTTAGGGTTTGTGCTGTTGCTGCAATTTTTATCACAGTCATTAAAAAAACTATCTGGTGGTGGTGGAAAAGATGTGTCAAGCAGAGGAAACATCCAAGGAGATTGTAGAAATTATTAAAACTGGGTGTGATGAGTCCAGATGGACCCTGTTCCAGAGTGATGGTGCATCAGGGTAAGAAGAGAGGCAGATGAAGTGATGCTCCCATCAAGCCTAGTACCTACTACAAGCCTGTGGGGGCAGTGCTATGATCTGGGGTTGCTGCAGTTGGTCAGGTCTAGGTTCAGCAACAGGATGTGCTGCAAGAATGAGGTCAGCTGACTACCTGAATATCCCGAATGGCCAGGTTATTTCATTTTACCTGATGGCACAGGCATATTCCAAGGTGACAATGCCAGGATTCATCAGGCTCAAATAGTGAAAGAGTGGTTCAGGGGCATGAGACATCATTTTCACACATGGATTGGCCACCACAGAGTGATTGAAAATCTTTGGGATGAGCTGGAGAAGGCTTTGTGCAGCAGTCACTCTACCATCATCAATGCAAGATCTTAGAGAAACATTAACACAACACTGGATGGAAATAGGTCTTGTGACACAGCAGAAGCTCGTTGAAACGATGCCGCATTTAATGCATGCTGACTTTTTTGGGGCCGGGCGGTTTATAAAGGATTACCTTTTTGGGATATTGCACAAGATCCTTAATCCCACCAACAAGCATTTGGCTGTTTGATGAGATTTAAAACATCATCTCAATCTGAGACATCACTAGAAAACCTAGACCCCTTAATGAAGCTTTAGAAATATGATCCCATGTGTCCTGTAAGCATCTTACTGATCTGAACCCAAAACATCCTCTTCTGAATTCATTTTTAACAGAAAAGTAATGCAGGTAGAATTTATGTACCTCTAAAAATGCTCCATTACATGCTAAATGAAATTCTCGTTTTGTGTCTTTGAAGTTTTGTAGGCTATGATCAAAGGCAGGGCTCACAGTGGCACTGCTGCCATCTTAAAAAAACCTCCACTACAAATTCACTCGTGTCTATAGGTGTGTGTGTGTGTGTGTGTGTGTGTGTGTGTGTGTGTGTGTGTGTGTGTGTGTGTGTGTGCATGCACATGAAAACTGTTTTATAGTCTCCTCTATTCAAATTTCATGACTGCTGGGTGTGTAAAATTTGTTTCACATAATTAAAAGAAAAGAAAAGATACACAGCTGTCAATCTGAAAGTATAATGACGTTTACTTTGTGGAGGTAAACTTTCCCGACTTCCAAGGTTTTTACCTGACCTTGCAGCTAATTATATTGTCCTCAATATAACTCCAACACAAACTGGCGTGTGGGGTTTAATGTCCCTCTATACTTCTTCTACAACAACTGCGATAGACCTGATTCATTAAAAAATCCCTAACCGAATGTTCTTGGATGTTTTTTATTTGGTTTGTGAGAATCACGGAAAGCAAACGAGGTAGTATCACTCCCCTGGGTAACTCAATTGGAGGACGCTAAATCCTTGTTGTCTTAATTAAAACTCTGTAAAAACACACACAAAAAAAAAATAAGTCAGCGTGGCCCAAAGCATGTGTTTAAAGCCCCACTGGGGACAGATAATTATTATGTTGATTGTATTTTTTTGTGGGCAAACCATTCTAAGAGTAAAAACCCAAATAAGCCTTTAGAAGATTATCAAAGGACAATCTAAATTCTTCATAGTCACGAATTAGAGATGTCAAATGATTAAAAACGATTTATTGTAAAGAGTTTTCTTTACCATACTTATGTCTCTTTATATTGTATCACATTATTTATGGAAATGATCCTTTAGCAGCTGGAAAAAGAACATTTCTATTTTAGGCTAAACATCCACTCCAAACAGCTGTCTTCATTCCTAATGTGGATGTTCAATCTTTAATGATCTGAAATGCTGAAGTCAGATGAATGACAACTTAGACACCACAGCATATTACCCCTTTTTTGCTCCGCTTCAGTGCGGTTTCTGATTCATTTTTTAAATGTTATCGATTACATTTAAGTGAAATTGGGCAGCTGCCCAGCCAAAGCTCCCAAAGCAGATCTTATTCAGCCATTTCACATTTAAAGCTGAAAGACAATTCTGACCCTGATGATGGCTAAAATGTAGTTTTGGATCATTTAGAAACCTATAACATGTCTTTGCTTTGGTTTAATGAAAGAGTGAAATGTCTGTCCCATAATTTCCTCACAGTGCTTTGTTGTTTTATGGAAACAAATGTCCCATAAAACTTAAAAAAACAAACAGCGTTTTGTTTGGAGAAATAGTTTTACATCATCAACTAGCTAGTGCTAGCACAGCTATGACAAAAGTGTATGGTTGCCATCTTGAAAAAGTTTCTTAATTAGAACATTTTCAGTACATGCAACCCTATACTATGAACTTCTGCATTTAATTTTAGATTGTGTGGTTGTTTAAAAAAATGAAGATATTAACTTTTGACCTAGCCACTGGATTCACTGGAGGTGCTACATTTAGCCACTTCTGATATTCATAATTACTGTAGATTTTCATAACTGTGTACTGCTAAATACATGATGGTATAAAATGTAAAAATCTAAAATACATCATTTGTTGGTTCGTTTAAACAGAACAGCTGTTTAGGAAGCTATCCACTACTTGTCAGATAGTAATTACTTTCATACAGAAACACACTTCAAAATGAAAACAAGTATCTTTGATGAAGTAATTACTATTAATGGTAAAGGAGTCTGCCCCATAACCACAGTTTTGCAGGTTTTCGCAGCACTCAGTCTGTTGTTTCTTTTGTGTCCTTGGGCAAGACACGTCGCCCTCCATGCCTGCTGGTGGGGGTTGGAGGGACCAGTGGTGCCTGTGTGCAGCATCCTCACTTCCGTCAGTGTGCCGCAGGGCATAGATGTAGCTCATTACTATCAGTGTGTGAATGGCTGTAGTGTTATAGAACATCTGGTGTTTCTAGGACTCTAAACGTTGCTATAGAGGTCATTTACCATGTATCAGCTGAGATCACCATGAACGGGCAGTGTTTTTCAAAAGTGGCAACTGAGTTTTGTGATTGTGCCGTTAAATAGCTATGCTCTAATCATATTCTAGTTTAGTTAAAGGTTCTTGTGTTCTGATTTAATGTCACTTATGGATTTTTGACAATAGATTATATTTTTTATGACATTTCCCTTTAGGGTCACACAGCAGGATAATTCTTTGACCCAACTCTTCCCTTGGGACACCGCATTTGATCTCTAGTCTATAAGGCTGGATGATGCAGAGAAAAATCTCATCGATAAAACTACATCATATTGATCTATCAATAATTATTGAAAACTATATAATAGAAAGTAAAGATTGTGTAAGTGCAGCCCTGGCCATTTCATACTTTACTGTATGATAAAGCACATTGGTTGTTACCAGACTTGTTTTTTATTGATTCTCTGCCAATTTTGCAAACAACCGTGTTTGTTTTTTGTCACACTTGTAAGCATAAAAGAATTGCCAAACTGGAGAAGTACTGTAACCTTTTTGGGGACAAATTCTTCCATCTCTCCTTGCTGCAGCATCTTGTTTAAGCCACATCACTGTCTGTTTAGGTTTGAGAGGGGAGGGTTTGGTGACAGAGTGTGCTTGGGTCTGTGTTTTTGGTTGGATTTGTGTAAGTAATGACTCTAGTATGAAGCTACCGGATAGGCTATATAGAAGTTTTAGTCATCCATTTTTTTTCTATTCCACTTACTAGCCCTACTCTAGAGGTTGTTTACGATTTTTAATCAGAGAATGTTTGTGAGTGCTATTGGTTTGTGTGTAGTTTGTCATGTTGCTACACACCACACACAATACAGTAGGATCAAAACTGAGAAGTCTGGGCGTCTCTTGTTTTCAAAATTGTCCAGGAATTAAAAAACCTTGCCATGTGAAATGGGCCTTAGTTTCTCTACCTGCCTTGTTTCATCTGCTGTTTTCCCTTCCTGCAAGTCTCATTCTAGCTTTCAGTTTCTAATGAGCCCACATGTAATGAATTTACCCTCAAAGACCTAAGCAGATGTGTTTCAATTGATTTGGGTGCAGTTTAACCAGATTTTCATTGTTTCACTCAAGACTTGTGTTTTTCTTTTTGTTTTATATCTTTTTCTAAATGAAAAATTCATGGTGTCGGCTCCACTCCACCTGGACTGGTTTGGAGTCTTCTCATTTGGATAGCCTTGGGTTTTCTCCCCTCTTCCCCAGGCGGTTTGCCTGGAGTCGAACTGGTCCTACACCCCCCGTGCTGACTGACTGGCCAGCTCAAAATCATGCCTACCATTAGGGGGAGCCTCCGAATGGTGGATCGAATCAACCCGCGGGGGGTTCCCGCACGTGCAATTCATTTTTGCTCTAGATGCTGTGGAGTTAACGAGGCTGTGATTGAAGCCGTTTTTCTCTGTCTCTCACTGCTGTGAGGAGCACACACACACACACACACACACACACACACACACACACACACACACACACACACACACACACACACACATGCTGTTACATGCCCCCCAGTCTAGGGTATAGAGCTCCGGACCCCACGTGACTCTCAGTTAGTGGACGCCATTTTGGCATGCAAAAAAGGTAAACAAACACGGATGTAACCATGAACATGAACGGGATCCGCTTGGATTTTACTTCGTCGGAGTTTACTTCACACTTTAAAACTGAAGAAATCGTTTTATATAGTCAGAAATTAAATAGACTAAACATCTCCGACCCTTACCGTGCCCCTGGGATACTTTTTAAAAATGCCAGAAGCTGTCGGAGCGGACTTCTTACCGGCACAACACCGGACCTGACCGGGGAACCCCTTGGGATTTACCCGGAGGAGCTCCGGCGGCTGGGGAGAGGGAAGTCACGCTACTGCCCCCGCAACCCGACTCCGGATACGCGGATGAAAATGGATGGATGGACGGACAAATAACAGATTTACACGTAAGTAGTCTCGGTGAGACAGATAATAGCAATCCAAAGTGCTTTTTATGTGTGATCTGACAATTAATCAACCATTGCTTAAAAATGAAATACAGCTTAGCCGGTTAATTGCTGTGATCATAAAACACGTAAACGGCAGCACGCAGAAATCACGAGGCAACGTTTTACGTGATGTTTACTTGCTGCTATGAGTAATAAGACAGAAAAAGCCACGCCAAAATAAGTTTAGGAAGCCCACTAAGAATCGTAATAAAAGCATTTAAAATAAATACCATACACAGTTGAGGAAACGGTTTAAGTACCTGATAAGTGGTCGCTGTATAAGCGAAAACCTTTACTCTCGGGATCCCACAGCTTCATTTTCGCCCGGTCACTAGTGCGTTTTATTACAATAATCCAACGTTTGCTGCATTCCGGATCTTGGGGAATCCTGTAGATGGCTCATTCCTTATGTCGTCCGCATCTGTTCT
Organism: Nothobranchius furzeri; assembly: GCF_043380555.1. Lineage (NCBI taxonomy): Eukaryota > Metazoa > Chordata > Actinopteri > Cyprinodontiformes > Nothobranchiidae > Nothobranchius > Nothobranchius furzeri. The sequence goes on from NC_091756.1 coordinate 36,273,365, forward strand.
GCATCCTGGGGCACAACAGGAATCTACCATATTTCCCGTTTGATTGAGTTTTCTGACAATAACAAATAGTCCAGCTGCCAGCTTCTGCATGCTAATATGGCGCCGTTTCGATTTGAACTGTTGCATGCCGGGAGAAGTGACGTCAACTCCCGGAGCTCTATAGGGGAAGCAACATGACAGTCACAATAATGGAGGAGGCCGGTCTGCTAAAGAGCAAAACATTTATTTGCTGAAGGTTGTGTATATATATAAAAAAATGTGGGGGAAAAGAAGGGACCTGTGGGTTGACCAAATAAATGAAATAAATAAAACAAAACACACCCTAACTGAACTCTTAACCTTGAAAAAAAAGAGAAAAAAACTCCTAACTTACTTATCTACAAATGGTGTTCAAAAACCAGTACAAGGGAGGTACTACCCATGCCCATGCTTACCTAGTGTTTTTAGACATCCAGATACTACGTGTGCAGATGTACATGGTACCCCATCTTACCTGGTCCACAACCTTCCCACCACATACCTGGCAGCTAGATTTAAAAGGACTTAAGCTTCAACTTTACACTAAAGAACAGGGACAAACAAGCTCTGGGCTCAAAGGCAGGATCAGAACAAAATGGCTGCCGTTTCCACCAGGTGTAGGCTATTTAAAGGCAGGCTCCACAGCTGATTGGGCAACCAGGTACACAGCAGCCAATCACGGACAAAAAGGGAAGGTTCACCTCAGTGTAGCAGGCAACTTCAACCTGGAAAAGAAAACAGTTATAGAAACTGCCAGCAAAAGCGCTTTGCACATAACACCTCCACCCTTTAAAGTTCAAACACTGTTTGAATCAATCCATTACTTTAGTTAAATTGCACGAGATAAAGTGTCAGCCAACACATTTTCTGAACCCCTTTTGTGATGGATCTCCAGGTTCTATTCTAGAATGATCAAAGCCCAACGCATAAGGTATTGGTTCTGGTTAAGCATCCTGGAGAGAAACACTAGAGGATTATGATCAGTAAAAACTTTTAACAGGTTCAGAACTCGAACCAACAAAAACCTCAAAGTGTTGTAAGGCCAGTAACAGTGCAAGGGTTTCCTTTTCTATAGTAGAATACTTAACTTGGTGAGTATTGAACTTTCTAGAAAAAATAACTCACAGGATGGTCAATTCCCTGCACATCCTCTTGCAGAAGGACAGCTCTGGAACCTACTGCACTGGCATCAACCTCGATCTTAAAGGGTAAAGAGAAATTTGGAGCAGACAACACTGGAGTACAACAAAGCATGGGTTTGAGATGCTCAAAAGACTGCTGACACGCATCAGACCAAGCAAAAGGTTGTAACGGACTAACAGAGATGCTACAGATGAAAAGTTTTTACAAAACCTGCGATAGTAACCTATCATACCCAAAAATCGGCGTAGTTCTTTTCTGCATTTTGGAACAGGGAAAGCATTAATCACTTTGATCTTAGCATCTTCAGGACAGACACATCCTCCTCCCACCCTCTGACCAAGGTAAAGGATAGTTCCTTTACCAAACTCACATTTGGCAAGGATGAGAGTCAAGTTGGCGTGCGATAAACGTTGAAATACCTCCCTTAAGGTTGCAAAGTGACTTGTCCAGTCGTCGGAATACACAATAATGTCATCTAGATACGCTCAACAGTTTTGCACCTCTCCCAGTAGTAGGTTCACAAGCCTCTGGAAGGTAGCTGGAGCATTACATAATCCGAAAGGCATCACTGTGTATTGAAGAAAGTGATCAGGCGTTACAAAAGCAGAAACATCAGAAGCTCTTTCAGTTAATGGGATCTGCCAGTAACCTTTCAACATAACCAGTTTACTAAAGTAGGTAGCAGGACCAATTTCATCGATGCAGTCATCAATGCGAGGCAAAGGATGTGCATCAGACACAGTGACAGCATTCACTTTTCGAAAATCCGTACAGAATCTTGGACTTCGATCGGGTTTCATATCCAACAGGCAAGGAGAACTCCATGGACTATTACTTGAAACTGCTAATCCATTTTCAATGAGATACTCTACCTCATTCTTCATCAGCTCTCTTTTTACAGGGTTAACCCGGTAAGCACTCTGCTTGATGGGTTTTGGATCCACCAAAACAATGTCATGAAAGACAAGGTCAGTTTGTGAAGGAACACCACCAAAAAGTGTAGGGAACTCATAAATGAGTTTTTCCACGTCCTTCCGCTGGTCATCTGAAAGGTGAGAAAGATACTCAGAAAGATCAACTAACACCTCTGTATTAGCAAGTTTGGCCCCATGTTTCATAAGGGTCGGTTCCACCAAACCATCACTTTCGTCAACTCTGAGGGATTCCACTGTTACCACCGCAGAGATGGATTCCTCCCCCTCCACCGTGGACCCCACTGGGTCAGGTTCCCTGGAACAGTACAGTTTTATCATGTTCACATGACATAACCTTACTCGCCGCTTGCGATCAGGAGTGTTGACAGTGTAGTTGGTGTCACTGAGTTTTTCTCTGATGACATATGGACCTGCAAATTTAGTGGAGAGTGCAGAACCAAGAACAGGTAGTAAGACAAGAACTTTATCACCTGGGTTAAACACACGTACGACTGCCTTTTTTGTCATAATGTTGCTTCATTCTCTTTTGAGATGAAGCCAGAGCACTTTTGGCTAAAACGTGAACCTTCTGGAGTTTATCTTTTAGTTTAACTACATATTCTGGGATGGTCTTAGTAGTCCTCTCTGGCAAAGTCAACTGTTCTTTCAGAACCTTCAAAGGACCCCTTACGTCATGTCCGAATACCAACTGCGCTTGGCTGAAACCCAGTGACTCTTGAACTGCTTCACGAACAGCAAATAACAGAAGTGGGACACTATCATCCCAATCCTTCTGAGAACTCTGGCAGTGTTTGCACAACATTGATTTAAGAGTTTGATGGAAATGTTCCAAAGCTCCCTGGCTCTCAAAATGGTAAGAACTTGAAGTAACATGAGTGACACCCAAGATTTTAACCACTTCTGCAAAAGTTTTTGACTTATAGTTGGTACCTTGATCAGTTTGGATTACTTTTGGTAGGCCAAACACTGAGAAGAACTTTACCAACGCCTTGGAGATAACCGGTGCCGTTATTCTCCGCAATGGTACAGCTTCAGGAAACCTAGTAGAAGCACACACAACAGTCAGCAAAAGTTGGTTTCCAGACTTTGTTTTCGGCAAAGGTCTCACACAGTCAACAATCACCCTTTCAAATGGTTCCCCCACTGCCGGGATGGGAACAAGAGGAGCTGAAGGAATCACTTGATTCGTTTTCCCTGCAATCTGGCATACATGACAGGTTCGACAGTACTTAACAACATCAGACTTAAGTCCTGGCCAAAAGAAATGTTTTAGGACTTTGTTGTAAGTTTTTGTTACCCCCATATGTCCTGACCAAACATTATCATGAGCTAAAACTAGCACTTCTGAATGGAAACATTTGGTATAACCACCTGATAAAATGTGTCCCAGTCTTCAGACTCTCCCCTAGTCCATCGGCGCATCAACAGGCCATCATCAACAAAATAAGATGCTTTCTTCCCAATGGCTTCATTTGAAGAAACAGAAGCATGACATTTTTTCAGGTTCTCATCGTTCTTCTGTGCTTCAATAAAGTCTGCCCGAGAAATCGGTAACTTCAGTCCCTCAAAACTTGGCAAGATTAGACATCGCTTTGCGACCTTAAGCTGAACCTCATCGTCCACTTTTTCAGGAGGGTGCTGTGTAACAATAAAAGAGTCAGAGAGATCAAGACCATACTTTTTAGTCTGAGCTCTTGTGACCAGGCATGCCGGAAAAATCTCAGCACTCGTCATAGGATTTTCCAACACTTCTGGAACAGGCACACCCATCCCACCTGCCAAGTTATTGCCTAAGATAAAATTACTGGCAAGGCAGGAAGAACTGCACCCTTACAATAGCCGTTAATGAATGATGAACGGACATAAAGCTTATGCAAGGGAGCAGAAACAAAAGTCATCCCAATACCCTGCACAACTGCAGATGACTGGCATCAAAAGCGCTTTGCATGTAACACACACACACACACACACACACACGCATGCACGCACGCATACACACACACACACACACACACACACACACACACACACACACACACACACACACACACACACACACACACACACACAGTGCTGCCAGACACAGAGAAGCAGGATTCAACATTAGTCTCCAAAAGCATACGTGATTTAATGTGATGTGTGGAATATTGTAATGGAAGCTAGATGGTTTAGCAGTATCTTAAGTATCTGAGAGAATTTGTAGATTCTGAGTTGTAAAATAAATTTGGCTGTTTGTTAAACTAGAGAATTATTAATAAAAACCATCCGACACAATCTGTTGAATCTACGCACCCTTATGTGGAGATCCCCATTCAGATCCAGGGGGTCACAAGGTCGGGATGGACATGGACCTCGAGGTACCAGGAACCCGTAGATTAGCTCCAATATGACCCGTCTAGTCTTGAGATATCTCCAGGTCACAACAGGAAGCTGCAATGCTTGTTTGCGTCTTAGGCTGTTGTTGGCTCTTAGAAGAGCCATTTTGTGTCTGTATCACGTGCAGCGTTGCAGAGAGGCTTTGAACTGGATGTCAAAAGAGATGGTTTAAAAATAGCTTCTTCCCAAATCTGGCCGAATCAGGAGTCAGCTGGATGCTAGCCAATGCTAATGTGTAAGTGGCATTATAGTACCAAATAACTTTATTGCAACCCAATGGAAATCATTGTAGACTCAAAACGCTGTATTTTGAAACTTTTGTGTGCCCTTTTTCCTGTTCTTTCCATAATTGTAGAAGCTGGGGCTTTGGCCACACTAGATCAGATCAGTGGTTTATGATCCTAGTCCTGGAGGGCCGGTATCCAGCATGTTTTCTTTGTTTCTCTGCTCCAACACACTTGGTTCAGTGATTGAATCACCCGTGCAGCAGCTCATCAGACTCTGCAGAAACCTGCTGATTGAAATCAGGCATGCTGAAGCAGGGTTAAAACTAAAACATGGTGAATACTGGCCCTCCAGGACCAGGCTTGAGAACCCCTGCACTAAATGCTTCATAAATATCTGACTGCTGAATCCACACATAAACAGGTCACGACAGTGCTTCCAAAGTCAGTCAGGTGGTGGTGGTGTTTCTTCAGCACTTGTTCTATACTTGTTATCTTGTCACCTAGTCCACAAGGGGCCTGACCTTTTCAGACCTTCTTCCTCTTTGAAGAGTTTGTGGGAATAAAAAAAAACACCATAAGCCTTTTAATAATTTCCATCGAGGTGAATCATCCTGAAGTCCTAAGCCCTTCATTACCAGAGACTGCACTTAGCTGCAGTCCACTTGCTTTTGTAAATAAACTCAGTAAACCTCCCTCTTCAGAAAATCCACATGCATCTTTTGGTGTCCTATCAGCCTGGATGGTGAATTGTTATGTCCAGAGAACTCAGACAGGCAAGCAAAATAAATGTGATTATTTTTACACACAAAAGCAGCCATTCACATTGATGCTTTTTAAAAACACAGATACAGAGTCATGATCCCCTCAAAAACTTGTTAAAACGGGTTAAAGGGCAAAACAATCGAGGGGCACTACTCAGTGGCAAACACTATTTACATTTATCTATATGCTAAGTATTGAGAGATGTGTAGAGCACCTTAAAACCCTTATGAATGCTTGCGACTGTAGGAAAGTGTGGTATGCAGGAGAGTGTCATGGGGATATGAGTGACTTTATGAAAATTTTACATGTGTTGTGAAAGTCTCAAAAAATGAAGCTTCATGGAAAGATCAAAAAACAAATTTTCTTTCAAAGATGTATCCACAATGTAAGACGTTTGACAAAATTCCAATCGACCTCCTCGTATAGTGTTCATGCACTTTTTATTGTCCGCCGCCTTTGATACATTGTCAATTAACCGAATGGGCCAAAGGCAAAGTGCTCCCCTCTAAACTAGGTTGTTTTTGCAGAGGCTCTCAGCATCCTGTCATACACATAATTTCACACAGTCACAAAGATTCAGACAGAGAAAAAGTTTATGATGAAATCAGTGAGCACCTCTAACATTCTCACACAGCAAACGTACACTCAAGTTATGTTTATTTATCTCCTCTTGTTATACTTGTTCTGTACTGTTGTGAAACTGGAATGATTCCCACTTGCTTTGCATTAAAGCATTTGCTGAACTTGCAAATGTAAACATCAGATGGAAAACAGTATTTCTAATTTTCATTTTGTAGATTTCATGCCATGTTATAAAACGTATACAAGCCTCCTCTTCTGTCACACATTTCAGCATTGGCTGAAATAGATTTTCTTCTCTCTTGTATTGGCTGTTGGCTGACAAGTAATTATACCCTTCAGTAGCATCCTCTGCTCCTGCATCGCAGAAGGACATTAGTCACTCATATCTTCACATAAAAGCAGATTAGACAGACATGCACACACACACACACACACACACACACACACACACACACACACACGCACACGCACACGCACACGCACACGCACACACACACACACTTTTTTATTACTCACCTGAACCGTGACATTGACCTTACACTGATCTTAAATCAAGTCTTTGTAGAAAAATGAAACGATTCACATTTTGAGGACTTGTTTGGTGCATTCAAATTTCAGTCACACTTCCTAACATCTCCATGCGTCCCTTCAGAGAATGCAGGTGGTTTATTTTTCAAAAGAGCTATTTTGTCATCAGATTACAGGTAACCTCATTCCAGCTAGGAGCAAACACACACATGCCCTTCAACACACATGCAGACGTGTACATTTTCTCTCCACCACATACTTCTCTGATGCGAAGAGGTCACTGTCTGTGTGAGATAGATAATGAGGTATAATCACACACACACACACTCACACACACACACACACACACACACACACACACACACACACACACACACACACACACACACACACACACACTTAATTTCTGAGCACATTTCAGTGACTTTGTCTTTGATTGTCTGCATGTGTGTGCCAGAGTGTGTAATCCACTGATACCAAGTGTGCATTCAAACAGGCCATAAAGATGAAAATCTTCCCATCACCTTCATGATCACACAACCTTTAAGACATCAATTAAAGTGGATTTAAACTCCCTCAGACATTGAACTAGACAATATGAAGACGTGTTACTTAATTTTCTGAATGCAGCCAAGGTGTGAACAGAAAACTTTTACCTTTTCATTAAGGTAGCAGTTATTTGGCATTTAATTCTGCATACATTTTATTCTTTCTATTGCAGCAATTTTTGGTATATTTTACAACTACGAACCAACTTTTATATATTTAATTTTAAAAATGATTTTTTATGCTTTGTTTAAACTTTGAATTTTTTCTCTTTTTGAAACATATTTTTAATCATTTTTTAAAATCTTTTTTATATTCTCATTTTTCCAATGGTTTTGTGAAGCACCTCGTGATTTGTATCTTGAGAGACACTGTATGAAAGATAGGAATAAACAATAATGAACAAGAGTCTGCTTCTAGACCTGCAGAAATAGAAAGAGCAGAAAAAAATGGGAGATACAACAATATAGGGATGAGCGAGTACACCACTATCTGTATCTGTATCTGTATCTGTTCAACCAACTAAATTATCCGTATCTGTACTCGGAATGGGCGTGGCATAACCCAGAAGTGGGAGTGGTTTAACCGGAAGTGTGTGTGTGGTTTACATCAATATATTATTTTAAGTCTGAAATTGATATGAAGATATCAGAAGTTGATATGCATATTTTTTATTTGAAAACTATTTACAGAGCAAACTCAGAATTGAGATTACATATTATTGATCACAATAGTAAAGAAACTATTACAGAACAAGTGTTTCAATAAAATCAGGACAGTAATATTTAGGTGCATGGATTAATGCATCTGAACTCATGCAGTAGGAACTAGGAAATACGAAATGCTAGAACCAGACACAACTTTATGTACATTTTTTATTTTAATTTGATTAAACTGATTTTTTTCTTAACGTTCTTGGCATTTTGCCTCACACAAAGTTAAACAAAACAATGTTGATTAAGGTGTGTGTGTCTGAGAGAGATAGAGAGGGTGAAAGGGAGAGAGATGGAGTTAAACAAAAAAAAAACAACCAGAGCGGAGGTAGAGAGTGACTGATGCAGCACGTCAGCTCTGTCTTGTCAAATGCACCATGTAAATTACAAAAAATGTAACTTTAAATATTCAACCGAAAAAGAGGCGAGCTGAAGAAAACCTAGGGAAAACTGAAGAAACGTGAGCAACAATGAAGCAATTACAGCGAGATCCGTTACTGTCTGTGCGTGTGAGTGGATGAGCCGGACGGACTGCGCTGCTGGCCGGCTAGAGAGTTTTGTGTGTAGGGAGGGGCGGGTGCTCTATGTGACTGGCCAACACAGAGTGTGAAGACAGTCAGTTACCCAATGAGGATTTTCCTTCAGGACGATTACAGATATTTACGAGGTTTACTCATGCTCGTATTCGTCAAAAATGCTTTATCCATACCGGATATTCGTCTGAAACGAGTATCCGGCTCATCCCTACATCAATACAACAAGATCAAGCTATCACTGCTTCAACTTGATGAAGAAATATATAATCAACATTGCTTAACTGAAGAATCACTATAATAAATCACAGTGCATTAAGTGCCTACCATAGTCTTAAGACCTGTGTTTAACATGCCCAAACCCATACCTTTGAGAGCACCATGTGAGCACCTGTGTGTGTACACGCGCTTGTTTATGCAAGGTTTCTCTATAGGAGCGTCCAACAGAGAGTGTGAGGGACCACAGATCCGCCCCCCAAAAATGCGCAGGAGACGGGGGGAGCTCCAAGTCTCAGAGATCCAGACGCTGCCCCAGAACACAGGAACCCCAATGAGACTGCAACCAGAAAGGCCCCCGCCCCCCTCGAGAGGCACAGAGAATCGCCCCGGGGGGCCACAACCAGCAGCCGGCAGAGTCCCGGGAGACATCAGCGCTAAGCCCTCAGGCCTGCCAACAGCCTCCCACCCCCTAGCCGGCCGAGCCCGGGACCCCGGGGCGACCACCCCCGCCGGGGTCCCAGCAGAGCCCAGGGACCCAGACCCCACCAGTCAGCCACTGGGATCTATCAGGCAGATGCCAAAATCTTAAACCCCCAGACCCGGTTGCCACGAACACTCAGGCAGACCAAGGCACAACCCCTCACACCAGGTGTGGCAGGGGGAGGGGGGATGAAGATCTATATAATCAAAAGAAGTTTCAGGAGAGGGGAGGAGTCAAAGGCCCCACCTGACATATACAGTCATACACAAACACAGTCACACACTCCCTCCCTCATGCTCACACATACACATACAACCAAAGACTTACAAAAATGCACGCCGGGCACCCACTCATGCTCCCCATACACACCCTATTCACTCTGGTCCCGGTACTGCCGCACATTGGGTACAACCATCACCGATAACCAGAGTTTGACCCTTTCTGCTGGGGTGCTGATGAGCAGGCTCCCCCGCCCAACGCTGAGCACAGCAATCTACCACCCCAGACCCCAACCAGATGGCCAGATCTCCCTCCTAGCCTCCAGCCCCAGGAAGCCAAGCAACAACAGAGGTGGCTAAGACCCCTAGTCTCCCTCCGCCTGCTCCGATATAGTGTTGTGTGATCATGAGGTGTATTCCGTGGCTGTGGTGAGCAGGCAGTGCGGGCATCATCTGGCCTATGCCAGCTGATGCCACCGCACCGCACCGCCCCACTTACACCCTCAGCCCTCGGTGTCTAAGTGCGGTTTAAAATTGGAAGTGGGCACCGGCCCCCGGGAGGAGGCTGAGATATCCCCCTGCCAAATGCCGTTGAATGTGCTCACTGCCAAGGCCCTAAGTGTGTGTTTGTGTGGAATGTCGTCAGTGGAAGTGTATAAGGTGCAAATAAAATTGGGGGGCAGGTTGACACAGGAATGCGGAAATGGGGTCCATACCCGCACTCCCTGACTTGCCCACCCCCCAAGGTCCTATGTGTATGTTTGTGTGATGATGTGAGGGAGCAGGAGGAGAGAAACATGCGTGGATGGGGAGGAATGGCTGGTTGGGCTTAGCCCTCCAGGGAGCCAGCTCCCCTACTGGCCCCAATAGGCACCTCTGTTGTCAAACTGGCACCCAGGGCATGAAGACCCCAGCCCATCCTGCCAGGGCCCAAAGCAGCAGCATTACAGAGCCTCACGGAGTCCGAGGGCACCCACCCAGCCCCACCCCAGCAGAATATCTATGCCCATCCCTGCATTTGCACAACTTCCAGAATATGTAAGACATGGGACATCCAGGTAAGGTTGGGTCCTCCCCCTCCTGGGCCTCCCCCTCCCCGTGATGGAACGGCAGAGGAGCCAAGGTCTACCTGAGGCCCCCGAACCCGGGTCAGGCACTGCTGCATGTTCCTGCCTTCTTCCCGGCAGCATACATGTCAGGACCCGACCCCCAAGGCCCCGCCCAGATCCCCACCCGGGGCCGGCCACCCCCAAACCCCGAGCCCCCAGGCCCCCACCCAGACCCACCCAGGGGCAATGCAGCTGCCAGGCAGTGACCCATGGCTGCCGCCAAGATCCCCAAGGGGCCCCACTCACAACCGCCAGCAGTCCACTCCCGAGGCAACCCAAGCACCTCCAGAGGGGGGCAACGGCCCCCAGTCCCAGACACCCCCCAGTGAACCCACCTCCAGGGAACATCCGGATATTCCAAATTCAGACCCCACACCCCCACCATCCCGCAGGACAACATCAACACCCCCCCCCCCCCACCCTCGCTATGTGATGGAACGATCAAAGGAGCCCAGAGAGATTGATCTGAAGTGGAAGCAGAGGCTATATCAAGTGTAATATGATCTAACAAAAGATTTCTATACTGGTTAATGCAGAGTTTCTCTATTTTTCCAATTCAAGAGGATAGTTTTCTTAGCGATGCATATGGCAGTCAGAACCACGTGAACTAAAAGATGTTTCAATCGGGACATCGTCCAGGTTTCCCAGTAAACAAAGAGAGGGGGTGGTTGGGATATGACATTTCAGAGACTTTGACAGGTCTTCACACACTCTACCCCAAAATTCCTGGACTGGTGGACAGGACCACAGTGCGTGAATGTAATTGTCAGGAACGTTGTTTGTGCAGTGTGTACAGGTGTCAGATGACACAAACCCCATCTTGAACATCCGATGACCTGTATAGTGTACTCTGTGTAGAATTTTGTAATGAATTAATTGTAAATTGGAGTGTCTTATCATTTTAAAAGTTTTTAAACAAGTTTGGGACCAGAAGTTCTGGTCAAAGCTGACTGATAGATCCACCTCCCATTTTTCAATAGGGATTACTATTCTATCGTCTATTTTGGACAGTGTCTTATATACTTTAGACAGTAGTTTGGGGGGTTTGAGATTATAGAAGTCTAATACCCTTGGTGGTGTTTGTAATTCTATTTTATTGAGCTTAAATTTTTGTTTGACTACAGATTTAATTTGGTCGTATTCTAAAAAGCTATTCTTATCTATTGCTAATTGGGAGACTATTCTATTAAATGGGATGAAGTCCAATCCTTCATATATGTGTTCCAGGTATAGGATTCCTTTGTTTTTCCAGTCTGGAAGGTTCATCATTTTATTATTTTGCAAAATATCAGGATTATTCCAGATAGGTGTGCGTCTGCATGGTACTAGTGAAGACTCTGTAATTTTAAGATACTCCCACCATGCTGTCAGAGAGGTGCTGATACTAATACTTTTGAAGCCTTCATGTTTCCTTATGCTTGAGCTAATAAATGGTATGTCTGAAAGCTCTATCGTATTGCAAAGTGTCTGTTCTATATCTAACCAGGACTCATCTAGTGGGTTATCTTGAACCCATCTTGGTATATATTGCAGCCTGTTGGCTAAGAAGTAATAATAAAAGTTGGGTAAATCCAGTCCTCTTCTGTCTTTGGTCTTCTGAAGCATTTTTAAGCTAATTCGTGGAGGTTTATCCTGCCAAAGGAATTTGGTAATCAGTGTTGGGAGTAACGCCGTTTAAGCATAACGGCGTTTCTAACGGCGTTCTTTTATAGGTAACGGAATAATCTAATTAATTACTTTTCCCGCCGTTGCAACGCCGTTACCGTTACTGGGGACGGAACGCTGTGCGTTACTATGTGCTTGTCGAACGTTGAGCAACAGTGTGAGGCTTTCTGACCACCACACTTCAGCTGCATCCAGGGAGAGAGAGGTGTCGGTAACGCGCTTACAAACACGATGATGATTGGCCGGGTGGGCGGAGACCCTCACGGTCTCAGTCACTTCATTCTGTAGACACAACGGGAATAACTCTGTTTAAAATAACCGCGTTAATAAAAAATATGTCTTTCTGTAACAAGCAAACTAATTAATTACGTCTTCTTTTATCAAAACGTTGTTCCTGTTACTGGTAAGGAAATGCGTGCGTTAAGCAGTGCGGTGTGTTGAAGCTGTCGTCAGCTGATCAGGAGCTAAAGAGGCAGATGTTTAAGAGCATCATGGCCCGTGAAGAACGAGGAAGACGTGATGAATAGTCTACGGCTGCAGACCCGCAGATTTGTTGCTGCAGCAGCGAATCTGCGGGTCTGCAGCCGTGCCCTTAGCGTGACAGCGGGACGTCCCGAAGGTCCGCTCACCTGTTCACCGCTCAGACATCCTGATCTTCTGCCTTCCTAGATCATCCAGCTGTAACCTGTTTCTGATCATGTCTTTAGTCACGCTGTAACACTGATGCATTAGTCTCAGACGGCATGGAGCTCAGGTGTTATTAGAACTACCTGTGTGTGTTTACCACCCAGCTTCAGCTCTTCTGTGTTTGGGTCTGACCCATGTTAGTACATTTAAGTCCTCCATCAGGCTTGTGCCTCTTCTAGTGTCATTTTAAAGGATATTTATTTATTTATTTAACCGTTACTAGATTAGTAGCAACAGAAATGCTACTAAAAAGACACAATTATGTGAAGCTGTAAAAATTAGAATGCTGTGCAAAATTACATTTATTTCTGTAATTTAACTAGACTGAGAGACCATTTAAAGGCTTGGGAACCTTTACAGGTGTTTCTATTTGCAATTTTAAATTTTAGCTTATTGGGTTTTTGTTAAATATCACACAGTGACCTTTTAATAGATTAGTGTAATGTTCCTATTAGTAGTTCCTCCTGTTAAGTGCTTATTTGTTTAAATTATTCAGGTTTATATAAAACATTTGTACATACATTTTATTATGTTCAGTCATTAGTCATTTATATTTTACTATTGTAGTAATTCTTGCATGCTTTAATGAAAAAAGTAACTAAGTAGTTACTTTTGTTGGTAATTAGTTACTTTTATGATCGTATAACTCAGTTAGTAACTGAGTTACTTTTTTGACAAAGTAATCAGTAACTATAACTAATTACTTTTTTAAAGTAACGTTCCCAACAGTGTTGGTAATTGAGGAGTCCAGAGATTTAAACCAGTCAGCTGGTGGTTTGTTTGGGATCATTGAAAATAAGTAATTTATTCTGGGTAAGACCATCATTTTAATTGTAGCAACTCTCCCCATGAGTGATATTGGTAAGGATTTCCATCTTGCAAGATCATCTTCCACTTTCTTTAAAAGTGGGATGTGGGTTAGTTTGGTTAGATCTGCTAACTTGGGAGAGACATTAATTCCCAGGTATGTGATATTCCCTGACTCCAATTGTGTATTAAGTAAATTGACAAAAGAGAAATTAATTGGTAGAACTGTGGATTTCAACCAGTTTATAGAGTAATCTGAAACTTGTGAAAAAGAGTTTATCAGTTCTATTGAATGAGAGAGAGACGATTGAGAATTCCGGAGAAAGAGTAAAACATCATCTGCATAAAGACTTATCTTATGTTCTATTTTCTTACACTTTATCCCTTTAATACATGTTGTTTGCCTAATTGCTGCCGCTAGTGGTTCGATAAAGATAGCAAGCAGTGAGGGGGAGAGTGGGCATCCATGCCTGGTCCCCCTCTGAAGACAGAAGCTAGCTGATATTTGGTCGTTCGTCCTGACACGTGCAGTTGGCGAACTGTATAATGTTTGTAGCCAGTTTATGAAGAAGTTCCCAAAGCCAAATTTATGTAAAGTTGCAAATAAGAACTTCCAGTTAACTCTATCAAAAGCCTTTTCTGCATCTAGAGATAATATGCTAGTTTCTATGTTTCTACTGTAAGAGAAATCTATCAAATTAAGTAATCTACGTGAGTTTGTGGATGACTGTCTACCCTTAATGAAACCAGTTTGGTCAGGGTGTATTATGAAGGGGGTTACCTTCTCTAATCTTTTTGCCAGGGCTTTACAAATTATTTTGAGATCAACATTAATAAGGGAAATTGGGTGATAGCTGGTAGGAAATGCAGGGTCTTTGCCTGGTTTTAACAAGAGACTAATATTGGTCTCCTCCTTGAACCGTCACCTTATCGTGGTGGAGGAGTTTGAGTGCCCTAATGATCCTAGGAGCTATGTTGCCTGGGGAACTTAGTGCCCCTGGTAGGGTCTCCCATGGCAAATTGGTCTTAGGTGAAGGGTGAGACAAAGAACGGTTCGAAGGATCTTTCATGGCGGTGAAAACGAAGAGTCGGAGTACCCGGCCCGGAGGGTTACCGGGGTCCCACCCTGGAGCCAGGCCTGGGGTTGGGGCCCGTGAGCGAGCGCCTGGTGGCCGGGCTTTCGCCCATGGGGCCCGGCCGGGCCCAGCCCGAACCGGATACATGGGCTCGTCCAACTGTGGACCCACCACCCGCAGGAGGAACATGAAGGGTCCGGTGCAATGTGAATCGGGTGGCAGACCAAGGCGGGAGCCTTGGCGGCCCAATCCCCGGACAAGGAAACTAGTTTTTGGGACATGGAACGTCACCTCGCTGGCGGGGAAGGAGCCGGAGCTTGTGGCAGAGGTTGAGCGGTACCGGCTAGATATAGTCGGACTCACCTCGACACATTGCATTGGCTCTGGAACCCGAGACCTGGAGAGGGGTTGGACACTCTACTTTGCTGGAGTTGCTCCGGGTGAGAGGCGGAGGGCTGGGGTTGGCTTTTTGTTAGCCCCGAGACTCTCTGCCTGTGTGTTGGGGTTTACCCCGGGGGACAAGAGGGTAGCTTCCTTGCGCCTTCGGGTCGGGGAACGGGTCCTGACTGTTGTTTGTGCGTATGGGCCAAATATCAGTTCAGAGTACCCACCCTTTTTGGAATCCCTGGGACGAGTGCTAGATAGTGCTCCATCAGGGGACTCCATTGTCCTGCTGGGGGACTTCAATGCTCACGTGGGCAATGACAGCTTGACCTGGAGGGGTGTGATTGGGAGGAACGGCCCACCTGATCAGAACTCGAGCGGTGTTTTGTTATTGGACTTCTGTGCAAGCCGCAGTTTGGCCATAACGAACACCATGTTCGAACATAAGGATGCCCACCGGTACACTTGGTACCAGGGCAGCCTAGGTCACAGGTCGATGATAGATTTTGTAGTCGTATCATCTGACCTGCGACCGTATGTTTTGGACACCCGAGTGAAGAGAGGGGCGGAGCTGTCAACTGATCACCACCTGGTGGTGAGTTGGATCAGATGGCAAGGGAACATGCCGCGTAGACCTGGCAGACCCAAACGCATAGTGAGGGTCTGCTGGGAACGCCTGGCAGAAGAACCTGTCAAGACGGTCTTCAACTCCCACCTCCGGCAGAGCTTTGACCACGTCCCGAGAGCAGTGGGGGACATTGAGTCCGAGTGGGCCTTGTTCCACTCTGCGATTGTCGAGGCGGCTGTTGCTAGCTGTGGTCGTAAGGTGGCCGGTGCCAGTCGTGGTGGCAACCCCCGTACCCGCTGGTGGACACCAGAGGTTCGGGGAGCCGTCAGGCTGAAGAAGGAGGCCTACAGGGCGTGGCTGGTCTGTGGGTCTCCGGAGGCAGCAGACAGGTACCGGATAGCCAAGCGGGGTGCAGCAGTGGCAGTTGCCGAGGCAAAATCTCGGGCGTGGGAGGAGTTTGGTGAGGCCATGGAGAAAGACTATCGATCGGCTCCAAAGAGGTTCTGGCAAACTGTCCGGCGCCTCAGGAGAGGAAGGCAGCAACTCGCTCACACTGTTTACAGTGGGGATGGGGAGCTGCTGACGTCAACTGAGGCTATAGTCGGACGGTGGAAGGAATACTTTGAGGAGCTCCTCAATCCCACCAATGCGCATTCCGAGGAGGAACCAGAGCTGGGAGGCCTGGGGATGGACTGTCCGATCTCGGGGGCAGAAGTTGCTGAGGTAGTCAAACAACTACACAGCGGCGGAGCCCCGGGGGCGGATGAGGTTCGTCCTGGGTATCTCAAGGCTATGGATGTTGTAGGGCTGTCATGGCTGACACGTCTCTACAACATTGCGTGGTCATCGGGGGCAGTTCCTAGGGAGTGGCAGACCGGGGTGGTGGTCCCCATCTTTAAGAAGGGTGACCTGAGGGTGTGTTCCAACTATAGGGGGATCACACTCCTCAGCCTCCCTGGAAAGGTCTACTCCAAGGTACTGGAGAGGAGGGTCCGATCGATAGTTGAATCTCAGATAGAGGAGGAGCAATGTGGTTTTCGTCCTGGCCGTGGAACTGTGGACCAGCTCTATACCCTTGCAAGGGTGATGGAGGGGGCATGGGAGTTTGCCCAACCAATCCACATGTGCTTTGTGGATTTGGAGAAGGCTTATGACCGTGTCCCCAGGGGCACCCTGTGGGGGACGCTCCAGGAGTATGGGGTGGGTGGCTTTCTGTTAAGGGCCATTCAGTCCCTTTACCAGAGGAGCGTGAGTTTGGTCCGCATAGCCGGTAGTAAGTCGGACCTGTTCCCAGTGAGGGTTGGACTCCGCCAGGGCTGCCCTTTGTCACCGGTTCTGTTCATCACATTTATGGACAGAATTTCTAGACGCAGCCGTGGTGTGGAGTGTGTCGAGTTTGGTGGCAGGAGAATCTCGTCTCTGCTTTTTGCGGATGATGTGGTCCTCCTAGCTTCATCCAGCTCTGACCTTCAGCTCTTGCTGGGTAGGTTCGCGGCCGAATGTGAAGCGGCTGGGATGAGGATCAGCACCTCCAAATCTGAGACCATGGTTCTCAACCGGAAAAGGGTGGCTTGCCACCTCCGGGTCGGGGGAGAGGTCCTACCTCAAGTGGAGGAGTTTAAGTATCTCGGGGTCTTGTTCACGAGTGAGGGTAGGAGGGATCGGGAGATCGACAGGCGGATTGGTTCGGCGTCTGCAGTGATGCGGACGCTGAGCCGATCTGTCGTGGGGAAGAGGGAGCTGAGCCAGAAAGCCAGGCTCTCGATTTACCGGTCGATCTACGTCCCAATCCTCACCTATGGTCATGAGCTTTGGGTAATGACCGAAAGAACGAGATCGCGGATACAAGCGGCCGAAATGAGTTTCCTCCGTAGGGTGGCCGGGCTCATCCTTAGAGATAGGGTGAGGAGCTCGGACATTCGGGAGGGACTCGGAGTAGAACCGCTGCTCCTCCGGATCGAAAGGAGCCAGTTGAGGTGGTTTGGGCATCTGGTCAGGATGCCTCCTGGACGCCTCCCTGGGGAGGTGTTTCGGGCATGTCCTGCCGGCAGAAGGCCCCCGGGTCGACCCAGGACACGTTGGAGAAGTTACATCTCCAATCTGGTCCGGGAACGCCTTGGGGTCCTGCCGGAGGAGCTGGTGGACAAGGCCGGGGAGAGGACGGCCTGGAGCTCCCTAATTGGGATGCTGCCCCCGCGACCCGGACCCGGATAAGCGGAGGAAGACGAGACGAGACGAGACGAGACTAATATTGGCTGAGTTCATGTTTGGCTGTAATCTGCCACTCTCTTCGATTTCCCTCACCATTCTGAAAAATATTGTTTCTTTCATTTTCTAAAAATAAATTTCTTCTTTGTCTCACTGAAGAACGTATACAAAGAATCTGTTTAAACTTAAATAGCCAAGCCATAATAATCTTGGCTTGTGAAAAACCAGAGACTGAATGAGCAAAATTCAAATATTTTTGGCAGGTTTTGGTTTTCACTTTTAAATAAATAGACTTTTTGGCAGAAATTGCTTATCTTCCTTCATCTTGACCACTACATCAGTGTTTAGTCTTTGGTTTTGGTCCTAAAATATTTTTTATAATGGACATAGATTTTAAAAAACTATTAAGCAAACATTTATTTTGAATTGTTCAGCACAATTGTTGATCAGTTTACACTAACAACTAAGAGTTTAGAAACATCAAAGAGACAGTGTGTAGTTTTTACCCTTAATCTCTGGAAATATCCATCTAAATGTTGAAAATTAATTAAGTGATGCCCTGTTATTGAAAAATACTGGTGGCTTTGTAACATATGACCATAAAAATTGGGGCTAAAATATATGGGAGTGGGTTTAAGTCTCTGGGCGACATCCTATTGGATGCCATGTTTCCTTCTACGGGAGCCCATGAGAACAAAATGCATTTACTGATTTGTAACAAATGGTTACAGAACTTTCACATTCATAAATGCTGTTTTACACATTTACCTCTTCACACATTGCCAGTGATGAAAGGGAGTCTGATGTGTTTGTCATTTTGCTGGAGGTTGCACTCCCAGGGATTTTTGACCCTAATGGCCATCTATTGGTAAGGTCTTACTCGAACACAAAAAAATCTAATTTGCTTGCAATGCTATAGGTATGTACTGCCCCCTATCACCAGGGAAAACACACATTGTCACTTTAAATGACCAAGATCAATTATAGGGCCAACATACACTTGACTGGGATTTCCAGACTGACGATCTATTTCCTTGATCAATTTTTTATATTTCATGCCACACCTATACAACTAATTCATTGACTTTGTTTCAGCTAATTAGCTGATTGGTTGCTTTATGTTTATCAATTCACTGATGGACTGATAAACATCTTCCCGGCAGACGTATTGACTGGCTCGAATGTTTTTTGTGTGACTGGTTAAATGCAAGAACAGTTAATGTATTGATTATCTTAATGACCAACTAAACAATTGAAACACTGAGAGGATGTGTACATGCAGCAGATTATTTATCCCCACAAATCAATGGGAGAAACTACACCGGAGTGCTTCAGCTGTGTGCTGGTGAGATGGAGCTGTTTCACCAAATGTTTGTGGTTGCCTCAAATATGTTACAAAATTTTTAACCACCTATTTGGTATTGCTGCCACTTTACAATCATTTACATAGATGATGCTATACAATACTCTTTTCTTAGCAATAGTCTTTACAATGAAAATATTCCCCTTGTGTTTTTGATTTTTCTCATGATTTTTTGTTTGTTTAAGGAATTGGTCATTTTTATCTCTCAATTTTTGGGTGACACCTTTCCTCATATCTCCAATTATCAGAAATGGTCATCTTATTAAAGGAAGGACTATGATGATATTTGATGAAAACATGTAAAACGGCAAGCCAAAGCTGAGAGCCAACAGGCACATTTTGACCAAGGCATGCACTACATTTAATGCTAGATAAGCAGCCATGTGTGTCTGACCTGTGAGAAGGCAGGTTGACCAACGTGTTAATGGCATGACCTCCTACTTGATAGTAAAAGAATGAGAGGTCTCTGAGGAAAAGGAAGGTGAGGACATGCTTGAATGGGAGAAAATGAGCATAGAAACATAAAAAAACTCATAAGAAAGTAAAGAGACTGTCATTTAGGCTTCGTTCAGGTACCATTATGATCAGTCATCACTTCACACGAGAAAGAGCACAGTTTAAGATCAAGGGACCAAAAATGGATAAGAAACGAATGGAACAAGAACAATGAGAAGGTAAGAGACAGGTGCACGAACAGGCATGCACGGGATTTTCGAGATCTTGCGATACAGCCCGAGCAATAAACGCGGAAGTTAGATCCAAACACCGGTTGTGTGGGAGAAGCATCGAAATGAACTGTTTAATCTGCCTATCATTTGTGTTGGGAGATCAGCAGTGTTTGGATCAACAAATTGTGACTACTTTGATAGTGGAAACTGTATTTATGGCTTATTTTTGTGCATTTAAAGTTCAACCGCCATTGATAGTTGTTAAAACTGTGCATATGAAACAAAAACGCTTTTTGTTATCAATTTATTGTGAAATAACGGAAGTTGTGCTTGCTCCCTTTCCTGTTGGTCGGTTGTGGTTTCTATCCATTGACTGCGGAGGTGCTCCGGCGTCTGGCAAAAACAGAATCAATCCTATTTTTGCCGGATGGCGGAATGGCGGGCGGCGCACTGCGCCGCACAGCCGCAGCAGTGGAACAGCTGTGATTGACTACAACGGGACCCTTTTTGCTGCGGAGTTCGTGCCGGAGCGGAGCGCAGCGGAGCGGAGATAGTGGCATTTTGGGGTAACCCACTCTCTCCGGTCGTGTTTCTCATTAAGATCTCCAAAGGTACCAAAGCTCCCATTTATCTATGGGTCCACAAGACCAGATTTAAACCCCACAAAAATCCCATTAATTTAGATATTGTTTTAACCAATTTAGCTGACCACCAACTCGAATCATGCCAAAAGGGGGGTGAACTTCCGTCAGCTCTCGCTGGGTTCTCGGATCACGTGAGTCCTTTTGTGAGTGTGTGTGCATGGATGATGTCATGTCTAAACATTTCGTACAGGCTTTGTGATTTTTTTGGCTGTGGTCTGCTGTGGTTTCAATAATCATGTGATTTCAGAACATAACAGTTAAATGTGGTTGACTCCACTACCTGGTATGTCAATCCAAGTTCAATCAACTCTTTATTTGATCACTTTTGAGGTTTAATTATTTGATAACTGCCTTCAGCCAGTTTATCTCGAGTTACTAACCCTCACATTCAGGGCCTACTAACTCCACTGATTTACATTTTTAGTGTTGACACTTACATATCTATCTTTTTATAGTGCTTTCGTTAGGGTAATTAAGTTTGAGAACTTTAGGGATTAACTTAGTTAATTTCTCTTAAAGGGCTACAAGCCAATTTTGCCCTTCATTCTTATATAAAGCCTTTAATTAGTGGAGATGATTTCTCCCATATTAGTTAGGATTTGATTTTTTTTCTTTTACGCTTTTATGCACCACATGTTTGGCATTACACATAGGTAGTGCACCCATTTCTTCACTTAAAGGTTAATCCACATAATGCTGACACATAGTACAGAGGTACTCACAGTGACACGTTTATAATTATTTCTTTGATTTGCATCAGACGCAATCTTCGTGTGTCTGCCTCACATGCACATGCTCTGCTCTTCTCACTCATTACCTCCTGCCTGAGGGACTTTGCTGCCTGAGGGACCTCTACACCTGATGCTGCCCGCCTGATGTCACCGATCGCATGGCGCTTCGCTTCGGTCGTGGTTCGAGACGTCCTGAGAGCCCTGCACTGAGAGGTCGCCTGGAGGCCATCCGGGAACCTGCTGCTGACGGCTGGTCATCTGTCTACATCCTGCTCTGCTCTGTGTGGGAACACAGGCTTCTTTATCTTTTTGCATATGCTTTGGAATTACTACTTATTGATAATCAACTGCCATTGAAATAGCTACCTTCTCGAGGATTGCTTTACAATGTTCTACAATTGTTGACTTAACCAACTTGTCAGGATATGCTCCTGTCTTCACTGGCGTGAGGGGACGCTTTCTCACTCCAGCCTTCACCTGGACTGCAACAGCTTCTTTAGAAAGGAAGTCCCTTCATGTCTCTGGTGCTCAACGACAGGTGGTTTCTGCGGACCACCTACCATTGACCGGGGGGGTCTGTAGCGTCACAAAGGTCCTCTAATTTGCGACAAAGGTCACATTTTCCCAGCTGGGTCAGCTGGGTCGACTGTAACTTTGCCCCACAGATTAAACAATCGAGGAGCCATGATGTCTGCTGAATATCATCTATATCTGCTGCTGTTCCGTCCCAGATTGAAGGACACTTCAAGATCACAATAATAATTAAAGTAATAATTTTAATAAACTCTTTGATTGTATTACTGTTTATTATAAACATCATAAATATTCTCTTGGTTCAGCATAAATGTATTTTAATTACTGAAATGAATTATTATGCTTTGGGTATAATAATTATTATTCATGATAATCAGTAATGTGTGTTCAGTAAAGCAGAAGGTCATTTGCACGTAACCAGCCTCACACAGAGGGTACCACAGGGTAAAAGTAACAGCATCACATGTCTTTGACTCTTGACCAAAGCTTTCTTGCTCTGAGAGTGGGCGTGTTCTGAGGGGTTTGTTAAAACTAAATTTCCAGCAGCAAAACTTCAGTTCGTGAACCAACCACCATCCTGAGGATAAGGGAACGGCTGTCCTGAAGCCTCTACCTGCTGTTCTGTCACGCTGATAGAATAGCTTTGAATAAACGCACGATAACCAGCTGACGCAAAACTCCTTCAGAGTTATTGATTTTGAGTTAAGTAAGATGCAAAACTCCTTCAGAGTTAAGCCAGACGCTCGACTCTAAACCCTGCGACATCTTCGGACCAGAGAGTCGGTTCCATTCGTGTCTCCTCTACCGGACCGAGTACCCGGAGGCTGACAACATCCTCACTTGACCTCCGGATCCGAACAAAGGGTTGTCTGAATGGGTGAGGTAGCACAAAGATTGTGTTTGATGCTGTTTCTCTAAATAACGACACAGCTGCAAAACCATCATTTCCAACCCAGATCGCGTTCCTCTCTCTGAAAAAAACCTTCTGAGATTCCTTTCACGCATCCAAGCTCTCATTTCATTTTAGCTTTCCATCCAGTCACAGGTAAATCTTTTGATACCAAGTTTAATATCAAAGCTGGTAAATTGTCATCCATGAATTGTCATTTAAATAGTAATTTCTGAACTGTTGTTTTAAATCGTCAAGTTTAAAATTGTTAGTAATAAATTCTTCATTTTTAAACTTTGCCTCATCTTTGAAATGAAACACAGAACGGTATTAAAACTAAATAAACATTAAATAAATAAACTTTTGCTATTAAAATTTAATTATCTTAAATTAAACATTAATCTTTGGATTAAATATAGACCATGCAGGTTGGTGTATGAACTTCTATTGATTATATAGGTATCCTGGATATTTATACATGATATATGCTTCTTATGCTAATGTGCTTGATCATTCTCAGAATCCAACAACTGATAGCAAACAGTGTTGATTCTAGTATGTAGAAATATGCCACACAATTTTTTGGACAAACTTTGCAGCAAGTTGCTCGTTTTGCTGATTTTACTTGGTTGTGTGAGCTAGTAACCTTTTTCAAATGTTAGACATCACATGCCTCCCTAAAATACAATTACTGTCTTTAACAAATGTTCAAATACCAATAATTTCAAATCCTTTCACAATAATATCTTTGGTTTTTAGAACATAATACCAGACTGTAAACTTACATTTCCTGCAGATGCCATCGCGCCGTATATGTAAGTGAGAGTGAGGGACATCTAGTGGACAGTCTGACACAAGGGCCGCTGTTCTAAAACACTGGCAGTAAAATCAGTTCATTGTCTGGTCGAGTCTGGAGAATTAACATACTTCCTGGTAAATGTCGTAGTGAGAGATCGCAGCATTCAGAAGTGAGAGAGTGTATGTTGAACAAGTAAACGTAGGAATAAAAAAAACCGAGCGAGTGTTTGGCTAAAGTGAAAATACATTTTGGAAAGGTGAGACAAAAGTGTGACTTCATGTGTCCTGTTACCAAAACATTTCACCCATGATAACAGTTTTACTCTCCACAATATCATTTTACTCTCTCCCCAACCCATTTTTACTCTTGTTTTGTTATGAATTGCACCGTCTCAGTAAAAAAAGTTATCTGGCGCCATATCATTCATTTAAGTCAGGTGTGTGGCAGCAGGGAAACACTGATGTTCAAAAGGGCAACATGGAAAACATGCAAGACAGTGTGCCCTGAGGACCAGAGTCGGCAAACACCGCTTTTTGGATTGAATTCCTAGGTGAAGCCGTTGTCAAGCGTGTTAAGATCTGAGGCAGGAGGATCTCATGTATACGTTTTTGTGGATGATGTGGTTCTTTTGACTTTATCAAACTATGGCCGTCACAGCCAAGTATGAAGCAGCTGAGATGAGGATCAGTAACTTCACATTCAAGGTGATGGCTTTCAACCAGAGAAGGGTAGGTTGCTGTGGGGGTGGTCCTTCCTTGTTCATGAATGAGGGAATGATGGAGCGAAAGAAGGACACGCAAATCAAGGAAGCATTCACACCAGTGAAACAGTCTGTTGTGGATTAAGAGGGAGCTAAGTCAGTAAGAAAATCTCTTGCTTTACCAATTACTCTATGCTCCGGTCCTCAGCTATGGTCATGAGCTTTGGGAAGAAAACTGAGTTGTCCATCTGAGCAATATTTCAGCTTCAACTTCACCCTGTGCTGAATGAAAACAAAATTAAACATTATGTAACTTGAACTTTGGGCAAACTTTTCTGGCTTCCAATATTGTTATCCAGAAAAAATCTGCAGAGTGCAGCATGAGGAAACTATAAGCATAATGAATCAAAAAGGCCTTGTTTTTCTTCCTATCTGAAACAGAAAAGGGCGTGATCTGCTCCACTCTTCTTGTGAATAGTTAATGAGTTAATCAGTACCTTTCTAATATATCTAATGAAACATGCACCAACGATGCTGGGACAGAGGGCTCTACTATCCTGTATGTAGGATTGTTGGTATAGTTGACAAAGAATATAGAACCTAAAGCCACAGACTGGAATATAATCCATGGATATAAAATGGTAAAAACAAAATTACTGTAGACAACAAAACCCTGATAGTGGGTTATTATAATGAGGAATTTAATGTTAGGGTTAACCCTAACCCACATTTCTTCATGAGTGATGGAGCAACAAAAAATAAACATAAAACAGGACCAAAAACTGGCTCAACTCTATGCATCTTCATCAAAGGTAAAAGGCAATACAACATGAAAAACTGTTGCTAGATGATTATTTCAGTTGAAACCACTCGTTTTTATCCAGCTGTTTGCGCACATAATAACTGACTGGACTGGTTCCGTGCTTAGTGGAGAACGTAAAAGAAAACAAAAGCATTGAACTCCTTGAAAAGAAAATGGGTGGGACTTTCTTTAAAAGGAATATGTTTTTTTAAAAAGGCAATAGCTGTCTACTCTAATATACAGCACTCTGACATATTTTGATGGTTGACTGGTTAAAAAACTGGTTTACACGTTACGCTTGAGGGTTTTTGGTCTGTCAGCAAAATTTGTGACAGTCTTACTATTTCACTGTGCTGGCTGTGAACAAGCTGTGGATCAATCATAACGGCATGTAGCAGCCTGGTTTTATGTAACAGTGTCAAAATATCACTTTAAAACATTTTGCCTGTTATCACTGGTTGTTTATAGAAATGTGTGTAATTTTACTTCAGGTTTTTCAAGGAGAATTTTTTTTTTTACCCCAGTCATGTGAAAACACAGAAGCAGTGACAAGTCTTTTTTTTATGCTTGGGCCTGTTTTGGTAATTTTGCTGCTGCAAATGAAAGCCTCTACTGCACACTGTGAAAGTCAGTTTGTTTATGTAGGTATGGTGCTGCAGCAAAGCCTAAAATTATGTTTGTCTTTTGGCCTTTCTGCTCAGACCATATAAATTTGCAAATGCCAGTGCAGAGAGAAATTAATGGGATCCACCATTAACTGAAGGCTTCCTCAGTTCTGCGGGTCTTACTCATTGCTGCGACACTGAAGAATTATGCAAAGCCTAACATTATATGCCAAGACATTTTTTAATTGTTTTTTTCTGCCATCTATGAGGACATTACTATGCTGAGATGATAATCTTGAGAAAAAAGCTTTTCTAATAGGTTTTTGTAGTGCCTTTAACTTAGATGTTCTTTTTTTCTATCCTGCTTTTATCTTTGTCTTTTTTTTATTACATTTTACACTTGAACTTTGACTTACATTCTGCTTAAATAGGTCAGTGAAGTCTTTTTTCTTAGTACAGTTATGAACAGATACTATTTTAGCTCATGAAAATAGCAATTGAATACTTCAGTTTAAAAAATATGATTAATTTCTACTGGACTGATGAACTAATGGCTTGTCGCATCATTAAAATTCCAAATTAGATTGCATATTATTGATTATTTGTGGTGCAAATTTACAGCAGAGATAACTGTCTGTAGCAGTTCTGTTTTAGCATTTGACATTTTTGACTGGAAGTCCATAGTGGTAGTTTCTATAAAATTCTGTGGTCATCTACAGCGGATATTAGCAGCAGACTTGGCTACCTGCAGTACTTATATACTAAATGAAACAGTGGCAACTGTAGAATAGAAAATTCCTTCATTAACCCTCAGTTGGCAAAAACAGCGGCAAAGCACATTCACTGTATCAAGTTATATTAACAGGGACAGTAATAGGAGCCTGTACAGGGGGATAAAAACATGCATGCAAAAATACTTAAGACTGAATCAAATAAATCACATTTAAGATATAATGTAACAGACTTGCAGAATATTTACAGGAAGTGAGAGCATAAATGGAAAAATGAGTAATGAATGAGTGCAAATCACAAAAAGCAGCTGCTTACTGGTTTTGTTGGGAGTGGAACTGCAGAGAGGGAGTACACGTGATAACGTTCCTTCATGTACCTACAGGATGCAGCAGTCTGAACAGGATTTAACAGTCAACAGCTATGTGATACAAAAATCCAATGGTTTTAATGTGTATACAGCATAGTTTTGACAAATTGCTATGAGTCTTTGGAGATAAGAGTATTATGATGGCAGAAATCCATTTTAGAACTGTAACCCCACTGAGAATAGTGCTGGTAATGCTGCAGGAAAGAGGGCTCAGATGCATGACTCATATGTTGGCATAAATTACAATCCTTTAATCTATTCCCAGGTCAGAAACACAGAAATGTAGAAATCAAAATTACAAACTGAAAGGTAATCCATACAACACAAGAAAATGTCCAAACCACAAGTCCGATAACAGCTGAAAGGAAGAGTGCAATTGAGAACAACAAATGGCTTACTGACAGACACAAAGGTCAGGGTTTAAACACATGCACTAGTAAGTTAAACTGGAAACAACTGGAGACATGCAAACAGGATGCAGAAAGGAAACAAAAGATGAATATAAAAATGTAGGAACACAGACCAAATCCGGGGAAGAACATGACAAGCTGTCTACAACTGGTAAAGAAACATGAAAAATGTCATTACAGAAACTCACATTGATACATCTGTGTAACGGAATTGAAGTGATGTGACTATCTAAAGTTGTATTTTAATACACTGTTAGTAGTTCGTCAGCGTCAGCAGGTGCTCTTATTTTGAAAGGACGTCGCCTGGTTGTTAAACGACGAAAATCTCCCGCTTCACAGTTCTTAGTTTAAAGAAGAAAACACATCTGGCCAGGCTGCGCTTTTCTTTAGGATGATGGTGAATAGAACTGAAGTCAAAATGGAACTGACTTTAAAATGGCGTTGCCTTGTTTTATATCTCTGAATTGTTGTAAGTTTCAGTAAAGTGGATTGGACACTTGAAGTCAACACCAGATTCTCCTGCGGCAGCCGAAAGCTCTGATTGGTTGGAACAATGTGTCATGCGTTTCTATGGAGATGAGGATCAGTATGTCCGTGCCGTAGTCCTGTTTTCATTAAACATAATTCATGACATATTCATTTCACAGATCATTCACTTGATTATTGTTGATCAACATCTGTTGTGCTTAATAATTTTAATCACAAATAAAGTACTTTGATTAAGTAAAGTTTCTTCTTCTCCTTCGGACTCTTCTCCTGGAATGTAAACAGTCTGAGGAACACCCGACCTTGGTTTTTCTACACGGTGTTATTGTGCAGAGGGGACAGCTGTATGGAGTTGAAAACCATGAACTTCATAACCTTACATCTGAAATATCTTTTTTTCTCTTTATTTAAAATGTAAAGATTTTGATGAATTACTGCCACCTCTCCAGATCCCAAATCCACACCCCGTCTTACCCCTATGCATATCCACCACCACACATCACCTCCACATACGGCCTGAGCTTCCACAAATTTTTACAGCTTTGTTCACACATATTCCAGTCAGTGTCTCTTTCTGCATCCATGACTTTGACTTATTTGTCATTTTTCTTCCTCAACCATTTACTGAAGGAATAGCCTTCTCCATCCACAAAAATGCGAATGCGCCATCAGCATACATGTTTAAGCAAGCAACTTGGTGATGGAAAAAAACCAAACCTTCTAAATGTAATTTTCAACCATTAACCTTTCAACTGTTGCCTGCAAACACAACCTATAAGTTTCCTTTTAAATCTTGTTGATTTTCTACACTTAAATTATACATAAAGTCTATCTCATGTTAATATGTAGTCAAAAGTTTTTCCTTCCATCCATAATCGTCCACTTATCCGGGGTCAGAGGCACAGACTTCCCTCTCCCCAGCCACTTGGGCCAGCTCCTCAGAAAAACCTAAGGCGTTTCCTGGCCAGCCGCGAAACATGGTCCCTCCAGCGTGCCCTGGGTCTGTTTGGACGTGCATCTCCAGGGAGGTGTCCAGGAGCCATCCTGACCAGATGTGGAGGAACAGTGGATTTACTCCGAGCCCATCCTGGATGACCGAGCTTCTCACCCTATCTCTAAGGGAGAGCCCAGCCACCTTGCAGAGATAACTAATTTCAGCTGCTTGTATCCACAATCTCGATCTTTCGGTCACTACCCAAAGCTCGTGACCATAGGTGAGGGTTAGAGATTGCACAATGTCCGGTACAATGTCCACATCACTGCAGCACCAAACCATCTATCGATCTTGAATTCCATCTTTCTCTCACTTGTGAAGAAGACCCAGAGATTCTTAAACTCCTCCACTTGGGGCAGGACCTCATCCCTGACCTGATGTAGGCATTCTACCCTTTTCCGATTCAAGACAATGGTCAAGTTTATCTGTTGCAAAATGGAAATACTGAACGAGAAACACTAAAATGGTACATTAAATGTATTTAAAATATGAATATGACAAAAATATGTGGAGATTAGAATTTAGCCAAAGCAAACAATAAAGTATCAAAAAATCCAATAGATTCCCCATCACACTTTTAAACCAGCAGTAGAACAACGATGGCTAAAAGACGTAGCTAACCAGGTGATGCAAGTCACTGTGTCTTCTGCATTCCAAGGTAGACTTATTTTTTTGGCCACTCAACTCAACTAGTTCAATGATCTTTTTTGCCCCCAACATCGTCCACTCATTTAAATTTTTGGAAATTTTGTACGCCTCAATTTGACTTTCCAATAGCTCCTCTCATATTTAACTGCTCTCCGGTTGTGAGTAAAGATCATAGCAGACATTAAAACATGTGTGAAGTAAAAGTCAGTTTAACAGCATCTAAGGAAAACCAGGACAGTTTCATTCAGTGTCATGGGGCCATCAAGGGACCACAATATTTAGAGGGGGCCTCTATACTTGCACAAGATTTAATGCTGGAAAATCCTATTGGGCTCATTACCACCTCTAGTGTTTGGACCTGGAATTACATCATCACACAAAGGACATACGAGTGATGGGGGCACTTAAGGGGGCCAGTCAGATTAAAGCTTGATTAATGCTTGACGCATTTCCTTTCCGCTTGGTGATGCGGCTCGCAGATGGAACGCGCTTCACAAATTGCAGCATTTATGGTTCATGCGGCTTGTCTCTGCCGTGAGCCAATATTCTCCCAAACTGTGTGGGGAAGCATGGAGCTCTACGGCATGCATCCAACACTACACCATAGTAGAAGTAAAAATTACTGTTGTTTATAACATGGCATTCCAGAATTTTTAACAGCGTCCTCGTATTTTCCGACAGTGTGAGCGATTTCTGTCCAAGAATTATTAACAACATGTTGATCATGGTGATATTTGAGAGCTGAATCATACAAATGTCTTTGCCATACTCAGGGCTGGACTGGGACAAAAATTCAGCCCGGGCATTTTGACTGGAGACCGGCCCATCACCTGTTTTTTTTGGAAAAGACATTAAGCCTTACGCTGTTTCTGACACACACCAACGTACACTTTCTTATTGGTAGTATTTATGTATCAATCTAATAAACGTAAACCTACACCATCCTTCCTATCCTGGTATTCTAAAAAGTAGGGTTGGGGGTAACTGATTATTTTTAAAATGATTATTCTGACGATTATTATCGAATAGTCGACTATTCTAATGACTATTTAGATGATTAATCTAGCGATTATTTTTCTATTGCACAACTAATAAAAACCAAAAAATTCTCAAATAAATTCCTTCAAAAAATTGATAAGTTGTTACTGTAAGAGAATAAACACTACAGGCCTTCCATTTTGTATAACACTGCTTTTATTGTGTTGCGGTTGTTTATGTTCTGGTGACGTGTAGAACTTGGGAGTGCAGGCTGCTGCCTGAGAGGTGGTTGGAGACGGAGTGTCTCCATGCTGCTTTGATTTGGTCACTTATGTGCATGAGGCAAGTGGTGTTACGACCCTTCCTGGGGAGTCACGTGTTTCTCCTATTTTAACTAAATCCTTCTAGCTGTTATATTTATAACAAGAAACAGATATTCGGACAGAATATTTTCACGTTTATTCGAATATGATTGTGGAACACACCCAGCATCATAATAAATGAAGTAATATTTATGCCAATTTAAGCCTTTATGGGTGACCAGGACTCTGTGTTTATGAATGTGGAAGACACCCAGCATCCTGTGATGGCACTAATAACATCAAGAGATAATAAATAAGGTAATATTTAGGTCAATTTAACCCTTTACACGTGACCAGGACACTGTAATCAATTTTTGGCAAGGGAAATGATCATTTGTTGCCATTTTTGAGGTGTTTATGAATGTGAAAGACAACGGCATCCTGTGATGGCACTAATAACATCAAGAGATAATAAATAAAGTAATATTTAGGTAAATGTAACCCTTTACAGGTGACCAGGACACTGTAATCAATTTTTGGCAAGGGAAATTATCTTCTTTTTTTTTTTTTTTTTTTTTTTTTTTGCCATTTTTGGGGTGTTTTTGATGACACAGTAGGCAGTATGAGTACAGTAACATCAACAGATAATACATAAAACCCTTATTTGGTCAATTTTAGCCTCCATGAAAATCTTAGCGATTCAATCACTTTTTGGCAAGTAAAATGCCATTTTAGTTGTCTACAATTAAATCATCAATAAAGAATTTAAAGATGTTTTGAGGCATTTCTTATAGGTAAACGGGAGGGTGTAGTCTATTTGGCAAGTGACAATCTTAATTTTATGTGCTGAAGTGCTTTTATCTTGTTACTTTTAAATAGAGCAACGTAATGAATAGCAACATACACAGTGTCATTGTAAAGCCAAAGCTTGATCATTTTAAATACTTTTTTTCAAGTAAAAATGTGCCCCAAACTAGTTAACTGTGGTTCCATGTCAAGTGGACTAAAGAAAGGAAGGGGAAAAAATTAAATCGCTGGAGAATTGTTTATTTCCATTTATACAACGTTTACATTCAATACAGGGTGCCATTTTACATTGTTTATTTATTTTTTTAGTATCAAGGCTGTAACATAAAGAAAGCCAGTTCTTACCACAAAGTTTGTGGCACAAACCATCTTTCAATCGCAAATATTGCAAAAAGGATTAATATATCCTCATTGTGAACGTTTAAGACAATTAGCAACACTTAAAACAACTTCCGAACTGGAAAAACTAATGTGGCAAAGTGCAGAAACGAATGCCCGGGCGGGATTCGAGCCCCAGACTCCCGGGTGAGAGTCATACGCTCTAACCAGTCAGCCAAAGGGACATCTCCTTGGCCAAGCAGCCAGGGCGCACAATCTATCGGGACATTGTGGATGCTCACACTGCCACATCTTCCTCCCTCTTTCCACAAGCACGTCCTCGTGCTCCCGCGCAGGGTGCCACAAACACTGCCACACTAATATCCGCGATAAACATCTGTTTAAGTACCGGAAGAGGTTATCTTTGCTTTCTGAATGTCCATATTGCTAGATATGCTGAGTTTTAGGGCGAAATCCTGGGGAGTTTTGTCTAGAAATGCAATTACCTAACCGTGCGCGATCCCGCGGTGGCTAATCATTTTTTGGCAGCGAGTCAATTTATGGCACAACACCGGCTCGGGTTTCTCCTCCTCCTCCCTCTTTTCTTCTCCAACCTGTCGCTGGGCTGAGGCTCCATCACTTCCTAAATTGATTTTACTTGAACCTTCACTACCAAACAACTGTGAGATTTTAACACATGTGCCAGCATCAGCCTGAAGGGCCAGTTTCTTTTTTAATCGAATTTTCTCCGCTCCTCCTTTCCATTTTTTGTTGTTAAGCTCGTCTGTCTGTTTACTGAGATTCACAAACAACTGGCGGGTGCATCAGACCTCTTGCTATTGGTCCAGCCCAGAGTGTATTATTACCAATTGGCCAATCCACCAACTTTTACGAGGCGTCGCGTGGGGCGGCGCGGACAAGTTGTCCGCAACAACTAGAGGCCAGGGGAAAAAAAAAAAAAACAGACACCGGCCCATAAAAGATGAAAGGGTCGGCCCAGCGGGCAGTTGCCCGCTATGCCCTATGGTCAGTCCAGCAGTGGCCATACTAGTTCTTGCCAGTCCGCCATGTTTTTCTGCATCTGACCATCCGCGTGGTTACAAAATTTCCTAGGTGTGCGGTGTGGAAAGTTTGGGCCATGCGGAGGCGCGGTGGAGGGGCGTGGTTGTTAAAATTACGCAATTTTGCCGCACGGAGCCGTGCGAACTTCGCGGACGCATCAAGCATAAACCAACCTTAAAGCAGGGACCAATTTCTCTGTGGCCCCACTCCTAGAACCACAAATGGTTTTATTACATTTGTTAATTACCATGAGCAGAGTTGGGTAAACAACCAGATAGCAATCTAGAAATTTTCTGAAACCAAGACTAAATCAAGAGGAAAAGAAGCCGTTTAAACCACAAAAGCGACATGAAGAAGGAGGAATATTAAGCCAGGTGTATGCTGTGCAACTTTTTCAGTTGATGTATTCAGCTCCATCCAAACTGTACAAGTTTGCTGCGGCACACAGCTCATGAGTCACGCTCTCACACTGTACAACTCGATGTTTAGCTGCAGCCTGACTGCTCATATTGTACGTGTGGTAGCAACATGTCGGACCTTCGAATCCGGAAACCCAAAAGATGGGAGGATATTGTGCTATTGTTGATGTTACTGGCTTGCAGCAGTTGTAGGAGGACACAGGTGTTTATAGGGGTTGGATGTAGAAGAATGGATGGCATGTACGATGTAAACATCTGTTTGGCAATTTGTTCTCATTTGAAATAAAACATTGTGGAGAGATTTGTACAAACATAACAATACAGTCCTTGCCTTTATGTGTGAAGAAAAGCGAAGGGGACTGCAAATAGACACGGAAATTGTTAAGCAGGCATGTTGGCGCATTCGCTGTGTGAGCAGCTCTGTGATATTTGTGTGGTGGCACTGCCAAAAATATCTTTTTTTTTTTTTACCGTGTCCTGTCTGGCTGTGAAGCAAGCAGAATTTATGTCTGAATGCTGGTGACAAGCCTTACAGATTTATTCTCAGGTGGAGCATCAAAGCGTTTGCTTTTGATGTCACGCCTGATACTTAAAACTTTATTGTTATTGTTGTTGAATGCTTTGTAATTCCGACCAGACACGGAGACACAGGTGAAAGAGAAAGGAAGAGAAAAGGTGGAGAGAGAGGAGGGGGGGGGGGGGGGTCCACAAAAATAAACAATGAACAAGAGTCTCTTCTAGACCTGCAGAAAAAGACAAAAAAAACAAAAACAAAAGGACACAAAAAAGGGACACAACAACAATACAACAAGATCTACCTATCACTGCGTCAACTTGATTTAAAAAAAAAACAAAAAAAACAATATATATATGTATATATATATATATAAAATCAACATTGCTTAACTGAAGAATCATGATAATAAATCACAATGCATTAAGTGCCCCCCATAGTCTTAAGACCTGTGTTTAACGTGCCCAAGCCCATTCTTTTGAGAGCACCATGTGAGCACCTGTGTGTGTACACGTGCTTCTTTATTTAAGGTTTCTCTATAGGAGCGTCCAACAGAGAGTGTGAGGGACCACAGATCCGCCCCCCAAAGATGCGCAGGAGACGGGGGGAGCTCCAAGTCCCAGAGATCCAGGCGTTGCCCCAGAATGCAGGAACCCCAAGGAGACTGCAACCAGAAAGGCCCCCGCCCCCCTCGAGAGGCACAGAGGATCGCCCCGGGGGGCCACAACCAGCAGCCGGCAGAGTCCCTGGAGATATCAGCGGCAAGCCCACAGGCCCGCCCGCAGCCTCCCACCCCCTAGCCGGCCGAGCCCGGGACCCAGCGACCCGGGACCCAGGGGCGACCACCCCCGCCGGGGACCCAGCAGAGCCCAGGGACCCAGGCCCCACCAGGCAGCCACCGGGATCTATCAGGCAGATGCCAAAATCTTAAACCCCCAGACCCGGTTGCCACGAACACTCAGGCAGACCATGGCACAAGCCCTCACACCATTTGTGGCATTGGGAGGGGGGACAAAGATCTATATCATCAAGAGAAGTTCCAGGAGAGGGGAGGACCCAAAGGCCCCACCTGACATATACAGTCATACACAAACACAGTCACACACTCCCTCCCTCATGCTCACACATGCACATACAACCCAAGACTTACAAAAATGCACGCCGGACACTCACTCATGCTCCCCATACACACCCTATTCACTCTGGTCCCGGTACTGCTGCACATGGGGTACAACCATCACCGGTAACCAGAGTTTGACCCTTTCTGCTGGGGTGCTGATGAGCAGGCTCCCCCGCCAGATGCTGAGCACAGCAACCCACCACCCCAGACCCCAACCAGACGGCCAGATCTCCCTCCTAGCCTCCAGCCCCAGGAAGCCTAGCAACAACAGAGGTGGCTAAGACCCCTAGTCTCCCTCCACCTGCTCCAATATAGTGTTGTGTGATCATGAGGTGTATTCCATGGCTGTGGTGAGTAGGCAGTGCGGGCATCATCCGGCATATGCCAGCTGATGCCACCGCACCACCCCACTTACACCCTCAGCCATCAGTGACTAAGTGCGGTTTAAAATTGGAAGTGGGCACCGGCACTCGGGAGGAGGCTGAAATATCCCCCTGCCAAATGCCGTTGAATGTGCTCACTCCCAAGGCCCTAAGTGTGTGTTTGTGTGGAATGTCGTCAGTGGAAGTGTATAAGGTGCAAATAAAATTGGGGGGCAGGTTGCCACAGGAATGCGGAAATGGGGTCCATACCCGCACTCCCTGACTTGCCCACCCCCCAAGGTCCTATGTGTATGTTTGTGTGATGATGTGAGGGAGCAGGAGGAGAGAAATATGCGGGGATGGGGAGGAATGGCTGGTTGGGCTTAGCCCTCCAGGGAGCCAGCTCCCCTACTGGCCCCAATAGGCACATCTGTTGTCAAACTGCCACCCAGGGCATGGAGACCCCAGCCCATCCTGCCAGGGCCCAAAGCAGCAGCATTACAGAGCCTCACGGAGTCCGAGGGCACCAACCCAGCCCCATCCCAGCAGAATATCTATGCCCACCCCTGCATTTGCACAACTTCCAGAATATGTAAGACATGGGACATCCAGGTAAGGTTTGGTCCTCCCCATCCTGGACCTCCCCCTCCCCTGTGATGGAACGGCAGAGGAGCCAAGGTCTACCTGATGCCCCCGAACCCGGGCCAGGCACTGCTGCGTGTTCCTGCCTTCTTCCCGGCAGCATACATGTCAGGACCCGACCCCCAAGGCCCCGCCCAGATCCCCACACGGGGCCGGCCACCCCCAAACCCCGAGCCCCCGGGCCCCCACCCAGACCCGCCCAGGGGTATTGCAGCCGCCAGGCAGTGACCCATGGCCGCTGCCAAGATCCCCAAGGGGCCCCAATCACAACCACCAACAGTCCACCCCCCGAGGCAACCCAAGCACCTCAGAGGGGGGCAACGGCCCCCCAGTCCCAGACACCCCCAGTGAACCCACCTCCAGGGAACATCCGGATACTCCAAACTCAGACCCCCCCCCCCCCCCCCACCCACACCATCCCGCAGGACAACATCAACGGCCCCCCACCCTCGTTATGTGATGGAACCGATCAAAGGAGCCCAGAGAGATTCATCTGAAGTGGAAGCAGAGGCTATATCAAGTGCAATATTATCTAACAAAAGATTTCTATACTGGTTAATGCAGAGAGTTTCTCTATTTTTCCAATTCAAGAGGATAGTTTTCTTAGCGATGCACATGGCAGTCAGAACCACGTGAACCAAAGATGTTGCAATCGGGACATCGTCCAGCTTTCCCAGTAAACAAAGAGAGGGGGAAGTTGGGATATGACATTTCAGACATTTTGACAGATCCTCACATACTCTACCCCAAAATTCCTGGACAGGTGGGCAGGACCACAGTGCATGAATGTAATTGTCAGGAATGTTGTTTGTGCAGTGTGTACAGGTGTCAGACGACACAAACCCCATCTTGAACATCCGATGACCTGTATAGTGTACTCTGTGTAGAATTTTGTACTGAAATAATTGTAAATTGGGGTGTCTGATCATTTTAAAAGTTTTTAAACAAGTTTGGGACTAGAAACCCTGGTCAAAGCTAACTGATAGATCCACCTCCCATTTTTCAATAGGGATTGCAATTTTATCGTCTATTTTGGACAGTGTCTTATATACTTTAGACAGTAGTTTGGGGGGTTTGAGATTATAAAAGTCTAATACCCTTGGTGGTGTTTGTAATTCTATTTTATTGAGCTTAAATTTTTGTTTGACTACAGATTTAATTGGTGATATTCTAAAAAGCTATTCTTATCCATTCCAAATTGGGAGACTATTTGATTAAATGGGATGAAGTCCAATCCTTCATATATGTGTTCCAGGTATAGGATTCCTTTATTTTTCCAGTCCGGAAGGTTCATCATTTTGTTGTTATGCAAAATGTCAGGATTGTTCCACATAGGTGTGCGTCTGCATGGTACTAGTGAAGACTCTGTCATTTTAAGATACTCCCACCATGCTGTCAGAGAGGTGCTGATACTAATACTTTTGAAGCTTTCATGTTTTCTTATGCTTGGGCTAATACATGGTAAGTCTGAAAGCTCTATCGTATTGCAAAGTGTCTGTTCTATATCTAACCAGGACTCGTCTAATGGGTTATCTTGCAACCATCTTGGTATATATTGCAGCCTGTTCGCTAAGAAATAATAATAAAAGTTGGGTAAATCCAGTCCTCCTCTGTCTTTGGTCTTCTGAAGCGTTTTTAAGCTAATTCGTGGAGGTTTATCCTGCCAAAGGAATTTAGTAATTGAGGAGTCCAGAGATTTAAACCAGTCAGCTGGAGGTTTGTTTGGGATCATCAAGAATAAGTAATTTATTCTGGGTAAGACCATCATTTTAATTGTAGCAACTCTCCCCATGAGTGATATTGGTAAGGATTTCCATCTTGCAAGATCATCTTCCACTTTCCTTAAAAGTGGGATGCAATTCAGTTTGGTTAGATCTGCTAACTTGGGAGAGATATTAATTCCCAGGTATGTGATATTCCCTGACTCCAATTGTGTATTAAGCAAATTGACAAATGAGAAATTAATTGGTAGAACTGTGGATTTTAACCAGTTTATAGAGTAATCTGAAACTCTTGAAAAAGAGTTTATCAGTTCTATTGCTTGGGAGAGAGAGGATTGAGAATTCTGGAGAAAGAGTAAAACATCATCTGCATAAAGACTGATCTTATGTTCTATTTTCTTACACTTTATCCCTTTAATATCTGTTGTTTGCCTAATTGCTGCTGCTAGTGGTTCAATAAAGATAGCAAATAGTGAGGGGGAGAGTGGGCATCCCTGCCTGGTCCCCCTCTTAAGACAGAAGCTAGCTGACATTTGGTCGTTCGTCCTGACACGTGCTGTTGGTGAACTGTATAATGTTTGTAGCCAGTTTATGAAGAAGTTCCCAAAACCAAATTTATGTAAAGTTGCAAATAAGAACTTCCAGTTAACTCTATCAAAAGCTTTTTCTGCATCTAGAGATAATATACTAGTTTCTATGTTTCTACTGTAAGAGAAATCTATCAAATTAAGTAATCTACGTGAATTTGTGGGTGATTCTCTACCCTTAATGAAACCAGTTTGGTCAGGGTGTATTATGAAGGGGGTTACCTTCTCTAATCTTTTGGCCAGGGCTTTACAAATTATTTTGAGATCAACATTAATAAGAGAAATTGGGCGATAGCTGGTAGGAAATGCCGGGTCTTTGCCTGGTTTTAACAAGAGACTAATATTGGCTGAATTCATGTTTGGCTGTAATCTGCTGCTCTCTTCGATTTCCCTCACCATTCTGAAAAATATTGGAGCCAGAATGATCCAGAATTCTTTGTAGAATTCTACTGGGAACCCGTCTGGACCTGGAGCTTTCCTATTCGTCATGGATTTAAGGGCTTCCTGGAGCTCCGCTGATGTTAGTGGCGAGTCCAGGACTGTAACTTGGCTGTCTGATAATTTAGGAAGTGTTATCCTGTCAAGGAACTCATTGATCTCATTATCTGATGGGTTTATCTGTGGTGAGTACAACGTTTGGTAAAAGTCTCTGAAGAAGTTGTTTATTCTTCCAGGGTCATATACTATATTCCCGGTTGAGTCTTTAACAGCAGATATGGTAGTTTTCTCTTTATTTATTTTTAATTGGCTAGCTAAGAATTTACCTGATTTATTACTATGTTCAAAGTTTTCTATTTGTAGTCTTTGTGCTAAAAATTGTGTCCTTTTGTCAGTAATTCCATGAATTTCTAATTTAGCTTTAAGTAATTTGCTCATTAACTCTTCTTCTGTGGACGCCTCTAAAGACTTGATGATTTCTTCTAACTCCTGAATACGTTTGTTTTCCGTTTTTTTCTTATGTGATGAGAAAGAGATTATTTTACCTCTCATCACTGCCTTTCCTGCCTCCCAAAGAATAGATGCTGATGTTCCAGGCAGGTCATTATGTTCTAAATATAAACCCCACTCCTTTTTAAAAAATTCTATAAAACCTTCGTCTTTAAGCAGTGATGTATTAAACCTCCAGTTTTTGCTTGGTGGGATTGTCTTTTTATTTACCAGAGTTAAAGAAACTGGAGCATGGTCGCTGACAACTATGGGGTGTATCTCAGTGTCTGAAATGTCAGCCAACAATGAGCTGCTGACTAGAAAATAATCCAAACGTGAATGAGAGTGATGGACGTGCGAAAAAAAAGTATACTCTCTACGGTTAGGATGAAGAGATCGCCATGCATCACAAAGCCCATAATCACTCATGTACTGTTTAACTATGTTAGTGGATTGCCAATTGCGCTGAGTCCCAGCTGTACTGAGCCAGTCTGTTAAGGAATTCATCCAAAAATTAAAATCACCTCCAAGTATAAGTGGACAGTCCAAGTGTTTGGAGAGTACAGAGAAAAAAATATGAAAGAATGGAGGGTCATCAATATTTGGACAGTATATGCTGACGATACATAAGCGTTGGTTCTGTACAGATAATTTTAACATTATAAATCTACCCTCTGGATCAGAAACTGTGTCCAGTACTGTGAAATTGATGTTTTTGTGTATTAAAATAGCTACACCTCTTTGCCTAGAGTTAGAGCAGGCAGAGAACATGCTGGGAAACTCAGGTGTTTTAAGTTCATCTGCGGATGTGGCAGATCTATGAGTCTCTTGTAACAATATTACGTCTGCTTGCACTCTCTTTAACTGATCAAAAATTTTGAATCTCTTCTCTATGGAGCCAGCCCCATGTACGTTCCATGAGACAAACCTTAGTGCACCCATAGATGTGTGTGTGA
Organism: Nothobranchius furzeri; assembly: GCF_043380555.1. Lineage (NCBI taxonomy): Eukaryota > Metazoa > Chordata > Actinopteri > Cyprinodontiformes > Nothobranchiidae > Nothobranchius > Nothobranchius furzeri. The sequence goes on from NC_091756.1 coordinate 36,313,237, forward strand.
GTAGCTAAAATATGACGCCTTCATGTGAATAAGATGGAATAAGTATATAAATGTATAAATAGTATGTTAATAAATAACAAAAAAGTAAATAATAATAATAATAATAATAATAATAATAATAATAAAGATCCAACAGTGTTTGTGGTTGTATTATTTGACGCATAAATTATGATATTGTGCTGTGAATTTAATATATATATATGTGTGTGTGTGTGTGTGTGTGTGTGTGTGTGTGTGTGTGTGTGTGTGTGTGTGTGTGTGTGCGTGTGCGCGTGCGTGTGCATGTGTGTGTGTGCGTGTGTGTGTCGAGTCTGACGCAGTGTTGGAAAGTTGTGTGGTTGTGCCATACAGGTGTAAAGGTACAGAAGCAGGTAAAAAGGAAGGGAAGGTACAGATATAGGTTAAAAAAGAAGTAAGAACTAAAAAGAAAAGGTAATAGGGGTGTGGGGTGGTGATTAACAGGTGGTCTTATCATCTACAAAACGGATTTAGCAGCTGTTTAATCCTGATGTGATCAAACCCAGTGAATCCTGATAAGAATAATAAATGTCTGACCTGATGTTGGGCTAAAACAGCCAGTCAGTCACTCCTCGTTCCTTGTAAAGTTTATTGTCCACATAAAGCTTATCCACCGAGATGACAGCTCTCTTCCCATCCTGGATAAACTTTTTACGCAGCGGAAAGAGGACCCGGCGTCGATCAAGAATCTCCTTCGGGAACTGATCATTCACGCTGAAATCTTTTCCTTTGAGCTCTCTTCCGTGACTTTTAACAAGATCCTTCTGCTTAAAATGTTCAAATTTAGCCACGATGGGACGAGGTCTTCTGCTGTCTCCTCTTTTAGCTCCAAGGCGATGTATCCGGTGAAATGTGATGTTTTTAACTTTTTCTTCGGGTATCTTCATTTCTGTCTGAAGAAAGTTCTTTATTGTTTGCTCGCAGTTCTCCGCCCCTCCCATCTGCTCCGGCAGACCTGCGAACACCAAATTATCCCTCATGCTGCGGGCCTGAAGGTCCAAAACCGTCTCCTTCAGAGTTTTGTTGTCCAGGGTGATCCGCGTCATTCCCTCTTCCAGGGAAGAGACGGACTTCCGCAGAGACGCGTTCTCAGCAGCGAGCCGCTCAACCTGTTCCTGGCTGAACTCCAGAGATGTTCGGAGGATCTGAAACTCCTGGTGAAGAACCTCGAGCAGATGAAGTGGCCCCTCAAATCCCAGAAGCCGTTTATCTATAGAATCTAATAATTCTAATACGTCTTTCCGGGGAGATGAGGCCTCAGGCGAGTCCTGAGGACGGCTCCTCTTGGTCCCAGCAGGTGTTTCAGCCTCAGCTGCTGATTTCTTCGGACCCATGACGAATAACTCGAAAACTTCGTCAATATAATTTAACAAACTTTCTGAATTCTCTTCACTTACCTCCAGATTGAGTGAGTTATACTTACCAGATTATTTTTTTGCGTTGTCAGTAAATAAATTAGGCGAAAATGTGTCTTAATTGTTTGTGGATGTTTGTTAACGAGCTGCCATCAGCTTCAAACGCTGCCGTGTATCTGGTGATCGGCCGTCAGCGCATGCTCGCCTCCTCCTGCCAAATTCATTTCAAACGAGCCATCACCGTCCTTGCAACATCCTACCTACCAAACTGATTTGTGCTGTGATTGCCTGCAGAGGCTACAGTGAGCCGTGTCTAGATATCTAGGCTACTGTCTTTGTCCGATTGTGTCCCTGTAAATTCCCACTGGGAATAAAGTCAGCAAGTTTTTGTGATAAAGTGGTTTTAAACTGTAATGAGTCACACATCCGTTTTAATTTTTACAGTGACAGTCACATACTTTCAGAAGGCACATGTAAAAAAAAAGAAATGCAATAATAGCAGTGTGAAAGGATTGGCAGTAGGAAGACAATCTGTTATTGGTTTAAATATTTTTTTTACAAAAGTTAAAAGGTCTTGCATGCAAAACCTGACACAAATCCACACATCTCTAGGGCTTTTCTAAAAGCTGTTGCTGATGAATATTTTTCTTTTTATGTTGGAATGACATTTGTTACAACACAGAAAAATCAGGAATCCATTATTCCTCTCAGTGTTTTGTCTGCCACTGACCACCAAATAACCCCAATTCACTCCTGTGCTGAACTGTTAGCCACTTGTCCTCCTGAATAATAAAACAATCTTGGTTGAGCGCCAAACATACCTCACACTTGTCCAAACGGTGCAAGGAAAGTTTTTAAATATTAGACCTAGCACCAATAAGCTAGTTAATCTCTTCTGTTCTCTTGTGGGACCAGAAGTTTATCTGCTAAATTTTTCTGTCGTTTCTTCACTTCCTCTTTCTGTTCTACCTGTTCACTTAAACCAGGTGTGTTTTGTGAAATTTTTGGCAGTGCCACCACACAAATATCACAGAACTGCTCACACAGCGAATGCGCCAACATGCCTGCTTAACAATTTCCGTGTCTATTTGCAGTCCCCTTTCGCTTTTCTTCGCACATAAAGGCAAGGACTGTATTGTTATGTTTGTACAAATCTCTCCACAATGCTTTATTTCAAATGAGAACAAATTGCCAAACAGATGTTTACATCGTACATGTCATCCATTCTTCTACATCCAACCCCTATAAACACCTGTGTCCTCCTACAACTGCTGCAAGCCAGTAACATCAACAATAGCACAATATCCTCCCATCTTTTGGGTTTCCGGATTCGAAGGTCCGACATGTTGCTACCACACGTACAATATGAGCAGTCAGGCTGCAGCTAAACATCGAGTTGTACAGTGTGAGAGCGTGACTCATGAGCTGTGCGCCGCAGCAAACTTGTACAGTGCATGCGGCTCCTCCATCCATCTGATGCAGCTCTCTGTGCTTATAAAATAATGACTGGATATTTAAATAAAATGCTTTATATTTTACTGCATTAATTTTACATCTGTATGCCAATTCTAAATCTAAAGATTGTCTGCGTAAACCTGAACAGGTCCAACCCGGTCTTACTGTGAGACCGGGTTGACGGGTCACGCTTGTGCATAATCATATGCGCTTCTGAGCTGCTTTCCGACCTTCCCCACATACAAAGTTTAATTACAACAATCAAACGTGACAGAGCCTGGATTTGTATTCTGAACAGTCTAAACATGTTTTAAAAAGAAAAGTATGACAAAAGTGGCACCTGCTCAGTAAAATATTATTGAAGGCAGAGACGGGCTACAGCTTCTGGATCCACTTTATTTAATCGTTTTATTGATTATCTTTTTATGAAAGATAACTTTGACGTACACGAGCGACCAGGCGCGTTGCAAGCTTTTCAAAAGTGTGGGGGATGTTGTATGTGCCTAAAATAATTATGTTATTCATCTTGTTAGTTTAATTTCCATAATAGCGGAGCAGGTGCGAATTTTAGACGCGTCACGCACGTCTCCGTTTTAAACATGTTTAAACTGTTCAGAATACAAATCCAGACTCTGTCTCGTTAGATTGGTGCAACTAAAGTTTGTACTGAATGAAACTACATTAAACCATGTTGAAAAGAAAATGATCTGATTAAATCGTTTCCCCCTTACAGTCACGGACTACAGTGCAGTGCGCGTGGCTCTGGGGTTAATCAGGTTTAGTTGTTTCTCTTTGCAACAATCTTCACAAGAAGACAAAAGAGTTAAATGACAGGTTACAGATATTTCCATTTGACTGTTTATTTTGACGGATAAACTCAAGGATGTTGGTTGATTTCCTCCCACTGAAGCGGTCTGGAAACCCGGTGTCTCTGAGGGATGTGTCACTTGGAAAAATGTTATTTTTATGAAATTATGAAAGTTTGGCTGAATAGCCCTTGTTCCTGTCTCCAATATGGAGACGCATGATGCATCCAGTTGCCTCTTCAGCTCATAAAACACCTGTAGAGATATTTGATCACGCACAAAGTTTATGTGGAGCAGAAGCGGTCGGGCCACGGCAGGTGAAATGTTCCTAGCCTACATGAAGTGAAATTGTTTAATTGTAACATTAATATGTTACTGGACACGCTGGTCTGCTTGGTTAGACCAGTGTTTGAAGTGGAAAACACACACACACACACACACACACACACACACACACACACACACACACACCAATTAAAATAATGCTGATAGCGTGGACTAGAAGACAGGTGATGGTTTAAGTGTTTGAATGATGATCAGGCTGCTGTAAAATGTAATCTCCATCCACATCCAGACACAATTATCCTCTATTCTTTCTCTATTTGCTCTGCTCTTGTCTGGGCTGACAGCTGACGGTGCGCGCGGTGCGCCTAGTGGCTGTGATGCACATTTTACGCATTTGGAGAGGTGGGCCGGATGCTTTGCTTTTACTGGAACATGGTCCACTTAACGCACGGGTGTAGACTACATATTAATGACAAGTGAATGAAAATTAAATTGGGAGTTTTTACTTCATATTTTAGAAATAAAAATGACGGGGGAAAACATTTATGACATCTTTTTAAACAAAATTTTCTAGCGCGACCTGCCTGCTTCACTTAAGTCTCTGCTTATTAAGGTCCGTCCAAAATTACCGTGGCCCACCCAAAAGTGAAAACCTGGCGCTGTGCCTGTTATAAACCTCTGCAAATTATTGTTCTTCACTTGATCAAACTCAGACTTTGTACAGCTAATGTCAAGATGTAAAATTATGAATTCAGTCGAGCTCTTCCGTCCCTCCCTCTCCTGCTCTCCTTGAACCCGACATCGGCTGTCAGAATAGGGGAGGTGAAGAAGGAGATGAGGCAAACAGAGTGAGTGCGACCTAAAGAAACCAGACTGGAGTGGAGGTGAGCAAAACAGCTGGAAAAGTGTGGGTGTTGCATCCCCCACGGGTGCGACGCCCATGGTACCCGCTGCTGTCACCTGGTTGTGAGCAGCTCTCTTCTGTCTGAGGGTAGGCCCCGCCCACAACGCTGAGCTGCTGTGGCTCCCAGTGTTTTCATTACTGTGGGAAACGGGTAATAATGGCTCTTTGATGGGAACAGGTTGCCGACCCCTGGTATGAGATCTGAGCTGGTAAAACAAAAATCCTCATCAGCAGGATATTTTGAAAGTGGGGGGGGACACAGCTGCCAATCACAAATTTTGCCGGGGACATGTCCCCAGCGTCCCCGGTTAAAATGACGCCTATGGCTAAGCCCAACCAGCCATTCCTCCCCATCCCCGCATATTTCTCTCCTCCTGCTCCCTCACATCATCACACAAACATACACATAGGACCTTGGGGGGTGGGCAAGTCAGGGAGTGCGGGTATGGACCCCATTTCCGCATTCCTGTGGCAACCTGCCCCCCAATTTTATTTGCACCTTATACACTTCCACTGACGACATTCCACACAAACACACACTTAGGGCCTTGGGAGTGAGCACATTCAACGGCATTTGGCAGGGGGATATTTCAGCCTCCTCCCGAGTGCCGGTGCCCACTTCCAATTTTAAACCGCACTTAGACACTGATGGCTGAGGGTGTAAGTGGGGTGGTGCGGTGGCATCAGCTGGCATATGCCGGATGATGCCCGCACTGCCCGCTCACCACAGCCATGGAATACACCTCATGATCACACAACACTATATTGGAGCAGGTGGAGGGAGACTAGGGGTCTTAGCCACCTCTGTTGTTGCTAGGCTTCCTGGGGCTGGAGGCTAGGAGGGAGATCTGGCCGTCTGGTTGGGGTCTGGGGTGGTGGGTTGCTGTGCTCAGCGTTGGGCGGGGGAGCCTGCTCATCAGCACCCCAGCAGAAAGGGTCAAACTCTGGTTACCGGTGATGGTTGTACCCCATGTGCAGCAGTACCGGGACCAGAGTTAATAGGGTGTGTATGGGGAGCATGAGTGAGTGTCCGGCGTGCATTTTTGTAAGTCTTGGGTTGTATGTGCATGTGTGAGCATGAGGGAGGGAGTGTATGACTGTGTTTGTGTATGACTGTATATGTCAGGTGGGGCCTTTGGGTCCTCCCCTCTCCTGGAACTTCTCTTGATGATATAGATCTTTGTCCCCCCTCCCCCTGCCACACCTGGTGTGAGGGCTTGTGCCATGGTCTGCCTGAGTGTCCGTGGCAACCGGGTCAGGGGGTTTAAGATTTTGGCATCTGCCTGATAGATCCCGGTGGCTGCCTGGTGGGGTCTGGGTCCCTGGGCTCTGCTGGGTCCCCGGCGGGGGTGGTCACCCCTGGGTCCCGGGTCGCTGGGTCCCGGGCTCGACCGGCTAGGGGGTGGGAGGCTGCGGGCGGGCCTCTGGGCTTGCCGCTGATATCTCCAGGGACTCTGCCGGCTGCTGGTTGTGGCCCCCCGGGGCGATCCTCTGTGCCTCTCGAGGGGGGCGGGGGCCTTTCTGGTTGCAGTCTCCTTGGGGTTCCTGCATTCTGGGGCAACGCCTGGATCTCTGGGACTTGGAGCTCCCCCCGTCTCCTGCGCATCTTTTGGGGGCGGATCTGTGGTCCCTCACACTCTCTGTTGGACGCTCCTATAGAGAAACCTTAAATAAACAAGCGCGTGTACACACACAGGTGCTCACATGGTGCTCTCAAAAGTATGGGCTTGGGCACGTTCAACACATGTCTTAAGACTATGGGGGGCACTTAATGCATTGTGATTTATTATCGTGATTCTTCAGTTAAGCAATGTTGATTATATATATATATATATATATAGTTTTTTTTTTGTTTTTTTTTTTCATCAAGTTGACGCAGTGATAGGTAGATCTTGTTGTATTGTTGTTGTGTCCCTTTTTTGTGTCCTTTTGTTTTTTTTGTCTTTTTCTGCAGGTTTAGAAGCAGACTCTTGTTCATTGTTTATTTTTGTGGAACCCCCCCTCTCTCTCCACCTTTTCTCTTCCTTTCTCTTTCACCTCTGTCTCCGTGTCTGGTCGGAATTACAAAGCATTCAACAACAATAACAATAAAGTTTAAGTATCAGGCGTGACATTAAAAGCAAACGCTTTGATGCTCCACCTGAGAATAAATCTGTAAGGCTTGTCACCAGCATTCAGACATCAATTCTGCTTGCTTCACAGCCAGACAGGACACGGTAAAAAAAAAAAAAAAAAAAAAATGAATTTGGCATCAAGTATGGACTATTTAGACTTGAGCTTTTCTTTTAGTCGAGCAGATTGAGGTATTTAATTAAAAACGGGTTAAAACAAAATCCCTGGAACCAGACGGACCTGTAATCCTTAAAACTGAAACTAAAATCTAGCCTAGAAATCTAGACATACATACTCAGATGGGGTTGGCTCATTCAGAACGACTGGACAATTTAGACTTGGGCTTTTATTTGAGCCAAGAGCAGATAGAGGTACAACTGTAGATTCTGCCCCAAAACTGAGCTCTGTCTGGGTCATAGCCAGACTAACTATTCACATGTGGAGGATGGATTGCCAGGCTGTAAAGATATATATATATATATATATATATATATATATATATATATATATATATATATATATATATATATATATATATATATATATATGTATATATATATGTATATTTAATCTTATAGTCAGTCTGAATGCATCTTGGTATTGTCTTTGTAGCATGCCAACCATGAACCTGATGACATCATGTACAGTGTGAACATATGACAAAGGTGAACTGACACATGGTAAACACATCAAAAACTCATGAATCACAGCTCCATATAAAGGCTGCAAAGAAGGTCTTTAATAATCAGGGATAACACCATCTGTTTTGATCACCCTTTGCAATTTGTCCTTCCTTATCGTTGAGTCATGTCTTGGTAAAAATGCATATTAATGCATTCTTAATAAGTCTCCTGTCATGTTTTTCCATTTGATCTGCCTTTGATCTCACCTAAGGTGAGAAATTGTTTTGAAGCTTTTCTTTGTTGTCAAATGAGAGATATGAACTTGCCGGCCCTTTTAAGTGGACCTTACTAGTGGAGGGTTGAAACCTTGTTTGCCTTCAGAACTGCCTGACACGACAGCATCACACAACTGTCCATGATGTGAACCTCCCATTCCACCACTTTCCAAAGGTTTGTGTAGATGCTCAGTCATTCAGGGCATGGTAATCTCCGAGCTTTAGCTGGATCAACTGGACCTTTTCTTGCTTGTTTTGTTTCACCTTTCATTTGAGAAGTTCTGAAACTTGGGTTGGGAGTAGGAGGCTCTTATGGCTTTTGTCTGAATGACACAAACACGAAGCTGAACAGAGGGAGGGACCAGGGACTAATGTAACTTGATGGCCACATTAACCTTTTGATGCATGAATTATGAAATCTTCAACCATGATTTTGTAACAATTTTTTCCATTCATCTTTAGGTGTGAATTAAACACATTTCAACAAATATCTTTTGTAACATTTAATAGTTTACAAATAATTTATTACATGTCCACCTCAGTGGACAGCGTGCATTCTGAACATGAAATATGTTGGCTTGACTTACTGAAGTCCAAATGGAGGGGCTCAAATGCAATAGTCTTCAACAGCTGTGCTTAATAGCAAAAATAAATAAATAACAATTTTGAGTAACTGTCGACTGTAGTGACCATTATGCATCAAACTGTTATTTTCAACAATGGCCTCACCGGTGACTCTTATTGCCATTTTAACATGTTTATTTCAGACAACACCTTAAAAGCCTCCAACCAGGAAACATTTAACAGTTCTGGTGATCTTGTGGGAATTGTAGCCCAGGTTTCCTGCTCTGAGCAGACAGACACTACCAGTTACCAGTTTGGGGGTGAAACTTGATGTAGGACTTAAATTTGATGCTCACATCAATTCTGTGATCCGGTCCAGTTTCTTTCACCTGAGACGCCTTGCTAAAATCAAGCATATGCTGTCGAGAGCCCACCTGGAGCGGGTACTGCATGCCTTTGTTATTTCTCGGCTTGATTACTGCAACTCTCTATATGCAGGGTTGTGTCAGTCAACACTGCGTCGCCTACAGGTTGTGCAGAACAGCGCTGCCAGGTTCCTGACTGGGACCAGGAAACGGGACCACATCAGTCCAGTTCTGGCCTCCCTGCACTGGCTTCCGATTTGCTATCGCTCACAATTCAAAATCCTCGTCTTTGTTTATCATTTCTTCCAGGGTGATGGTCCCCCCTATCTGGCCACTCTCCTGAACAAACATTCCCCATCACGCGCTCTGCGCTCCTCTGACCAAGGCCTGCTCGCTGTCCCTCGGTCTAGGTGTCGTACCCGTGGGGACCGGGCTTTCTCAGTCCTAGCACCATTACTCTGGAACCAGTTGCCACCCTCAGTTAGGCTGTCCCCTTCTCTGCCAGTCTTTAAGAATCACCTAAAAACACACCTCCTCCGCTTGGCGTTTCCAGAACATGTTTGATTTTGGCCCTCTTTTATGTTGAATCCATTCCACAGTTTTCATTGGTACACTCAATCCATCCACTCAATCCAAATGTGTTTCACACATTTGTCCTTTACCAGACTGCTTCATCTATCTTGTAATTTCCATTTTGTACTTTGTAATTTGTATTTTGTAATTTGAATTTCTTTTATTGTTGATTTATTCTATATATTTACTTAACTGTACCATGTTCAGCGCTTTGGGCTTCCTGACAGGGTTGCGGAAGGCGCTTTATAAATAAAGCTTTGATTGATTGATTGATTGACACTAGCATGATCTTCTGCTGTTGTAGCCCCTCTGCTTCAAGGTTAAGCATGCTAGTCAAAGATGGGGGTGACTTACTCTCTCTCTCTCTGACATCAACAAGGCAATTTCATTCACACAGCTGCTGCACACATGACCTCTCTGTAGATCCTAGATGTGGTTGTGGGAAGGAGTTCCTAAAATACTGCAACCATCCATCCATCCTAAAATCCATGTCACATTTGAAGTCCATTAAATAACTTTTTATTTTCTCAAGTTTTATGCTCAGTCTAAACAGCAAGTCATGTTCACCACGTAAATATACACTAGAACATGCACACCCCCAAACATGGCTGGAGGGACTGCAACATAAACGCTAAACATTTGAATTTGCTGACTGACTACATCTTTTAAGGACCTAATAATTACCCAATTTTATTGTCTGAAATTAAAATAATAGATTGTTTTTTGTTTATTTGTAGCCAAATGAAAGTTTTAAAAGAGGGTGAATCTCGAACAACAAGACCTACTAACTGTTTTAGTCAGTGTTGTTAAAATTCTGTTTATTAGGAAGTACTTTAATCAACAGGATAATTTTAACCACTTTGCCTTATTGTAGTTTATTATTTTTTGGGTGGATTTCTCTGTTCTGGGACCTCTCTGCCCTCCTCATGTGAGAATGTAGAACGCCTGAGGAAAAATGACCCCAGCGCCCCCAACAGAGCAGCTGCACTGACAGCAGGCTAGACACTGATTAGGTTAGACACTTTTAACAGGAGGGCCTCAGGTGGAGGTGAGCTGCAGTCTGAAGCATATTAAATAAACCTGCTTAATTAAATATGTACAAGTTTAAAGTGCTTCACATAAAAAAGGACTATGAAAACTATAAAATTAGTATGAAAATAGAATAAAAGTACAAACTGTAGAATTTTCATCTCTAAGAAACCAGTTTTTTTTTCTTTGTTTTTATGTGTTTATGTTTAAATAAAAGTTCTTCTGAAATTCTTGTCAAACATCTATGTTAGATAAAAACTCTGTTGTTTCAAAATATGCAAACAAGACCTTCAGCCATGGAAATAAATGGCCCTCCAGTGGATTTCTGTTTTTACAAAATCACAGACATCTCAGGTTGATTTGTCATTTATTTTTGATAATATTATTGCTTTTATTAACATTGTTGTTCTAATTAGATTTTAAGTGTGACACATTGTGGTGCTTGCTTTGCAGCTTTTCTTATGTTTGTTTCTTTCCCACCATTATTTGGTGAATGAATTAAAATGTATCTTCTTAAACTCTTGCTGATCTTTGGCAGCCATGTGAGTTTACGGAAAAACAACATTTGAGCTGCTTTCGTGGAGCTTCTGACATGACTTTGTAATCGGCATGTGCATTTAGCCTTTTTTTTTTACTTCTGTTCTCTATTGGTGGTTCAACTAAGTCCCGTGTTTGTCTCACAATCAACCAGCTCTATCATTGTGATGGACTGGTTGATAGGATCAATGAATTGAGCACGCCTGATCGCGAACATTTTAAGCATTTTACCACCTCACACTTCACCGATCAATTTCTTGTACATTTGCCCTGATTAACCAGTGGTTTGACACTGCATCTAAATACTCATATAAAAATAGAAATGTGAATATCAGATGATTCTCACAAAAATCGTTATGTGCAGTTGATTAAAAAAGTGCACAATGTGATGCTTACATTTTTGAACGATTCATATATTCTCATATGTGAAAAATGCACAGTGCATCATATTTATAGATGGCTTTTGTCAACAGAGTTATGAGAGTAAACAATGAGGAAGACATAGGGTGTGCTTCATTTATTCTAAACACCTCGTTGTCGTTCAGATGTGATGTCAATGACACCCCTTACTGGCCTATGTCCTTTGAGGAAAAACTCAGAGCAGAAGTACCTGAGTCGCTCCATACGTCTAAGGAACAACAATCTCACCAATATCTCTGGCCTTGAATTGATGATCGCACACTTTCTCGCTCAGCCATCAAATTTCAGCTGGCTGGACATGTCTTTCAACCAAATAACAGCTATAGATCCTGTGAGTATCAGATTTTATCCCTGTTGTTAGTTAATTTACCCACAGGATTTAGTGTTTTTGTATTTAAATGGATATGTCTCATTCTGTGTGTTTACATGCCGGTACAGTAGATGGAGACATGCAACCGTTTTGTGTACAGTGACAAAAAACAAACACTGGCAGGAGTGAAGCAAAGATAAAACAGGATATGCTTAATGGCAGGAGGAATGGCCAACATGTACTGTACGTGCTGTACTGTTTGATGGTGCTACATGAGTTAATTTGTGGCAATGTTATTAGAAGAGCGCTGACGTGGTCCCATCACTTCCGTAAGTTACCGGTATCAATTCGACTGATTCATTTACATGCAGATGAAGTCTGGTTCCTACTGAATTTACTAGTGGTGCTTACACATTAGCGTCAGCACAGGCCCATACGGTACCGAACGTATTTGGTTTCACACACAGGTCTGATTTGCGTTTTCGGTGCCGATGCGACTCTTTTTCTCAGACCTTCTTCCCAGCGGTCAGACTGGGACCAAGGTGACACTACGAACTGATTGGCTGGCTGAAATTATGCCTACCACCTCCAATCTGTGGGAAGCGGGGGGTTTCCCGCATATGCAATTCATTTTCACAAGATTATGAGGACACACACAGCAAATTAATAAAAAGTGGTTCAGAGTCTCCAAACGCAACACAGCTCATGTCTGCCATTTGTTTACCTTATGGAGCGGCCATTCCCGTGTGTATTAAGCACCGCCCACAGGCTCTAGGATTAATGCATTCTTGAGAAGTCCCTCAGATTTATGTGAACACTACACTGCCCGTACCGACCGTGCCGACGCTGATGTGTAAGCGTCATAAGTACTTCAGCATGATTAGAGCTAGTTTGCCTTCAGCAACATTAACTTGTTTACATGCATTAAAAACTAAATATATATAGGGCTATAGTAAGGGCAATAGTTGAGTTTTCTGGTGTGCATGTAAACGCACCGTCAGTGTTGTTCTTGAACAAGTTTAAACCCTCATTTATGCACCCTTTACAATTTATTTATTCCTTTCTGTCCACAATAGTCACATGTGTCCATGTTTCAGGTTCTGTGTGAGCTAAAGCAGTTTTGTACCTTCATGGCAATAACATAGAGTCTGAGTGATCTCAACAAGCTGGCACAGCTGAGTCAACTGCACTCCATCACGCTGCATGAAAATGCTGTGGAAAAGACCAAAGGCTACAGGTGGCAACCTGATTTATTTAAAACTGATATACTGGCTGTTTTGCTAAATGTTGATGGCTTCCTGATTTGCAGATAGAGATGGTGGTCAGTGTGACTGATGAGCTTAGGGTTAGTCTGAGTGCAGCCAAGAACCACGTTTATTGCTGCCATCATAAAACAGCACAAATCTCCTAAATTTCAGAAAAAAATCTTGTGGTGTTATTTACCAATCTTTAGATTACTCTCCAGCAGGGGTGCCTCCAGAAAATTTTGATAGGGGTGGCCAGACGGAGCCAGAGAAATCTTTGGGGTGGCACATCAAACTGGTCCTTGTGGTAGCTCTGGGAGAGTTTAGCCTGTGGCAATGTATTGCATTGCTCCTTTATTTTTTATTATTTTTTTAAAAACAGTATGTATCAAAAACATTTTATGTAAATTTTACAAACACAAACATTTCAGAAAAATAAATTTCACTTATTTAAAATGTTATTTTAAATTTTATTTTAAAATTTATTTTTTAGTTGAATTCACCTGTTGCTGTGTTCACAAAAAGGTACAGAGATAAAAACTTTTAAATAGAGAGCAGCAGAAACGTGTATTTTTTATTCTGATTATTTCTTTACTCATTAATTGTATTACTTTTGTTTTGTTTTACAATTATGTCTTGAATAAATAAGATCGATTTATGGTTTGAGTGAACATTAATATTAATATGATTTATTAATACTGGCTTTTGCTAGGGGGCCAGCAATTTTCTTGGGGTGGCTGTGGCCACCCCTTGGGGGCGCCATTGCTGTCCAGCAGCAACATGTAGCTATTCCAGTGCACCCACTGGTCAAGCCTGTTAGGAATTTATAATAATTTTTGTTAAAATAGCTGTGTAATGCAACATGAACCAGTATGCAATGGTCTTAAAATAACATTCTCTTGAACGCCTGGGAAATTTAGAAAGTTGAAGCAGTTTTAAAGACCAAGTTCACTGAGAAACCATTTTTTACTTGTTACTTTGAAATATGATCGTCACTCCGAATTTTGCCTAGAAATATAGATATACAGAAGCAGCAGCAACATGATTTTGCCATGCTCTAACCTCGGTTTGGTGGGCAAAATGTTACAGCAGCAGAAACTAAGATGGTGATGACTTGAGAGAAAAGGTTGTGGCATGAACTTTGAACTATTTAGACTTGGGCTTTTCTTTGAGTCAATAGCAGATAGAGGTACTTTAGTCCTTTAGTTAGAAAAATTATCCATTTTATCTTAAACAGTGCCCTGCTGACTGACACCTTCAGTGGTGAGTATGTCATTTTCGTTATTAAGCAAACACCACTATGTTTATGTTTACAACTACTACTCTGTGGCTCTGTGGTCTATTGATATTTTCTAATTTTAAACATTTAATGAGCACCAACTGCGACTGTAGCGGCTCTTCTCTGCTTTTGTAGCACAACAGTTTTTTTCTTTTTCTATTTTTTATTATGAGTGATTCATCAATCCTGAAGTTGAAGTTTAATTAGTTGGTGTCTACATGTTTATATGGCTAAGCAAAACTATGACACCTGTTTACATAAACTAATAACTACACAGCAACAGCAACAGACTGTGTGGGGCTTGAACCTGCAACCTTCTGATTTGAAATGCAGACATTTAACTCTTCTACCACTATCTCTACTTATTCTGTTATCAGTTGTGCTTAATATTTCCATGATCAACCAGCCCTGCTAGAAGGGCCCTCTTTGAATATCAGCTGAAACTCAGCATATGTGAATTTTCTCTAAATTCTCCTTTTCCTTCCACAATCGCAGCAAGAAGGTCACAGGTTCAAATCCCAGCTAGGGATCCCAGCTACACGGAGTTAGCATGTGTTCCCCATGAATGCGTAGGCTCCTCCTGGTGCTCTAATTTCCTCCTAACTTGTAAATTGCTTTGGAAAAAAGGCATAATTATAAATCACGTTAATAACATATATTTTGTCGTGATGCTTCTGAATTGACCTTTATTGTGTGTTTATTGTTGTGTTCACCCAGCATATCCATCCATTGTCTGAACCTGCTTTGTCCACGTAGGGTCGCGGGGAAGGGCTGGTGCCTATCTCCAGCAGTCAATGGGCAATCAGATGGGGTACACCCTGGACAGAGAGCCAGTCCATCGCAGACCCAGCATATCGTTGTACATAAATAAAGAGAAACTATTAGAGCAGAATTGTTTAGACTTTTAATTCAATAAATAAATGTTTTTTGGAATTAATTCTGCACTTTGAAACAATAAAAGTGCATTTGTAAATTTAATAAACAGTGGTTTTTAATTTCTTTTATTTTGTACATTCATGCCATAAAAAGCTCAAATTAATGTTTTTTTTAATTATTATTCAATTAATTTTAGACTCGTGCTTGTTTTCAGGAACACACTCACAAATGAATGTTTTTCCATTGTACACAGCTTTGGGTCTGCTTTCTCACTCTGGTCTCATTAAACAGGAAATGTTTATCATAAATCAGCCTTCAGGCAGATTAATCTGCCAATCTTTAAAGTTTCACCCTGAAACCTTTTTAATTGGTAGGAATTAAACAGTTCCAGAATCAGTAGAGACAAATGCTGACCACTAAACCCAATACAAACAAAATCCTTAGAAGGTTCATTTACACCCATTAGAGCAGAAAAGAAAAATTAAAAAACCTTGAAAATGATACTTGAAGTGACTCAATGACTCAGTTTCCTTTGAAACCTGCACTCTCTGATGAATGTGTGTTTAGACCATGTTTCAAACTGTGCTGCAAAGTAAGGCTCAATGAATATCTTTCACTCCAAATGGCAGCTGCTCCCAGCAGGACGGCCTGCTTTCACTGTGCTCCATGAAACTCTTTGATGCACTTTGGAGATTTTTTTTGGACCGCTAAGTAACGAAAAAGGGCACTTTTGGCGTCTGAGGTCTGACGTGGAGGGTGGCTGACCAAGCATTTGTTTCCGACGCTTAGGGTGTGAGAATGTGTTGACACTGCAGAGGGAAGTCTGGCTACAGAGGGGTGACTGGAGAAGACTAAAGGAACACAGGACCTGAGAGATATATTTGGAAGGCTGAAGACCAGGGGACAAATGAGGACCACAAAGAGACACATAAATGAGACGCAGACAAAGGACACATGAGGGCGCTATGAAACCCAAAAGGAGAACCTGGAGTGGGAACTGGAGGGGCTGGGGAACAAAGGAACACAGAACATGACAGGCCTTCATGAATTCAACAAACTCAAATGGACCAGTTATAAACACCTAAAAGGTAAAAGGAATAATGGCTGCCTTAATTTGCGGGTTTTTCTTGTTCCAAATAAATGTCCAAATTAAAACATTAAGTTAAAGTCCCATTAGTCATAATCGTCACTGGTGAAATTTGTTCTCTGCTTTTGACAAATCACGTGGAGAGCGGTGAGCTGCAGCTGTGGCTGCACTCGGGAACAGTTTTGTGGTTTAACCCCCCAATGCAAATCCCTAGTCATGAGAGGAGCACTGAGTCCCATTTTTAAGGTCTTTGGTTTGACCCGATCGTGGAATTGAATCCACGATCTCCCAGTCTCAGGGTGGACACTCATACCACTAGGCCAGTGAATGAAAATACAAAAGCCTATAGATTGTATAAATATAATTTATATTATAATAGAAAACAAGGTCATGGAATAGAGTGGCTCTAAAAAAAACACAAAACAACCAACACTAAGGCTGTCAAGCAAAAATGTTTAATCGGGTTTATTCCTTAGTCTGCTGTTACACTCACAGGGAATGTGTTTTGGTGTTCCCTATGGGAGACACTTAACTGATAAGAAGTATAACTATAAACACACTTAAACATATAAACATCTCAGCCTGACAATAAAAACTTAAGAATAATCAGTTAACTACAAGGCAATGTTTCAGGATGTTTTTCATCATTGTGAAGAAAATTGTCAGAATTAATATTTACTGTAAAAAATGTATTGTTCTAATGGTTTGAAAATATCTACCCAAGTCAATGTGTAACAATCAGACTCTTGGGGAGTTTGATCAAAAAATAAAGAACTTTTTAAATATAAGATATGAAAAGTATATTAATGTCAAAGAAAACACAAATAAGTCCCAAATGCACATGTGATTGTGATTAATCTCATCTTTTTCCAGAATGTTCATCACAATGAATACACACAAAAGATGAAGCTCATAAAAAAGCAAACAAAAACAGTTGAACTACCAGAGGGTTAGTGATTTCAGATTACTTTACTGTCAGCAATATAAAGGTTTTAATCATTTGACTTGGGTATTATTCCCTGAATATAAGAATATTTATAAAAGTGTCTTCAGTTGTGAGATTCCAGTTACAAAGTTCTCATTAGTAATTTCCCATGAAATCATACAACATCTCAGTAAACGCTTAACTACACAATAACAAATGTACTTTATTTGAATAACTTCTACTTTTTGCATAGTCAGCACTTTCCTCAAAATCTGCTTTATCAAATTGTGAGTGTTTTTATTAACTGGACCCAGCATTGGAACCTGTAAGTGCTACGGCTTCCAGTTCAACTAAGGCAAAAATATAAATAAACACTCCATTTTTCTGGGTGTTGACTTTTGCTGATTCAGGTCATTCTTTTTTAGCTTAGCTGCAAATCAGAATAAAAAAGCAAACATGTGAAGGGGAGTAGGCAGGGTTTTCAATCCCACCTCTCAGCTGTTTAGTCCCCAGTTCCAGAATAGCTTTGTAGCACCCATAAACAGGAGATGAAGGCTTCACTTTTTCACATTTAATGACCAAATCCTTTAAATGTAGACTATCCTCTGGGTGAGATTAGATGTACTGGAGAAAGCAAGTGCCAATTATATTTAAGAATTGTTGCATTACATATAAACATGTAATAAATTGTAAAACGACTATTAAAGGTGCAATACGTGATCTCTTTCTTGCTGCTCAATCAAGCTATATTTTGAAAAATAAAATAAAAAATTTCAAAGTTCTGACCCACTTCCCTGAAGCTTGCCCAGTAACAGAATCCAGTGGCTGCAGAAAATGTCATAACACTGGTCCATGACACACACACACACACACACACACACACACACACACACACATGCGCATGCACACACATTAGACACACAACTCTGACTATAAAGGACCAGCTGCAGTTCAGGTTAGAACTTCCAGAACACAATTTGAACCAAACTTCCTCCCTTCATTAAACAACAAACACGTGTGTAACACACAGGTCTGCCAGAGGACAGTTTGCAAAAACACCATCCGTCACCTAAATATTTCCCTACAGGAAAAGAACCAACTCTTAATGAAAGGAGTAAAACATAAAATTTGCAAACAGAATGCAACATTTCGTCGATAGCAGTAGGCAGATATGATCTGGTTTTGCCAGCTTATTGAGCTCAGTGCAGATGGTTCTGTGCAGCAGGGGGAGAGATGGTCAGAGGAACAGTTTGATAGATCGGCTATTATCCAATGATTTACAACGGGACGTGCACAGTGATTAGATTAAAATTTTCCAGAATTGTAGGTTTAACAGCCAATAAAAAATATTCATTTCTTTTGAGAAAACAATTTATAGGTTGCCATCAGTATATGAAGAGCTCTTAAGCAAAATGGCAAACTGGAACATTTAATAAACAGTACTTGTTACTGAATAATGTAAACCATAAAGTGAATGGTTCTAATGTGAAAACCCTTTCTTGTATCGCTACAAAAAGTTTTGACTGTAGTCACTCTCCTCACATCCACACTTGTGAAATATCAAATATAAAACCTGACTTTTCTTTACTCATGTGAGTGAAATAATAACGACCAAGCTAGCACATGTTGGGGAGGGGGGAGTGTGTGCTTTGAAGTGGTCTGAGTGGGCTCACAACATGCACAAGCTCTATTAATCCTCATCAACACTCAAACTGTAACGCTCTGCCTCGTCGTCTACGACACACCCCCTGCTGCTCATCTCCTCCCACCAGGTGCTGCTACTTCTCTCTCCTCTCGGGAAACATGACATCTCTTCAGGAAACAGGCAATGTTTGTGTGGGGTTTGGGTATATTTCTGCCTTTTCAGCTTGGGGAACCCAAAGTAAAAGAGAAAGGGCAGTGGTATTTTATAAGCCCAGATGTTTAAATAAATCATTTTTGCCCAGAACTAATTAAACACCTACTGTGTAGCACAGCTGAACTATTAACATCTGCTCCACCAAATGAACTAGGAAGAGCTCCAGCTCTAGATGGGTTTAACAGTGGCAGGCTGAATAAATATAATGTTCTCTTTCATGTTTTGCTGCCAGTCCCCATTTTCTCTCTCCTTTCTGTCTGTGCATGTCTCAATTTGTAATTATGCCAGCATCTGCTGCTCTTGCTTTACATTTATTTTCTGCTATATTTAGTCAGAATAAAAAACAGATTTTTCTCGGATCCCATCATCAAAGAGGATATGGCTTAAAAGCCATGGTGGATTTGGTTTCTGCTGGGGTTCTCATGGACTCTTAACAAAAGTGGCGCGATGCAGTCACTGAGAATCAAACCACTCAATCCCATAAATTGATTTTTCAGATGGTGTAATTACATCAGAAAATATCAAGAAAAGGAGCCTGACTATGAATAAAGCTAACTTGGCTCTGACCCTGTACACTGACTGAAATCATAAACTGAATTTTCATTCACAATTCCACCTGAACTGAAACACAAATTAGCTTCAGATTAAATTAGCAGCATAAAGCCAGCATTATGCTGAAAAGGATTAAATATAAAATACATTTGAATATAAAGGAATTTAAAAAGAAATTATTCTCATGCTAAAATGAGCACACACACTAAGAAATGAAATGTCGAGGGTAAAAAATAACCCCCTTTGAAAGGTTTTAATCTTGTTTTAGAACCTTAATTCGAAGCACAAGCAAAAATATCTTTACATAACACATTTACAAAAAATAGCTGTACTTCTGTGCAACCTATAGCATTAATTGAAAAGTGTCAGTTACAGTTCAAAAAGAATAAAAACAGAAAACAAGAAATACTGAGAATAATAAAGGACAGAGTTATTTCTCATGAAAGGCCACATCAAAGTTCGTTTGAGCTTTGCCAGAATGACCCTTGAAGATTCTGATGCCATATGGAACAAGGTTTTATAGTCAGATGAGACCAAAATTAAAATGGTTGGGTTCAACACAGATCAGTAAACCTGGTGTAAACACAGTGCAGCTCACCACCCACACTACACCATACCTACAGTAAAGCACGGAGGTGGCAACATCCTGTTACGGGGGTGTTTCTCTACCTCAGTGACTGTGGTTCCTATTAGGGTAGAAGGATAAATGGATGGGACAAAATGCCATCAAATTGTTGAAGAAAACCTGCTACCCTCTGGCAGAAAGATGGAGATGGGCATCAGATTCACCTTTAAACATGAAAACTAAGGATGCACCAAACATTCAGTCACCGAAAATGACAGAAAAGTATATTTTTGTTTTTATTTGCCAAAAGACCTAAATTACTGGAACAACACAGTCATAATAGGCCATGATGATGAACCCCAATTTTGTTTAATCTCGCTCCACCCTCATGTAGCTACTTTATCATTGCTGCATAAAAAAATTACATTTGTACAGATTTCAAAAATAAAGGTTTTTTTTTCCCTTCCAGTAATGCAGTTTATTATGATTGTTTGTTTTGAGCGTAAAGAGAAAGTAGTGAAGTGGTTCTCACATGACCGTTTTAGACTAATGTGGTGCACGCATTTAGTAAACAGATATCCAACATGGTGGTGTCCTCGGAATCCAATAAAAGCAGCAATTATGATTTTAATACCTAAACTTCTAAATTTGTGAACTAAAGTAATTTTTATGGAAACGTGCAGCTGCAACATGCCCAAGATAACACTTTGTCCTTGATGCTACTCTCTGAATCCATGTTGTCTGCACAAGCACTGACAGTGAGAGACTTCAGCGCTGCAAGTCATGTTGTCAGTGAGAAGAGGAACAAACTTGCGTGTGACAAAGCAGCAGTGGTAGTCCTATACAGAAAAGTGTAAAAGGTGCTCGACACTTTGTTTTTATTAGAGAACATATTTAATTTGAGTCCTTCTCTACAGGCCTTTCAGTTCTAAACCAGTGAATTTATATTTAATGATTTTTATTTATTTATAATTTATTATTTAATGTGCACATAAGTGGGTTCAAGTGAAACATTTCATTTATAGTTTTAATTTATTTTGTGCATTGTTGCTATGTCAGTGCTAAATACATATTTTCATAGTACTGTATGTTGAAATGCCTCGATTTTAGTGAGGTGAGTACACATCGTAGCCATAAACGCGATGGGTCTAATCACTGACATAATCATTTCTTTCAGTGTAGTCAGTTTTTGGTTTCGGCCAAGAATTTTCATTTGGAGCATCCCTAATTAAAACAATCTAAGGCACACAGCAAAGTGACCACTGAAGGAGAAAACAAAAAAAACTAATGTCCTAATGTGGCCCAGCCAGAGCCCAGACCTACCATCCAATCTGACCCAACTTGGATGGTTCTGTAAAGAAGCGTGGGCAAATATGGCTTAATCTAGATGTGCAAAGTTGATCCCAGCAGACTGCTATTCAAGCAAAACGTGGTTCCACAAACTGTTGACATTTGGAAGGTGATTCTTTATTATTCTCAGTTTCTTCGTTTTTATGTACTTTGAGACGCTTTATGAAAGGTAACTGATATTTTTCCAGTTAGACATTATAGGTTGAATTGGAAAAGTAAAGCTGGTGAAAGAGCTTTTGTTTGTATTTCCAGTTAATGAGTTACAGGAAATAAAATTAAAGTCTTTCAATGGGGCGATTCTATTTTTCGCTATCAGTTATATCAGCTGGTTCCACTTAACCTAGCTGCATAAATGTAAAGAGTAATATACATTATGTTAAAAGTAAATGTCGGGTGCTGTTTTACAACCTCTATATTATAACATGTTAATAAAATAATGGGTTTTCTCTTTAGTTTCAAGATTGTGTCCACTCTTCCATATGAGGGTGTAAATCATCACCTTCATCATCATCACCTTTATTTATAAAAGCACTTTACAGACATATATTATGTCACCAAGGTGCTGAACAAGACTAAACTAAAAAAGATAAAAACAAAGAATATATAGGAAACCAATAAAAAAAATCAAAACGGCAAAATACAAAACAACATCAGTTAACACACAGATTTAAAAGCCATTATAATAATGGGTCTTCAGCGCCTTCTTAAAAACCTCTACTGATGTGGAGAGTCGCACAGATAATGGAAGATCATTCCATAATTTCAGGCCTGCTATCGAAAAAGCCCTGTCTCCTCTTGTTTTGAGCCTAGTTGTGGGGACTAGAAGCATATGGTGACTCTCTGAGCGGAGCGAATGACTAGGTATATATGGCTGTAACAAGTCAGATAAATATTCTGGTGCCATCCCGTTCAATGCCTTAAAAACCAATAAAAGATTTTTAAAATGCACTCTAAAACTGACCGGTAACCAGTGCAGATCTGAATCAGTTTACTCTTTATGTCACACTTAACAACTGTGCAGTCATTTGATTTGGGACTGAATTTTATTTGCACTTCCTTGAACTGAAGACAAAAGCCAGAAATAATTTCCACTGACATGTTACCACAAAACAACAGTCATGATTTAAAACAAGCTCGATGCACCAGAGGATCACTGGTGAATGAACCCCGAGTTCAATTCAAACTCTGGTTCAGTCCCTCCATGACATCTTTCTGCCTGGAGTCACTCCTGTTTTCTCTTAGTGCACTGCTTCAGGGAAAATATGTCGTTGAATTATAAACCAACTCCGGTCTGACACCATGAATACTCTGTAAAATAGACTTTTGCTCCCATTTCTACAAGCATCTAAATTACAGTGAAAACATACAGTAACATTTTTGTCCATTTTCTGTCCCACAATGAAACAAATAAAATACAAAAACTTTCCAATGCGGAAGTGCTTACAGCAGCTTTAATTACTCACCCAAAAAAGTGTTGAGGCTTCAAAGTTGTTTACTTTCCTACTCCATGAAATGCGTAAAAGGGCACTTTTCAATTGTATTGGGTAATGGTCAGAGGTGTGGACTCAGGTCACATGCCTTGGACTCGAGTCAGACTCGAGTCATAATTTCACTACTTGAGACTTGACTTGAAATAATGCTCAAAGACTTTGACTTGGACTTGAAGGGCAAAGACTTGGGACTTGACTCTGCCTTGAACCCATTTACTTGAAAAAGACTCGCTATATTACCCAATAAATAAAGTTTAAAACATCTATTATTTCAAAATTGTGCCGGGTTAAATTATTCCACGCATCCCGTATCAACAAATGAAGTTCGTCTCTATGTGTACGAGAGCCGCGAAGAACCAATCAAATTAATCGGATTTGAAAACAATTTTAAAAAATAAACAATTTAAAAAGAGGCCAGTCTAACGGTCCATTCAGCTATGCAGCATGCGGCCAACAAGGACTATCGGTATGCTCCCAAAGGTGATCGCCTTTGGGTACACAAACTACGTAGTAGTAGAAAAAAAAGCACACAGCAATGTGTGGAACATGCAAAAAGAAAATCACGGAACAACATCCAACTTTATTCGTCATTTAAAGTTGCACAATTTCTGGACAACCATGCTGGTCGCTACAGCTCAACTCATCCTCAGAAGAGAGCCAAAACAAATGCCTTATTATGCAACTTGATTATTGGTTGCAACTTTCCCCTCTCTATTGTGGAAAACAGGAGCTTTCACCACTTTCTGTCAGTAGCTGACAACAAATACAGCCCAGTATGTCACAGGACAATGCCATCAAAAATAGAGAACCTTGCTGCAGAAAAACGTTTAATGCTAAAAACTCAGTTGAGCCAGGTAGACCGTGTTTCATTCACTTTGGACATTTGGTCTGACCGAAAGATGCGGGGCTTTCTTGGTGTCACTGTGCACTGGATCCAATTGGAGATGGAGAGGATACAGCTAAACTCAAAACTGTTGCACTTTGACCGCTTCAAAGGCTCACACACAGGTGAAATAATCTGTGAGAAATTCGTGATGAATACAAAATCAAGGACATAATAGATTATATCATTACTGATAATGCTGCCAACATGCGGAAAGCATTCATCATATGCTTCCCCACCGGGCAAGCGAAGGAACGTGATGAGGATGGGGATCGTCTTGTCGACCCAGAGCTCTGGCATGACTTAACCTTTGAAGATCAGGAAACAGTGGCTGCTTCAATGGCAAAAACACTGCGCTTGCAATGTTTTGCACACACACAGTGCAGCTGGTGGTGAGAGATGGCTTGACAGTGACCCAAGTGGCATCTCCTTCTCTTTCAAAGTTATCTAAGCTCAGCTCACTACTGCACACAAGCACAACATTCAACGATGGGTTTGAAGCTGAATTTGGTGAAGAGAAAGGCATCCCTGCTGCAGTAATAACAAAATGGAATTCAACACTGAGACATGTGAAGGCAGTCCTCCAATGTGAACATCCCAAACTCTGTGCTGTTCTTGAAATGGCTGGACACAAGGAGTTAATATTCACAACAAGAGAGTGGAACCTGTTGAAGGAGATGGTAGACATCCTGAAGCCTTTTGGAGAAGAACCCGATTTGACACAAGGTGAAAAAAAATTGTCACAATCAGTGCTGTTGTTCCATCTGTGCTGTCCCTCAATCACCACCTTGAGAAACTGAAGCCCCAAGTCTGTTTCCTGAATGGTCTGGTCAGGAATCTCAAGGCATCTTTGAACAGAAGATTTCTAGGAATCTTTATCTGTGTGCGGATGGCTAGAGCAGAAGATGGCATCACTGCCCCCTTTTCAGATCGTGTACCTCAAAGTGGCTGCTTTGGATCCAACATTTTCCCTTTTCTGGGTGGAACACCATGTGTTGGGCAGTTGTGACATAAAGACAGACCTGGCGCATAAAGTTAAAGGTAAACATTGAATGTAGTGGTTTTTCTGTATATTCTTTGTCAAAAATAGCAATGCCTCATTTTCTGATTTGTTTTTTTTTTGTCAGATCTGATCGTGCAAGATGCTGCAGATTCCGAAAAGTTGGAGCCACCAGTGACACTTGGTGATGAAAATCAAGAGAACAGTGAAGATGGGGGACTCTTTTTCATTTACAGCAAGCGGCAGAAGAAGGTCGTGGGGACCAGTCCAGCACGTCAGCTATGTCACTACCTGGATATTTCATTTGAACAGAATACCCTCCTATTCTGGAACATGAACATGCAGACTCTTCCATCCCTGTTTCATGTGGCCACCTGAGTTTTGTCAGTGCCTGCATGTAGTGCAGCTGTGGGGCGAGTTTTCAGCTATGGTGGCATCATTCTACGGCCTCATCAGGCACAGATGACAAAATGCATTGCAGAATATTAACTGATTAAAACGAACTTAAACTGCACATTCCTGTTTACAGTCAATACATTTTATTTACTTTCTGTTAGCCATTCACACACAGACGCGTACAAATATGTTTTACAGAGAGAGAAACTGAAATTTATTGAAAATGTTATGTGCAGATGATGTGACAGCAATTTTGGTTTTGGTTTGAAAATTGTAAGTTCAACATTGCTCACTGATTGTTTATTGTGAAATTAAGGTTTAACAGAAGACTATTCATTGTAGCCAAGTTTATTAAAACTGCACAACAGAGTTGAGTTCAAAACTACTTATTGTAAAATGTCTAAGTTCAGTTGTACTTGTTTTATCAGGTTTTGAAATAAATACAGCTTTTAAAGAGAATACACTGAATATGATTTACATTGAACATAAAAATGCAACATCTTAAAAAAATTACTCGATGAGACTTGAAATTCTAAGTTTCCGACTTGGACTTGACTTGCCTGTAATTTACTTGAGACTTGACTCAGACTTGAGGACAAAGACTTGAGACTTACTTGAGACTTGTACAAAAATTACTTGGTCACACCTCTGGTAATGGTTAGCCCATGTTTATGTATCTCCGTGTGTGTTGGAAAAATGAACCATTGAAACTTAAATCTGCAATCCAGGGTGATTTTTTATCCAAAGGCACCCTCTATGGGCAGACATGTGCATCATGCCTTAAGCCGTTCTCATCACTTCTGTGTTGACCGCTGAAAGCAACGCCTCTTGTTCGTGAATGAGCAGCTCTAGCCAGCAAGCAAAGCTAAATCAATTGTTTTACTATATATTTCAGACAATGGCAAACAGATGGGGAGACAGCGGCAAGAACGGATATTGGATTACCGGAGAACTTCAACCGAACTCCGAACCCCACTAGCTGGATATCACTATTGGAGGTGCAGTCATGTTTTGAAACGTTTGATTCAGAAGACCTGCGACCTGATTTGGACACCAGGGAGGATTCTGTTCATCTTCAGAACCAAAACTGGTAATTTATTTACTTTTACATTCAATATGTAATTTTTGTGTTCCACCGGGAGCTCTCAGTTTACAAGCTGATGAGTTCAGCTGACTACAGGTCTTAGCTCCATCATACTGTCCCAATATAATTCAGTAATCTACAGATAAAATAATTAGCTGCCAGTTTTATCGCTGCGTTTATATATTGATGTAACTCTAGATCATATTTAACCGATAGCTTACCAGAATAAATCACCCTGATGATGGAGTAACTCGCTAGCTTGGTTCATTGTTTACACTAATCTGGGATGGTAAGGAGGTTCTGCCGGTCCCAGGAGGATTTATTGTTGAAATATGGGAATAATCTTTTAGATCTAATCTGTGTGTGTGTGTGTGTGTGTGTGTGTGTGTGTGTGTGTGTGTGTGTGTGTGTGTGTGTGTGTGTGTGTGTGTGTGTGTGTCATGTTGAGGGGCAGCTTTTTGACCCACGTCATACAGAATCAACACTCCAGAGACCTGGTAAGTAAAACAATACTAATTTATTACAAAATAAGGAACTGAGAGAGCAGAAAGCTGGAACTGAGGGTGTTGCTTAAAACAGGTAGCAGGATTTCCAAGGTGGGGTACGGGGAAGGAGACAGTCAGTTTCTCAAAGGAATGGTGTTAATAAAGGGTTGAGTGAGGGCTTACTGTTTCTCAGGAGTGGTGGGGAAATGAGGAGAGGATAGGTCAGGTTCAGGTGAGCTGGAGGGAGTCAGGAAGCTGAGCAAAGATTGTTCAAGGGGGATGTTGAGGATGAAGGTGACGTTAGGTGAGCAGCTGAAAGCGAGCGGCCAGGGGAATTGCAGTGTCACATGAAGTGCAGGAATCCGGGTTGGTTATGTTGAGGAGCAGAGGGGGTTAGGGTTAAGGTTATTCAGTTATTCACAAAATTAGCAACAGCAGCTACCTTGTTTTATGTGTTGGAGCGATGTATGCAAAACACAGTTCATTGTTTGAAGGAGAGCATTTTGAGTTTCTGTTATTTGACAAAATCCCTTAAAAAATGAAAAACTGAACCCAGTTCATATTTATATTAGGGGTGGGACTCAATAAAAAATGTATCTAATTAATTAGAGGCTTTGTGATTAATTAATCTTAGTTAATCACATTTTAATCATTCGGGAAAATGTGCCCAAAGCAGTGTTTTAAATTAAATATAATGAGGCAGAGAATAAAACATTAGACATAGTTATTACAGTAAATATATATTAGATTAATTACACATAACTGAAGTAGTTCAAGCCTTTTATTGTTTCTAATATTGATGATTTTGGCAAACAGCTCGTGAAAACCCAAAATTCATTTCTCAAAAAATTAGCATATTTCATCCGACCAATAAAATAAGTGTTTTCAATACAACAAAAGTCAACCTTCAAATAATTATGTTCAGTTATGTTCTCAATACTTGGTCAGGAATCCTTTTGCAGAAATGATTGCTTCGATGCAGCATGGCATGGAGGCAATCAGCCTGTGGCACTGCTGAGGTGTTATGGAGGCCCAGGATGCTTCGATAGCGGCCTTAAGCTCATCCAGAGTGTTGGATCTTGCGTCTCTCAACTTACTCTTCACAAATATCCCACAGATTTTCTATGGGGTTCAGGTCAGGAGAGTTGGCAGGCCAATTGAGCACAGTAATACAGTACCATGGTCAGTAAACCATTTACCAGTGGTTTTGGCACTGTGAGCAGGTACCAGGTCATGCTGAAAAGTGAAATCTTCATCTCCATAAAGCTTTTCAGCAGATGGAATCATGAAGTGCTCCAAAATAGAAGAAGAAGAAGAAGAAAATATCATTTGTATATATATATATATATATATATATATATATATATATATATATATATATATATATATATATATATATATAAAATCTCCTGCTAGCTAGCTGCATTGACCCTGTCCTTAATAAAACACAGTGGACCAACACCAGCAGCTGACATGGCACCCCAGACCATCACTGACTGTGGGTACTTGACACTGGACTTCAGGCATTTTCCTCTGCCCAGTCTTCCTCCAGACTCTGGCACCTTGATTTCCAATGACATGCAAAATGAGCTTTCATCCAAAAAAAAAAGCACTTTGGACCACTGAGCAACAGTCCAGTGCTGCTTCTCTGTAGCCCAGGTCAGGCGCTTCTGCCACTGTTTCTGGTTCAAAAGTGGCTTGACCTGGGGAATGCGGCACCTGTAGCCCATTTCCTGCACACAGTGGCTCGGGATGTTTAGAGTTAATTAGTTGAATCAGATGATTAGGTTAATAGTTCATTTAGAGAGCATTTTCATGATATGCAAATGTTTTGAGATAGCAATTTTGGGTTTTCATGAGCTGTATGCCAAAATCCTCAATGTTAGAAACAATAAAAGGCTTGAACTACTTCAATTGTGTGTAATGAATCTAATATATATGAAAGTCTAATGTTTATCAGTAAATTACAGAAAATAATGAACTTTATCACAATATACAAATTTTTGAGAAGGACCTGAATAAATAAAAATCCTTAAAAATGACAGTAGAACAGACACAAATATGATCTAGGACTTCAATTTACTAACTTTTAACACCAGAGCAGGTTTGACATAGTCTAAGAATGATCAAGAACACTAACTGGTTCCAGTTGGATGACTGGAGGATGATGGGAAGATAAAAGATTGTGACAAGGAATTAATGATCTGACGAACAGGTGAACAGATGAGTGGACCTTCTTTACATAGGAAGTCCCTCTGTCGCGTCAAGAAGGGGATAACTGCAGACCCGCAGATTCATGTCTGCAGCAGCGATTCTGGTGTGATCTCCAGCATAAATCACAACTTTCTTGTTCTTCGCTGCCCATGATGCACTTAAACATCCGACTCTTTAGCTCCCGATCAGCTGATGACTGCTTCAACACACCTCGCTGTTTAGTGATAGTAACACATGCACAATGTTTTTATTTTCCTGTAAGTAAAGAGAAGAGGCTGACGTGTTTCCCAAATACTGCATCAGTCCAAGTGAGGCAATTTTCCATTTTAATTTCTTTTTAGTTGCCGTTAGCAGAGCACTGTGTTGTGTGTGTCAAACCGTAAAATGACAAAGGTTCTGTCTTGCTTCAAATGCAAGCTATGATTAAATGCGTGAATTTTTTTAATGTGTCATTTTATTCTAATTAATCATAATTAATGCATTAAAGTCCCACCCCTAATCATTGACAAATATACTGGACAATGGGTTTCCATAGTCTCCAATAACAAGTTTTTCTGCTAAAATGGGAGGTGGCCACCACCGCCATTTTGACCGTGTCACAGGTTCTGTCCAGCCCAGACAATTCTATAAAAGGGAAGAGAGGAGGAGCTGACGGTGGGGCTGTAAGGTTGGGATCAACTGACGACACCCGGTCGAACTAGCTACAAGCTAACCCTGGTTAACTCAAAGCTAACGCGGAGGTGGGAGCCGAGCTAACGGATGTAGCCCCCTAGCTACAACCGGAGCTAACTCTGTGGAACACCCATCGACCGCATGGAGTTCAGGTGGAGGTTTGCAGCACTTTTTCATGAGACGTACCTTTCTGTGAATAAAAAATATTAAATTAGTAAGTTTATAAGTTATTTTCGTAATGAAAATATATTTTGCTTTGAGCAAGTTTTCACTATTTATCACGTACCATATTTTCAGGACTATTAAGTCGCTCCTGAGTCGCACCAGCCATTAAATGTATAATGAAGAAGAAAAAAACATATATAAATTGTATTTTGGGGGGAAATTTTACTTTTCTTACAAAATCTGAGACCAAGCGTTTCACATTGCAAGAAAAGTACCGGTAACAATAACCGAATAATGCGCCGCAGCAGCGCGCCACGGTCTCCAGCAGAGGAAGGTGGTGTTTGAAACCCTCCCAGCGGGACAGAGGAACTCATTCTTGGGTCGGAGCCGGCCCGCAGCAGCGCGGTGTAGCCTACATATTTTGTTACATAAGTCGCTCCGTAGTAGCAGGACTGTCCAGACTATGAAAAAAAGTGCAATTTGTAGTCCAGAAAATGCGGTAGTTATTAGTATTTCAGACAGATTAGCAGACTAAATACATTTCATATATTTCCAAACGTAATCCTTGTTTGTATCTTGTACAGCCAAGTAGCCTTTATTCTGGACTCAGTACAATTCACCAAAAGTAAAGAGACATAATACAGATGAAGTAAGCACAAGATAACTTACTGGAAGAAACTGAATTATTATCATGAGAACCAGAACAAGACAGCCTGATAACATGTGAAAATAACAGTTAAAAAGTTTGTATGTGTAATAGAAATAAAAATATATTAGAATTAGTGTAACTCACTGTGATCCAAACAATAAATCAGCCACAGCTGATTAGCAATCATGAAATGAGGTCTGGGAGTTTTTAAGTTTCATTCTTTTATTACATTTATTTCTTAGATCTGTTAAAAGGTCACCATGGCAGCCTGTGTGTCTTCAACATTGGCTACACAAAGCAGCAAGTGTAAGTACCAAATACCTGTCTTGATCACTTCATGTATGATTTTGTACTTTAAACAGCAAGGCCAAACCTGTTATTGTTTTTCTCCATAGCCATTTGGATCATCGGTGAGAGCTGAGTGAGGCGGGGTGCCAAGAGAGCTGCAGAGACCCTCAGACAACC
The DNA here is from genome assembly GCF_043380555.1 of Nothobranchius furzeri. NCBI lineage: Eukaryota > Metazoa > Chordata > Actinopteri > Cyprinodontiformes > Nothobranchiidae > Nothobranchius > Nothobranchius furzeri. The sequence continues at coordinate 36,344,107 of NC_091756.1, forward strand.
TTGGCCTCCCTGACGTCCGTGTCTCCTGGTTCGGTTGGGGCGGACTGAGGTGGAAATACCTTCTCCCTTTCTTTTTCTGCTCCATGCATGGAAGAGCAGCTCCTGATCTGCAGTGTGAATCTGGTGAACATGAAGGAGGACCTGCACCGGCTTCACCTTCTACACCCTCATATCACACTGTTGAGAACTGTACTTCCTTCACAACCTAATGTTCCGCTCACTCTGCAGCTCTCTGGGCCCCTTTTATTATTTTAAGCATTTTTTTAAATGTCCCGACACTTTGTGTCCTGTTATTTTATAAAATGTGACGTAAAAAAATAAACGTTTTTGCTCAATTACTGGAATTTCTTTGGTTAAGACAAAAAAAGGAAGAATCATTTATGCCAAGTTGTTTCTACAACAGGCCTGTTTTAAGTCCAACAGTTTCTTAGCAGCCAGTAGAAATGTGTTCTTTACTAACTTTACTTGGTTTAAAAATCTTACTAAAATAAACAGAGTGCTGTATTGCAAAACCAAATCATACTTGTTATGTAAATATTAGCTTTGTAGATACTTTTTACAGATAGATATTTGTGTGCAAAAAAAAACATACACTTAAATAATTTGTCATTCTTTATTGAAAAACAATAAAATACTGGTATACAGAAAGTGTGGGAAAATGATAATGTGAAAGTATTGCTCTTTAAATGTAATACTATTTATCTTTAAAAAGAAAAACTAAAAATGTCCTGTACAGCAACATGACAGAAGAAAGGTGGTCTGTCTGTCAGAATGTGCTGAACAGATTTGCTCTATCAAGAGGAGGGTTTTGTGTAAGAGTTTATGTTATTATAATATTGGTTTGGGTTATGTATCTGTGACACGATCCAGGTGGAATGGAAGGTGCCACTAATATTAAAAGGATTAAAATAGGCTCTAAAAAAAACAAGGCAAGCAGTGCGACAGCCAAAGCAAATTAAAAAGGGACATTTATTACAAAACCCTGATGATGATGCCAAGGGAAAAAAAAGCATTCAATCGAGTGTGCTCAGGGCCCCAAGGGACAAGGTGGTCCAGTCCGGCCCTGCTGAGCTCTTGACCAAGGAATCTCCAAGGCCGGCGTCGTCGTCTGGGAACCACAGGATCGCCACACGGTGGATCCAATCCTCCTCGGCCCGGCCCCTGTGGCACACAAATACTCCGGCAGTAAATAGGTCCCCGGCACCAGACCACTCACAGAGAGAGAGCAACTCTAACACTGCCAGGCACTGATCAATTACTTACACGCGGGGGCAGAGTAACTCTGCCCGCCTGCCGTGTTGCGCACTGTGCCCTGGCGTCTCCGGCCGCGGATCTCTCTCCGCTGTTGCTGCTGCTTCTCCAGCCATGTTCTTCGCCATCACCTGCTGGGCACGGCTACTCCTCCTCCCCGCCTTCACCTGCTGCAGACTGCTGGTCCTCAACACTGTCATCAGCTGCCTGTGGCGCGCTGCTGATTACCAGCCCAGGCCCAGGTCTCACCTCTCCCTGCCCGCCCTGGATCCACCTCCACCCACCCAGGCATAAGCTTCCCCCTGCCCGCTGCACGTCCAGCCGGCCTCTGCCCTGTCCCCTCTCTCACCTGCATCACAGCCAGGCTCATCAGGCTCCCCCATCCCCACAGCCTTCTCCCACCCACACTCAACAGCATCACACACAGGCTCATCAGGCCCCCCCATGCCCGCAGCCTTCTCCCACCCACACAGCCTCTCCAACGTCATCCACACCTCTAGGTAACCCACCCTCAGCATCCCCCCCCCCCCCCCCCCCCCAACCCGCTCACCCTCACCCGGCTGCCACCTGGGACAGACTTGTCATGAAATGAGAGATGCACAGACCTTATCAAAACTAACCTAAACATTTTTGGCCTATACCTTAGAAATCTGGCTAAATGATGAGCCAGACATTCTGGAAGATGAATTTCTGTCATGCTCCCTGTGTCACCAGACACACAGCGGCTGGGAGCTCTAAACTGGGTGGCTATATAAAAAACAAAGAAACAGCACATTTATAAATGTTTAAAAGAGCATAAAATCATGTGTAACAATAATCTGCAAAACAATTTAAAACTACAAGGTGATAATAAAATGTTTACATAGACGATTGTTAAAAATAATTCACCTTTGCTAGGGGTAAGGCTTCACGTCAGGCTGGACAAATGCATTCTTGCAGCTAAATCAGTCTGACAGTCAATGTCTTGGGTAGATTTAGCCTGAAAAAAAAATTTGAAGCACATTGTTGTTGGAGTTTATAAAGTCAGATAATGTACAAAAGAAACTGTCAGATATAGGCGCTTTATAACATTCCTAGTGTGTGGTCGTTATTATAACGTAAAAGTCAGTCACATATGATGTGAAGAACCTGAAATGCGACCTCCTGAACAGAATTCCTTACAGAACCGGGTCACGCTGTGCTGGATTTCACGCTGTAATGATGTCTGTCAACTAGTGCTTCGTTAGTTAGTCACTGTTGCTGAATCGACTGACACAAAAACAACCCACATTTTCTCCAAGCCTGAGAGTAATAGTCATGTGGACCGTTTCGTCAGCCAGGGCTTCGAGATATGTTCCGATTCGCCGCTGATTCTAACCTTACATCCCGTTCCACATTTTGGGAACTTGACAAATTAGCCCGAAGGAAGTGCAGATCTAAGTGAACCACGTCTCTCAAACTTTGCATTTAGGTAGGGAATTGAGCTGCAGTATATCTGCGGTCAGGTCTCTCTACGAGTCCGAGAGCTCCACAAGCGGTCAGCCCCGTCCGAGAGCTCCACGAGCTGTCAGCCTGTGCAGCAGCTAGTAGGCGCCACATCGGTCAGACATGCACCGTGCTGACCGCCGGGGAGAACCGGGAGGAAGAATGGAGCACAGAAGTGTCCCTCCAAGAGCTCCGTCATATTTCAACCCATTTTTATGTTAAATGCACTGGGTTTTACCATTGTACCCATCAACATATGCCCTATTAATTATTTTACCGTATTTTACATCTAAATTTCATGGTTAAACAGTACATGCTACATGTTAAAATCATAGTTAGCTAGCTACTTCAATAAACTCAGCTAGTTTAAAGGCGGCAGTGACCTAAAATACATACATTTAATTTAACTTACCGAAAAAAAATTAAGTGGAGACTCGGATGCTCTATTAGTGCAAGTAATACCACAGCAAGTCATTTTGTCCAACAATTGCACCAATAATATCCAAAACAGAATACACAAGCACAGACACTAAAAATCCCAAAACAGTTTCCAGGAGAGACCGATGCTGTACTGAGGCCTTTCCACGGAGCTAGCTCTGTGGTCACGTGGGTCTGAGGCGGCGGTCACGTGTGTCGGATGCTCATTAATTATACAGAATTTTAGGCTTTCAATACACTTAAACAGAAGAGTGAGAAAAAAAGTTACCCCCCTCAGAGTTGTCATGAGTGTAAACTAGATAATTTAAACAAAAAACATGTTTTGTTACCAGGCTGTAAACATGTTTATTTCTGCTGTGAAATTGGCATTTTTAACATGGGAGTCAATGAGGATTTGCTCGCTTCTGAGACCAGTCCCCAGCGGATGAGGGTGGAACTGCAATTTTTCTTACTTCCGGGTTGGCTTCCATTTTAAAGCCGCATTGTGGCGGCTTGCCCCAATTTATATAGGTGTTAAAGTGTAGTTTGACTGAATTTCTGCAATTTTTTTGCAGAATCGATCCAATAACTTTAATATGGCACAGTGTACACTTTAGTAAGTTTAAATAACTAACTCAGTCTTCTTTTTTGTCCAATAATAATTAACTGTCATGGCACATTCATTTTGGGGTTTTTTTTTCTTCAAGAAGTAAGTTCTGAGCTCTTATCTTACAAGTAAATTCTTCACAAGATGAGAGGATCAAGTGATGCAAATTGTTTAACAGAAAGCAGCAGCTCTCTGAATATTCATGATGCCAGCCTCTCTGCTTGTGTAACTTGATCCAGGTCCCCTGCGTCTTTCTGAAAACCGGCGAGTGGAAAAAAAGTTTCACTGTTCTGCATCAGCAACCCTCAGTTATACGATGGTATCTTTATGCACCACAATTCATTGAAACTTTACCACTTTCTTATCTATAATACGCCATGACCAGATATTTAATGTAACAACTAATCGTTCTACAGTATCAAACAAGCTTCAATACCAAATCATAATTCCCCCTTTTATCCACTTAGAGCTTTGTTGGGAAAGACAAACATCTCTTGCAGTGGTGGTTTGTCATGATTGGTTCAGACCTTCTGATCTTGGCTCTGCCATCCTTGGAGCTCAAAAGGATTTGGTGTAATCCCACAGAACAGCACAGAGCAGATGGACACACAGGTTAGATCACGGTGCTGGAGGAGTTATAATTGGCCTGGCCTTCTGCCTGCAAGCCATATCTACTTCAAGTAGTTGGAGTTTTGATGACCTAATCAGAAGTCAAAATTAGTTTACACCCAATCAAAGCAGAACATTTAGTAATGATGAATTTAAGACAGATTCCAGTAACTGTTGTAAAACTGTAATTCAGCAGAACAGATGGGCATGCGGGTCAGGCTGCTGGAGCATGAACCGCACCATTGCATCGATCATTTCTGGACTTTATCATCATATTAAAAAGTAGTAGACAGCAATTACGAGATGCACTGTAGTAGAACTGAGCAGATGGCTGTCCTAAAGTCATTACTTTTCCTGACACAAATTTTATTTGCGAAGAGTAGAAGCCAAGAATCAAAACAGTGTTGATCAAGCTGCAGAGTTATAGCAACACTCGTCATTTCCATGCCTGTAGCACACTGATTTGGTCTTTTGTTTTTGTTTTTTTTCCTGTTTGAATATGTTCATAATTCTGTTGAAAATACTTATCCTACTTGCAAATGAAAGCACTTGGGTACTAGCAGCAATGATTTTGGTGGAAAACGCAAGCAGTGTAGTCTAAATCATGAAATCCAGTCTACTTTTACCAAAACACACTAGTGCCACTCCCACAAATCAGCCAATAACCTTTAACTTAGGTGTTGAGACTAAATGCCATCCCTGACTTTTTGTGTTGTGCTAGAGACAACACTGACACTGATTTAAACTTTTTTTTTATCTGCAGCCTTCCTGGTTGATGAACACAACTTTACCAAAAAACAAAACAAAAACAAAAACCCAAAAAACTTGTATTGAATTAGCTTTATTTATTTATTTTTAATAAGGCTTCATAATATCAGTAAAGAAAGTCTTTATTTAATAGTTGCATCTTTTTTTGTGCATCTCCTCAAGCTAGAATCTCCACCAATAGTATTAAATTTAGTTTCTTTCCAATGGTACCAATCATGGGTGTCCACTATCTATTACAGGGGTAGACAATCCTCATCCTTGAGTGCCGATATCCTGCATATTTTACTTTAAGCATGCTGGATAGCGACACTTGAGGAGCAGGATTGCCTACCACTAATCTACTCAAATGTTTGCACTATCTACCGAATCCCTTTCAAACTTCTTGAGGTCCAGCTCCATATATGCATTCCCCAATTGGGCATTTATTTAAGTTGTCCTTTCATGGTGATGATGTATTGTTGTTTGACTTAGTTCATGTTCTCTACAATCAATTTGATCCATGTTTACAAGACTGTAGAACCCTAGAAGGTGTTGTATAAAATACAGACCATTTATTATTTTCCAGCTATAGATTTAAAATCTCTAAAAAACACAACTCCTGGTCTCAGACATGTTTAAAAACCTTTAAAATGACCAGGAACCTGAATTTACAATTAATCCAATACAAAATTCTGCACAGGGTATATTATACAGGTCACTGAATATTCAGGATGGACACCTGTATACACTGCACAGACAACACTCCTGACAATTGCATTCGTGCACTGTGGTTGTGTTCACCGGTTCATGAATTGTGGTGCAGAGTATGTAAAGACTTGTCAAAGTGTATGAAATGTGATATCTCAATTTCCTCTTCACCTTGCCTGCTGGGAAACTTGGATGACATCCACATGGAAACTAATTTGATTCATGTGATTCTGACTGTCCTATGCATTGCTAATAAAACTATCCTCATGAACTGGAAAAAGAACTCCTGCTCTTGCGGCGGTCTTCCTGAGACTTGAGTGTTTTTGACACATTACCTTGGGCTGTGGTTGGCTCTAAAGGCACCACAAATTAATTATTACTGTGTACTTCTCAGCAAACTGTGTAACTGTTGTATATCCTTATGTTGTTTGGTGCAGTGATATCTTGGATCTGTTGTACTTTTGTGTGTCCTTTTTGTTTCTCTCTGCAGTTCTTGAAGTGGATTTGTGTACATATTTTATTGTTTATTTTTGTCTAAAATGTCTAAAATTAAACGTTCACTTCTCTCATTAATTGGAAAAATGAACGTAGTTAGAATGAACATTTCTCTTTTTCTTCCTGTGCTTCACACTTTACCTGCCAGTGCATATTTGAACACACTGGATCAAACTATTTTAGATTTCTTTTTGTGCAGTTTGCATCAAGGATATGTAAATATGAATTGAAGTACATTACATTTTTAAATTTCAACTGCAGGGTGTGATCATGGTATATAACAATGTCATGTGCCGGGGTGAGTACTCCTCTCATTTTCCCATCTTTGAGTTGTGTGTTTCAGGAGAGGGAGGCTCCAGCTGCAGCACATTTGCAAATCAGCGGGTCTGACCACGAAAGGAGGATGAACACTCCTCGACGATGGATGATTACTACAGCTTGGAAGTTTCCTCTTGCGACTCTTGGATTTTGTGCTCTAGTGTTTCTAGGGATTTTTTGTGAACCTTTGGATCTTTTCCCTGTGCTTACCCGTTACCAGGTTTTGGGAACGTTTATGGACTTCTGTGACTTCTCTGGATTACGTCTCTGGTTTTCTGCAACTCCTCAGGATTACTCACCTGTGCCCCATAGGATTTCCGGACGCAGCTCTCACCGTTCTCCATTCCTCCCGGCCGACCCGCTCTCCTACTCTCCTGCTCTCTTCTTGCTCCTTCTCATGGACACCCCACTTGGATTCACCCCGGCACCCAACCTACCCTCCCTCATTCCTACACTCCCCTACTCCCAGTAAGTCTATTCTCTGCACCCATCAAGTTTAGACTTTCCTTCCTGGATTCACCTGTATCTGCTCTCCCCTCCTCAGACGCTGAGCTCCCGTTCTCGATTTCCACTGGGCTTTTCCAGTGCACCTTCAGTTCCTGTTTTAAAAGAAAGATTCTTTTTTTACCATAAGATCTGTGAGTGTGTGATTCCGCATGTCTTGGGTTAAACGCATTCCCCAAACCATTTCAGAATCATCCGGCCAAACCGCTAACCCCGCAGACACACCTCTCACTGATCTGCTCCACAGGTTGTCTCAACAAGAACAAGCCCTGCCGCTGCTGATGGAGCAGTTACACGCAGCAAACAACCGATACTAGCAGTTGGAGGCCTTGGTGCAGCAGATACATGACAGGCTGTCCCAACCGCAGACTCAAGCCTCTGCTTCGGAACCTCCGCTGGCCGCCTCTGTTACTCCTGTTGTCCCCGGACCGGGAGTAGCAATTTCCACGGAAGTCACCCACTTCTGTCCAGCCGCATCACCGCCATCTCTGACCTTCAGCGGTGAGTTCAAGGACTGTTACAGCTTCCTTTTACAATGTCGACTCGCATTCGAACGATCGCCAGGAGCTTTCACCACAGACTCAATTAAGATCTCGTATATTGTTGGATTACTTCAAGGAAGAGCCCTGAGATGGGCGGAAGCGACGAGTCACTTTTCCATGTTCCTATCTGGCCCCTTTGAAGACTTTTTAACTGATTTCAAGCTGACTTTTGGCAGTACTGAGTCCGTTACGGATATCAGAAAATGGTTGTGGAATTTATTGCAGGGTCAAAGATCGGTGGCGGATATGTCGGTGGAGTTCCGAACTTTGGCAGCACGCTCTTCCTGGAATGAAGATGCCCTTCTCGCTGCTTTCACTGAGTCCCTCAACGACCGAGTCCAGAACCAGCTGGCATTGTGCCCGGAACCCCGTTTGCTGGAGGAACTCATTCACCTGGCTATATCCATAGATAAGCGCCATCATGAGCTGCGGCACCAGAGTTCTCACTCCTCCGCAGAGCCCACCTCCTCGGATGAACCCATGCAGATGGGAAGGACTCCCCTCACCCAAGAGGAGAGACAAGATCGTGTAAGTTCAGCTCTGTGTTTATATTGTGGGGAGTCTGGACACTTTGCTAAAGCCTGCCCAGTACTGTTAAAAGGCAGAGCCCACCAGTAAAGACGGGACTACTGGTGGGCAGTAACTCAGCTTCTTTGAGCTCCCGTTGCTTACTCCAGTGTTCTGTGTTTTTTAATTCTGAGCAGTTTACACTCGAGGCACTAGTTGACTCTGGCTGTGAGCAATCTTAGATGGACCCTGACTTGGTGAAGAGATGGAGGATCCCTACTGTTCGGCTGCCTACTCCTCTCTCTGTGTCATCTGTGGACGACCGGAACCTATCCACAATCACTCAACAGACCATCCCTCTGCAGTTACGGGTGTCAGGTAACCACACGGAGACTTTGGCTTTTTATGTATTTCCCTCTCCTCAGTCTCCGCTAGTCCTGGGTCACTCCTGGCTGTCTCTCCGCAACCCCCACGTGAACTGGAAAACAAACCGAGCAGAGGAGTGGAGCCCCGAATGTTCACAGTAGCATTCAAAACATTATTTTTGAATAATATAGATTATTCAAAGAGTTTAGAATAATCTAGCTAATTTTAGGATATCACAACACTGTATGCTAATGCAGAATATATCACAATTATTATACAATACATATATTTTTATAAAAACAGATTACTGTGGAATATTTTTGAAGTTATTGAACAATAGATACAATTTCTGTTCAAATACAGATCATTATAATATCTTTGAATATTTTATATTTGAGGATTTGCCTCAATGTCATCTTCCTCCTGTTCATCATCACTGATGATAAGATTGGCTGGCAAAACAGTTGTCCTACTCTGCTTTTCATAGAAGTCTTCAAACTGCAACATATATTCAATAATAGAATTGCTATTGTTACTGTTACCATGATTATGATGATTATGTAAAAATATACATAATTTATTTTACTTGTTCAAATATGGCAGCTTGATGTTCAAACTATATACAACACATATATCCCTATTTAGCACAACTAGTCAACCTTGTGATGTGAGTTTCATATACCCATTGTTAGTTTTAGAAATCTGACAGTATATACAAGAGGAGACTGAGACATTTTTAGGCTCTGCAGACACACCAATATTTGGCACATCATAGCCCTGCACTGATTGGTGGAACAATTGTGGTTCAGGTCATCTTCCAAAGGTCTTAAAGCTGGAGGGTTCTGCTCAGTCTCTTGGCTCTTCCTGGGATTGCTTGGAGCCCCTGTAATAGTTGGGAGGGGGCAACAGCCTGCTTCTACAGGATCCTTGCATTTTCACAGTCTCTCTCTCTTTAAGTCCTTGCTATCTAAGGATCATCAATAGCACCATTCTTCTGTAATTTGCCAACCGCAATGATGCATGGTATGTTCAACCAGCATTAGTTTGTCCAACTGAATGCGAGAATCCTGCAGGATCTTAATCATCTCATTCTCCTCTCTTTTGGAAATAATTCCTGCTTTCATGTTATAATGTCTACATCATCTTCAGGGCAACGGTGGCAGACGATTTGATAGCAATCAGAGGGTTGCAGGTTCAAGCCCCATCTGTTGGTATTATTGGGTTCTTGGGCAAGACACTTCGCCCTTCTTACCTGCTGGTGGTGGTAGCAGCCTCACTACTGTCAGTATGCCCCAGAGCAGTTGTGGCTACATTGTAGCTAAATGCTACCAGAGTGTGAATGTATGAATGACTTGTTGTGTTGTAAAGCACTTTGGAGGGTTGTAAGACTCTAAATGATGCTATTAAATAATCAATCTTATTGCTTTGTCTTTAAACATTTTGGTATACTTTGATCTAATTCACAAATGTCTGTTATAGAAGTGCTAAACCAATGGGTAGTTATTTATGAAATAGTCTATTTTCTGCAATTTACTGTTTTTAGTGTTTTCTCTGTTTCAAAGTTATTTTGCTGTTTGCAGCAATGCTATTCTAAAACTTTTATAACTATTTTGGTTTTACCTTCCATTCAGTGGAATATTGTGGCTCATCTTTACTGGAGTTTTATTATTATTATTATTATTATTATTATTATTATTAGAAGTAGTAGTAGTAGTAGTAGTAGTAGTAGTAGTAGTAGTAGTAGTAGTAGTAGTAGTAGTAGTGGTAATGTGTCTTGTTCCTAAACCTGTCTCGGATCTTCTGTTTTGTTTTAGTTAGTTTAGTCTGGTCAAGTTAGGATGCTCAGGGCCTGCCATGCTCATGCAAAACATTTGTTTCACGACCCTGAGTGCCTCCTGCTGACAGGCTTCCTGCATTTGGGTCCTGCCTCACCACACCATGACAGTATAGTCAGTTTCATCTGGCTTCTCTTCCAGCTTCATTGGCTGCCAGTCAACTTCAAGGTTCATTTCAAGATCCTGGTTCTGGTCTTTAGGGCCTTACATGGACAAGCACCATCATACACTGGTGATCTTCTCAGTCCCTACACCTCCAGGAGGTCCCTGAGGTCCAATGGCCAAAGCCTACTGGTTGTGCAGCGCACCAGGCTAAAGACCAAAGGTGACAGATCATTTGCTGCTGTGGCCCCCCGACTCTGGACCCCCCCCCCCCCCCCCCCACCCCACCCCCACCATCACCCCTGTGAGACTGAGATCAGTGGACTCCGTGGTCTCTGGTGAGAGGTGAGCTGAAAACTCATCAGGCTGGCTTTGGTGTGACCTTCATCACTACCTTCTCCTTATTCTGCTTTTTCTACCGATTCTGCCTTGCGGGATCCACTGATTACTTTTTCCTTTTTTATTTTCCCCTTCCTTACATTTTTTAATCACAATTTTATGTTTTTCATCATTTATTTTTTTTTCTAGTGAATCAACTCGTGATTTGTATCTTAAGAGGTCGTTTTTTCTTCTTTCGTCTTCTAGCCAAAGTAGTTTAAGTCTGTCACACACTTTCTGTCTGGTATTTCCTCTGGAGGTTCGCAGGGAGCTGCTGTCTATTCCCACAGCAGTATCCTCTCATTCAAAAGTTAGAAAAAAGTCATAATCCAAAGTAATACAGCTCTTTTTCTGCTCCAAACACTGAGGCAAAGTCTGTTTTTTCTTCTCCTCGTTGACCGTTCATTTCTTCCTGCTGACTGTGATAGGATCCCGGAGAGGTACATTTGATAGCCGGTGCACCTTTACTCCCCTCTTCGCCGTGAGGCGCAGACTGGAGCGAAGCGACTCTGTCAGCTGTCCGATCCGTACGCTTTTTTTTTTCTCTCCCGGAGATACAATTAGATTATGGTGCATGCAGCGATAACCGTCTCTGCTTCTTGCTGCTCCTGCAGTAAAAGCTCGAACACCTTAATGCAAAAGCTCCCTCCTCGATTCTTCCTCCTGCTTCCGTCAGCTGATCCCCCCCCCCCCCCCCCCTCTCTCTCTCTCTCTCTCTCTCTCGCTGTTTGAGTGAGAAATGGGGGTGGGGGGAACACACATATACTGTTGCTCTGTCTGTCTTCCTCCTACAGAGCTCTGGGTCCCACAGCGGAGACTTCAGCTGAAAGACTTGAGGAAAGACGTTCATATTGATTTTCTTTCCACTTCGAAATAAGACCCTCGTGTTTATTTTTGTCGCCTTGAACACTGCCGCTGTGGAATATGTGCGTCTTCCCAAGAAAGAAAAGACAAGACAACGAAAGATAATTTAAAGCAACACAAAGTAAGGTCAGTGGATGAGTTGTGTGGATGTTATTTACTGGATCTCCTCTTGTGGCTGCATCTCACCGAAGCGCCCGGGGAAAGCAACAGTGTGCGGAAAGTAGATTTGAATCTTAAACATATGGCTTCGGCGAGGATAGCGCGGTAAGTCTTCTCCTTAAACCTACTGTTCCCTAATGAAACATCTCTCCGTTTACTCTGAGCTGACTTCACTGCCCCACAGGAGCCCGTTTGGACTCCTATTTGTATTATTGTTGCTTTTATTGACCTTAAAACTGAATTATTAATTATACCAGTTTGTTGGTTTTACTGAAGCAGCGTGCACGTGTGTGAGGACAGAGACTCATCATGTAAAAAAGAATGAGGAAAAGGGCTTAGATGGTAAAATTTTATAAAGTGTACATTGATCTGGATCTGAGAGCCATGTAATCATAAGTAATCGCTGTCCATGGTGCTGAAAGAGTCTAGGAAATCGCTGCTGCTGCTTTGGTCGTTTTCAGGAATTTTATTCAAGGCGATTCTCGGCTTAATCTTCACAGCTTCCCTTACATCTGATCCCATCGTGGTTTAATTTTATCCTCCAGAAAATTAAGTTTTATTTTCATCAGGACTAAAAGTAGCATCTGCAGTATATAACTCTTCCCTGTGCTTCGTTGGCTTGCATGGGATCACTCCTGCTGTCAACGGGAATTTCACGAGAGTGGTTTGTTTTCAACAAGTACACACACCGTGAGAAGCTGCATCTAATCTGTCTGCAAGTCGTGCAGTGGTCCCGTCCACAGCAGTGTGTGTGTGTGTGTGTGTGTGTGTGTCCCGGATTATGAGGAGCAAAGGATTCATCCGATTAGTTTAAATTACGACAAGCTGTCGCCTCCCCAATGCAGGGCAGATAAAGAGGGGAGAAAGTTAAAGGTGACTCTAGGTAGAATCAATACCTTTTTGTAATTAACCCTCTTTTATTTTAATGCTCTTACAACTTCCTGCCTTTGGTGTTTTTTGGGGGTCTTAAGGTGGCTTGTACATTCATGTTGAGCTGAGTGATCACTGTATGTTGCTGTTGTGTCAAAGTGTGTCCCAGTGAGTACATAATTGGTGTCTACCTGTGTGTGTGTGTGTGTGTGTGTGTGTGTGTGTGTGTGTGTGTGTGTGTGTGTGTGTGTGTGTGTGTGTGTGTGTGTGTGTGTGTGCGTGCGTCTGTGTGTATGTTTGTGTGTGCTCCTGCGTGCAGAGAGGGGTCAGACAGACAGAATGTGTTTTGTGAACCTGAGACCCGTCCACTCCTCACCATGTCAAATCCTGTTAGTCATGCTGGATGACAGAAGCTCCAGGACTTCGATTTAAATAACTGGATTTCTCCGTGCCTCTGCAAGGGTGATTTGCTGTACACTCTTTAGGTATTAGTGCAGAACAAATCTGCTTTTTTCCACCATCCATTAAACAAAACCTCTCTTTTAACTGAATAAAATTAATAACTAGACTAAGCACAGTTAAAACGGCGTTGCAACAACAATATTTATACTAAAACAAACAAAACAGTGCATATTATAATATTGATTTTTGGCATGCCATGCTTTAAATACCTAGGCGTTTGGCTGGATTATGATCTGATGTTTAAAACTCATGTTCTTGCAACTACACATAAACTCAATTCTCGGCTAAAATACTTGTTCACTCTGTTAACTGTCTTAACGTTATGATCAGAAAAAGAATAGTCACACAGCTGCCTACTTTGGACTATGCTGACATTATTTATCAAAATACCACTGTTTCTTGTCTGCATTCTTTAGATGTTGAATATAACAGTCTTTGCCGTTTTGTGCTTCGCTGTCCCTTTATGACACCTCACTGTGTGATGGATGGACATTTATCCTGGCTTACACCTTCGGCCAGGAGACAGTTTCACTGGATTCAGTTTATTTTCAAAAGCTTTTATTACAACTACCCTGATTATTTTAAGTTACATTTGGTACGTTACAACTCACTTCACTGTCTGTGACATAATGATCAGATCTTTTTTGTTGTTCCTAGAGTTAAAAGAGAGGTAGGGAAATATGCTTTTAGTTTTAAGGCCCCGCAGATTAGAATAGTCTTCCCTTTTCTCTCCGGTCCATATCTTCATTTAGAATGTTTCATAGAGCCTTGAGTGATCATTTTCAAAACATTTGTTCATGTTACTTATTACGTTTTCTTGACTTCTGCTCTCACTGGTCATGCATATACACTCATATAAGCGCAACACCTTTGCTTCTGCTCCGATTTTTCATGAGATGGACTTAAAGATCTAAAATTAATTGCAGATACACAATATTACCATTTCTCTCAAACATTGTTCACAAATCAGTCTAAATGTGTGATAGTGAGCACCTGTGCTTTGCTGAGATAATCCATCCCACCTCACAGGTGTGCCACATCAAGATGCTGATCTGACTTCATGAGTAGTGCACAGGTGTACCTTACCCTGGAATGTGCAGTTTTTTGCTTTATTGGGGGTCTGGGGACTCAGAACTGGTCAGTATCTAGTGTGACCACCATTTGCCTCATGCAGTGCAACACATCTTCTTCGCAAGTTTATCAGATTGTCAATTGTGGCCTGTGGAATGTTGGTCCACTCTTCTTCAATGGCTGTGCAAAGTTGTTGGATATTAGTGGGAACTGGTACACACTGTCGTATGCGCCGGTCAAGCACATCCCGAACATGCTCAATGGGTGACATGTCCGGTGAGTATGCTGGCCATGCAAGAACTGGGACATTTTCAGCTTCCAAGAATTGTGTACAGATCCTTGCAACATGGGGCTGTGCATTATCTTGCTGAAAAATGAGGTGATGTTCATGGATATACGGCACAACAATGGGCCTTAGAATCTCATCACGGTTTCTCTGTGCATTCAAAATACCATCAATAAAATGCACCTGTGATCTTCCTTTATAACAGATGCCTGCCCATACCATAACCCCATATAAACCGAGCTTCTAACCCTATCTCTCAGGGAGAGCCCAGCCACTCTTCAGAGAAAGCTCATTTCAGCCGATTGTATCCGCGATCTCATTCTTTCGGTCACCACCCAAATCTCATGACCATAGGTGAGGGTAGGAATGTAGATCGACCGGCAAATTGAGAGCTTTGTCTTCTGACTCAGCTCTCTCTTCACCACGACAGACCGGTACAATGCACACATCACTGCAGATGCAGCACCAATCCGCCTATCGATCTCACGCTCCAGTTTTCCCTCACTCGTGAAGAAGACCCCGAGATACTTAAACTCCTCCACTTGGGGAAATACCTCATCCCTGACCCGGAGAAGGCATTCTACCCTTTTCCGAATCAAGACCATGGTCTCAGATTTAGAGGAGCTTATTCTCATCCCAGCTGCTTCACACTCGGCTGTGAACCGCTCCAGCGAAAGCTGAAGATCACATTCTGATGAAGCCAACAGGACCACATCATCTGCAAAAAGCAGAGACCTGACACCAAAACAGATGCCTTCCACACCTTGGCTGCACCTAGAAGTCCTGTCCATAAAGGTTATGTGCAGAATCGGTGACAAAGGGGCAGCCTTGGCAGAGTCCAACTCTCACTGGGAATGAGCCCGACTTACTGCCGGCAATGTGGACCAAGCTCTGACACCGGTCATACAGGGACCTAACAGCCCATACCAGAGGGCCTGGTATCCCATATTCCCGGAGTACCCCCCACAGGGCCCCCTGAGGGACGTGGTCAAACGCCTTCTCCAAATCCACAAAACACATGTAGACTGGTTGGGCAAATTCCTACGCACCTTCCAGGATACCCCTAAGGGTATAGAGCTTGTCCGGTGTTCCACGGCCAGGATAAAAACCACTTTTCTTCTCCTGAATCTGAGGTTCAACAATCCGACGGACCCTCCTCTCTAGGGTTGTCACGGTAACTGGTGTAGCGGTAAACCCGGTAAAAAAAATGACAAAAATAATAACCTTCTTGTTTTTTTTTTAAATATATTATCTCGGTGGATTACCGTGGCTGCGGTGTAGGTGCGGTGACCCTTACCAGCCACCGTATCATCTGCTGAAGTTGCCGGTGGCACATGTGCACTTTGTTGTTTACAACCAAAACTTTCTTGAAGCTAAAGCTGAAATCATGGCCAAAGGAGGAGACGGCAGCGCACAGGACATTTATTATCCGTCAAAGAAGACAGAGTAGGAAGTATGGGCATTTTTTTGGGATATTTGAAGAATGCAGAGGGAAAGTTGATAGAAGACGGCTATCCTGTTTGCAGCACGTGCAGGAAAAAGTGTCTGTGAAAGGCAGCAATGCTTCAAATCTCATGACACATCTGCGTGACCATCACCCACAACTCTACAGTCAACGCAAGGCAAGCTAACGTTAGCGTTTTAGTTAAAATGCGTGATACGAGGATTTGGGTTGAGGGAGAATGCAACGAGTCATTATATAAAGCTGCTGCAGTGCCGCTACCTGCATATAAACCATGTCGCGGACACCCCCATATTGAAATGACGCTATGCATTACGGGGCTCCCAGGGGCAGATAAGAGTTGGTCTCTCTCTGAGAATAATTATGAATCTAACAATGATTACTGCCTGATGGCATTTTCCCAGATCTGCAAAGCTCACTGGAAGGACACAAACCGAGGACAATATTTTCCTGATATAGGGTTTATTACTCAAGTAAGGGTAAAAAAAAATATCTGATTAGAAGGTGACGTGAGTACTGAGTATCATCTGATCTAATATTTTTAAAGTTATGACAAACAGACAAAAAATAAGAAGTTATGGGCAAATATTGGTATTTTAAAGACTAAAGGGGAAAAATGTAAACAAATAAACAACATAATTACAAAATAGCAAATTTGAGGCAAAATTTAGACACAAACTGAGGACAATGTTTTCCTGATATACAGGGTTCATTTAGTTGTCTGAAAATGTAACATGTTTAAAAAGAATACTGCGATAATACCGAAAACCATGACAATTTTGGTCACAATAACCGTGAGGTTAAATTTTCACACCGTGACAACCCTACTCCTCTCCAGAACCCCTGAATAGACCTTACCAGGAAGGCTCAGGAGTGTGAACCCCCTGTAGTTGGAACACACCCTGGAATACTTTCTGGACTTTGGAATACGTAAAGTCTGTTTCCTATTTATTTTCTTTTTCTCTTTGTACTAATTGATGTGTCCCACCTATAATGGACAACACTGCCCAGCCTCCCTGGAAAGTTGTGTTTCAAGATACTGGACAGAAGGGTCTAGAACTGGGGAGGAGCAATGTGGATTTTATATTGGCTGTGGGAGCATAGATCGACTCTTTACCCTTGCTAGGGTACTTTTGTGAGATTGCCCAGCCTGTTCATGTGTTTTTGAGATCTGGAAAAGGTCGATGACCATGTCCGCAAAGGCACTTTGTGGGGAGGGGGCACTCCTCACAGTGAGAGTGCTGCGTGTGCTGGTAACAGCAGTCTGTCGTTGCGCTGGAGTGGCAGCTCCCAGCTTCAGTCAAATGAGACATTTACTCCCCAGTGTTCAGACTGATGAATTACACATGCAGGAAGCCCCTGCTTGTTTTTTCTACCCACCAATCGGAGGCTCCCCCTAATGGTAGGCGTGAATTTCAGCCAGCCAATAAGTCGGCGGTGGGTGTGTTGGGTCAGTTCAGCCCAAAGCAGACTGCCAGGACAGCAGGTCTGTAAAAATGGCCACTTGAGCACAGAAAACACACAGGCTACCCAGATGTGAACACAATTTACCATAGCAGGGGTGGGCCATCCTGACCCATATGTGTCATAAGTGATGTGAAGTTCACATGGACTAATAAACATGTCTAACCAGAAACAAGAATTAGTTTACTCATCACTTAATTCAGTGGATTTATTTTGCATTAGTTCACAACTTGACTTCTCTCAAAGCACTAAACAAAGCTGGCCATCTGGTTGGGGTGGCGGGTTGCTTTGCTCAACATTGAGCGGGGGAGCCTGCTCATCATCACCCCAGCAAAAAGGGGTGACCTCTGGGAACTGGTGATGGTTGTACCCATTGTGCAGCAGTACCGGGACCAGAGTGAATAGGGTGTGTATGGGGAGCGTGAGTGGGTGTTTAGCATAGATTTTTGTAGGTCGTAGGTTGTATGTGTATGTGTGAGCATGAGGAAGGGAGTGTGTGACTGTGTCTGTCTATGGCTGTATATGTCAGGTGGGGTCTTGGTCTCCTCCCCTCTCCTGGGACTTCTTGTGCTACGGCACATCTTCGCCTACCCTCCCCCTGCCACATTTGGTCTGGAGTGTGGTGCCTTGGTCTGCCTAAGTGTTCGCAGCTGTTGTGTTCCCAGCGGGGCTGGTCGACCCTGGGTCCCGGGTCGCTGGGTTCCGGGCTTGGCCAGCTTGGGGGTGGGAGGCTGCGGGCGGGCCTGTGGGCTTGCCGCTGATATCTCCCGGGACTCTGCCGGGTGCTGGTTGTGACCTCCCGGGGCAATCCTCTGCGCCTCTCAAGAGGGGGCTGGGGCTTTTCTGATTACAGTTTCCCTAGGGCCCCTGTGCTCTGAGACAGCTCCTGGATCTCTGGGACTTGGAGCTCCCTCCATCTCCTACACATCTTTGGGGGGCAGATATGTAGCCCCTCACACTTACTATTGGACGCGCCTATAGAGACACCTTACATATACAAGCGTGTGTACGCACACAGGTGCTCACATGGTGCTCTCATAAGTATGGACTTGGGCACGTTCAACACATGTGTTAAGGCTGCGGTTGGCACTAAGTGCACTGTGATTAATTATCATGTGATTGTTCAGCAAAACAATGTTGATTTTATATTTCCTCATCAAGTTGACGCAGTGATGGCTTGCTCTAGTTGTATTGTTGTGTGTCCCCTTTTTGGTTTTTTTTTTCTCTTTCTGCAGGTCTAGAAGCAGACTCTTGTTCATCATTGATTGCTAATTTTTGTGGACCCCCCCCCCCCCCCCCCTCTTTTGTATCTTCCTTTCTCTTTCACCCCTGTCTCCGTGTCTGGTCGAAATTATAAAGCATTCAAAAAACAATAACAATAAAGTTTTACGTATCAGGCATAACATTAAAGCAGAAGCTTTGATGCTCCACCTGAGAGTAAATCTGTAAGGCTTGTCACCAGCATTCAAACATCAATTCTGTTTGCTTCACAGCCAGACAGGACATGGAAAAAAATAAAAATAAAAACAAACAAAGGAAATTGCTAAAGGGCAATTTTTCTCTATTTTGGCCATCTTTAATCTGCTCTACCTTCAGGTTTGAAATGTCTACTTATTGTAGTTTTTTTAAGATGGATCAGATTAAAGATGGCCAGAGTAGAAAAAAAAATAGTTATTTAGCCATTTCCCGGAAGCTAAAATCAGAAGCTTACTTCGGCCTCATCAAGTTTTGTTCAACTGCAAAGCTAACTGCTTCACAGAGCAGTGCTAACAAAAAACAATAACTATTAAATGTTCTAACTGCATGTGATTCCAATAGAACAGCGTTAAACTTACCTTGATCGATCTGCTTATTGTCTGTGCTGGTCGGCATGAAGTGACGAACGATGGTGTTCTGAGCTGCGGAGCTAACATAGTCACGCTCCATCTGTTTACGTCTTGACGGTAGATTCACCACAGCATTTCACACCATGGTTATCAGCCAATCAGTCCCTGTGCTGGGTTTGCCAGTTTTAATGGTGGTGGTACAGAAGTCAAGCTGTGAAGCTAAACACACCCAAATGTGATGATGTTGTTAAACTGTTGCATTCTGGGAAATGTAGTAGATTTTGACATAGAGATTTTATGTCAATAGCGTAGCCATGGTGACTGAAAATGCTAAGATACGGAAAAGCACACTTTCCCCGACTAAGCCGGTCAGTTTGATGTATGATATGTGGGGGGTATGTGCTTTCATTAGAGCTGCAGAAGTGTGTAGGGAATAATAATAATAATAATAATAATAATAATAATAATAATAATAATTAGGGCTGCACGCTATTAGGAAAACCTGCAATATTCGATAACAGTGCTTAATATTGCGATATCGATATTACTTGCGATAAATTAACAAATACTAAAGTATGCAGTGTTGATGTCGTCTGGCATGTGACATCTGCTCTGGGTTCAAAGCAAACAAAAAGTAATGCATGAATTCCATTACAACATAAAAATTTTATTGAAAAAATATGCAGCTGCACCTGCTACTGTATTAGCAGCAAAACAACAAACTGCATGCATGCAGTTTCTCAGTGACTTTAAAACATCACCACCACCATAAAACTTTTTCTGATGCTCCAAATACAGAAAAACATCCCTTACCAGGGTTTTTTGAATAAATAAATAAAAAAACTGAAAATACGTTTAAATGTTAAATAATAGTTAACATCACTTACATGCAACAGCAAATTCTCTCATTGCTACTGAACATTTTCTCCACATATGTGGTTATGATATAAGGCTGTTGCTGTAATTGGGAAGTGAACTGTGCTGGGCCAAACTAGGAGAAAATTAAGATTTTTTGAGGTAAAGAGAAAAAAAAATTGTCTACCTTTCAGAAGAGGAACTGGCAAAAAAACTACATGGAAAATATGTGAAAACGTTTGTTTTTAACCCGAAATTGAACAAGTTATGAATGATCGGTGGCTCGTTCCTTTTTAAAGTGCCAGTTTAGGACCCATTTTCACAGACATGTTAGTAGCAGCGATAAAAGATGTAAGAGGGTCGTTATTAGATTTTATGTGGCTGCAGAGGGTTGTGACCTGAAAACGATTAAGTCTAGCTCAGATCTTAACTCATAAAACATTGAGACTATACATCACCAGCACAACCAAACACAACTATCTTCTATTTCTTAAGATATAAAGTAACAAAAGAAACCCTCCCCTCATATCTTTATATTTTACGTTTTTGGAGCTAAAAGGTATTTTCATCTTCAAAGGAAAACAAATGACATTCTTTGTTTTAGAGGTATGATTGTACTGTTAGCAGTTTATTTTCATTCCTCTCCAGATCATTATACTCATTATACAGTTACAAATTAGAAGGTTGCATCGCAATTATTTAAATATTTTTTTACATTTTTCCTTCAATAGAAAACATATTTAACTATCTTTAAATAGCGGTTGATTGAAAATGTGATTATATATCCTACTCCTACTGGTGGCACATAAACAACGTGGTGAATAATCATTTCCATCCTGTCACCAAAACATATTTTCTATTTTAACCTTTAATGTCAAACTTATCATATTTGATGCATAAATTCCAGTTTTTAGACCTCTATTTCTTTCCTATGATTAGTACATTCCTCCTGCTCTGTTGAAATATTTACAAGTATTCTGCCTCCTTGTGGAACATCTAAGTACTGCAGCAGGACATAAGTGCCAATTTTATTTGGTCAGTAGTGTTTAATTGTTTATTTACATAAAGAGCTTTTAACATTTGGACAGTTTTAAAAATCTAAACCTACAATAAGTTTGATATTTTGAAAAAAATAACATGTATCAGGCTTTAAAATGTCAAGTCATCCATTAAAATACCAAAGATAACAGTTTGACAAGCATAAGATGCTAGTTCTGCAACAACAAGGTGATTCTCAGATCTATTAGGGTTGGTTTATGCTTGACGCGTCCGCGAGGTCCGCACGGCTCCGCGCGGAAAGGTTGCGTCATTTTAACAACCACGCCTCTCCACCGCGCCTCCGCACGGCCCAGAATTTCCGCAACGCGCACCTCGGAAAATTTCTAACCATGCGGACGGACGGACGCGGAAAAACATGGCGGACCGGCAAGAACTAGTATGGCAGAGGTTCGTAAATACAGACATTTGTATGATTCAGCTCTCAGAGATCACAGTGATCAGCATGTTGTAAATAATTCTTGGAGAGAAAGAGCTCACACTGTTGGAAAAGACGAGAACGCTGTTAAAAATGCTGAAATGCCATGTTGTAAACAGTCATTTCTACTTCTACTATGGTGTAGTGTTGGATGCATGCCGTAGAGCTCCATGCTGCCCCGTTCAGTTTGGGAGAATATTGGCTCACCGCAGAGACAAGCCGCACGAACCATAAAGGCTGCGAGTTGTGAAGCGCCTTCCATCCACGAGCCGCATCACCGCGCGGAAAGTGAATGCGTCAAGCATAAACCAAGCTTTACTCAGTGACATCTCATTGTATCTTGACATGGTCCGTCGGGGGCCTTAGAACAGTTCTTCAGCCATACAAACGTTATGGGGTTAATAAAGAATCATTTAGAATAAAACACTGAAGTGGTTGAATGTTTATTGTGCATTATTATTAATTCTACTATTAAAAGACATACCCAGGCTTTGACAATTTAATTATCAATATCATTTTTACTGTTGCCTTTGAATTTACCTTTACAAAACTGCAAATGAGAAACAAATACTTCTCAGTCTCAAAATATTTTATTTAGCTGCAGCCACCTAATTACCACCATCTCACAGGGTATTCTGTAATGAGCACACTAATTATTTATAGCCAGCCATTCATTATTAAATTCAGAATTCATTGTTGGAGTGAGAGTCTAAAATCACGTGTAGCTGTCTTGTGGTGAGGGTTATGTAGAAGTAAGTAATGATGCTGCGTAGGGTGCAAAACAAAGACAAAATGCAAACGAAGTGCTCTGCAGGGAGCTGAAATCTTCTTAACAGTTTGTGCTTGTAATTTCTAGTCGATTAAGGTGTTTGGACTGTCTTCTTGTTACACTAGTGCTCCAAATAGACCAGCAGGCAGGATTGCATGTGGCTACAGATTCCTCCATTGCTGCTGTTGTAAAACTTTACTCAGATTTCACTTCGGTCACCTGGATCTGCCCCACTGGCAGCTTGGAAAACCAGAGACAGCGACAACACACACGCACGGCCACCTGACCTGAAAGTCACGCCTGAAGAACATCTTCAGTCAAACGTTCCAAATATTTATTAAAAGCTCCTTCTGGAAAAGAGTTCAACCCTGTGCCTTCGGTTAATGTGAAAATGGTTTTAAAGGGAATTTTAACTGTTCCATTCTGCTAGCAAAGGTTTAGAACCTATTCGCCCTGTTCTTCTTCTTCTTAAAATTTTTATTAATAATATGTTTATAATATTCATATAATTTATTATTTAGCACACACATTTACAAGCTGGTGATGAGCTACTGTGTAGCCACAGCTGCTCTGGGGTGCACTGACAGAGGTGAGGCTGCTGAGCACTGACCCTCTGACCACCCCAAGCATACAAAGCAGGTTAAGTGTCTTGCTCAAGGACACAACAGCTCTGGCAGGAGCTGGGATTGAACCCACCCTTCTGATTAATGGACAACCTGCTCTACCTCCTGAGCAACTGCTGCCCTTATTAGGCCTGAGCAGCAAGAAGCACTGCAAAAGCTGCTGCTCCTTCATTTTCAATCCAAATGTGTTCATATTTAGCATTTTAAAACTAATTTTAACAAGCACATTGACTTTTTAACCATTACTTAAAGCAGTGCTGCTACTGTCAGTGTTCTGGTGTTTAACATCAGGCCTCTAGAACTAACACTGCACATTTATAACGTGTTAGGATACAAGCCCAGCAGAGCTGTCAACTGACCACTACCTGGTGGTGAGTTGGCTCAGATGGTGGGGGAGGATGCCGGTCAGACCAGGCAGGCCCAAACATATCGCGTGGGTCAGCTGGGAACATCTGGCAGAGTCTCCTGTCAGAAGGAGTTTCAATTCCCACCTCCGACAGAACTTCCAAAATGTTCCGGGGGAGGCGGGGGACATTGAGTCTGAATGGACCCTGTTCCGTGCTCCCATTGTTGAGTCGGCTGACCGGAGCTGTGGTCGCAGGATCGTCGGTGCCTGTCATGGAGGCATCCCCTGAACCCGCTGGTGGGCACCAGCGGTTAGGGATGCTGTCAAGCTGAAGAAAGAGTCCTATCAGGTCATTTTGGCCTGTGGGACTCCAGAGGCAGCTGACAGGTACTGGTGGTCCAAGCGGAACGCGGCTTGGGTGGTCGCCGAGGCAAAAACCCGGGCGTGGGAGGAGTTCGGTAAGACCATGGAGCAAGACTTCTGTACGGCTTCGAGGAGATTCTGGTACATCATCTGGGGTGGGGGGGTGGGCGGGGGGGAGCAGTGCACTACCAGCACCATCTATAGTGGAGACGGTGTGCTGCTGACCTCTACTCAGGACATTGTGGATCAGTGGGCAGAATACTTTGAAGATCTCCTCAATCCCACCAACACGTCTTCCAGTGAGGAAGCAGAGTCTGGGGACTTTGAGTTGGGCTCTCAAATCTCTGGTGCTGGGGTCACTGAGGTGATTAAAAAACTCCTCTGTGGCAAGTCTCCAGGGGTGGATGAGATCCGCCCGGAGTTCCTTAAGGCTCTGGATGTTATGGGGCTGTGTTGGCTGACACATTTTTCTCCCAAACGGTGAAGCAGGTTAGACAGAACTTCCACAGAGGCTTTTTTCTTGTATTTATTTTGTTAAAAATGTCCCCTACAGACAAGAAGGAGACCCTGGTGACCTTTTTCAGCCAGTTGTTCCCGCACATAGCAGGTATTGTCTGTGCCAGGCCAGCGAGGGATGCAGCTGCTCAGGATATTCTCAGTGGAGCTCGCTTTAGTTTAATATTGTAAATCTTACTCATCATATTGACTGATTTATGTAGATATCATGTACTAGATTAGAACATTTCCCATCTGCTCAGAGCAGAGAAACCAACATGACTTGATCATTTGTTCCACTTGTAGTAATTTATTTCTGAACAGGTTATTATTCTAGCTTGATCCTAATTAGTAGTGCTTGTTTGGAGGTCCTAGGGGCTTCTTCTTCTTCTTCTTAAGCTATTGTCTTTAATTACAACAACAGGTCCCGCTTCACCTAATCAAAAATTAATGCACTCTTTGTAGCTTTATTTACATTTATTACTTTGTACCTGTGAATATCTGCAAATTCTGTGTTTGGTCTCACGCGCCCTGCAGGACTGACTATTAGAAAGATGTCACAGTGAATTAGGTTCACCGAGATCCTCAGTTTGTTGTCTGAGCATAGAAGAATGTGCGGTCTTTAGAGGTATAAGAGGAGCCTCTGTGCACATCAAAAGCATATGTTCTCTATCTGATCAATTCAGGTCTGATACAGATTTATTATCTTACGCCAACTTGTATTTGTTATACCCAGTGGCTTCGCTTATTATGTTTATTAAATGTTGATTTTTATAATGCCTATGTTACAAAAAAAAATTAATAAAGAACACCCCAATGCTGATGAGAAGCACTCTAAAGCTTCTTTTAGGCCTCAGCAGGCAGTTGTTGCACCTCTTCTGGGAGATGTATATTTGTCCTAATGCTCACAACAAGCCGGTACAGACGCGTCTTATTGAGTTAGTCAGGCTTCCATGAACAACGCTAGCTGAATCTTAACTAAGGCCATATTCTTTGGACTTATGAACTTTTAAGTGCTCCTGTCAGAGGAGCGAACATGTGGTGAAAGCCAAGCACCTTTCCTCAAGTTTGTGTTACATGAACTTTAAAATAAATAAAGCTTGTTTTTATGCATATTGTCTTCAGATGGAGCCATAAAAATTAATGGGTCGGTGTGAACATCGTTCCAACTCATACATAATAAATGCCTTCCTTTTCTTTGATGGATTCATTGAAAGTAGAAAAAGAGAGTGAAAATTAAGTTTTTGAGAATGCAACCCACAATGGGTTGAGCTTCTTTGACTTTTGTGCTTCAACCTCTGTGCTAAAGTTCAGATTCTCACTGACATCTCTGTTAGGAGTCTCTTGAATGTGCAAATTTAGATTTGTGTGTGTGTGTGTGTGTGTGTGTGTGTGTGTGTGTGTGTGTGTGTGAGTGTGTGTGTGTGTGTGTGTGTGTGTGCGTGTGTGTGTGTGTGTGTGTGACAGAGAGAGAGCGAGAGAGAGAGAGAGAGAGAGAGAGAGAGAGAGAGAGAGAGAGAGAGAGAGAGAGAGAGAGAGAGAGAGGAGGGAGAGAGAGAGAATTAAAATTCAACAGTACAAACGATTGTTTCTAACAAGATTATATGCGTGCTGGCCAACATCCTGCCACCAATCTGCATATCTGGCAAACCAGAAAAGAGAAACAAGAGAGGCAAAAAAGCAAAAAGCTGCCCAACTTCTTTTAATTGAGACCAAATCATAAATAGGCGAGTTTACCATGAAGTTTTTTACTAAAAACAAGAAAAAAAAACTGAGTTTTCAATCTAACAGGTGAGATTAATGAGTGGGATTTTATATTCAGTTTAAGAAAAATGATGATCTCATCTACACTCTCATCCTAGATTTTTTTAAGCTAAATTAGATCAGTGGTTTCTAAAACTGGGTTTAAAAATTTTTTTTGTAAATGAGTCTCAGGCTAAGATTAATTCAAGTGAAATTTAATCCTGCATGGTAAAAGGTCTAAAAGCTGTTTGCTCCAGTTTAATATTCTAAGAAGCTTTCAATCAGATTTCCTCATCTTGGACTGAAAAACACAGAACCAAAGAAAATGAATATATGTTCTAGCATGTTTATTTTGCATTGTCACCATAAAGGTAAACCCAAAGACATAAAGGTAGATGCTACTGAATAAATGTAGCTGGGATATAATCTAATAGAATTAATTAAATGAAGTAGAAAGTTTTCATTAATGCTTCAAGCAGCTAATGGATAAATGGTGTTGTACCCTTTTGTGTGGGAGTTTGTTGGCGAAGTATCCCGTGACCCACTGGATGGATTTATTACAAATGTACAGAAAAATGTTACAGGTGTTAATCTACAATTACTTTATTTACTGAGTTTTTCTTTTATTAGTGTGGCAAATGAATATTAGCAAAGATGGATAAAATTCAGAGAACTGTTCAGGTATCAGGCTAACCTGTGGTTTTAGCTGGGAGTCACCCCCAACACATGTTCTTGGACTGCACTTTGGGCATGATCTTTGTGAAAAAAAACTGTAGCAATGGTTGTTCAACTCAACCCAACTCTCCTAAATCACTGGGTGGAATCCACAGAAACTCGTTGGAAATAATCAATTAATTCAATTCATTTTGTTTGCTATGTAAGTAAACCCAGCAGATTGCATTGAGTCTCAGTTTTAACAGCAATCCTCATACTAAACAAGCATGTGGCGACAGTGGAGAGGAAAACTCACCTTTAACAGGAAGCAATCTGGGTCAGCATGAGCAGTCATCTGCCAAGACTAAATGGGGTTTGAGAAGACAGAGCAGACAGACAAAATAAAAGAACAGATGCACTAGTAGTAGTTGTTTCTGTGATAAAGAAAGGAAAAGTTATTATCAGGAGAATGATCCCCTCAAGGAGGTATCACTGTTCAGCAGAACGCCAGTGTCGATTCTTCAGGAAAAAAAAACTATGAGAAAATATAAGCCGCTTTTATGAGACACACCATTCCAGCAAATACTGCCGTCACAGTGTGGCTAAAGAAAGCATAGTGGCAAGGAGATGCAGGAATTTAGCGATGTTCGAGCTGCCAAGCTTGGTAGTAATATTACTGCAACATCAAACTCGTGAATGAAGATTATGTCTTAGCACAACAGAGAGTGATGTCATGATCACATGTGAAATGTCTGCCGAGCCCCAGTCAGCAACTGTATTGAAAACAAATGTAAACACAGTCATAAGTTTCACTTTTTAAACAGAACCAGCTGTTCTCTCCATTAGAGCAAGAGCTCAGATCATCAGACAGTTCTCTAGGAGTGTGGAGGGCACACGCCTTTAGGAGCGGCTTTTGAAACAACACTTAAGGACCACAGCTTCACTCGGGATAAATAGTGAATTATGTCCAAGCTAAAAGGAAGTCTGCGACAATGCAAAACCGGCCCCACACCCCCTTTATACTGCCATTGTGTAATATTTTCTGAAAAGCACATGATTGTGCCACATTACAGGGAAAATAAGGAAATAATGCATTTGGAAAGTAGTGGTAGAAGAAAGTTGCAGAGTGTGGAAAGTGATCAGCATTTCCTACCCCCACTCGTCCAACAACTGGGCTGACATCACTCAATGTTTAACTGAACTTAACTGATTGTGCTTCTACAGATGGGTGTACTTTGTAGTCAACTATATCCAACCATTCTTCCCAGCAAATACCATGAATGCCACACATGTGACTCGTTTGCCTAAATTTAACCTTGTCTTTGTTTAGGCAAAATATCTACTCAAATAACAACCTGCCCCCCTCCAATAATACTTTATTGTACTGCACAGTACAGTATTATATATATATATATATATATATATATATATATATATATATATATATATATATTGTAACGGAATAGAGTGATGTAACTATCTAGAGTTGTATTTTAATACACTGTAAGTAGATCACTTTTTATAATCAGAAGAATAGGCTGTTTTTATCATCAGGGAGTTTAATTAAACACTCTGTATTGACTTTGAGACAAGAAAAGAGAGAGAGTTGGGATCGTTTGAGAGTCTTTAATTTCTTAATTATAAATTCTAAACAATCTACCAGGACTAACTCTGTGATGGATGAAAATGGATTTGGATGTTGTGTTGGTGCGTGTGTGTGTGTGTGTGTGGTTGGTTCAGACTCCTTAGGCTGACGTCATTGAATCTGGTCGTCTTTGTTATGACTAGATATCACGAGGCTTATAAAGTGATGACATGAGCTGCTATTTTGCTGTGTACGTACCCAGTGGGGGGCCTCCCAGGTAGATCAGGAAATGCCAGGTCCAAGAACCTCGGATGTGTACTGGAGCTGTCAGAGCAGCGGTCACAGCACTTCAAAGCCCGTCTGAAGGGTCGACCCCGGTACCAATCGGCAGCGTCAGCAGGTGCTCTTATTTTGAAAGGATGTCGTCTGGTTGTTAATCGACGAAAATCTCCAACTTCGCAGTTCTTAGTTTAAAGAATAAAACACATCTGGCCAGGCTGTGCTTTTCTTTAGGATGACGGTGAATAGAACTGAAGTCAAAATGGAACTGAGCTTAAAATGGCGTTGCCTTGTTTTATATCTCTGAATTGTTTTAAGTTTCAGTAAACGGGATTGGACACTTTAAGTCAACACCAGATTCTCTTGCGGCAGCCGAAAGCTCTGATTGGTTGGAACAATGTGTCATGCGTTTCTATGGAGATGAGGATCAGTCTGTCTGTGCAATAGTCCTGTTTTCATTAAACACAAATCATGACATATTTATTTCACAGATCATTCACTTGATTATTATTGATCAACATCTGTTTTGCTTAATTTTTTTAATCACAAATAAAGTACTTTGATTAAGTAAAACGTTCTTCTTCTCCTTCGGACTCTTCTCCTGGAATGTAAACAGTCTGAGGAACACCCGACCTTGGCGTTTTCAACACGGGTGTTACTGTGCACAGGGGGCAGCTGTGTGGAGCTGAAAATGATGAACTTCATAACCTTACAATATTATGTGTGTGTGTGTGTTTATGTTTATGTATTTAGCAGATGCTTTTGTCCAAAGCGACTTACAAGTGATAATCGGCATGTTGCCCTTGAGGCTAACAACAACAATAACAACAACAACTTGACATCAATCATGGAGAGAAGGGAACAAGGAGTGGACGGTAGAGGGGGGGACGGGTGCAGAGAGGGTGCTAGTTTAGAAGTTGCTCTCTGAAGAGCAGAGTCTTCAGAAGTTTCTTGAAAGTCGAAAAGGAAGCCCCTGTTCTGGTAGTGCTTGGTAGGTCATTCCACATTTGTGGAACGATGCATGAGAAGAGTCTGGATTGTCCTGAGCGGGGTGTAGGCACTGCTAGCTGACGATCCTATGATGACCGGAGCGGCCGGGCCGAGACGTAAGCCTTTGCAAGAGGATTCAGGTAGATGGGAGCCGTACCATCTCGGACTTTGTATGCTAGTGTTAGCAATTTGAATTTGATGCGTGCTGCTAGCGGTAGCCAGTGGAGCTCAATGAACAGAGGGGTGACAAGTGCTCTATTTGGCTGATGGAAGACCAGATGCGCCGCTGCGTTCTGGACCATTTGAAGAGGTCTCACAGTACAGGCTGGAAGACCAGTTAGAAGGGCATTGCAGTAATCGAGGCGGGAGATGACAATAGATTGCAACAGGAGCTGGATGGCATGTTGTGTTAGGTATGGTCTGATCTTTTGTTATACAGCGCAAAGCTGCCTGAACGAGCAACAGAGGCAACATGATCTTTAAAGGTCCGGTGTTCATATATATATATATATGTTATTAATATTATTATTAAAAGTGGCAAACACTTTGTTTTGTTTTGTGTATTACAATGTGTGTGAACCTTCTGCATCATGTGTGTTTTGGAATGAATTTGGGAAGATCTGAAATAGTAGTCATTGACAACATGTAGTTCAAGTGCCAGCATCTTGCATGACTTTTATTTTTATTTTCAAGATTTAACTGAAAAAGAAAGAACTCCATACTTTTTTACTATAAATCTATCTTCAAAAATAAATTTATACATGAAAGGAGGTGAGCTTTTATTTATATTAACCACTATAAAACACAAAAACATTAATTAACAGAATATCTCAAATAAAATACTTTGTTGTTATTGAACTAGTTGCAGTTGAAAATGTCATTATAAATCCATATGAAGCAGGTGTAAGGACTGTAATCTTTTATTTATGTACCCGATAAATTGATGGATAAAGAAAAGGTCCTGCTTTTCTTTTTTTTTTCTTTTTTCTTTTTTTTTACCGTGTCCTGTCTGGCTTTGAAGCAAACAGAATTGATGTCCGAATGCTGGTAACAAGCCTTACAGATTTACTCTCAGGTGGAGCATCAAAGCATCTGCTTTTAATGTCACGCCTGATACTTAAAACTTTATTGTTATTGTTTTTGAATGCTGTGTAATTCCGACCAGACACGGAGACAGAGGTGAAAGAGAAAGGAAAATAAAAGGTGGGGAGAGAGGAGGGGGGAAGGGGGGGGGGGGAGGGGGGTCCACAAAATTAAACAATAATGAACAAGAGTCTGCTTCTAGACCTGCGGAAAAAGACAAAAAAGCAAAAGAACAAAAAAAATAAAGCGACACAACAACAATACAACAAGATCAAGCTATCACTGCATCAACTTGATGAGGAAATATATAATCAACATTGTTTAACTGAAGAATCACACGATAATAAATCACAGTGCATTAAGTGCCCACCATAGTCTTAAGACCTGTGTTTAACGTGCCCAAGCCCATACTTTTGAGAGCACCATGTGAGCACCTGTGTGTGTACACACGCTTGTTTATGTAAGGTTTCTCTATAGGAGCGTCCAACAGAGAGTGTGAGGGACCACAGATCCGCCCCCCAAAGATGCGCAGGAGACGGGGGAGCTCCTGCTTTTCACCAAAGCCCATGTAGCATGATCCACATCTGCACTAGAGATATCTAAAAATACTGGAGCAAACATAGTACAAGTATAACAACATGCACATACCACACACACACACACACACACACACACACACACACACACACACACACACACACACACACACTGCAAAGTAAAGAAATAAAGCTCCTCACAGTGACGGAACTGTAATTCAGAAGATCAAGGCTGAAGCTTAGTAAAAAGCTGTAGAATAACACAAACTGAACATGATGCTCATAGTGAAACCATGTTCAGGCAGGATTTTGGATCTAATCTGTCATCTGTTTTACTGTCCCTTTGGGTATGTACTGCAAATTATATCAATATAATTCAACTCCAGCACTTTGATTTGGTCTTTCTAGGATTAAAATTATTTATTTCAATCAGAACACAAGCAGAACACATCAGGGTTTTCACCTTTGTCACCATCCAACTACAGTTGTATGTATGCAGCTGAAAAATACAACAATAAAAGTGTTTCAAGTTACATTAAAATAATAAAATACACTGCCCAAAAAAGTCTCCACCATAAAAGAGGTCACACACTTATTTTTTGATGGACCACTTTTAGCTTTGATTATGGCCCACATTCACTCTAGCATTAGTTCGATGTCACAAGATTCATTTCCATGCAGTGTTGCAGAGTATGACCGCTTCACAAAGCCTTCTCCAGCACATCTCAACGATTCTCAATGGGGTTAAGGTCTGGACTCTGTGGTGGCCAGTCCATGTGTGAAAATTATGTCTCATGCTCCCTGAACCACTCTTTTACCGTCTGAGCCTGATGAATCCTTGAATCTTGGAATATGTCCATGTCATCAGGAAAGATGGAATAACCTGGTCATTCAGTATATCCAGGTAGTCAGCTGACCTCATTCTAAGAGCACATCCTGTTGCTGAACCTAGACCTGACCAACTGCAGCAACCCCAGATCATAGCACTGCCCCAACAGGCTTGTACAGTAGGCACTAGGAATGAAGGGTGCATCACTTCATCTCCCTCTCTTCTTACCCAGACCAGCTTTTAATAATGCGTTGGACAGTTCTTAACCCAGTTTTAGATGTTTTCTCTGCTTGATTCCAATGATCTGACCCTTCTCACACAGACCAACATCTCTTCCACGACCAGCAGATGTGTCTTTCCACATGGTTGTTTAACAAATGTGAAGTAACTCATTGCACCAAATGGAGTTAAATAACTTGTTGCCCACTGAAAGATAATCACCCATGCAGTAATTATCCAATAGGAGACTTATATTTGCTTAGTTAAATCCAGGAAGGTTTGAAGGCTTTGGATGTTAGAAAATGATCTTCCTGGTAAAGCATGAGCTTGTGGTTTAGTTAGTCTCTCCTGAAATGCTTGGATTGAAAAGCAAATACTTCCCTGATTTTAAGGTCTAATTAAAAGTGATTTAATCTTATTAAAAAAATATAGTAAAAATGATTACGAGTTTTTAAAGCTAAATTGATACCATGTTGCATGTGTGATTGTTTGAAACTCCAGAGGGGTTCAATCCCTAAAACAATACCTCACATTCACATTTGCTTTATATTGTCAGTTATGTATCTGAAATGCCACACAGCTACTAGTTCATAAAAATCAGACTGATTTGCAGTTTATTTTCAGCAACGTTCCAAGTGTGTTTTAAAAACATTTCCTGCAGACAGCTATGTGGTATAAAAGAAAATGTAATGCCTTTGCCTGATTTCCTGGAATTTAATAACTAGAGGAGTCAGATCAGATTTGTTCACAATTTCATTCTCAACAGTCAACCTCTTCTAACACAATGATCCTGGGTACTGCTTTGAAAATCTTCAATTATTCTCAACAAACTTTATAATGTGTTCTTGAAACTTTGTGAGTGTCTGTGCAGAAGAAAATCCCAGGAAAAAGTCTTATTTAATAAAACAAATCCTGTTCATAACTTTTATGGAAAGGATTTCTAGATGCAGCCAAAGTGTTCTTGAGTCATAAAGGGTAGAATGCTTTTTCCAGGTCAGGGACGAGGTCCTGCCTCAAGTGGAGGAGTTTAAGTACCAAGGTCTTGTTCATGAGTGAAGGAAAGCTGGAGTGTTGGATTGACAGGCGGATTGGTGCTGCGTCTGCAGTGATGGGGGTGTTGTACCGGTCTCTTGTGGTGAAAAGATTTACAGGTCAATCTACATTCCTACCCTCACCCATGGACATAAGCTTTGGGTAGTGACGGAAAGAGCAAGATCGCAGATACAAGTGGCCAAAATAAGTTTGTTCCACAGGATGGCTGGGCTCTCCCTTAGAGAGGGTAAGAAGCTCGGTCATCCACAAGGGGCTTGGAGTAGACCCGCTGCTCCACCACATCAAGAGGAGCCAGTTGAGGTGGCTCAGGCATCTGGTCAGGATGCCTCCTGGACTCCTCCCTAGTGGTTTTCCGGGCATGTCCAAATGGGAGGAGACCTAAAGGAAGACCCAGAACACATGGAGAGACTATGTCTCTCAGCTGGCCAGGGAATGCGTTGGGATCCCCCGGAAGAGCTGGCCCAAGTGGCTGGGGAGAGGGAAGTCTGGGCTTGTCGACTTCAACTGCTGCACCCGCGATCCAGATAAGTGGAAGAACATGGATGGGTGGTAATTTAAAGCTGAACATCTCCAAAACACTCAAATGGATATCTTTGTTATTTTGATGTGCATTTTAATCTAAATGTCATAAATAATTGCTACCTTATCTATAGTAGATATTCTTCTGCTGGTAGAATAGTTTCTGTCTGACAGGACTGGTGAGACTAAATGCAGCCATCTTTACACAGTTTCAGTGTTTAAAGGTGTCACAGACGTTCTGCAGGATTATGTTCAAAACCACTATCAGTTCCACAATTCATTGTTACTTTGGCAGAATTATCAGGAAATTAAATTATTACAGCTCCTACTAGTGATACTTATTCCATGTAAGTACTAATGTAATGTGAAACTGCAGATGTGAACCGGTGTAAAGGTCATTTATTAAAGTTTCATGGATCTATTATTTGGAAGACTAGAGATGCTGTAAGTTGACAATAATACATTTTTCTGGCCTATGCTGACTCAAGCCATTGTAAACGTTTCAGCTTCGTCTTTCCCTTTCCGTTTGCCTACTTGGTAATCTAAAAAAACAGAAATTAGATCGTTACACCCCTGCTCAACTGGACAAACAGGAAAAAAATCACAATGCTTTGACTTCCTCACACAAAATATATCTATGGAATAACAATCAGCCATACATAAAAAGTAGCTTGAAGGCCTCATTTCTAAATGCCATCCCACTGCCTGTGAGCTAACAGCACCACAGACTTCTAGAGAGTATGGGAGGAGGAAGGGAAAGAGGAAAAGTCCTAAAATATACTCATGAATTATTTCAATCCATTTATTTACTCCTTTATTTGCTCATTTTGCACCTTTTTGTACAACCCTGTGATTATACACTCATCTAAAAGATTATTAGGAACACCATACTAATACGATGTTTGACCCACTTTCACCTTCAGAAAGGCTGAAAGCATTCTTTAGAAATGTTGGCCCATATTGATAGGATAGCATCTTGCAGTTGATGGAGATGTGTGGGATGCACATCCAGGGTGCAAAGCTCCCGTTCCACCACATCAAAAAGATGATCTATCGGGTTGAGATCTGGTGACTGTGGGGGCCATTGTAGTACAGTGAACTCATTGTCATGTTCCAGAAAACAATTTGAAATGATTGGAGCTTTATGACATGGTGCATTATCCTGCTGGAAGTAGCCATCAGACGATGGGTACATGGTGGTCATGAAGGGATGGACATGGTCAGAAACAATGCTCAGGTAGCCCGTGGCATTTAAATGATGCTCAATTGGCACTAAGGGGCCTAAAGTGTGCCAAGAAAACATCCCCCACACCATCACACCACCACCACCAGCCTGCACAGTGGTAACAAGGCATGATGGATCCATGTTCTCATTCTGTTTACGCCTAATTCTGACTCTACCATTTGAATGTCTCAACAGAAATCGAGACTCATCAGACCGCGCAACATTTTCCAGTCTTCAACTGTCCAATTTTGGTGAGCTCATGCAAATTGTAGCCTTATTTTCCTATTTGTAGTGGAGATGAGTGGTACCCGGTGGGGTCTTCTGCTGTTGTAGCCCATCCGCCTCAAGGTTGTGTGTGTTGTGGTTTCACAAACGCTTTGCTGCATTCCTCAGTTGTAACGAGTGGTTATTTCAGTCAAAGTTGCTCTTCTATCAGCTTGAATCAGTCGGCCCATTCTCTTCTGACCTCCAGCATCAACAAGGCATTTTTGCCCACAGGACTGCCGCATACTGGATGTTTTTCCCTTTTTACACCATTCTTTGTGTAATGAATTAAATTACATGTTATTTCATAAGCCATAAGGCGTCGGATTCCATAGGAAATATGAACCTTATGGATCTGTAAGGTTAATTAAACCAGAAGATTGGAACTTTTTAATGCAGGGATTAGACAACAGCTTCATATTCACTCAGAGACAACAGAAGAGAGAGAGTCAAGTTTGAAAGTTGAGAATTTTATTACTAACAAATTAAACTAGACTGACTTTAAACACTACATGTATGGTGTAACTAAGGTGGATGAGACGGTGAATGGGATGACGTGTGATGTTGCTCAGAACCAGCAAATCCGAAGAAGCGATTAGTTCTGATGGGAACTGAAGGTGATGTCTTTGCGTTAAGCAGAAGCCACGGCAACCGACCACCCGTCTTGAGGTACTTCCGGGTCACGACAATTTGTTGGCATCTGGTGAGACCTGAGCCTGGGTCTTGATGGTTCAGCTTTTATTCTGAACGGAACCGTTGCAGCAGCTTGAACAGCAACAAATTTTCTAGCTTGTCGTTGGTTCTTTTGGTTGGAGAGTTACAGATTGGCCACTCCGTCACTTTCTCTGGAACACTTTGAACTGGCTTTAGAGATGACTTGGCATAGTTTTATACTTTGGATGTTATGGTTTATGGTCGAATGAAAATTTGACAGAGTTACCAAACACTATCAAAACCACGCCTCCGTCAGATCTGTCAGATTCTGATTGGATCAGTGAAAGTAATGTGTCATGTATTTTAACGCTACGTGAAATCAGTCCCGTTGGAACATTTAAAGTCATAGTACCTTTATATTCTATAGGATTATAATAAAGTAATGAATATTTCGATTTCACAGATCGGTCACATCTTATTTATTGACTAACACTTGGTTGGATTAGCTTTATTAAAATAGAGTTCTTTGATTAATTAAAAGAAAAGTGTCCAGTCTTCATTCTTCTGTTGAGCTGAAAATAAGCAGGTTAGAAGCAAATGCATGAGACCTTGAGACCATATCTCATGCAAACTAGTCCTGTGTCAGAGGAGGGGGAAAACAGTCATTTCATTCTGTTACATTTGTAAACCCTAGAAATGGTTGTGTGTGAAAATCCCAGTAACTGAGCAGATTGTGAAACACTCAGACCGGCCCGTCTGGCACCAACAACCATGCCACGCTCAAAATTACTTAAATCACCTTTGTTTCCCATTCTAACATTCAGTTTGGAGTTCAAGAGATTGTCTTGACCAGGACCACACCCCTAAATGCATTGAAGCAGCAACTGGCATGCGATTGGTTGATTAGATAGTTGCATTAAGGAGAAGTTGAACAGGTATTCCTAATAATCCTTTAGGTGAGTGTACATTAACTAAAAGGGGAAAATAAGGAAAGGGGGTGGACAATAGCAATACACTAACAAACTTTTCAGCTCTACTGACTCTCAGAAACTATTTTCGACATTCAAAACTCTGCTCAACCCTCCATCTCCACCTCCTACCAACAATCTATAAGCTGACACCTTTGCCTCATTCTTCACTGACAAAGTGGCAGCTATAAGCAAACAGTTTACTCAACTGGCCACTCCTGAACATTCGCTACCACAAACTCCTTCTAGTCCAACCATCTCAAGCCCCACTGCTTCATTTTCCTCTTTTTCCCCTCTCACTGAGAACTGTGTGTCCAAGCTTCTCACGTGCAGCCACCCTACTACATGCCCACTCGACCCCATTCCGACTAAGCTGCTCCAAGCTATTGCTCCTACAGTAGCCGCAGCAGTCACACATGTGATCAACGCTTCACTGACATCCAGTTCTTTTCCCACCTTTCTCAAGCATGCTTAGGTTAAACTGCTGCTAAAAAACTCATCTTTTCCTCCAAATCATGTGGAGAACTACCGACCTATCTCTCTCCTCGCTTTTCTGTCCAAAATCATTGAAAAGGTGGCTTTCAAGCAGATCACAGAATACCTCTCACAAAACTGTCTGCTTGACCCTTACCAATCTGGGTTCAAAAAGGGCCACTCCACTGAAACTGCTCCATTAACAGTGACGGAATCATTAAAAGAAGCTAGAGCAACTGCCAAATCCTCAGTGCTTATCCTGCTCGACTTATCGGCTGCATTTGACACTGTCAACCATGGCTTCCTTTTGTCCACACTCTCTAGCATGGGCATCACAGAGAAAGCACACACCTGGTTTGAATCGTACCTCACAGGACGATCATTCGGTGTATCTTGGCTTGGACAATCCTCTACCATGCACCATCTTGCCACATGAGTCCCCCAAGGCTCTGTACTAGGACCTCTTCTCTTTGCCATATACACCACCTCACTAAGTGAGATCATTCGATCAGATGGCTTCTCCTACCACTGCTATGCAGACAACACCTAGCTCTATCTGTCATTTCCACCAGACGACCACACTGTCTCTGCACGAATATCAAACGGTCTCTCTGACATATCAAAATGGATGAAATCCCACCATCTCCAACTCAACCTCTCTAAAACTGAACTACTTGTCATCCCAGCAAAACCATCCATACAGCACATTA
Source organism: Nothobranchius furzeri (assembly GCF_043380555.1). Taxonomy (NCBI): domain Eukaryota; kingdom Metazoa; phylum Chordata; class Actinopteri; order Cyprinodontiformes; family Nothobranchiidae; genus Nothobranchius; species Nothobranchius furzeri. Next base: position 36,382,131 of record NC_091756.1, read on the forward strand.
TCTCAATCCAAAATTACTTCCTATCTCTGGCTCCTTCAAAGGCAGTTCGAAATCTGGGTGTTGTGATTGATGAACGCCTGACCTTTAAAGATCATGTTGCCTCTGTTGCTCGTTCATGCCTCTTTACGCTATATAACATATAAAAGATCATACCATACCTAACACAACAGGCCACCCAGCTCCTGGTGCAATCTACTGTCATCTCCCGCCTCGATTACTGCAATGCCCTTCTAACTGGTCTTCCAGGCTGTACTGGGAGACCTCTTAAAATGGTCCAGAACGCAGTGGCGCATCTGGTCTTCAATCAGCCAAAAAGAGCACACATCACCCCTCTGTTCACTGAGCTCCACTGGCTACTGCTAGCAGCACGCATCAAATTCAAATTGCTAACACTAGCATACAAAGTCCGAGATGGTATGGCTCCCATCTACTGAATCCTCTTGGAAAGGCTTACATCCTGGCCCAGCCGCTCCAGTCATCACAAAATTGTAGGCTAGCAGTGCCTACACCACGCTCAGGACAATCCAGGCTCTTCTCATGCATCGTTCCACAATTGTGGAATGACCTATTAAGCACTACCAGAACAGGGGCTTCCTTTTCAATTTTCAAGAAATTCCTGAAGACCCTGCTCTTCAGAGAGCATCTTCTAAAGTAGCACCCTCCCTGCACCCGTTCCCCCTCTCTACTGTTAATTCCTTGTTCCCTCCTCTCCATGACTGATGTCAATGCTGTTGTTGTTATTGTTGTTGTTAGCCTCAAGGGCAACATGCCGATTATCACTTGTAAGTTGCTTTGGACAAAAGTGTCTGCTAAATACATAAACATAAACATCTGTCACAAGAATGAAATACATTTTACCTAACCCACATATTTTGAATAACAAAATTAGGTTGAGACACTCTTTAGTACTGTTTTGTTCATAATTTTTTTCTCTTTTATTATTTGTTACTACTTGTTTGCTCACTTATGGTTTTTGTCACTTATTTGTTACTTATATTGATTATTTGTAAGTCAGTACATTTGATTCTGTGCTTATTGCTATAAAGTATCTGCACAGTCAAAAAGGAAAAAAAAACTTTTCAGCATGAATATGCTAATGAAATCCTAATTAAATACGATAAGAGACATTATGTAAAAAGAGACGTCATAAAGAGATGTTGAAATGTAATATTTTTATTAGACAAGATCTGAATTAAAAACATTGATTCTAATCTGTTCTCATAAAGGACCAGTTCCATATAGACCAGTGGGGGAGGGGCTTATCAATCACATAATAAAATACAGTGAAATGAATTTAATGTTCTTATTTCACATATAATACAAATATTATAATTATTATTTTGTAACTGTCATGCTTCTATAGAAATAGTAATTTCTCAATATGATGCACCCTGCAGACCATGATAAATATAAATAATGATTTAGTCTGGTTCTAGCTGCAGACGGAAGATATGAGCATGTTCAATCTGCATTAAAAAAGTTACATTGCTATTCTTAGATCTATATTTAGTCTGTTCCAACCCCATAAAACATCCTATTGTTTACCAAAATGTGTGTTTCCACTGAGCTGCTAAGTGTTTCCCCTACTTCAGTTGCTCTACTTGTTTGTAGTAAACAAGTACAACCTGATTTAAAAACAAAAAACAAAACAAAAAATGGTCTTACACACAAAAGAACCACCAAGTTGGCATAAAATACAATCAAGCATGGATTATATTAGAGCACATGTATAATGGGACATTGTGTTTGTGGAATGGTGTGTTTATTTTATCCTCCTGTCTCTCCAACTCACCAGCCTGTAAAATTATGTGTTTTTCATCTGTGTGGTGTGTTAGCCACATGCTAAGCCAAAAGGAGGTTGTCATGCTAGTGTTATATCTTGCTTTTAGCTCAGTGGTTTGTGTGAGCATGTGTGTGTGTGCGTGTGTGCATGCGTGCGTGCATGTGTACACACATGCATGAGATAGACACTGTGAGAGATGCAGCGAGGGAAATTACTGTTGCTATTGCAAACTTCAAAGTCTCTACTGGTGTTGTGCCAGGTCAGCATGTTTACACAGGAGAATTGGTGTTAGGCACACACACACACTGAGTCACACACACTTTAGTTCACGCACACGCATAGACACATGTCATGTGTCTCGTGAGCATGCACACCGCCCAGAGTGCATTGGTCTTATCTGTGGTCCCTGTGAGTTAGGGGAGGCATTTAATCAGGGTCTCTGTGCAGCTCTTGGCATCAAACCGATTCCACCATCTCCTCCCTCCTTCCCTGATGTCTTTCATTCACTCTCCCCTCACACTGACAGATGGAGTTGGCAAAATATTGCCCTTCTGTAAATTTTTGTTCCACAAAAAGTTAAAACTGGATCATTGTAGGCTTAAAAATACTTTTGGCAATCATTTGCTAACTTTTCCGTCTACTTTTGGGCAAGTGAAACCAGTACTTCAACACTAAAGCCAATGATTTAAGCTCATTTGTGTTGAGTCAAAAGTCCATTGCCAGTAATTTTGGTCACTCCTAAAACCCACACCTGTGAGATCATTGTTCCTATTACAGAGTCATCACACTAAAGATGTTTTCTCTGTCAGAAGGTCAGTAATCTGGATGACTGTTGGACTGTTTTTAGAAGTTTTCCACATAGCAACAAGAAGGGAAGATGCAGTGAGTCCTGAAGGGACCCAGTAACAATCTATCTCTTACAGTCAGGATGAGGAATGATTGGGCAACTTGTTGATAGCAACTTGAGGCTAAAATTTTGCTTTGTACTGGAATGAGGCACATTGACAATATTCTGGGTCACACAAGCAAAAAAAAAAAAATAAAATTACTTTCTTGCCACATCTCTGAGTTTCATGGCTGTTGTTGTATAGATCAGCACCAGAAGATTCTAGATGGCAAGCGTGGAGTTGGCATTTACGGTAGGGAGCATGCACTACACTTTTTACGGTATTATTCCTCCAGCATTGGAGGAAGTGTGGTGGTTTGCCATCTTGCTGTTGGCTTGCTTGTATACTTCCGAGCAAATCATTAAGAAAAGTAAAACACCATAATTCTATTCACACACACACACAAACACACACACACACACACACACACACACACACACACACACACTTTATTGTAAAATATTTCAGGGGTACAAGAAAAAACTTCTGGGTCACTCCCGTTTACTGGCTTCAGTCCCTTGAACAACTCTGGAGCCTTTGCCTGCCGGTGTTGGATTACAAACACCAACACTGCAGCATTAGCTCAGCGCAGACTCGGCAACCTCACAAACTTACTGACTGTAAACAGTAACTTCAACCCATTGTAATTTTGTTAAAGGAGAAAAACTGGCAATGGTTGAACTGACAATGTTTTTAATGTAATAATGTAACCTTCTGTAACACATATGCTATTAAGTACAGAGTAATAAACTGCTGGATCAGATCTAGGTTCTGAAGGAGGGGTGAGTGACTAAATGGAGAGCCAGAGACTGTGACCTTTAAATGGAAAAGCCGGCAAATGTAATCACAACAGATAAATAACAAAGACGAACAATACACTGATTGCCACTTCAGCTTCTTGAGGTATGCTTTAGGATCACCCATTTTGAATTTTTACTTTTACCCTTTGGGTTAAAGATCTAATAAATGTTTATTTCTAAATTTCTAATCTAATTTTGAGTGTCTCGATTGCAAACTTACTTTGGATTTTGCCCTTTAACTTATGTTAAATTTGGAATTAGGTTCATGCAATTCATTCCTTTCATTTCATACAATTCATTCCATTCAATTTCCCAAAAAATGGTCAAAAGGGCCATCATTTGTCTCACACAGCAACAGCTCCATTATGATTCATGATGCATTACATCTTATTGATCTCTTACCAAAGAAAGCCTATTAAGTTTAAGCTAAGTATGCAGAACTGTAGCTATTGAAAACTGCACACTGTATTTTTGCAGTATGAGGAGGAAACAATATACGTTTAGTGAATAAAATGTCTAAATCTCACATTTACATCAAACACTGCAGCCATGTGATCTTTATGCAAAGCGGCCCAAGTGTGGGTGACCTCAGCTAGAAATCGTACAAGGCTTCTTACAACAACTCAGCTCTGAGGAGGCCGTCTCAGTCTGTGGAGGAGCTGAGTTGGTAATAGTGTAGATTTTCATGCACGTACTGAGGTTGAGAGGCTTTTCTTGGACCAGTGAGCAACCTTGAGGGGGAAGGATAAAGCTTAGAGTCCCCTGATGAGATTTATCCTGTCCTTAAAGGAAAAGTCCACCTCAGAGGACAGCCACAGGGAGCAGAGTGTTAACTTTACTTTTCTTATGAAAAAGTCAAGACTTTAAATAATGAGGAGCATGCAACGGTTCTGTTACTTTGTTTTAGTTTTTACTCTGCTGAGAGGTTAAAGCTGCTTTTGGGTTCAGAGAGAATTTAATTGAACTTTGAATACACAACTATTGATTTTATTATTATTATGTTAATCTGATCTGATTCTAAAGGCTAAAGAATTACCTCGAGTGCTCAAAAGTTAAATAAGTGAAAAATAGTCTTTTTTCCATGTTTTGTCTGGCTGTGAAGCAAACAGAATTAATGTCTGAATGCTGGTGACGAGCCTTTCGGATTTACTCTCAAATGGAGCATCAAAGCGTCTGCTTTTAATGTCACACCTGATGCTTAAAATATTGTTATTGTTTTTGAATGCTTTTTAATTCCAACCAGACACGGAGACAGAGGTGAAAGAGAAAGGAAGAGACAAAAGGTGTGTGTGTGTGTGTGTGTGGGGGGGGAGGGTTCCATAAAAATAAACAATAATGAACAAGAGTCTGCTTCTAGACCTGCAGAAAGAGAAAAAAAAGGGACACAACAAGATCAAGCGATCACTGCGTCAACTTGATGAAGAAATATATAATCACCATTGTTTAACTGAACAGTCACACGATAATAAATCACAGTGCATTAAGTGCCCACTATAGTCTTAACACGTGTTGAACGTGCCCGAGTCCATACTCATGAGAGCACCATGTGAGCAGCTGTGTGTGTACACGTGCTTGTTTGTGTAAGGTTTCTCTATAGGAGCGTCCAATAGAGAATGTGAGGGCCCACAGATCTGCCCCCTAAAGATGTGCAGGAGATGGAGGGAGCTCCAAGTCCCAGAGATCCAGGAGCTGCCCCAGAGCACAGGAACCCCAGGGAGACTGCGAACAGAAAAGCCCCTGCCCCCCTCGAGAGGTGCCGAGGATCGCCCCGGGGGGCCACAACCAGCAGCCGGCAGAGTCCCGGGAGATATCGGTGGCAAGCCCACAGGCCCGCCCGCAGCCTCCCACCCCCTAGCCAGCCGAGCCCGGGACCCAGCGACCCGGGACCCAGGGGCGACCACCCCCGCCGGGGATCCAGCAGAGCCCAGGGACCCAAACCCCATCAGGCAGCCACTGGGATTGGTCAGGCAGATGCCAAAAATCTTAAACTCCCTGACCCGGGAGCCACGACCCAGGCAGACCAAGGCACCGCACTCCACACCAGGTGTGGCAGGGAGAGGGGAGACGAAGATCTATATCATCAAAAGAAGTCCCAGGAGAAGGGAGGAGTCAAAGGCCCCACCTGACATATACAGTCACACAAACACAGTCACACACTCCCTCCCTCATGCTCACACATACGCATACAACCAAAGAATTACAAAAATGCACGCCAGACACCCACTCATGCTCCCCATACACACCCTATTCACTCTGGTCCCGGTACTGCTGCACATGAGGTACAACCATCACCGGTTACCAGAGTTTGACCCTTTCTGCTGGGGTGCTGATGAGCAGGCTCCCCCGCCCAACGCTGAGCACAGAAGCCCACCACCCCCGACCCCAACCGGATGGCCGGATCTCCCTCCTAGCCTCCAGCCCCAGGAAGCCAAGCGACAACAGATGTGTGCTAAGACCCCTAGTCTCCCCCCGCCTGCTCCAATATGGTGTTAGTGAGTGTTGATGAGGTGTATTCTATGGCTGTGGTGAGCGGGCAGTGCGGGCATTGTCTGGCCTATGCCAGATGATGCCACCATACCACCCCACTTGTACCCACAGCCCTCAGTGTCTAAGTGCAGTTTAAAATTGGAAGTGGGCACCGGCACTTGGGATGAGGCTGAGAAATCACCCTGCCAACTGCCGTTGAATGTGCTCACTCCCAAGGCCCCAAGTGTGTGTTTGCGTGGAATGTCGTTGGTGGAAGTGTTTAAGGTGCAAATAAAATTGGGGGGCAGGTTGCCACAGAAATGCGGAAATGAGGTCCATACCCGCACTCCCTGACTTGTCCACCCCCCAAGGTTCTGTGTGCATGTTTGTGTGATGATGTGAGGGAGCAGGAGGAGAGAAATGTGTGGGGATGGGGAGGAATGGCTGGTTGGGCTTAGCCCTCCAGGGAGCCAGCTCCCCCACTGGACCCAATAGGCACCTCTGTTGTCAAATTCCACCCAGGGCGTGGAGACCCCAGCCCATTCTGCCAGGGCCCAAAGCAGCAGCATCACAGAGCCTCACGGAGTCCGAGGGCACCAACCCAGCCCCATCACAGCAGAATATCTACGCCCATCCCTGCATTTGCACAACTTCCAGATTATATAAGACATAGGACATCAGGTAAGGTTGGGTCCTCCCCCTCCTGGACTTCCCCCTCCCCTGTGATGGGACAACAGAGGAGCCAAGGTCTACCTGAGGCCCCGAACCTCAGCCAGGCACTGCTGCATGTCCCTGCCTTCTCCCCGGCAGCATACATGTCAGGACCCGACCCCCAAGGCCCCGCCTAGACACCCCCCACCCCACCCCCCACCCCCCCAGTCTTAAAGAGCTCGGCCAGAAAGACGTCTGGTCCAGATTTGTAGGTTTGCAAAACTGTTGGGAGCTGAAACAATCTCAGATCAAAACATCCTTTTCTAGACCCTCAACCAGATCTGCTATCACAGGAGGGGGTAGTGATATCACTCAAGAAATCCTCCAAATAATCCCTATTAGAAGGAGTCCAACGAAAACAACAATCGATAAAACCAATTAAAACATGAACTGTTTCATTGTCCAAGCGCCTAATTCCTTGATTGTTATTTATTACCATTACGATCTGAGTTGCCAGATACGGACGTGAGGGAGAACAGGCTAAGTTCTTCATCCACAGTCACCATCTCATCCGCCGTTCACCCCCTTGTGTTTCTTATCTGCACAGTGAGGGAGTGTTTGACCCTTTAAGCGCCAAAGTCGCAGAATTGCGACAAGCAGCAATGTTGGATTTAATAAGCCACAGCAGCAGAAATGAGCCGTCATGCAGTTAATACGTTTCACAGCGGGGTGGCAGACACCTGTAACTTCAATCCAAGCAGCATTTGTGGGTGTGTTACTATTCAAATTTATGGAGTATTTAGAACTTGAACCCCGCCCATCAGTCGCAGAGCTGCGGGGCTTGTCAGAGCAGTCAGATCGAGTGAGAGCGAACGAGTGGTAAAGGAAAAAAACACAATGCCGAGAGGAATGTTCAGTGCTGACGAAGCTCTTGTGTAGTACTGGCAGATTCGGATTTGGAAGAAGAATATTCCCTTTCCAAGGATGATCTGCGGTCTTCTAGCGAGACGGAAAGCGTGGCTTCAGCGCGCAGCAACAGGGAGTCTGATGACACGGTTACACAAGCAGCCCATCCAGCCCTTACCTTGTCCGATGTTCCGCGTCACCGTGTCTGTACCGGGTCTGATCCTTCGCTTCTCCGTGCCGGGGGAGGGAAGGAGGGATGTGGTAGCGGTGATCGGGCCAGTGAAAACTCCGCTGGTAATTGATTCAACCCCGGGGGGTGTAAACCGCGGGAAATGGAGCTGGAGGGGGAGAAACCACTGGGTCGAGGAAAGACAGGTGACGGGGTGGCCTCGAGCAGCTTGTACCGGTCCATGCCGGGGAGGGGGGGGGGGATGTGGTGGCGGTGATGGGCCGGTGAAAACTCCGCTGGTGATCGATTCAGCCCCGGGGGTGTAAACTGCGGGAAATGCAGCAGGAGGGGGAGGAACTGCAGGAAAAAAAATCACTGCTAGCAGGGGGGTGGCCCAACACAGCCTCAGTGACAATAATAATGATGATGGCTGGGTTAATTTGGGAGAAAAACAGTATTCCAAGTTGGATCAGGCATTTTGATGAGCCAGCTGGATACTGTGGAGACAGGGATCTGTCAAATTCAGAACACATTGATTTTCTGTCAGTTTTTTTGGATGAGGAATTCTGGACCCTCATCACAACTGAAACTAACCGATATGCTCACCAGTATTTAGAGAGGGAGGAACTAAAATCTAGCTCCAGATATCATGACTGGTACGATGTAACTGTCCCAGAAATGAATGTGTTAATATATATATTTATTGCTTGTCGCAATTCTGCAACTTTGGGGCTTAAAGGGTTTTATATATATATATATATATATATATATATAAAACAATTATAAACAAAAGAAACCAAAGAAGGGATGAGTGAAATGTGTTCATGACACTGAAGCACCAAAAACAGTGTTCTTGATTGATACGCAGTAAACATAACAAAATACAAATAAAGTAACAAATATTATATATGCATACATAGTTATATATGTCTACATAGGAATATGTATATCTGTATCATAAACAATAACAACACTAAGAAAATAAGACAAAAACATTAACAAAAATCTGCTAATGTGATGCAATCCAATATGGCTGCCACCTGATGATGTCATTATATGTCAATTATGTGAGTGAATTTGTTCCTATCCCAAAATTTGGCTCATACTGAAGATTTTTCTAATTTACAATATACCTGTATTTCTAACCAGATTTAAGCTACTAGCTCTTTAAATAGTGATATAAAAAAATCATATTTTACTGAAAATCTATGGCGCCTAAAGGGTTAACTCCTCAGATAGAATCACAAGGTTTCATTGTCATATGTGCGAAAAATCGCAACATTAGGTAATTGCTGCAGTACTTGGTGCAAAAGGGAAACAAAACAAGCAAATATAGGAAGTCATAATATATTCACGATAAAGGTAGGCCTTCATAGACTCCCAGAAGGCATAAAAGGTATTCCCAGGAATTAGTTGAACTCAATGAAATAAGCAAAGCTTTCACCAGACATGAGCTCAGTATAAACAACATCATATTGGAGACTGTGATCTGAGACAACAATGGCGCTATAGTGTTTCACCTTTTCACCATATGCAATATTCTAGCGCTAGACCTCAGTGTAGATGAGGCTGAAGCTTTGGCGGTAACAGGATCACTCCTCCCATAGGACCCATCAGCCTCTAAGGCCACAGCATGGGTAATTTCGTTCCTTTTGGGATTTTTTACCCATTCTACTAAACTTTCCATGGACAATAAAGCACGTCAGAACTAAAGTGAAGCACCAGGCATTGAGTTTTAAGGAAAATTTGGTCTAAAACACACTTTTATATGAAAAACCAGTTGGGAGCCCAACATGTACTCACCATCTTGAGTTCTAGAATATATATCCTTTAAAATGTGTTTTATCTTTCCATAGATCCTCACTTTTACACTATTTTTCTTAACTTGCACTTTGCACTTTCTACTTAATGGATTACCAAACTTTACATGTATGATCACCCTTTGTCAATGGCTATAATGGCACACTGAACTGCCTCTGGACGTGAAATCTGCCTTACCTTATCTAACTTTTGGTGTGGTGGTAGCTGAGATTCATTCCTGACACGACCTAAAAGTTCCTAATTATCATCTGATTTTTGTGTAAAACATTTCTATTAACTCATTCACTGCCAGCAGTTTCCTGATCAGAAAAGCCTCTCACTGCCAGCATTTTTGAGCATTTCTACTATTTTATGAAGAGTCCCAGAACGTTGCACTCAATGATGATGTCAACGCCAAAACTACCAAAACAAAGAGTAGACTCACTTCTTACATCAGGAAGAATCTGAGTGTTTCTAGCGTTATCAGTTCCTTCATTATCCGTTGTTGAAATGTGAGCTGCAGAAGCTTTTCCGGTTCACAACTTGCTTTTTTCACAGCAGCGGCCCAAAACGATCTCTTTAACACATGGATTTTCAGCTTCCTGGTCATGTGACGTGCCATACGTAGATAAAGATCGGCTTTAGAGCTGTGATGTTTGTTCTCACGGTGCGGGGGCTCGTTCCGACGCCCGCCCAGTAAAAAAATGCAAATGATGACTTTAGTAGTCAATGGCGGCAAGCAGTTGGATTTAAATTGACGACTTTTGTTGAAAATGGCAGTAAATGAGTTACCTGTTGATTTTAACATTTTTGGTAAAGTATCTCATGAACCACTAAAATGATTTTTATGCACATGTACAACATAACATCTTAAATCAAAGCAAGCATACTTGTCTGTCTTAGCTAATCAATATTAGTCAACACATCACTGGATGTTTTCAATAAATTTGAAAGAGAATGAGGTCAAAGTGGGTGTGATTTTAGCATCATCCCCAATATATATTGCAGGTGCCACCTGATTTCTAGAAGTAATAAAAGGGCTGGAGCTCTCAGGTCAGAGCAAAGTTTTTACTTAATGCACCTAGTAAGTAGCCTGGCCTGCCAGACTCGTCCTCTGTTTAATTCTGCACATAGAAAGAGTCTGGTAACTCACAGGCAGAGAGGCACATGAGGGGCGGGACTAGGCAGCTCAAAAATAACCAATCAGAAAAAAGACGGAAATGCCGACTGTACCACACAACGCTGTAGTTTTTTAGCTGTAGTAAAAAAAAGGCATCTGGCAACGGCGCAAACATCTTATATTCTTTTAGAAGAAATGCTTTTAGCACTTTTACTTGTGGTTTTAAAGACATTCAAGTCATTTAGTACAGAGGAAATAACCACAGCGAGCTCCACCACTGTTTTCGTTGTTTATGAGAAACTGAGCGTCGCATTGTAGGGCGTCTGTGACGCTGTAGTTTTATAGCTGTTGTCAAAAATGGGATCTAGTGACGGCACAAGCATCTTTCTTTAGAAGAAAGGCTTTTGGCACTTCTACTTGTTTTAAAGACATGTCCAAGTCATTTAGAACAGAGGATAGAGACGCAGCGAACTCCACTTCAGTCGCCATGTTTATGACAAACTCGGCCTTGTGGTGTGTGACGTACGCTAATCAGCACTGATTAGCTCGGTTAGAATTTGCACAGGGTGGGGTTGTTTGAATAGGAGTTCCCAGACTCTTTCTCTGTGCAGAATTAAACAGAGGAGGAGTCTGACAAGCCAGGCTATCAAGTAAGAGATGTTGCTCTGAATTGAGAGCTCCAGCCCTCTTCTTTCTTCTCATAGTTGATGTTCCACAGCTGTCAAGCACCAGTGTACTAGTTGGATGATACGCAGAGTACTCGTTATTTACGGATTTTTGGAAGTCTTGGCTTGAAAAAGTTGCCTTTAACTGTTAAAGGGCCTTCCAAGCTGTTGACCAACAGCCTACTGACATCAGCAAACAAAAAAATACTAAAACTCAACTTAAAAGATGCTGAACTAAAACATTGTTGTAAATAGCTAAAGGTGCTTCCAGACGACCAAAATATTACTATGTTTCCATTTGTTTTAGCTAATCAAACAGTAATCACAGTAACTAACTTTGGTACAGCCCTTTGCGTGCAGAGCTGAGCACTGCTGATCACCGGATCAGCAGCTTTGCAGCCAAAATAAGGTGACGGCATTTAATTTGGCACCTGAGTGCTCTGTGTAAGCTCCACTGCCAGTTCCAGGGCAGTGTGTCAGGTCTGCATAATGTGTGCAGTTCACCAAGCTGGCAGAAGGCAGGTGTTAGAAGTGTGACATTTTTTTCATGCGAAGAACTAACTGAAAATAGAGTTTACCACTTAGTTTTAATGGTGGTCTAATCCAAAACCCTGTCAAGAACTTGCAGGTTAGAATGTGTCAGTTAGAAGCACGTAGTTTAAAAATAAACACAAAAGAATCGATGGACTTTGTGTGAATGTGTGGATTTTGTTTGAAAAGCTGAAGCAGTTTGCCGACCGCGATTATTTCATCTTTAATTTTCCACCCTGCATTCTTTTATTTTTCCGTTGGTTGCCAGGAGTCACTTGAGACAGGTCTCATAGCATGTACACTGGAAGATTCTTCTCTACACTCACATTTAGACAAGCACACAATCTGCAAGATGTATTTTGGGTTCCTGACAATACTCTCACTTAAAAAAAATATAATGAGGGTATTGGGTAGCGACACTTTTCACCTTTACTATTCCACTTTACACCTTACTATTCTTTGCACACAGGTGGGGATTCTTGCTTATTCAATGTGTATACAATTGAATCTCTAGTTTATTGATTAATTCAACACTTATTCTGTTTTGCTCAAAAAGTTCAAGACTTGAATTTTAATGCAGAAACCTATCTCCTAACATGCAGTCTGGCCCTGCAAAAAATGAGTAAAATTTACACAAAAAGTACAATATATTCATCAGGAGGGAACGGGAAACATACACAATGCACATCCTCCTGGGAGAGCTAGCATTGGTTAACATTATGACTTTTAATGCTCCAGAGGTAACGAGGCAAGCAAATGAGCTCCACAGCAGCAGCCACTCTCCAAAAATGGGATGAATTTTTTTGGAGCACATTTTTCTTACTTTAACTATGACTGAACAGCTAGTGTTTGTAAATGAGTGCTTTGTGTTTCAGAACAGTTACAGCCACATGCACAACCATTGCTAAATGGTTAAAAACAAAACAACAGTATCTGAAAATCTAAAATCAAAGCATTCATGTCATAAGTAATTCAAACATTTGCATGAAGCGAGAGATTTATGGCCATCCGTGGAGTTATTTGACTGTAAATTAATTGTGGAGCCGAGAGGTGACGGCTTTCTGTGGAATCAGGCAGCACAATCTTATATATATGTATGTATGTCTGATCTCAGAATTGTGTGTTTTGAAGCTCTAATTTCCTTCTGGGATTAATAAAGTATCTTTGAATTTGAATTGAATTTGAATTTAATCTGTCATAGTTAAGATCTCCTTACACCATATCAACTATGAGGTGTGTCTCATTAGTCATCCCCTCTTAGGTAAATGGGAACATGTGGATGCACCTTTGCTTACGCTTCAACACACATGCATAACAATGCACTGTTAACCAACTGTAACCCATTGTGATCTGCAATGTAAGACCACTGAAGCTTCAGTCTTTTTATTTCAATAAAGTGGCAACATTGATGTTTATAATCCAAGTTTAAGCACTTGTTGTGGGCTTATGGAGCCTATTTGGAAACAGTGTTTCATGCTTTTATCATACCCCTCCTTAGTAACTGCAACACATTATATGCTGGACTGAGTCAGGCTGAAATTGCACAGCTCTGCATGATGGATGTACAGCTGGCAGATCTGCAGCATCTGCTTGATGCTATCATTTCAATATGGACCAAAACCTCTGAGGAATGTTTTCAGTACTTTGTTGAATCAATGCCATGAAGGATTAAGGCAGTTCTGAAGACAACGGGGGTCCAACCTGGTACTAGCAAGGTGTTCCTTCTAAAGAATGCAAAGAATGTATGTTTGATTTCCTGGCATTATATAAAGACCCATCCCCAAGTAGAGGCCAACCAGTATTTCTACCTCTTTAATTGCTCAGATGGTTAGATTTTTGTAAACTGTATACATGTGTTCCATTAAAACTGCAGCATATCTTTCTTATTATAATTCCCGGTTGATCTGTGCGTCTAGGTCCTCCAGCTGGCGTAACCTTGACTTTGTAGCTCTGGCGTGCATGAAAGGTTATACTGTGTCAATTCGATGGTGAAAATTGACCCTTTTGATACATTACAAATGCAAACATAACATGTCATCAACAATATTAAATGCTCATTTATACAGTTTATCAGCACACAAAAAAAGTTAATATTGGGGTTACTTGCTCTAACGTTTGGTTTATTAATTTTCATTTGAAAAATTCTAGCACAACTCTAACATATAGTAGAGGACTTCTTGGTTATAAATCAAATTGCCATTTAGATCTGAAGAGAAATTATATTGAACAGACCAATAGCAGTGACAGATCATCCATCTTTTCTTTTGAACTTTGCTGTATTCAGTGCACAAAGAAGTGGGAGTTAAACACCTTTTTAAAGCTTGCTGTTTGCTTCGCTAATAATGGGAAAATCTAGTAAATTAACATATTGACTTCGGAATTAAGAGAATGCATAATGTTCTGTTGGTGGTTTTTCAAGTTTCCACCAGAAAACCCAACTTCTGATTGATTAGTCTTTTTCTTCATCAAAAGGAATTTTATCTTTTTTATTTGTTATTGAAAGAAATGTTGTAAAAAGCAGCCCTGGAAGCAGGAATGATTAACATTAATATGGAAAAATTATGGAAAAAATCATGGAGACAAAAGAGCTCAGAGAACCAAGAGATCATGGCTTGATGTTGACTGTTGACCTCAAAAGATCAGAGCACAACTCACAATAAAAATTTGCCTTCAGCCTGAAAAAAGAATTATTTAAAATAAAAAAACCTTTAAGACTTATTAAAACACTACTTTCACAACACAGTTTGTGTAATTCCCCATCAAACTCTGCAAAGCATCAACTGTTTTTTTAAGTGATTTGTTTATTTTTCTTTAGAAAAACAGCAATTGCACAATAAATTAACACAATTTCTTTAGAGAAGAAACACATTTTCACTGTCTAATCAATTATTTTTCTCATCTTTTAAATATTTTACATGGTAGTCTTAAAGTGTGCCAAGCAGCTGTTAGGAAGACACTGCTTTTTTAATGATTTTGATAAGTGAAGTAGAAAAGGTTGTGTTATAAATGAGCTGTTTCTGGCAGTTCTAAAGCAGAGGATTAGAATATTTGATGTAGAATTTAAGTTTGTATTTTAGAAACTTCTCAGATAAACAAAACTACACACATCATGGAAAATAGTGACCTTCTTTAGAACCTTAAGAAGGGAAAAAAGTCAGCTTTGTGTCTGTCACTCATAGTAATTTTAGCTTTCTGTGAGTCCTTCCTTTTCTTCATTCTTGAGAATAATCAGTGAAATTGTGGAGTTTTGGACGCCTCCCACTCACACCTACAGGTGCTGACTGTCTCTTTGACACTCAGTGAGATTGGCAGAAGAAGATGGGCAAAGTGCCCAGCCATTAGCTTATTGGACAGCTTGGTCCACACAACTGCATATGTCAGAGTGCAAGCAAGAGTTAGTTCTTCCTGATTGTGCAGAGTGCAGAGGATTTTGGTTTTTCATACAAAAAATCCAACTTGAACGCATCATGTGTTCATTTACAAAGACTGATCTGTGTGCGTTTACTGCAGGTGGTCTTGACAAGCTCCCACTTTAAGAAACACACATTTAAGAAACACACATTTTTCTACTTGTACAATAATAACTTATTGTCTGCTTGCACAACAATGAATAGTGTTGGCAGATGCAGTTGACTTAATTTAATAGTACTGTCACTAAAAATTTTTGAAGCAGCGAAGAAATCTAGACGGAAAGTGGCAGAACCAAAATGAATCTGCTCTGCATGTTGGTCTAGACATGCTCCACTGGAACTTCCGCAGTACCAGCCAGTCTGCTGGCACACTAATCACAGCTCTTCATTGGTTTGTGACGCCAATCATATCACTCTATCAAATTGGTGGGCCAATCGCAGCACTTTATTGGTTTGGTGGGTCAATCACAGCACTTTATCGGTTTGGTGGGCCATTCACAGCACTTTATCGATTTGGTGGGCCAATCAGGTCACTCTATCGGTTTGGTGGGCCAGTCACAGTGCTTTATCAGTTTGTTGGGCCAATCACAGTGCTTTATCAGTTTGTTGGGCCAATCACAGTGCTTTATCAGTTTGGTGGGTCAATCACAGTACTTTATCAGTTTGTTGGGCCAATCACAGTGCTTTATCAGTTTGGTGGGTCAATCACAGTGCTTTATCGATTTGGTGGGCCAATCACAGTGCATTATCAATTTGGTGGGCCAATCACTGCGCTTTATCAATTTGGTGGGCCAATCAGGTCACTCTATAGGTTTGGTGGGCCAATCACAGCGCTTTATCAGTTTGGTGGGCCAGTCACAGCACTTAATCGATTTGGGGGGCAATCACATCACTATCAGTTTGGTGGGCAAAATGTTACTGTGACAGAGTAAAACAAAGATGATGATGGCTTGTTTGAAACAACATTGGTATATGTTTTGGTCTCTTTAGACTTGGGCTTTTCTTTGAGTCAAGAGCAGATAGAGGTACTGAAGTCCTTTCTTTAGAAAAAGGAAGTTTTTGCGTGTATGTGGACTGCCCTGTTGACTGACATCCATGGCGTTGAGTGATCTTATTCTTTGTTGTCCAATACCATGCAGAGACAGTTTGAAAAAGAACCATATATTCTGCCCCACGACCGAGCTCCGTCTATGGGTCGTGGCTAGAGTATATACTGACATACATAAGATGGCTTGCCAGGCTAGTTTTGAAATGTTTTTATTGAGCTTTTGAAAACATAGCAACAGCACTTGCAACTCAAAGTAAGTTTGACAGCTTTTTGCAGCATGGCAATGTTGTTCCTGCAATCCCCATCCTAAACATTATGTCTACAATGAAAACAATGAATCTGAAGGAATAGCAGCAAAAGAAGAGTTTATAGGAGGAAAACACAACTCAAGGTCCAACTTACATAAGTAAGTAGGATATACTAACCCTCAGGTGCATAGTGTTCTCTGCAGTAGACAGCTTTCCATTGTGGGAAGACATGTATTATGTTTTTCACTCAGGCCTCAACTGTAGGCCTATGCAATATTTAAACTTGTGAAGTTTTGTTAAAATTCACATGAAGTTCATATTGTTTAATGTTGAGTTGACGTTTGTAACAAGTTTTTAGTAAACATTTGTTGTTTTCATGCTCTAAGACTTAATCAAATGTTGATGTGCGGGATTTGGAGGCCACACGGGCTGCCTATTGAGGACCACTGCCTTTTTACATCACTATACTAGCATCTATTGCAGGGCTATTCAATTCCAGGGGTGTTTCTCAATGTCAAGGCGCCTGGCCTTGTGAGATGACTTGTGAGATGTCTTGCGAGGCCAGGCACCTTGCTTACGAGGACACTGTCCTTCCTTGGTCAAACAAACGGTTAAATGGAACAGACTTGCATCATGTGACCACGGCGGTCACATAATGTCACGTGACACGGGAGATAATGTTATGTTTTATACATATTAGTTTCAATATAAATATATAACAAGCCTTTTCCTTTTTAAATTGTGTATATGTTTGTTAAATTAAATATGTAAGTGAGTTACTACCCATATATTTGTTAAATTAAATATGTAAGTGAGTTACTACCCGCTAGCCACCGAAGCTGCAACTACTAAGCACCTAACCAACTATAGATAACTTCTTTGGATCTAAAAAAACATTTGAAATTAGTTGACTTACTTTTAAACTTGAAATTTGCCTCCGAAGTAGCTGTCGGCTTCTGATCCGCCATCCTTTTGAAAATACTGCGGTGTATTCTGGGTAATTTTTGACCAAGGCTAGGCTACAAGACACCTCCGGTGTATCCTTGCTCAGCTAGCTAAATGGCTAACAAAGGGAGAACACATACCTCGGTAGAACATGAACATTGGAACGCGTCTTGCCGGCTCCTGATTACATATCTCCTAGGCAACCGGGGCGGGGCCAAGACATCAAGGCGAGGTTCCTTGACATTGAGAAACACCCCAAGCCTCGAGGGCTGGTATCCAGCACGTTTTTGTTTTAACTCTGCTTCAACATACCTAATTTTCAATTAGCAGGTGATTGGCAGGCGTCTGCAGACCCTGATGAACTGCTGCACAGGTGATTCAACCACTGAATCAAGTGTGCTGGAGCACAGAAACCACTAAAACATGCTGGGTACCGGGCCTCGAGGCCCGGAATTGAATAGCGCTAGTCTAATGTTTTCATTTTTAGTCTCCATTTCATAGTTTTGCATCACTCTTTGGATTTTATTCAGCATTTCCTTTTTTTTCCCAACCACCCTAGTTACACCCTCTTGTTTTTGTCAGCCCTGCGCTCATGACTCATCAATAAAAAGGTCTTCTTGTCCAGTGAAAACAGCACAGGTCACAGTCTTTTTTAGCATGTCAAGATTTTTCTCTGCATAAAGCTTAACTTCTTTTTCTGACTCAGCCTCCTGTTACCCTTGTTTAAGCAATGATAGAAAAAACAACATACATCCTGTCTCTTTTCATGTCTTCTTGATCGGCCTCACTCTCTCAGCTTCCACTGCGTGTCCATGTTCCTCGCTCTCATCTTGTTTTCTTTGTGCATCTGTCTTTTTGTTGGTTACATTTCCGCTCCCTCTCCGGAGGGACGAAACTTTTTGAAGTTCTTGCTAAGAAGCGCCTTCAGCCCTGATACACTTACTGATGCTTACAGCATGGTCTGCAGTTGTTTGCATCTGTGCAGTCAACTTTACAAAAGAATTAAACATGAGGCACACACACACAAAGTCTCTTGATGTTTTGATTCCGTACCATTCCTGAGTGGGACCTGTCCTACAACGATACCCACAAGTGAATCAGGAAGATGGATAATTTATGCATTAATTTTGAATTTCTTACATGTTGCTGAATATTTTCAATCTATCAGCTACTGCACTTTCGTAAAACTGAAAGCTGTTCTGTTCCATTTCTTTTGTTAAGACAAGTTAAGGCAGATCCCCTAAAGATACACTGGCTGCAGGGGCGCCATAAAGCGGTGAAAGATTAGGAAGATTCTAAGGGTCCACATCGGTCAGGGGCCCAAAAAGGTTTCAAAGTCGAATAAAAAAAAATTAAGTTTAAAAATCACAAGTACTTTACTTTGCAGTATTTTTTCTCATTTAAGACATTAAACAATCTTTTAGTCTTTATGAAATGTATATTTATTCAGAGGTCCCTACTTTATTTTGACTAAGTAGTCCCCCCCCCCCCCCCCCCCCCCAACGGCATAAAATGGTACAGTCCACCTGGCCGAGGGGCGCGTAGCAGGCAAGGCTAGCAGTCAGACAGCAGAGTGCATCAAGGCTGCAGTACAAATATGTCTGCAAAAGCAAAGTCTGGGTCACAGAAAAGGAAAGAAAGCAAGGAGAAAGAGGACAGGCAGAAGAGAGGGCGTCAGTATGTCACACAGTTTTTCTCATAGAAAGGTGGGTTTAGTTAGTGAGTGGTTAAATTCAACCTGTTTGCTAGCTCTGATATCCACAGTGAGAGGAACTATGTTTAATCTAATTATGGTAAACGGGTTGTTGTCCTTGTCTCTACCAGAATCAGCAGCTGATGATATGTCAGCAGGTGTCCCCTCACAACCCAATGAACCTCAAGAAGGTGAGCAATGTAGCATGTTAGCTAGCAGCCTCATTTAAGGGGGTCTGTGGGAATCACTTAAGGCTCCCTTCTCTATCAGTACTATTACAAAGGAATATAAAAAGGCTATTTTTGGTGATAAACACATTGATGTATATAATTATCATTATGTGGAAAAACATAATTATCATTATGTGGAAAAACAATCAGTAAAAATGTATAGATGGTTTTGGATGCTGGGCAGGTTGAAGCATTGTTATTTAGTCTCTTAATGTAACATAAATTACTGTGAGATTATTACTGTGAAGCACCTTTTTGAAGGCACCATACGAGAAAAATAAACCCTCTTAATCTACTAAACACCTTGAAATGACATGTTTCAAATCTGACTGAATTGTGGGAGGTTTTACAAGATATAATTTGTTTATGTAGCTTTTAGAACACACACCAAAACTCAGTCATTTCCAAATAATTCATCAGAGAGCAAAAATGAAACAAAAGCTATTAATAATTGTAATAAATTAACTTAATATAACATTGAACACAATAAAATATGAAATCTAGTATTGTTGATGGAGAACTACAGCTAATATCCTGCAGGAGTCTGTGCTGCATTTTCCCTGTTGTGCATTAATTTTAATGACTGGGTTCAAAAACAAAGAAGTCACCTTGTGAGCAGTGAATCCTTAATTTTTGTCAGTCATACAGAAATACTTGATTTCAAGAGGATAGCTCAAAATGAAGTTATGTAAATCTGTGACACAACATGGAAATTTAATTAGATATCCAAATTTGACTTTTATCATCAAATAAAATCTTAGAATAAATACACACATTTTAAGGGAGTAATGGGGAAAAGGAGATTAACACCTTTCAGCATGTGCATTTCCTGCTTTTTCCAGCAGTGATATTGCTAATTCTGTTGAAGGAAATTCACTGTTTAATGAGAGACAGTTGGTGAAAATGATATGTAAATAAGTAAGAATGCATGTAGACCTACATAATTAAGCAAAACTGAAACACTAATATAAAGTATATATATTATATTTTTTCTCCCTTCGAATCTGGGAGGGTAGGAACCCCAGCTCCAGCTATGGACGAGCCCCCAGGGGACCCAACTTGATATTTTTTTATGGGGCCCAAAATCTCTGGCAGCCCCCCTGACTGGCTGACTAGTAAGATTCAACGAGGACGATTTTAAAATGTAGGGATGGAGGATGGTTGGTTTTCTTTGGAGTGTGGCCACATTAAAGCATGTAGGAGAAACTGGCTTGCTCAGCCATATTGTAGCGTTGTGGTTTATGCTCTTTTATGAAAGAGGAACCATGCTACGTATTAATTCGGAATGTTAATTTTTAATAAATCAATAACCAAATTTTATATTGTTAAGAAGACTCAAAGGTTGTTTTCATCGATAAACTGACGATAATATCTGTGTGTCTGTGTTTCAGTTCAATGAACAAACAAGTTTGGAAATTAAAAGTTTTAATTCTTCCAACTAGACTAATGATTTTGAAATTGACAAACATGGGAATAACAATCAACATTGGCAACTTGTGGGACAATCTTTAACAGTTGATATGATCAAATAGACCTTGTGGTGAATTTATGAAGATTGAGAATGTTGTGATATGAATGCGTGTGTGAGTCTGATTTTGCTTCAGGAAGAAACAGGTGTCTGAGTGAAAAGTGATGGTTTGAATAAACTTAGGTTTAGTTGGAAAAGATGCATCAAAACGCTATCTGTCGTGTTCTGCCTCACCGAAAATCGGACCCCCTGTTGGACCCGGGACGTCACCTTAGGATGATGTTTCATCCAGGGCACCTTGGCTGGCAAAGAAGACAAAGACGCGCCGCGAACCGGTCCAGAGTTGCCCTTGGTACACGTTGATGGTAAAGCGTTTTGTCGATGCGCTTTCTTAAGTTAATTCACTCAGAAACCAAAGACTCTGTATGAGTCTGCGTTAGAAGTTGCGATTCAGCTGTCCTGTCTGGCTGACAGGAACAGCGTGAGAGAGGGGGGTGGGAAGAAACGAGCCAACCGGCTCCCCCCTTCGGTTTCTTCAGATCCTCTCTCTTTCGTTGTCAAGCACGAACTGCAATCATAAGACTGAAACTTACCAAAAACCTTTCTCTTCTCAAAGCAAACGTGTGCATCAGCAAATGTGTTTTGGAGTTTACTGTGAGAATCTGTGTGTGGGTGTGTGTGAGTGTTTGTGTGCTTGAGTGTGTGTGAAGGTCAGTAACAAACATCCTCAAACATTATCTAATTAAGTATGGATTCATTAAATCTCTTATAATTACCCAAAGCATAAGAATCATTCATTTGATTAAAACACATTTATAATGAGCAAATTGATGATTAAACTTTTTACATTCAAAACAAGAAAAGGAAGTTTAAACTTTATGTTTTGACTTGTTCTGGGTACAACTCATGGAAACACGTCTTCTGGACACTGCAGGTGGCTGATGTTATGGCTTCTTCCAGACTCTCGCAGACTTCATGTCTGCAAAGGTCCCAATCTGTGTGTTAAAGTTCTGAGCGACCCAGTCGGGTCAAACACCAGCTTTGGAACAGAAAACCCACACTTCCTCACGTTATATCTTATCTGGACTGTTAATAATGTCTATTAACAAGACTGAGCAACTAAGACTGAGTTTTGCAGAGAACTTTTGCCATATTTTGCTTTTTGAATGACCTAAGCTCAGTCACAAACACTGCAGACAAGCTGACTTGTCTCACTGAGATGAGACCAAATGGATTTTCTATTAATATGACTCAAATCTCAGTGCATTATGGTTGCTACAGCTAGCTTTTGCTATCATTAAAACTCATGCACAAAAATAACAATGGTTATGCTCTCATTATTAGGGCTGGTAAGGATGTACCTATATGTAAAATATTTTAAAAGTTTCTACTCAACCTGTTAAAATGACCACTGTGCTAAAAATAAATTAAAAGAAAAAACAGAACAGAAATTGAAATTTAGATTTGCTTCCATGAGTTGTTCTCAAATAACAGAGAAAACCTCATACAGATGCGTTATATATGAATACTTAAATCTTTGTTTACTTGTTCAATAACTCATCCATTTTGGAAAGATGTTAACATAATATTACACAAATTTAGGTATTTACAATCTACACCAAGCTACTAAACTAGAGCACAGTGTTCTCGCTGTGTTTTGTCAGTTTATGTAACAAATAGATGTACTTCTATTTAAAACTGATGAAGTATTTCATATTTGACATGAACTAGCCTTCAGGAAACGAGCCAGTGTGTGAGGAAGCAAGTGTGTCAGGAAGCAAGTGTAGTCCAAATATGAAGGAAGGAACAGATAACTAATCAGTGAAACTTGCCTTGCTCTACTCTGCTTTTGCTTTGAATTAATTTGAGCCAAGGACTCCACAAATCCTTTTTTGGAGTTTGTTTCTGTCAGCGATAGAAGGCTGAAATTACTCATCAGACATGATGCGGTGCACTCTCACTCTGGGATTTGTTTTATCGAGTTCTCCTTATCCTCATGAATATTATATGTACATATATATATATATATATATATATATATATATATATATATATATATATATATATATATATATATATATATATATATATATATATATATATATATTACATAAAGGCTTAAATGAAGAGCCTATCAAAATTTTACTCTTCAGTAAATTTGGCTTGTGTTCATGATGACAAATGTGAAAGTTGACTTTTATGCCTGTTTAAAACATATTTAGTGCAAATAGTTTGGAATCATCTAATTTAATTTTATCAGTTGCAAAGCAATGTGTAATTTACAAATAATGATGTTTTCTTTCATTTAAATCACAGTCCTAGCATTTTGACCCCCATCAAAAGTGTTCCAAAGTATGAGAGACAAATAGTTTTATTTATTTATTTTTTGGACATTTAATTAGATTTTAATAACTCCACATAACCAGCACAAGTTGGTGGGATGAAATCCAAGTCTCATGTGTCACCCATCTCCATTTGTTGCATGGAGACCCTGCTTTATTAAAAGAGAAAAGGTTTATTAAAATTATGTTTCATATCATTCTCATCAGCAGGTCTAACATTACATCAGAAATGCATAAACATCTATTATGTGGTGATTCAAAAAATAATATTCATGGGAAAATGAACAGACCATCTGGTCTTCAGTTTGAAAAAGAGCATTTCTGTAGTGTCAGAGGAGCTCTCAGTTTCCTCTCCAGACTTGTTCCTGGCTCTCGCTCCCTAATGGATGGATGTAATTTCTCGATTTGGAGCATGCTGACTTCACAGGTCTGAAGTGGCATCATCAAATAGAGCTCACTGTTTGAGTCTGCACAAATGCAGTAGTCCTCCTCTGGGGTTTGGTAGAATATCACAATTACATTTTCATTGTCAGCCAACTCAATCTCCATTCAGAGGGCAGGGCAATGGTAATCTGACTCTGCTGTAGTAATCTCTGTCGTGGGACCATCACCAGTCTGTTCTAATTACACAAGCAGCTCATTTTGTGTGAAGGGAAGCAGTTAATATTGTATTTTTGTGTATAAGTCTGGGTTTAGGTGCTACTTTTGGAAATGTTTTGTTAACAGAGATATTCAAATGGAAATGAGTAAAACGGAGCTGTGACAGAAGAAGGCTGCATTTATTATAAGTCAGACTGACTTCTAAGTTTGGAAGAAGACAAATTGTGCATCGGAGATCGTAGAAATAACTGCGCAACTGAAGACAAAAGAAATATGTCCATTTTTTTTACTTGATTGGATAACAAAAAAATGTGCAACACACTACAAAAGACATTAAATCAGCCTGAGAGTATGTGCTGAGTAGCTAATTGATTTTAGGACTGAAAACCAAAGTTTGATGACTGATATGGTTTTTGAGCTCTGAAGAAGGCTTGTGTTAGTGATAGGCCACTTGTACCAAAGCCAAAGCGATGAAACCTTGACTCAAGACTTGACTCTTTCCCTGAGATTCCATATTCAATGAGAGCTGAAGCTCTTGTCCCAGTCCAGACCACCCCACTGGTTCATCTGGTGACTCACACGAGTTTCTCGAGTGGTTTTTGTTCAGGGAATGTTATTAGTTCAACAGAAACATGTAAGTAAGTTAAAGTAACAAGCAGACCTATAAATAAATGAAGATGAAACAAAGTGAAAATACAGTTAGAGGGAATTTAAGTCATCTTTTCTCATTAACTGAAGCTGGGCAATCAAAATGAACAGAAGTGTGTTTGGATCTTTATTGGTGACAAAAGAAATAATAAAAACATGTACAATGAACAAGGCAATGTTTCAAGAAGCACATTCAGATTTTTGTTAATTGAAGTTTTACAGCTTTTTCTTCAGCCTGATGGCTCCAGTAATCAGCCCCCAGATGTCCAGAGTTGTGACTGTTAACTGGGGTAAAGTCTAACCTGGTCAGTGGTCAGATTCAAGTAGAATGCAGACAGTAAAAAAACTTCTAGTCAATTCAGCAAAAACAGACTCATACAGGTTATGAAGAAAGCCGTATAAAAAAGAAAAAAATAAACTTATGAAGTTTAACATTTTAGGGAGTGTCTTTCGCAAAGACACTCCCTGGATCTAAACAACTAATTGTGCTCATACACAAACGCAGACCCTCACACAGGAATTCTAAAAGCTAATATTAATGAGTCCTACTACTAACAAAGAAAACAGTGAGCTTGCATCCTACCCATGAAAAAGAATTAGCTTCTCTCTTGAGCAACCTCGCTGCTGAAGAAGTCTCAAAGGTTTACGGTACGTATCCTAGTTTTATGTCTTCAGTCATAAACTCTGATGTTCTGAAGAATGTGTAAAAATATCAGCCCGTTTTCTGTAGCAAGTGTTATGATATGTGTGCGCGTGTGTGTGTGTGTCCTTGGTGTGAGAGTCAGTGAGAGTATATATGTTAAAGTGACAATGTATAGTTTTACCGTTAATAATTGTAAATATCCATCCCAATGTTTTTGTAAATTAATAAAATGTTGTCCAGTCGTTGAAAATTATTGGCGGCTTTGTACCATGCAACTATAAAAATTGGGTTTAAAGCACATAGTGAGTGGGTTTAGCATCTTTTGGGATTCCAAATGAGACCATAGGTGTTTCTCAACACCAAGGAACCTTGTCTTGATGTCTTGGTCCCGCCCCGATTGCCTAGGAGACATGTCACTAGAAGCCGCCAAGGCATGTTCCAATGTTAATGTTCTACCAAGGCACCTGTTCTCCATTTGTAAGCCATTTTGCTGGATGAGCAAGGCTACACAGGAGATGTCTTGTAGCCTAGCCTTGGTCACAAATTTCCCATCGCCTTGCGAGACCAGGCGCCTTGACATTGAGAAACACCCACTATGTTTCCCTCTGGTTGGCTCGGGGTTCTGCACCTGTTGATGTCGTCACACTTGATGATAGGCTGTACATATGACTTACGGAAGTTACGTTACCACGTTCAACAACATTTAAGCAGTAAGAAACACAGATCTAATAACAAAATTGCTAAACTCTTTCCAAAACATATGTGACAGAAAATAATAAAAAGAGATGCAATTTATGATGGCCGAGCGGTTGCCATAGAATGATATCATTGGCAGGAGCAGGATCCGGATCCTGCAGCAGATCTACAGGCCAGAAAACTAGCATCAGCATTGCATTCTCTATCAGTCTGAGGAGTCACGCTGAGTTGACATGCATTCTGCTCCACAGGTAACAACATTTGCTCTAATGTTTTTTTAAACTAGCAACAGTCAATGCAATATGGTGTAAAACTACCCTGAAATGTATGTACTGCCCCCTAGTGGCAGGAACCTACACATTGCCACTTAATGTTATTTTATTTGACATAAATCTGACAATGTTAACAGTCTATAACACTAAAAGTGCTCTTAGCAAAAATGTGTTGGACAAAATAAGATATCTGGAGTGGACTTGGTTAGCAAAGAAAGAACACCTTATATAAAGCTGCCATATTGCCCTCTTGTCGGTATTTAGAAAAAACTAGATGAATCTGTAAGCAAGGAGAAGATATCAGAGAGCATGAATTTCATTCATAGAGGATATTTGAGCAGAAGTTTAGAACAGAAACGTGGTTTTAGAGAAAGCATAACAACTTTGGAAGCTTAACAGAATTATTTTATGTTTAATGAATATAATTTTGAGCTCAAGGAGCATATATTTATGTGGAAAACTGATGTATCTTGCTTTTAAATGAAGAAAGTATGCTTTTGATATATGAGCCTAGCGTCACTCCATATAACTAAGAAAATGATTACCATCCAAACCTAACACCATGAGGAGGGCTAACAGCTTTTGCAGCTCAAATCAGTCTCATGCCTGGTGTTCTGCACAACAGTTTTTTTTAATTAAATAAAAAAAATCAATGAGCTGTGTCTTTTTTTTTCTTTATTACTTCTGCAATATCAGTCTGTAAGCATTGTTCATCTAAACTCACTGTTTCATCATTCTAATATGAGAGTTAAAAGGAATCAAATATCAAATTATACAAAAGGAAAGCATTTAAATCAGGGCTCCCTAATCCTGGTCCTGTCCTGGTCCTGGAGGGCCGGTATCCTGCATGTTTTAGTTTGAACTCTGTTTCAACACACCTGATTTCAATCAGCAGCTAATTAACAGGCTTCAACCACTGAATCAAGTCTGTTGGAGCAGAAAAACCACAAAACCTGCTGGATACCGGCCCTCAGGGACCAGGATTGGGGACCCCTGCTTTAAATGTATTTTGAACTGAACAAAAAGGTTCACAATTCTTTGCTTTTTTTCTCTAAACATTTATTTTTTTTAATCCTAATCATTTCACTTACAGAAAAGCTCCACATGCAGATTAACAGATTATTAGTCAAGTTGAGGTCAGCAGCACACTGTAATCACTATAAACAGTGTTGGCAGTTCACCGCTTTCCCTTCCTGAGGTGCCAGGTAGTGAACCAGAACCTCCTTGAAGCCATATGAAAGTCTTGCTTCATGGCTTCACTGAGCTCCTCCCCCTACAAGGTGTTTGCCATCTCGACTCGGCTCGGCTCATCTCATTTCGGCCGGGCCCCATGGTGGAATGGTGACCTGTCAAGAGTGAACACAACCCCTTGTTTTCTTGATTTTCATACTTTCAGTTTTAGGCTCAGAATGTAATAATGGGCCACAAAACTAAATCTGACATTTAACTGATTCCTAGTCAAGTCAGCCTTCACGTGAATGAATGAATGAATTTAATCTTTATTTCGAACATAATAATAAGAATAGCAATAATAACAATAATAATATATAAAATAAAAATAATAATATATAAAATAAAATCACACTGATAATCACACAAAAATGTAATTATCATATTCTGTTCGAAAAGGAGTAGGAGGAAGCTGGTGCTTATTAAATCCTACTCCCCTTTGACACATTAAACAAAATACAGTGAAGTAATGTAAAAATTTATATATATATATATATATATATATATATATAATCATACAAAATAATAATAATGATAAGGTTAAGTAATTTAAACAAAAATTAAAAATTTAAAATATTAGTAATAACATTTCCACTCTCCCTTTACAATTTGTTCTCCAACTGTCACATCACCCAGCACTTTGATAATATATCTTCACTGTCTTAAGACTTGGTTGCATCAAGTACTCTTGCAATAGAGATTTTTTTTATATATTTTTTAAAAAATGCCTCATATTAATACAACGTTTCAAGTCCTCATTCATACTGTTCTGAAGATTCACTCAACATACAGCTGTGCACATTTTCCTCATTGTTGTTCTTGTTTTATGTTTTCTAAAATTGAGTTCTCCCCTTAACTCATATCCCCCTTTTCTTTCAGAGAATATATCTTTTATATTTTCAGGTAACTGATTATATCTTGCTCTGTACATTATCTGCCCAATTTTGAATTTGACAAGATCCGTACATTTTTGTATGTTTGATCTTAAAAATAAGGAATTTGTGTGTTCCACGTGTTTTGGGGCTCTGAGTTTGAGCAAACTTCTGGTTTATGTTCACTTTGTATCAGAAATACAAGATAAAATGGAGAAAAACAAAGTATGCTGTCATAAGAACACACTGGTTTAGTACAATGTCTCTCACACTTGCTGTAGCATTTCAAACATGGCAGATTTTTCACCACAACACCCACAATTTTCCTGGGATCTATGGCATTTACCTTGCACTAAATATTTCTGTCTCCATCATCATCCACAAGTTTCTATATTTTTCATTTTGTTGGCTGTGCAACAATAATTTACTTTGATGCATGAGCACAAAGGCTGATCAAAGAGTCTGTAGTGTGGTTCTAGCCTCAGAATGAATATTAAATGCCATAGGAGCTTTAGATTGCGAGAGCTCCTCACCTTAGGGATGGCATGTTTTGGAAGTGTAGCTGTGGAGTTTTTTATTAACTCAAAACTAACTTCTGTAAAGATGGACTGAATTAAGTTGAGTGCATCAAACATAAGTGTTGGAAATTGATTTGCGGAAGAAGTTTTTGTGTGAGCTGAAGTACATTCCTCCAATGTGTGAGCAGATGTTTAAGCGATTGAATTCAATATTGCATGTCCAGGTGAAATATAATTGAAACTAACCTGCGTTTATATATTCCCATATTTGTCCCTCACTATACAGCTGGATGCTTGGAGAAGCTTGGTGGTGAAGATGGTGAGGATGTACCCAACGGGGTCTCTGTCATGGGGCCAAGTCAGATGGATGAATGTAGCGAGAACAACAGTCCTTCATCTGCTGCTCCTGTCAACCTGCCTTGGCCAAGATACAGAAGGTAAAACCATTACCTCTGTATCTTCTCCTCCCTGCCCATTTTACCTCATTGACCCCTCTTTATGCTCCATTTTAGTTACCAATTCAGTTCAAAAAAGTATGTTTTTATCACTTTTGATTTTCTTTTTTCATGTAAATGAATTAGAGGTTAGACAAAAAACTGGTCCAAATACTTTGCTCCTTCTTGTTTGTTCATTTTTCTGTTCTGATCTCGTTTTAAGAGCATTTCCAATCTTTCTATATGCCAACTTCTGGAGAGAAATTAACTAAAACTTGGAAGGCTTGGGTGGTCAGACTGCAAAAAAATCTGATGGTGCTACACTGATCACTCATCAGTTATCAAAAAGAAAACTTGTGAAATCTGAAATCACCTACAACTATACTTCAATTACATCATCACATCTAATCTTATTTTTGATAGTCATCAGACTTTTTTTTATTAAAATATTTTAGGAAAAATATCACTTCAAATCCATTTTTCCAACAACACTGTTCAGTCTAAAGCAGCTCGGTACAGAGTGGGTTAACACAGCTCACGTCTGTGTTGTTGGTTTTCTCTGCCAGCTCCGTGACAGCACGTGCAACAATTGTGGGAGGAGAGGGAAGGGGGGTTTAGTTGAGACAAAAATTAGCACAAGGTGACCAGTAAACAGTGTGAGGTGATATGTGTGCTACACAGAAACACATTTCAGCACAAAAACAGCAGTGATGTTAGACATTTTGTCTTTTAGTCAGGCTCTGAACCTGGAAATGGCTGCAGGCAGCAAGCAGCAGCCAGAAACCTCTGGAGAAAACGGTGACTCCACCCCCTAACCAATCATCAGCCAACAGTTGCAATGCTGGCCCCAGTCAGAGTACTTGACCACCTTAAGGAAGCAGGGACTGATAAGTAGAGGGAAAAGAGAGGGCAAAAAAAACAAACCGTGCCGAAACGGTCTTTAAGAAAACAAGCTGGAACTTGCCACGCCCACCCTTCCCCTGCTCAGGCTGCTATAAGCTGAGCAAGCTCCAATACTCGGAGAGGCTTTGAGTAGAGAGCTCTGAAGAACAGCAGATCTCTTGTGCAGATAGAGGTGGTTCTATAATAATTTCCCCATCTGTGATGCTACGGACAATGATTTTTGAAACATCTTTTTTAGGCAAATAAAACCTAAATCCAAACACTGACAGAAAATGGATTGATATTGTTTTGTCATGTTAGGAGTGTTTATAGATGCAGTAGAGACTCACAAGGCAGCACAGAAGGCAAGTGTTGCATGTCCACTTTAAACCAGTCATGCAGCGGTGTGAGCATGACTGCCAACAAGCTACTGCATAATTCTGATCCACTGTTTTAATAGTGAATTTGAAATGCATGATCTGTACCGGTAACTTCATCAGGTTCACTACAAAGCAGCTGCAATTATTTGTTCTCCTGAATATAACTCAAACGTAAATTAAATGCGTTCTCACTAGATGCCACGCATTTATGTCGAATTAAATGAGCTACTACCGGTATTCCAGTTTTGGAAACATCAGTATGTCTGAACTGTTTCCAAATGTTTCAACTTCAATATGGAAGAGGCCTGATATTAAATTGTGAACTGTTGGTGAAAGAAAATCATTTCTAAATATTTTACCTAATTTGAAGTTGAAACATCCAGGGATATTTTGATGAAAATGTAGGTTATTATTTAAAATGTCATTAAACATGCATTTTATGGTGATGAGCATTAGCATATTTTTGGTAATTAATAAGTTCAAAGGCTGTGATGAGGTGATTCTTAGGGAAGAGGTAACGAGTTTGATGTAGTGGAGAAGAATAAAGTTTAATGGATCCTTTTGTGATGTCAGGAATCAGGAAAGAAATAAAAATCCCCAAGGATGCATCCCAGCCAAAAATTGCTTTATCTGAAGAACGGACTGTCCAGGAACAAATTGAAGGCCCCTGAGCCAACTCACTGACTTTTTACAGCTGTGTTTTAATGGTTTCACTAAGCACATAGTAGAGATTATTTTTATTGTGCATTTTTCCTTTATTTCTAAAGTAGGTAAGAATTATTTGACTGAGAGCTGATTTTATTAAATATTTTTTGTAATAATCCTCATATTTATCCTTTTATTTTCTTATTGTTTGGTGTATTACAGCCAGGGGTGGGATAGTATTAAGTCATATAGATACGAGAGACATTTATTTTCCTTTTAATCAGAGTGGCTGGAAAGGGCTTCCATAGTGACAGAAGATTATGGTATGACCTGCAATAAAAGTAGAATAAAGTAGGAAGCAAGTTTGCAAAAAGTACTAGTAAAACACACAAATACACCAGTACTGGTTGGTGTTAACCAGTGGCCCAACTATGGAAATGTTGAGCTGTCACGTATTTTGATTATTTATTGTTCAAACAATATCATTTTTGATGTTTTATGATATACATAGAAAATAGAATAGAATAGAATAGAATATACTTTATTGATCACACAGTGGGAAAATTAACTTGTTACAGCAGCACCAACACTTAAGAGAATGATTTGAAGAAAAATAATAACTGTCGCAATTAAAACATATTAATTATGACCAATAAGATGTGATGATTCCATATTAATATGAAATATCAATCTGATAGATCTTTGAATGTTTAATCAGAAGATTCTAGGGTTCTTTGCTTCTTTAGGGAACATAAACACACTTTGTATTAATTCAGACAAAGTCAGTT
The DNA here is from genome assembly GCF_043380555.1 of Nothobranchius furzeri. NCBI lineage: Eukaryota > Metazoa > Chordata > Actinopteri > Cyprinodontiformes > Nothobranchiidae > Nothobranchius > Nothobranchius furzeri. The sequence goes on from NC_091756.1 coordinate 36,413,901, forward strand.
TATAGTTTATAAAATGAATTTTTCCTAAACTAATGATACACGACAAGATATGAACAAGGAGATGAGGTGTGGTGGATGTGAGGTGTTGTGATGGAAGATAGATGTTGTAGCGACCGTTATTTGTATCTGAGAGAAATTGTGAAATCTGGGTGTAAAAGAATTTGTTATTTGGTTCTAACTAGAGAGCTGGTTATTGTAAACAGCATCAGTCGCAATCTGTCGTGCCAAGTCCACGCACCCTTGGTGTGGAGGTTCTCATTCGATTCGGGGGGTCGTGCTGGTCACTGCCGGTGGAGTGAACTCTGATATCAGAAACCCGTAGATAGCTCCGATAAGACCCGTCCAGTCTGAGATCCCTCGAGGTGAAGGCTGAAAGCTGGAACGCTTATTTGTGTCTAAGGTGGATGTTTAAGAGGTGAAGTAGCTCTGGAAAGAGCTATCTGGCTGTATCAGCTTGCAGCGTTGCAGAAAGGTATTTGACTGGGGGTCAAAGGAGTTTGTTTCAAAAAGGCTTCATTCCCGATATGGCCGAATCAAGGGTCAACTGGAAACAGAATTAATCGGGAAGTAAATCCTGTTTTATTAACCTTTAATGTTATGAGTTCTGGCCAAGTTTGGCAAATCAGAATTTGACATGTTTCTGAGTATTTACCAACAAACCTAAGAAAGTCACGCCTTCTTGCAGATACAAAGGTGTTTTTAACACGATGAATGAGAATTTCTTAAAACTCCTATGTGAGGTGCATATTAACCTTAATCTTCTTAGTCCCTGCACCCCCCAGCAGGTCCCTGAGGTCCAGTGATCAAAGCCTACTGGTTGTGCAGCACCAGGCTAAAGACCAAAGGTGACAGATCATTTGCTGCTGTGGCCCCCAGACTCTGGAACTCTCTCCCCCTGAGCCAGAGATCAGTGGACTCAGTGGGCTTCTTTACAAAGCAGCTGAAGACTCACTTGTTCAAGCTGGCTTTTGTATGACCTTCTTCACCCCTCTCTCTTTATTCTGCTCTCCCCACCTATTCCACCTTCCTCAGGATCCACTGATTTCCCTCTTTCCTCTTCACTCTCTCTTTCTAAACATTTTTTAATCACAATTGTCTTTTTTGCTCATTTTAAATATATTTTTAAAAATTTTCTAAATGCTTTTTTATAGTTTTACATTTTTTGTTTTTGTGAAGCGCCTCGTGATTTTTTTCTTGAGAGGTGCTATAGAAATTGTACTTTCTTCTTCTTAACTTGTTAAATCAAGCACATACTGATTTGTGACATAAATGGATCATTGTAAGAACAATGTTAATTTCAAATTCATTGATGTAAGCACAGGTTATTCAAACATTTTATTTAAACATCTTGTTTATACATCACATATGATTATTTAACTTATAACTGTAAAATCATGGAGTCTTCACTTATTCAGAGTGAAGAATGTTGTCTGGCTTTTAAGCAGAGAGTGTAGGACCTTGGGGCATAGTGTCTATTTGAATGCTTTGTCTTCATGGAATGTCAACAAGCGCTGAGCAGAACCTTCTGGATTTAGAAGGCCAAATAGAAAGTGGATTTATTTCTGTAGATGAAAGGCTATTATGTTGATCAATATATAGATGAAAATGGACCCTTTGGTACATTACATAACAAAGGTGCATGCGTATACATATAGGCAGTAGTCTAGTATTGTGGCTTTCGACCTCTAAATACCACGAATAAAAAAGGTTCAAACACAATGCAGCATTCTGCAAGAGACACAGAAATACTATGTAAATCCGGTATTGCACAAGTATTGAACACATACTGAACACTTACTGAGTATTGCATTGATGCTATTGTGTACCAGGATAATGCCAGTACAGCTTAAACTGAGGAGTTATACACTTCCTGCAGAGGGGATGAAAGACCTGCGGTAGCATTTTATTTTACATCTGGGATGTCTCAGTCAGCCTCTGAAGGAGCTGTCCATGGTCTCCACAGTAGAATGCAGTAGGTGGGAGGGGTTTTCAAGATGGAGGTAATCTTCCCCAGCATCCTCCTTTCACACATCTCTTCAACTGAGTTCAGTGGGCAGCTCAGAACAAAGCTTGCTTTGTTAACTAGCTTGTTCAGTCTCTTCCTGTCTCGGTCAGAACTGCCTGCACCCCAACAGACCACAGCAGAGTGGATGGAGTGATAAAAGGCTTTTAGCAGCTGGGAATTAACTCCGAAGTACCTCAGCCTCCTCGGGAGGGTTTGACCCTTCTTATACAGAGATTCTATGTTGTTGGACCAGTTCAGTTTGCTGTTGAGGTGAACACCCAATGACAAAGGTATCCACTACCTCAGTGTCTGTTTACTGGTGAGTGAGGGGTAGTGTTTCTCTGAAGGTCAATCACCATAACCTTTGTCTTACTGGTGTTGAAGCGAAGGTGGTTACGCTCACACCAGTCCACAAAGTCCATGATGACTGATCTGTACTCTAGGTCATTCCCCTCAGACACTCAGCCGACAATGGCCGAGTCATTAGAGAACTTATGCTGCTGGTGTTATTGGTGAAGTCCGAGGTGTAGAAGGTGGAGAGAGGGCGTGAGTACTATACCCTGTGGAGCTCCAGTACTGCACACAATCACCTCCAGATTTGCATACAATCACCTAACCCTAACCCCACCACAGGATAGGGACCTGCTCCAGCCAAAGGCTCAGGATAAACATGTGTGTGACCACTTCACAAAGCTGGTCATCACAGGCTTTGAGCAGTCTGGGGCGTATCCCATCAAGACTTGCTGCTTTTTTGCTCTTGAGCCGCCTCAGTTCTCTCCTCACCTGGTTCGAAGTAACTGAGAAGGGGAAGTGAGGGAGAGTGTTATGTACATAATATCATTAAAATGTACAAACTATAGCTCTAAGTTGTTGTAATTAACAGACTGGTACCAGCAGAAGGGTTAACTAGGATTTTACAGGTTTAGATCTTGGATGTTTTAAAACAAATAAATACAATATAAACTTAAAATGTTTATGTTCATGGTAAAAGAAAAATCACCCACATCTGCTCGACTAAAACGTTGATCATTTTTATTCCATCATTTTTATCAGTTTACTGTAAACCACTCAACAAAATGAAGGTAAGATGGCGCCGACTGTTGCGGCTCGCCGCCTGCTGCTCCTGCTTTTTGTGTTAATATTTGTGGTTTTGAGCCATTTTTTGGCCAGTTCTTACCCCACACTTCCCTACGATCAGCTTTCTCTCTTGGATCTCCAGTATAAGCTTAGGCCATTGCAGTTCCACCATGCAACATTCAGAAAATCGTTTGGGCGCATGTTTGATGGAGCCCCGGCCTTCCTTCTCTCCACTCATGAGCCGTCGGTGCACCATTGGAAGCGTCGGCGAGGTGGCAAGCTGGAAGGCGCCCGTGTCAGGCATTGACCCTCCTGAGTATATTTCTTCCGTGAAAACTTTCCCCTCAGCAACTGGACCAGTCTCCTGCTCCCTCGCTCTAATCGGTCCTACACCAAACTCGTCAGTTGTGATTCCCTCCGGAGCCAGTGTGTCGGTGGTCCGAACTTGAGGAACCTCAGCTACCCAGCGAGGTTCGGTGTTGTTCAACGTGGTCTCCTGTGTTGCTGTGTGACGCCTTCTCTACTGTGGGCCCTGTCATTTTCAACATATTTAATTCCATCTTTGGTGTGTTCTTGCTGTTTAAATTCTAATTCCATCTTTTAGTTTTTTTTAAAACACAGAAAGGTTTTATTTACCTGCAACGTTTCGTTTGCAGCTGCAAACTTCGTCAGAATATTTAATTCCAGCCCGCTGGACTATTCCCATTGTTGTTTTAAAAAGCAGTTGTGCAACCCATTTAAAAAAGCCTGGATTAGATCATACAAATTGCTCAAACCTCCGCCCCTTCGCTAAGGTACCTTTATTATCTAAGGTCCTTGAGAAGATTGTCCACATGTAAATCTTGGCTCATATTGAGAGTAATTCTCTCTTTGTGTTTCAGTCCGGCTTTAGGTCACTTCACGGAACTGAATCTGCTCTGCCGCATGTGATGAATGATATGCTGTGGCTTCTGATTCTGGGTCCATTGTTCTGCTCCTTTTATTAGACCTTTCCGCTGCCTTTGACACTGTCAACCATCTTATTTTGTTGGATAGGCTTGTCAGTGGCACTGCTTTAGAGTGGTTCCTCTCTTACTTATTTGACAAAACTTTCATGGTCCAGATTAATGACTGCTCATCTCTGTGTCTCTCACTTCCTTGGGGAGTGCTGCAGGGTTTTGTTCCTGAGCCTCTCCTCTTTTCAGTCTAAATCCTTCCCTTGGGCAAAATCTTGGAGAAATATGGTCTTGGTTACCATATTTATGCAGATGACTGTCAGATCTACCTGACCATGAATGACTCTAATGCCCTCTCACTCCTTGACAAATGCTTAGCCAAGCTGGGGGCTAGTTGAGAACTTCCTGAAGTTACATGAGCTTAAGTCAGAAGTCATTCTCATTGACCCCTGTAGTCACTCTCACTCTTCTTCTGTTCCTTCTGTTGTCACATTCAGCCCTGAACAGTATGTGACCAGCCTTACGGTCAAACTGGATGCATGCCTCTCAATGGTTCCCCCAGATTAATGATGTGGTCATGTCTGGTTTCTTCTAACTGTGCTGTTCAGTTAGTTTAAAACCAATCCTGAAGCGGCCACACTTGGAATCTGTCATTAACGCTTTTATTACTTCCCACTTGGATTATGCCAACTATATCCTCTTTGAGGTTCCTGCTTTGGCTTTAAATCAACTACAGGTAGAACACAGCAGCCAGGTTATTGACTAACACTAGAAGGCATAGTCACGTCACTCCTGTTTTGGCACATCTACACTGGCTACCAGTAAATTTCCGCGGCAAGTTCAAGATTCTGACTTTTATAGATTCTGAATGGCTTTTCTCCAGGGTATCTTTCTGACTTAATCCCTATGTGCCGAACGGGGCTCTGAGGTCAGCTGTCATGTTGTGTTTTCAAATGTGCTTTCGAAATAAAATGGTATTGTATGGTAACCATCTGTCTGATATTATTATTGAAGGTCATATCACAAGTGTTTTTGCTTCGTAAAGTTGAAGAGTAAAAGAAACAGTCTTTAGTTTTTAGAATGTGTTTGTACACTTTTCTTGTAACTTTGGATAAGTAATTGTGACAAAAAGGTGATGTGACTTCCAGGATCAGACAATCACTTTCAATCGGTTATAGATGTGACATAACATCCAACAAGTAAGGGAGCTCCATGCGCTATCCTACTGTAGTCAGGTAGTCTTGCTTTTGGTTCACAGCCATGACAGATAGCGGTGTGGTGTTCAAATCTTCATTTATTTGTCATTTGTTTGTTTAGAAACCAGGTTACAGATGTTCATTTTGGAAATTGATTTTGTTTTTAATGATGGTTTTAATAAAAACATGCTTACTGTGTCTTTTAAAACCAAAATTACATATTATTGTGCCTCTGTTCTCATCTTTGTATGTTTTTTTGTGAGTTATGGACCATGAGTCTGCAAATAAATGCAATAATATACAATAATAATATTTATGTATAATTACTAAAATAATTAGATTATTTTCACATTTCCATGTTCTTATTTGGAAGTGTCATAAAACATATAACCAGATTTGAGAGCTTGTTTTACAGTTTCATTTGAATATAAACACACTCACAAACATTTGTTTTTCTATAAACTTTAAAGACCGCATTTACTCCTACTTTTCTTTGACGTTCTCTGCCACTTTAGTCTCTTTATTAAATCCCACAATGACTTGATGAAGCTGAGATTTGGACTCTGCAGGGGCCAGGCCATCTGCTGCTGCGGACTCCTTTGTGTCTCCGTAGATGGTTCTTTATGACTGTTTGGATGTTTGGGGCCAAAGAGGGAATTTGGGACTGATCAGATGCCTCCCTGGTGATGGTTAATGATGGATAAGAATCTAAAAGTTTCTAACACTTAAGTGCAGCTCTGTGCCTGAGTGCAGCTGCACAAACATGCTGGAATAGCTGCAGATGTTTGTCTGGGGAAGGAATGGAAACCTAGCTTGCTGCTATCACAATCATTCACATTACAAGCTTAAAAGTATGGTTGACTTAAACATTTTTATTTAGAATTTCTGATTGTAATCAGTCACTGAGGTTTTCAAGCAGGCTTTACATGAAAATAGTCTCCTACACCTATGTCCTGCATTAGCGCCTGACAGATCTACATCACACAGTCACTTAACTCACCTATTTTTGCTCGTGACGAGGAAAGCTGTTTTAGTGTGCAGAAAACAACAGAGATTGTCTAAGCTACAAGAAGCTAACCATTAGCATTAGCAAATCCACCATACACCAGAACTCCTTCAGGCTTGTGTTATTTGTGGAAATAAAGAATCTACTTTGAAAAGGAAACAAAGGCAGTGGTAGAGTCACATTGCTCTTATCCAATCAGAGGTGAGATGCCTGAATATAGGGAAAAGAGACTCCATAACTTGCCGCCTGAAGCTTTCTCCTCAAGCTGAATTGTTTTATCTCCACAATAACACACTCCTGAAGGAGTTCTGCTGTGTTGTGGAGTGTCTAATGCTAACAGCTTCCACTAGTCGAGGCGTTCTCTGCTTTTTTCTGTAAACTAAACAAGCAACAGCCTTTCCCAGGGCTTCCAACTTTCATGCATGGAGCGTGAGACACACATCTGACCCTTTCACACCCTCTCCCATCACACCTCCAATTTCTCACACTAAAAAGACAAACATCCCCTTCGCGCTCACATGGACAGCAGAGGGAGGCGACACAAAAGTTGCCAACCCTGCCTTTACCGTGACAAGTCAACATGGGTGAGTCCATGAATGTTATGTGATAGTGTGACGTAGATCTGTCAGTTTGTTCAAATCCTAGAGTTTCACTGTTTAATTTATATTAGAAGCTAATGCTGGAGATAGGTGTAGGAGGCTACTTTAGTGTTCACAGTAATTGATCATTTTCAAAAATAATAAGAAAAATATGCTTTCTTAGTGTAGGACCTGTTTAAGTAATCAGTAATCCACCTTCCTGCCCCCTCTTTTACTAGTTATGTCATAAACCTGGTCAGCTTTATGTATTAATTTTCCCCCAATTGGAAGCTGCTCTAAGCGCCTCGTACAAGAGGTAAGAATGGTATGTGATTATTTCAAAAAAGCACATTTTCTGAATCATCACTTTAAAGCTGCAACTTGATAGAACAAATTTAAGTTCAGTTGTCATTAATCATGTTTGTCAGCAAATTTTCAAAGCTTAGGGGGCAGTGCAAGTGGTATTTTGGAGTTTGAGTACGAATGAATGAATAGATTTATTATTATTGTGTCTTACATACCATTGAATGTCCAGCCCCAGTGGGCTTATAAGTCGCTCAAAACAAATGACAAAATAATTAATACACCATCCAATTACTTATTTAAATAGGCAGGTCTGCCGCCTCAACCAGGCTTTACAAACAAAAGTAGCCAGTATATATAGACTAAAATTAAATAACCATTTCATCCTGTCATTATCATTGACCCAAACATTTCAGGCTTTTGGACAAACAGATCACCAAATAATACATTTCTAAAATCATCATATCTTGGACAATATAGAACTAAATGAATTTCATTTTCAAACTCTCAAGTAAGATCTTACCAACGGATGGCCATTTCGGTCAAAAATCCCTGGGAGCACAACCTCCAGCAAAATGGCAAGCACACAGATTCTCTTTCATCACTGGCGACGAGTGAAGACGTAAATGTAAAAGGGCTGGAATATTGCGTTGGCGCACGCAGCAGTGTCTTTGTTCACATAGTTGCTGCTACATGGCACAGCACTGCACGTAGTACTAGAATGTTCCACTAGAAGTGCACTAGATAACTTAGACCAGAAAGAGAGCTGGGTTTGTGGGTACCATGTACAACCAAAACAAACATAGTATCAATAAAATAGCTCACTAACTGTGTAATTTTGACTTCACAACATAAAAAAAGACAACAGCGGTATTGTAGATGGTGTGAAAGACCTCTAAACCAGAGACAGAGTCACCATGGTGAGTGTGTCTCACTCGTTTTGTCAACTCCACCTACTGGTTACTTGTATATTGCAGCGTTCAAACATGTCGTGTTAATCTCGGTTGCTGCGCATAGACAATGCTTCAGATCAACGCAAGTAACATATGACAGCCATTTTAAACACGCGTTCACGTTAACAGCAAGTATATCAGAATATACATATACATATATACAGCGCCTCTGTCAGTGCGCCCCAGGGTAGCTGTGGCTACATCGTAGCTCATCACCATCAGTGTGTGAATGTGTGTGTGAATGGATGAATGATACACTGTAGTTTAAAGCCCTGTGGAGTCCTTACTCTGAGAGGGGCTATACAAGTGCGGGTCATTCATCATTTATCATCACAGTCCTAAAACAATGTTTATGAATGGTGATAGTTTTGTAACCGCCTGTCATAAATCAGTAAATGCATTTTATCCTCACAGGTTCTTGCAGAAGGAAACATGGCATCTAATATGGCATCGCCCAGAAACTTGGACCTGCTCACATATATTTTAGACCAGATTTTTATGGTTATATGTTACATAGCCGCCAACATTTTTCAACAACTCAACATTATTTCATTCACTTTCAACATTTCCATGGATATTTCCAGAGATTAATGTTAAAAACTACGCATTTTCTCTTTCTACACGTCTAATTCATATGTAACAAACTGTAAATGTTTAAATGTAAATTGGCAGATTATCTATTTTCTCTCTTCACTACATGAGTTATGCTCCATTCTTCAGCCAGTAGCTCTGATCATAAGTATGAAAAAACCCTGTAAATGTTTCAAGGTTGAAAATCCATCCACGTTCATTCACCCCCTTTACCAGGAGTTAACTGAAGCAACTTAAAACTGAAATTAAATTATCACTGATGGGAGAGATCATCATAATGCTCTCTTGACTTTCTGCTCAATTTATCAGAATATTAATTTCCCATTTGACCCACAAGCTTTGAGATTTATCTGGTTGGCATTCAGCTGAGGGGAACTGCAGCCAAAGGTGAATAACTACATTGTCTTTGTAGAACCGTAACAGGATAAAATGTTAGCATTAAGCATTTCTGGAAAAAAGAATGGGAGCATGTGTTTGTTGAGAAGTTAGTCACACGTTTAAAAGATTTATTGAGTTTAGTTTTTCATTAAAATTTGATATTTTTGACTGTTTTTGAGATTTAATTCAATTGCAAATGTACTAACAGGTCATACAACAAACCTACAGATCTAATTTTTGCACATACAATTAGATGACTGAGCCAATGTTTCTATTTGGTAAAGTTACTTAGGTCATCTGGTGACATGTAGAAATGCTGGTGTCTGTTTAATGAGTATATATTCTCAGGACAAGGTGATCATTTTGGCTAGTTGAACACCACATCACAATAATTCTTCATCTTAATTAGTCCAGATCCCTGAGCAAGAGCCATACATTTACTGACTTTTGGATTTCTAGGTAAGAAGAGCACCAATATATTTTTAATGAGACTTAATCCCAAAGACCACGTGATGTATGAAGTCAGGCATTTGGGATAAAGGTTTGACAACTCTGAAATATTTTCCACTCTGGTTTGTTTTTGTCCCTAGAAACTTGTTATAGCCTCTGAATAAAACCAGTGTGTTTTACAGCTCATTAACGAAAACTGTTTTACTCGCACAGAAGTAAGTCACCAGATCCGATTCAACATGTCTCCATGAGATTCTTTCCACGTAGGAAACAGCTCACTGGAATGCAAATTCTCAGCTTTTATGAAATCTTGTGCCAAAGTTGATACTAAAATTTTAAGTAATTCCTAGTCACAAATGAGTAAGAACTACACTGTTTTAATGAAATGTGATGATGAGCATTTGGCAAATGGGTACAAACACAAAATAAACAACAAGTTGTTTAAATGATCCAAATTTCCATGTGATTTGCTGGTATGCCTACTACAGGTTAAACTTGAAAAAATTGGAACATGGTGTAGAACATGGCCGACTGTACCGCACAACGCTGTAGTTTTTTAGCTGTAGTCAAAAAATGGCATCTGGCAATAGCGCATTTTATTTATTTATTTGAGAAGAAAGGCTTTTAGCACTTCTACTTGTTGTTTTGAAGACATTCAAGTCACTTTGAACAGAGGAAAGAGCCGCAGCGAACTCTGCTTCAGTCGCCATGTTCGACAATACTCGGCGCTATGGTGTGTGACGTACGCTACTCAGCGCTGATTGGCTTGGTAAGAATTCTCACAAGGTGGGGAAATTTGAATAGGAGAGTTCCCAGACTCTTTCTCTATGCAGAATTATGGGCTCGACACACGGGAGGCGACATCGCCTCTCCTCCATTCATTTTCAATGAGATATGCGCGACAAAGCGATAATCGCGGGTCTCCCTCCTACCAAGCGAAATGCAAAAAACGTGCATGTGAAATTTTGCGCTCGTGCACGTGTCATGCACAGGCGACCCAGTGACACGATCCCAGAAAGTTGAAACATTTTTAACTTTTCATCGCTGTCGCTTGGATGAGGACCAATCAACGGAGGTTTTATTCACTGACCAATGAGCGGACAGGATGCTCCATACACCTCCGAGCAAACATGGAGGAGAAGTTGATAGTTATTATGTTTTATATAGTAAAATCAGAAGTAAGATTTCACGTAACTCTAGCAGCACCTTGTGAAACATCATATCTACCGCTTTTAAAACTCTGAACCACTTAAATAACCTTAAATCCTTCCAACCTGACACAGCCAAACAAAACAAAGGAAGTTTCGATTTCGCCATGGAACAGAATGCGTAGATGGCTTTGCCGCTGGCCGCGGGTCGCCTCCCGTGTGTCAGGTAATAAAAGCGACTGCGACAAATTTAGCTGATCACGGTCGTTTGTCGCCTCCCGTGTGTCGAGCCCATTAAACAGAGGAGGAGTCTGGCAGGCCAGGCTACATTGATCCAGCACCAGCCGCCAAAACTGGTTTGATCCAAATCAAGGTTTACAAATGATTTTCTCAACACTCTTAGAATCATACAATCAGTGGCTGGTTAACATGTCTTGTATTAAAGTGACAAATCATTTTATTAGACGAGGAAATAATTTAAAGATTTGAGAATCTGTCCCCTCAGTTTCATAAACCATGCTCACAGTTTTGTTGACAGTTATCATGCCAGTCTAATTATCACTTAAACATAAGACATTAAATGAGGAAAGACCTGTACTTTTGCAGCGCTTTTCTGAATCAGAGGACTCCAAAGTGCTGTACACTACAGTTTATCATTCGCCCATGCACACACACACACACATTCACACCCTGGTGGTGATGAGCTACAGCATAGCCACAGCTGACCTGGAGCACACTGACAACAAAGGCTTTCCAAGCATCAGCAGCACCAGTCCCTCCGACCACCATCAGTAGGCAAGGCGAGTTAAGGGTCTTGCCCAAGGACACAACAGAAGCATTCTCTGGTGGGAGCCGGGATCAAACCTGCAACCTTTTTTTAAATACGGACAACCCGATCTACCTCCTGAGCTACTGCTGCCTGCCTCTGTCAGTGTGCCCCAGGGCAGCTGTAGCTACATCGTAGCTCATCACCATCAGTGTGTGAATGTGTGTGTGAATGGATGAATGATACACTGTAGTGTAAAGCGCTTTGGAGTCCTTACTAAGAGAGGCGCTATACAAGTGCGGGTCATTTATCATTTATCATGTTCATGTATGTTTGTCGACTGGTAAATCTTTGTCCCTTCTGAATATATGTTGGTTTGTACAATGAGAAATGCTCAAAGACTGGACAGTTAACATAAAAATTATACTTTTAGAAAACTAAAGTAGAAACGTTAAGTTTCACCATCAAACTTTATAACTTTTCTAATATCAGTCATATACATACAAACAGCAGTGCCAGGGTTTCCAGGGATTACATAACAAATTAGCCAAACTTTGTTTTTAGGTGGTCAAAATGGAAATATTTTCAGCCAGTCAGCCTACACATACATCTGTATATGAGGCTATGGAACAGCAGCACAGGTGGGAATACCAGCATGAACTACTGACTGGCACTGATCCAGTGAGTTGTTTTTTTTTTTATGGACATATAAAGAAAATAAAGCCTGCACATATTTTGGTAATAGAAAATGTTTTATGGTATAAGGAAATCATTGTGAAAAGTTAAAGGCTACACATGATCTTTGCCAATGCTAACTCAGTTTCTAAACCCAACTACAGCAGTTTTAGACTCGAATCTCATGTAAACACTAAAACCTGTTTATTACCCTCATTCCATCTTATTTTCATTGTGTTTGTGACTTTTTCTTTAAGTGGGAAATCTAATCTAACAGAACTAAAAAATACATATATTTGGAAATAATGTATATCCTCCTCCAGAACTAAGAAAAGTCCATTTACTTTCTGTTCACACACTTACCGGTATGATCTCATAGGAGAAACAAATTATCTATTAGATTATTTTTATGCTTGAGGACTTCATCAGCCTAAAAGAGAATATTCTCTGGAGGAATAATAAACCAGCAAAGCATTTGTGTTTGAATGAGGCACTTCATGTGCATTATGGTGCCTATTATTATTATTCCAAAAGCAGTGACTTTTTTCATTAAGCTTCCTCAGATCTAAGAGTCACACATCCATGAACTCATTTTTTAACAAAGACTGTAAAGAATCAAGTGTGTCTTGTATGTTATAATGAATTATTATGGTGTTGTGTTAAAATACTTGGATTGACTGTGACAAATGTGTCAAGTGTATAGGAGCCTCACTTCAAAATCACTCATAGACAACACATGACTATGGAAATGACTTCACATGTGTTTGAAAAACAAGATTCTACAAAGTATTTTGTTTTCCTAATCCATCTGTACTGAAAAAAAGGATTGGCCCAAAAAGTAGACTTGATGTAATTTAAAGCCACAATAGCAAATTTGGAAAACAATTTAGCTTAATTTTTTTTCATGCCTCTTAACAGTTTAACATAGTAGAGCAATAAATACAGTACAGGCCAACAGTTTGGACACACCTTCTAATTCAATGTGTTTTCTTTATTTTCATGACCATTTACATGGGTAGATTCTCACTGAATGCATCAACACTATGAATGAACACATGTGGAGTTGTGTACTTAACCAAAAAAGGTGAAATAACTGGGTGGGTAACCTGCCTTGCCTGCTGGTGGTGGTCGGAGAGAACTTTGGCTCCTGTATACGGCAGACTTCGCCTGTCAGTGCACCCCAGGGCAGCTGTGGCATCATACATCACAGCTCATCACCACCAGTGTGTGAATGTGTGTGTGAATGGGTGAATGACTGATTGTGTTGTTAAGCACCTTGGGGGGGTGGGGGGTTGGAGAACCCTAAGAAGGTGCTACACAAATACAGACCATTTACCATCATACATCGTGAGATGATATGCCCTTCATTAAAGGAACATTATGGAAGTTTGACAGCCAAAACATGTATAGAAATAATAAATTTCTTCTTCATACATTCTTCTGCAATGCCCCTGGTCCTGTAGAATGAACCCTGGCATTTTCACTGTGATTGCCTGTTTTTCTGTAAAATCACAGAAAAAGAGAGCTGCTCGGGTCCAGCAGGCTGCTTCATGCGCATTCACGCTCAGGCATAGCCCGTAGCATTTGCTCTCCGTAGATTTAGCAGCAGAGAGAGAGGTAGTGCGACTTTGTCACTGTTCCTAACGCCTAGTGACAAAGCTAGATTCATTTCTGAGGACCCTTAGCTACTTTCTGTAGAACTTTCTTCCAGATATATCCTGCAAATTAGCAACAAAATAGCCATTTTCGCTTCGAACCATTCTTTGTTTTGACGTCGTTTCAGGTGTCATCAAGGATATTAAAGTTACAGATACTGTGAATGTTACTAGAGTGTATCTCACCTTGTAAGATGTCTGACTCCCATGCAGAAAACCTGGGTTCGATTCTGACTCCCATGCAGAAGACCTGGGTTTGATTCTGGATGTGAACATAGTTCATTTAGAGTTTCGTTTTTACATTAATGGTATATATTTTTTTTACAGTAAGATGCCCAAATTTTTATTTGAGACTCGCCGAACGGCATTGAATTCACAGATAAAAATGATCTGGGTTCAACTTTCATTTTGGAACAATTTTTCAAACAAGGGAAGGGAATGATCTGAGCATGCAGGAGGAATGACCCATCATAAACCTTTGTCAGCTTTGCTGAAGAGAAAGGTACAGAACCATATTATTTAATTAATTAGCTGTGCGTTCTCCTGTCCTCTGTCCTCCGAGCCACACACACACACACGGGACTGTCTCAGCTGTTATTTTCTTTAAGGAGTGTGCACGTACAGCATGTGCGCCTTGTGCACGAGCCTACTGTTGAAGCTGCCATTACGCTTTTGGTCTGAGGGGACAATCGCGAGCATACAAATTCAAAAGTCCGTAAAGTCCCTTTAATAATAAAGCTAAAGCTGGCAAAAACAAAGCAGCACTGGTTTATTTTGAAATATACCAGATACACCCGGTTGTTCCACATCTCACTTCCTGTCAGCTCTCACAGTCACTGCTGTGGCCCCCAGATTCTGGAACTCTCTCCCCCTGAGCCTGAGATCAGTGGACTCAGTGGTCTCCTTTGAAAAGCAGCTGAAACCTCACCTGTTCAGGCTGGCTTTTGGTGTGATCTTCTGTTGATTCATCACTACCTTCTTCTCATTCAGCTCTTTCTGTAATTCTGCCTTTCCCAGGATCCACTGATTACCTTTTCTTTTCCCCTTTCATTAAATTTTTAATAGCAAGTTTTACTTTTCCCATTTTTTATGATGTTTTAATCACTTTTTAATTTTTTCATTTCCTAATTAATTTTATTGTTTTTCTGAAGCGCCTCATGATTTTTATCTTCAGAGGTGCTATATAAAAGATTGTGTCTTCTTCTTTTTCTTCTTGTCATTTCTTTAACGTCATAGAAACCCACATGTGGCATCCGCAAACAAAGGCTCCATGCAGACATTTTCCAGAGCTCCACATCTGGATAGGCACCACACTGCAGCTGGGGTGAATTCTCTGATTGGATTCAATGATTTTTGATCAATGAGGAAGCCCTTGCAACCAGACCACATCTTTCCCACATTCAGTGACTTTAAAATAATAAAAAAAAAAGCTCTCCGGAAAAGAAACAAAAACTAAAAATTAGTCCAATTGCCTTTGATTCAACTTGCTAGAACAGTCCATTATTCATCTTCAAAGAAAACATACAATCTGGACTTCAGACAATATGGATGTTAGCTTTACAATACACTATTAGCTCATTTTGGGTTGCTGGCAGATGGGTACAAGAACAAGTGGTGTCAGATTTATACCATCACAGCCGTCAGCTGTGTTCAGCCCTTTACTCAGAGGGAATTGACCTGACATGCTGAGATAGAGACAGAAAGCCAGAGAGGGAGAGCGGGGGGATAATGAATAAGCTAGCGTGGTGACAAAGTGGGGATCCCTACAGCAGCAGTGAACATGTGTGTGTGTGTGTGTGTGTGTATGAGAGAGAGAGAAAGAGAGAAAGAGAGAGAGAGAGAGAGAGAGAGAGAGAGAGTGTGTGTGTGTGTGTGTGTGTCTACGTGTGTGTCTGTGTGTGAGCAGTTCAGCAATCCGTTTTCTCTTGAGAGGCATCAATCTACCACAAGGTCACTCTGCCTCTCTTCTGCAAACCTTTTTTCCAACCTTCCCATCACAAGTTTTCATTCATCTGCTATGACAACATCCTCTCCTTTAACTCAATGTTTTTGGTGCTTGTTCTTCTTCTTCAAAAAAAAATCCTCCCCATTACAAATTTCCTCCCCTCTGTTCCCTCTCTGTCCTCCATGGATGAATGGAGAGATGAACAAGTGATGGATGAATGGCTGGCTCGTTGGGTCGAGCGGGGAAGAGTTATTAGCCTCCTGGGAGGTTTGTAGATTGGCGTACCTGCTGATGGAAGCTTAAAAAGGACATGACACATGAGAATTTTAAGAGACAGAAAAAATTATACATTTCCTCATCTGTCTGCTCTTGTATTTTAAGCTTATACTAAAATGCCTCTCACTTGAAACATTTGATGCCATATTTTTTAGATATTATTATCTTAGTTCTGTAACAAATCTGTTGGATAGCCAATGTTTAGAGCTGCACATTGTGTGTAGAGATTTACTGGATAGAATGAATGTGGAGAAATGATCAGCGTGGCTTCTTGTTCTAATATTTTCATTTACACAGTTTAATATAAAGCCCTTTTAATAAGGAAATGATCTTCAACGGGCTTTTACATGTTATACTAAACAAGCACAGCATGTAATTAACCCACAAATCAAATGAAACCCTAATAATTGCTAAATGCCCACACTAAATACTGAATTATTACACACGTATTGTTGACAATACCTGGGGCCTCATTCATCATACATTTGTAGAAATATTCCTATATTCCTTCCTATGAATGAAACAGAATGTTTCTTTTCAACAGTCAAAATCCTGATTAATGAAACATGCGGTGACAACTCATACGCATGTTCCTCCACAATCATCTGATGATAAATCCCACCTGTGTGCACCCAGGTGCTCGTGTTCATTTATGGTCATTTCCTGCATTGTCGGTCACACTACGTCACCAGCACATGAGGGGACTCTCTGGGTTCCCCCCCCCCCCCCAAAAAAAATTATAGAAACAAAACTTTATTGACAGCGAGATCAAGGCACTGGGGAGTGGGCCGGGAAGAGGGAAGTCTGGGCCTCTCGACAGTTGCCTCCACGACCCGACTCCGGATAAGCGGAAGAAAATGGATGGATGGATGGAGGCACTGGCTGCTGAAGTGCAAATAAACCAAACAAGTTGCAGATCTTATAAACACTGTTGAGACAGAGGAGAGGTCCCCATCAGGAATAAATGAAAATTTTAATAAAATAAATCGTAGAGTAACAGGTTGTCATTTACATTTCACTTTATTTTTTATTCTTTGTTTTTCACATAACCTGTCTGGCTGTGAAGCAAACAGAATTAATGTCTGAATGCTGGTGACAAGCCTTACATATTTACTCTCAGGTGGAGCATCAAAGCTTCTGCTTTTAATGTCACGCCTGATACTTAAAACTTTATTATTGTTTTTTGAATGCTTTATAATTCTCACCAGACAGACAGAGGTGAAAGAGAAAGGAAGAAGGGGTGGGGGTGGGGGGGTGGGGGGGTGGGGGGGACTGGAATCAGGTCTATGTGGTTTGTCTGTTGCTACACAAAATGTCCCAAATCACAGCAAAGCTCCAGAAGGATCTCCTTCAGGATTCAGATTAGTGCGCTCACTGAGAACGCATCCCCTCTGGACTCTGGAGTCTCTGCCAAATTCTTCATGTCTTGTTACAAAGATTGTTGGTCACAGGTATCTTTTATAGTTTTAGCGCCAGCTAAACGACAGCTGTTTTTCAACCAAAATAATTATTTAAAGGGTAAAATAATTTGTGGATGGGGAACGTATGGACAACAGAAACCTTCAGTAACGCGGTTCCCTCCTTTTACCTATTTATGCTATTTTCTTATATTTATGTTCTTTTCCACACACACGTACAAAATGATGAATACCACACAATACGTAAATTAGTTCCTACACACAAAATACGCTCAGATCTGTGCAACAGTACGGTTGATAAATGAGGGCCCTGGTCTTTGTAATATTATCATCCATACTTTAGCATTTTGTAGGCAACACTTAAGTGATATTTCATGCAGATGTTATTAAATATTTTTTTAAACAGTTGCTTTTCTCCACTGAACACCAAGCTTCTTCCTCACCTTGTGAGGATGAACTTTCAATTCAATCCTGCTCATGAAATTCAACGTCATAAAAAATATAAAAAGTTGTACCATTTGTGGACTAAAATATGTTATAATTTGTTACAAGATGACGTTTTTAGATATCGATCAACACGGACGTCTTGAGATAATTACTGTTTCTACTTTGTTCTTGCACATTTTCTGGAGTTCACCATCATTGGGTTTTCCCTTTCCCAATGCAGACTCTTGACAAAGTAAGCCAAGCAAATATATATATAACAGATGGTAACAAGCAGAATGCAGTCAAGTACAACTTGAACAAATTAGATAATTTCTTCACAATGTGGCATGAATCAAGAAGAGTTCTTAAAAACTTTGGAAAGTGCTTTTAACTCAGACAGAAAATGTTAAATCAGAAAGTTAGCAGCTGCTTCAGAGATAATTAATTTCTTCCCTAATTGGATGCAGATTTATGCTAATTGGTGATCTCAGCACTGGTGGTTAGAATCATACATTTTCTACATTTAGTCAATGTAGAAAGGTTTATACACATAAAGTATGGAGTTATTGATTGATGGATCAATGGAACCAATCTTATTTTTCCTCCTTTTTTCAAATGCATTCATTAAAACCAGCTTTCACCTTCTTATTCTTTTGTCAATATGAAGTCTTATCTTGAGCTTTGATTAAACTCAAACAGACACTTTCTGCATAGTTTATGGATGCAGGTGTGGTTGTCACAGTACTTGTGATGTAAAACCAAGACTCATGAATCTTCTGAAGTAAGACGAACATGTATTTTGGAAAGAAATGTAAGACTTTTTTCTTTCTGTATTTTAGGCCCTTTTATAACATTTTACTGTATTAGGAAATTTGAGCCACTTCTCTTTAACTGCAACAAATAACTCCCCAAAACATGCATTACAGTAAGTATGTAACAATATGTCTAATCCTGCTTGAGTACGCACCTTGGCTTTGATGTCACGGTTCGGTTCGTTCTCGGCGCGATTAGGCAACAAAGTAAGAAAGAAAAAAAAAGGGGTTCCTTTGTACAATCTGATAAAGCTTAAATGGTGTTTAAAATAAAACATTACTTGTAGTAAATTCTGCAACAAAATTTCAGATTATAGAAAAATGTATAGCATAAAAATAAATAATTAATAACAGTTAGTGTTTTCTCTATGGAAAACTGTAAGATGAATACAGCTGTAACTGAAAGAGCTGAACTATTGGAAAACAGAAGCATTTTCTATCTTCAGGAAATTAACTTCCTGTATTTCTTTAAATGCAACATCAAGAGTTCCAGCTTGCAGCCTTGTTCGGGTTCATTCAACTTTCATGTTTTTTATATTAATTTGTCCACATTATCTGCTGAAAGGACAGATCTGTTTGCATCTGTCTAGTTTCACAGCCATTCACTTACAATCTCCCAGTGCTGACACCAGTCTAAGTTCACCAAATGGGACAGGTTTTTGGATGCAGCCCCTGAATTTGGATCCCACTTGTGGCTAAGGGCTAATGTCTTAAACATAGTTACACCTTTGTGTGGAAACTCGGTATGCATCTGTAAAGCTGGGTGGACACTGTGCGTCTTTTTCACTCGTGGCACTCAGCTTCAGCTCAAACTGTACAACTTCCTCGCAGAGCAGATCTCACGAGTCATGTGCTCACACTGTACAACCCAGTTCTCGGATGCAACCTGATTGCTCAGACTGTACATCTGTTAGCAACACGTCGGACCTGAAAACATGCTAAAAACAGCAGTTTTTACACAACACATCAGACTTTTTTTGTGTTGTTTTACCTGTTGTCCTTCAGGAGTGCTGCAGGAGGACACACAGGGATTTATGGGGGTTGAATGAGGAAAACAAAATAAAGAAAGTAAATCTGTGTTTTGTGATCAGTTTAATTTGACATGAACATGACAGACACACTTTCTTGACAATCCTTGTCATTGTGTGTAAAAGACGTGTAGAAATAAAGACGAACAACGTGTGTTATTAGGGAAATAGCGGGCGAGCGGTGTTGATGCATGATTACGCATGCGCCGTGAGCGATTCTAGTACTTTTTGGGTCACAGACGCTCGCTGTGCCGCTTCAACCCTCACGAGAAACGAGCAAAATATCAAACACTCCAGAAGTCCGTGCGAGCTCACGATTGCTGATCGGTAGCTGTTCACGTGGTGTTAATCGCCTCTCGTAACCCCCTGTATACTACACGACGCTCAGCGCAAAACTCACCCCGATCTTATGGATTCTCGCACGAGTAGAAAATCGGCTCAAAAAAGTGAAAAAGTCGCACAGTATACGCCCGGCTTAACAAACAGAACGCTTCATGTACCCTGGGCTCAAACTACATGCAGGCTTCTGGGGGAGCTTGATAAACATGCAGTGTGAGCAGGGGTGGGTCGGGGGGGGTCAGATCACCTCTGTTAAATTTCATTGAAAGCCAATTTTTTTGGCCCCCCATGGGTGTGTTAGTTTAGGGTTTTCAGGCGAGCCCATCACATTTTCAAGGGAGCCGGCCTCTCCTAGTTCCATCTTAATTCAAACTCTGCATGTACTGTTACCATCCATCCATTCATCCATCCATCCATCCATTTTTGGCCACTTATGCTAGGTCGCGTCACGGGGGCAGTAGCCTAAGCAGGGAGGCCCTGACTTCCCTCTCCCAAGCCACTTGGACCAGCTCCTCCAGGGGAATCCTAAGGCATTCTCTGACCAGCCATGAGACACATTCTCTCCAGCATGTCCTGGGCCTTCCTTTAGACCTTCTCCCGGTTGGACGTGCCCGGAAAACCTCACCATGGAGTCATCCAGTAGGCATCCTTACCAGATGCTCAAGCCACCTCAACTGGCTCCTCTCGAGGTGAGGAGCAGTGGGTCTACTCCGAGCCCCTCCCAGATGATCGAGCTTCTCACCCTTGTAGCGTGGTTAATCTTCATACTAGGATTTAACATCATGGTGTCTGGGGGTACCCTGGGTGTGAGAGAAGAAAACCCAGATTCATACGGTCGAATTAGAGAGTGCTGCAGAGAGAACACAGCCACGTTTAGAGTCAAACAAAGACATGTGACTAACAAGAGAAACATTATCCATCCTGAAGACTGAAACCAAGAATGTTTTAGGCCGTAGACAGGTGCAGGCTTACGAGGGTCCGGAGCAGATGGGCTTCCTGGAGGGCCCCCGGTCGACACACAGGTGCGTTCAGAGAGATCAGGGTCAACCAGTAGAGTTACAGGGCGACATTCGACCCCCCTTTTGGTAGGTAAGTCACCCACCTGAAGTTTAGAGGCCATCAGCGCTTGCTGCAGTGGAGTAAGGTCAGTGATTGCATACCCACCGCAGAGTACTGGGCTTCCGCCGGAGTCTCTGTGCCACCATCAAGTCTCCCTGCGACAGGGTATCTGCTGCAGGGAACACAGAGGCTCTGTGGGAATCACTGATCTTAGAGGTACTGGTTTCCCCCATCAGTCCGGAGCAAATACGGCCAACAACACCTGAAAGAGAAATGACACGAGCACAGGATAGATCATGCAGCTCTGGAACTGAGTCAAATCCCTGTGAAAGATGTTGAAACGCTTTTGGGTCAGAAGGGTGCAACATCATCCTGCTGATAGCAGGATGCTGGACCTGAAGACTGACAAGGTCATTTACAGAAAAGTCAAGTTGAACAGACACAAACCCCTCAGATGGTTGTAAGATGGAGTCATCATCAGGGGGCCACAACGGTTTGAGGGACCATGATGTGTCCACCTGTTTACCTTGAGTGGCAAGTGGGTCTGTCAAGTTGTTGAGATGGCCGTTAAGGAAGTTCTCTGGCGGAAGTCGAGATTCAAAGCTGAGTGTTTGTGGTGGCAACATTTCTGAACCAGGTGGTGAACATGGTGTTCCCACCTACTCAGAGTCACCAACTGTGAGACAGAGGAAATCAGGAGGCGGGGCCACGGGCAGGTTCTGCAACCCCTGACCTGAGGACCATCTCCTCCACGACAGGGTGGACCTGTAATTCGTCCGTTGTGGATGAACCGGTCCCCAGATTAGCAGGTACAGGTTTTCCTGATTCCTGAAGGAGAGACTCCTCTGTTTGCAGAATTTGTTCTGGAAGCAGATCAATATCAGAGAGATTTAAATTTTGTACAACATCACATTGCTGTGAAATTATGTCAGGCTTGTTTTGTTTTGTTAATCCAGAGGGAAAAAAGGAAAA
Organism: Nothobranchius furzeri; assembly: GCF_043380555.1. NCBI lineage: Eukaryota > Metazoa > Chordata > Actinopteri > Cyprinodontiformes > Nothobranchiidae > Nothobranchius > Nothobranchius furzeri. The sequence continues at coordinate 36,435,892 of NC_091756.1, forward strand.
GCATACACTTTAAGATAACTTGGACTTTTAACTACTACTAAATATTGTAATGTTAATAAAACGTTGGATGTTGCAATAATAATCTTTATGTCCCTCAGTGAAGGGACTCATTCATTGTTTATCCCGCAGACCTTTGATAAACACAGACACAGCCAGCGTTGTCCAGGTGCCCCGCTGAGTCACACCATCAGCATGAATATTTTATGGTAACTCTAGCATGTGTGAGTTTGCAAATGGAGACCGGCATTCGAGCTCATTTGTGTATACTGGATTAAGTGATGTGAACTCAGTGTGTTACGTGTGTGTCATGGAGATGGTTGCTATGCTGCGTTTTTCATAGTATTGAGACAACAAACTCATTCTGAGCAAGCTCCAGTCCATCGAGTCTCCGGTGATTACTCTGTCCCCTGGCTGTCGTCGAGTCTCTTCTTTTCACTGAGCTTCTACTTTTTTCTGTCACCTCAGGCACCTCCCTGCTTTTTCATTCTGCCCTCCTAATGCAAACAGGATTTGAATAATAAATACAAAGGTGAAGTACTGAGGTTTACATGGAGGGAAAATGATTGGAAAATGCATTTGAGAATTAAAGCATTTCACATTATTTTTCACACCTTGTCTGCTTCAACCTTCCTCTTTGTGTGACATTATTCATTACCTCTACAGAGTATGGTTTCATTTACTTAATCATGTCATAGACTTTTCTTTTTATTCTGAGAAAATTTAAATGGGAAAAAAAAATAAATAGAAGGATGCATCAATGTGAAAACCAAAACAAAAACTTTAGGTTACTATCGTAACCCCGGTTCTCTGAGTAACATGAGTGAGATGTCTCACTATGGGATACGCCCCTCCGCGGATTCCTCAGAAGCACTTATCTCAATACGCCAATCCTGATTGGCCAGTGACCGTGACGTACGCGTCCCCCTGCTACTATAAGTAGCAAGCGTCCCCACGCACGCACTATTCAAGATAAACACCTCTTCTCGCTTCGCCCAGCAAGAAGGGTTGTCTGGTGAGACATCTCACTCATGTTACTCAGAGAACCGGGGTTACGATAGTAACCTAAAGTTCTCTTTCTTAACATTCGTTTCGATGTCTCACTATGGGATATGGAGACTCCCGTATTGCCAGACAGCTTATCCAGCGATCACCAACCTACAGGGATACGTCTTGGCCCGCCAAAGACCCCACACTCAGAATTGTGTGAGTCATTGCAGGGACCGAAACATCAAGCTTATAGAAGCGTGCAAATGCAAGTGGAGAAGCCCAACTTGCTGCAGCACAAATCTCCTGGATTGACAGCCCCCGAAAAAGGGCCCAAGAAGCAGACAGGCCCCTAGTAGAATGGGCCCTGAGCCCAACAGGTGCCTGAATGCCCTGACAGGAGTAAGCCATAGAAATAGCCTCCACAATCCAGTGGGAAAGCCGCTGCTTTGTGACGGGTTTCCCCTTACGAGGCCCACCCCATGACACAAAAAGCTGGTCCCCCCTGCGAAGGTTCTCCGTCCGATTCACATACTCCTTGAGCGCGCGAATCGGACACAGCTTGTGCAACCGCTCCTCCCCAGGAGAGGAGAAGGGCGGTGGGTAGAAAGCTGTGAGGATAATAGGAGAAAAGGAGCCCACCACCTTAGGCACAAAGGCAGGGTTGGGCTTCAAGGACACCTTGATGTCACCTGGTGCAAACTGGGTGCAGGATGGGTGCACAGAGAGAGCCTGTAAGTCACTAACTCGCTTTGCAGATACCAAAGCCAGGAGTAGCACCACCTTAAGAGACAGGATCTTAAGGTCCAGGCCGTCCATAGGTTCAAATGGAGGCCCGGAGAGGGCCGACAGCACCAAGGACAGATCCCATGAGGGCACCAGGGGTCGGGACACAGGGAGAAGCCTGCGCGCGCCCCTCATGAAGCTACACACCAGGGGGTGTTGACCTGCCAATTTCCTCCCAAAACCCAAGTGTCGGGCGGAAATGGCTGCTAGGTACACTTTAATGGTGGAGAAAGCCTTCTTCCCATCCAACAAGCCTTGCAGGAAAGACAGAATGACGTTCATCGGGCATTGGAAGGGTGAGACCTCCCTGCCCTGACACAGGCTTCAAACACCCTCCATTTACAGTCATATAGGGACCTAGTGGAGGGGGCCCTAGCATTCTGAATGGTTCGAATGACTGCCTGGGGCAGCTCTGCTGACACTAGCCCACACCCCTCAGGGGCCAGGCCCACAGGGCCAGCCGTTCTGGATGAGGGTGGAAGATCGAGCCACCCGCTTGGGACACCAGGTCCCTGCGAAGCGGCAGTTTCCAAGGTTGGCCCTCCAGGAGCTGGAAAATGTCCGCCACCCAATGCATGGCTGGCCAGTATGGGGCCACCAGAATGAGAGTGTGGCGCTGGGTTCGTACCCTCAGCAAGGTGGGTGGTATCAGGGCCACTGGGGGAAAAGCGTAAAGCAGTCCCCGTGGCCAGTCGTGCGCCAGCGCGTCCACGCCGAGTGGAGCGTCTCGGTCGCGCAGGGAGAAGAACAGAGGACACTGAGCATTCTCCTTGGAGGCAAAAAGATCCACTACGGCTCTGCCGAACCGGATCCAAATCTGTTCCAACACTGCTGGATGCAGGCTCCAATCCCCGTACAGGGGTGTCCCTCTGGACAACAGATCCGCCCCCCGATTCAGAACACCCGGGACATGGGTGGCTCTGATTGAGAGGAGATGCCTGCTGCACCATAGGATCAGTCTGCGTGCCAGCGTGTGTAACCGCACGGAGCGCAGCCCCCCCTGGCGGTTTATATAAGCCACAGTCGTGGTGTTGTCTGTTCTCACCAGGACATGATGGCCGGAGAGAAAAGGCAGGAAGCGCCTCAGGGCTAGAAAGACCGCGAGGAGTTCCAGATAATTTATGTGTGTCCCCCAGAGCTCTCTGCTCCACACACCCCTGACAGAGCGACCCTCCAGGAGCCCCCCCCCCCAACCTGACAGGCTCGCATCTGTCGTGACCACTTTCCTCACGAGAACCAACCCCAAAGGCACCCCCTGTGCCAAGAGGGAGGGGTGACGCCAACAGCGGAGCGCCGCGACGCACGCTGCAGAGACCGTCACCCTGCGCGCTCTGTGGCGCACTGGAGAGAAACCCAGAGAAGCCACCCAGCGTTGAAAATCTCTCATGTGTAGACGGCCGAGTGGTACCACTGAAATAGCCGACGCCATGAGACCCAAAAGCCTGAGGCATAACGCAAACCGCACCGAACTGTGTAGGCGGAAGCGCGCCAGGCAGAGCGAGAGCGCGTTCACGCGCGGTGTCGAGAGACGGGCCGTGAACGCCCCTGAGTCCAGATTCAGACCTAGAAAGGTTATTTTCTGGGAGGGGAGTAAAGCGCTTTTCTGCCAGTTTATTCTGAAACCCAGACCACACAAGTGATGGATCACAACCAGCGTGTTTGACGCTGCCTCCTCTCTGGACCGTGCCAGCAGGAGCCAGTCGTCTAAATACGTGGCCAGCCGAATGCCCCTCCCTCTCAGAGGGGCGATCGCTGCCTCCGTACACCTGACAAACACCCTCGGGCTCAGCGAGAGGCCGAATGGGAGCACGGTGTATTCATAACACACTCCCTGAAAGGCAAACCTCAGAAATTTCCTGTGTGGAGGGTACACGGGAATATGAAAGTATGCGTCCCTCAGGTCGATTGAGGTGAACCAGTCGTTCTGGTGAATCAGACGCAAAAGGGATGAGAGCGTGAGCATTTTGAATCTGTACTTTCTGAGGCATCGGTTCAGGGCCCTCAGATCCAGGATCGGGCGAATCCCGGTCCCTCCCCGTTTCGGGACCAGGAAGTACCTGGAGTAGAAACCGCTCTGAGACCGATCGGGAGGCACAATGCATATCGCTCCCTTCTCCAGCAGGGAGGAGATTTCTCCCTGAAGGATGTGAGCTGACGTCCCCTGGGCGTGGGAGAACACTACGCCGGAGAATCGAGGAGGAACAGAAGCGAATTGGAGCCTGTAACCTCTCGAAATAGTTCTCAGCACCCAATGTGAAGCAGAAACCGCTGTCCATTCCTCCATGTGAGTGGAGAGCGGTGACACAGCCGTGACACACGGAGCAGCAGCTCCCTCCAGAGGTTGTGGGGCAGCGGTGCTCGTGGCAACCACTGCGCATGCGCGGGGGCTTTGTGCTTTGACGGCCCAGGCGTACGGGGACGACCCGTGACTGGCGGATGAGTCCGCCAGGGGCCGCCCACGCCTGGAAATGCTCATGGGCAACATTTTTATTGATTTTTGCTGCGCCCTTGACATTTTGTCTGGATGCGGCAGCGAACTTTTTAATGCTCCTTGAGCGTGACATGTTTGTGAAAAACAATGTGAGTGCTTGTGACGTGTGTTTTGAGCCGGCACAGCCGGCTGCACGTCCTGGCCCCACCCTGAACCGCTCAGGGACTCTGCCGGAGGGGTTCCGTGAGGGGGGGGAGAAGGCACCATGGCAACATCGAACAGGAGGAGCTGGCGAACGGGGAACTGCCAGCTGCAGCGTCTGGAGGGAAAGAACTCCGTCAGGCTGCCCACTTCTTCCTCCTCACCTGCTGCCCGCCGGGTCGGGTGGGTTGTCCCGGCGGCGGAGCGGCTTGGTTGCCGGATCTCTGAGGACAAACTGGTCGAGGCGCTGAACCCGAAGGAGCTGGTTGGACAGCTTGAGGCTTCGGGCGCTTTGGGATCCAGAACTGAGGCTGGGCTCGGACAGCCGCCTGAGGAAGGTTCGGCCGAGCCGGCAGCGCCGGTGAGGGCTTACGGGGAAGGCAGAGATGAAGGGCTTCATCCTCTTTCTTTTTGGCCTCACACCGTTGCTGCATTGATGCCAGGGCAGAGCCAAAAATGCCTTCAGGCACGATTGGCATGTCCAAAATGCCCTCCTTCTCTCTATCAGAGAGGTTGGAGAGGTTCAGCCATCGTGCACGTTCTTGAAGCACCATCATGCCCATAGCTTTTCCCGTGGCCTGGACCGCGCAGCGCTGCACACGCAGGCAGATGTCGGTCAGTACGGTGATTTCCTCCCACACCTCCGGGTCCGGCTTCGTATTCATGTCCTCACAGAGCTCGGCTTGGTACGCCGAGAGCATGGAGGAGACATTCAAAGCTCGGGCAGAGATGGCGGCAGCCTTGTACGCCCTCTCGTTCAGCACCGACTGGAAGCGGTCCGCCTTCGCGGGGAGAGCGGGAGGCCTGGAGGAAGTTGCCGAGAGCCGTGGGTGCAGGTGGGCTGCAACCAGCGGTTCCATCGGCGGCATGCGAAGCATGCCAGCCTTCTCCATCCCCTCGAAGTCCAGCGAGGAGGCTCCTTGGACAGGAGACCTGGAGCTGAAAGGGTGTTTGTCCCAGGAGGACCTCACTTCTTGGAGAAGCTCCGGGAAGGAGGGGCTTTGCCGCTCTTGTGGCCTGAGGCAGCTTCTTTCCCTCGTAGCGGGATCTGACAGCCTCAGTGACCATGGTGGGCCAAGGGATGTTGAGCCTGGTCACAGCGCGTCGGCAGACTGACTGCATGTCCAGGTGGGCGGCCGGGGAAGCCGCTCCATCCCTGGGAGAGGACGGAAAGCTAGGCATGGAGGCCTGAGCGATGGGGAGAAAAACGTCGTCATCCTCGTCCTCCTCTGAAATGAGGAGTTCCGAGGTGCCCCCGTCGTCTCAGTAGTCCAACTCCAACACGTCCTCGACGGGGTGGCTCGGACCGGCCGGTTCGAGCTGTGAGCCCCAGCTGAGTTCGGCACACGGTTCCGGCTCCGGGAGGACATGTTCGCTGGCGTCCCCAGGCGGTGGCCCAGGGGCCGGCAGGCAAGGGTCCTTCCCCGACAGGCTAGCTTGGCACGCTAGCCGCCGGCGAAGGCTCTTCAGGGTGAAGCAAGCACAGCTCTCACATGACCCGGGGACTTCCAATGCCAGCTGGGCGTGTTCCAGCCCGAGGCAGCTCGAGCAGACCTTGTGCGGGTCTGTGCTTGAGATTTTGTTCCCACAGGTACAGAGGCGAGCTCCTGCGCCGTCGACTCCTCTGGTGGGAGGAGCGGCTTCCATGAAGGCTAACTGGTGTGTTAGCAGAGAACGAACAGATGCACTGGAGTGTGAAGCTGCTCGTTATGCCCCGAGCCTATGGTGAAGGCCAGGACAGAAGGACAGTAAGTTAACGTTCGGCGACGGAGAGAATATTAGAAGGCTCCGTCTGTGAACAGTTGAGCTAACTTACCTCAGAGATAAGCGACCACCGAAGCGAGAAGAGGTGATTGAATAGTGCGTGCGTGGGGACGCTTGCTACTTATAGTAGCAGGGGGACGCGTACGTCACGGTCACTGGCCAATCAGGATTGGCGTATTGAGATAAGTGCTTCTGAGGAATCCGCGGAGGGGCGTATCCCATAGTGAGACATCGAAACGAATGTTAAGAAAGAGAACCTGCGATTTCTGAGAAATTAAGAGGCTGTACAAGCTGTAGGGGTTCATTTATTAGCTGAAGAGATACTCCTTAAACTGTGTCAGTGCTGTTAACCCTTCTTCTCCATGTGCTGTCTGTCACTGCAGGGAGAAATAAACCCCCTTTTCTATCAGATTTATCTGCTAACTAAAAAAAAATTCATGTAAAAGTGAAAAAGAGAACACAGGTTTTTAAATTTACATACATATAGGATTTGGTTTTAATTTAGCTCTCTACCTGTTTTCCCACATCGTCTTAAATTTAATGTGATTTGAAATGTCTCAGTGTTCATCTGCCACTTAATGTTACAACCCACTTTCATCCCATTTAATTCTCATTATTTGAGAGGGAAATTGGGCTGACAGGTAGCAAGGGGGAAGCAGATGAGAAGAGACAGGAAAGGAAAGAAACCAAAGGGAGAGAAAGAAGGCCCATAGAGAAGAAATGGCTGCTTAGTAATATATGAGGAGCATCGGCTTACACTGAAGGATAAAAAGGCAGTCAAGCACTGGATACACATCTGTCATCTGCTGAGCCCCAACACACAGGCCAGCTGGTGAAGTGTGATGTAACTACTGACTATTGTTATATGGCTTCTGCTAACTCCACATGCACGTTTAGGAGAAGTTCACACAAGGCATGGGAAATTCTGAGTAAAGAATTTACTAAATGCTTTTTAACTTAGATATACATTTAGGAATCCTTCATAATGAGCCTCTCAAGTGCAAAAACACTCAAATCAGTAAAACATAACTCGGTTCCTTTTTAACACAGTGCAGTGATAAAATAGTTGTTTACCATGAAACGGACATGTTTCGGCTAGCGACTTCAACCATCATCAGAGCTCGCCGATAAACGGAAGTGACTTCACCAACACCAGCGAGCTCTGATGATAGCTAGAGTCGCTAGCCGAAACATGTCAGTTTCAAGGTAGAGTTCATTTTGACAAGAAAATTTATTTTAAATTTATTCTTAGTCTTTTGACTAAAAGTCTTTTTAATTTTAATCACAATTTAGTCCAGTTTGCTTTAGTCTAATTGTAGTCGACTAAAATTGACATTTCAGAATTTGGATCTATAAAACAATTTATAAATAATTGTTTCTGTAACAATAATTATTGGAAAATACCAAAATAAACACTGACCAATTCAATTCACTTTTATTTATATAGCGCCAAATCACGACAAGAGTCGTCTCAAGGCACTTCACATAATAAACATTCCAATTCAGGTCAGTTCATTAAGCCAATCAGAAATAATGTTTCCTATATAAGGAACCCAGCAAATTGCATTGACACTAGTCAGTGACTTTACAGCAATCCTCATACTAAGCAAGCATAAAGCGACAGTGGAGAGGAAAACTCCCTTTTAACAGGAAGAAACCTCCAGAGAATCCTGGCTCAGTATAAGCAGCCATCCTCCACGACTCACTGGGGATCGAGAAGACAGAGCAGGCACACACACACACACACACACACACACACACACACACACACACACACACACACACACACACACACACACACACACACACACACACACACACACACACACACACACACACACACAAGGAAAAGTAATGTGTCTATAGTTATATTGCGATTTCTTAGTATATTTTCTATTTGGTGAGAGATAAACTTTATTGTATTTATCCTAGTGGATCTATAATTAAACGGATAAACTAGCAGTAGCACATCCAACGTCAAGGAAAGCAAAAAGTTATTATCAGGAGAGGGAGAATGTTTAAGTGGTTAGCAGCAGTGTGCTAGACGATGGCCCCCTCCATGAGGCCACCACAGCTCAGCAGAACATCATTGTAGCTTCTTCTGGGGAGAAAAAGACTTAAGAGAGAAAATAAAGTTAACAGCTGAAATTGCAGAAAATAATACAGTTAAAGAGCAGATTGTAGAAGAAAGTAGTAGAGTGTGAAAAGTGGTCAGTGTATCCTCCAGCTGTCTAAGCCTATAGCAGCATAACTACAGAGATAACTCTGGATAACCTAGCCTTTTAGAAGGAGGCACGTTTGAGGCAGGGCAAGGGAGAGCCGTCTTTACCGACTGTACACTCCACCTCCCTCTACTCCCCCACTTGTCCAGATTTAGGCTAACATCAGATTTTAACCATAGGCCCTATCAAATAAAAATGTTTTAAGCCTAGTCTTAAAAGTAGACAAGGTGTCTGCCTCACGGACTAAAGCTGGGAGCTGGTTCCACAGGAGAGGAGCCTGACAACTAAAAGATCTGCCTCCCATCCTAATTTTAGATATTCTGGGAACCACCAGTAAACCTGCAGTCTGAGAGCGAAGTGCTCGGTTAGGAACATATGGAACAATCAGATCACTGATGTATGATGGAGCTAGATTATTAAGAGCTTTATATGTGAGAAGAAGGATCTTAAAATCTATTCTGAATTTAACAGGTAGCCAATGTAGGGAAGCTAAGACAGGAGAGATATGATCTCTCTTTTTAATTCTCATCAGAACTCTAGCTGCAGCATTTTGGACAAGCTGAAGACTTTTAACTACATTCTGTGGACTTCCTGAGAGTAATTACTTACAGTAATCCAGTCTTGATGTAATAAATGCATGAACTAGTTTTTCAGCATCACTCCTGGAAAGGATGCTTCTAATCTTAGCAATATTCCGAAGGTGGAAAAAGGAAATCCTACAAACCTGTTTAACCTGGGATTCGAATGACATGTCCTGGTCAAAGATAACACCAAGGTTCCTTACTTTGTTCTCAGAGATTAATGTAATGCCATTCAGGTCAGGTGATTGACTAAGCAATTTCCTTTTCTGGATTTCTGGTCCAAAGATGAGAACTTCTGTCTTGTCTTGATTTAAAAGCTAAAAGTTTAGAGTCATCCAATTTTTTATGTCCTCAAGACAAGCCTGTAATCTACCCAACTGATTAGGTTCATCAGGGTTAATGGATAAATATAACTGAGTATCGTCAGCATAACAGTGGAAGTTTATCCCATGTCGTCTACTGATTTTACCAATTGGGAGAATATACATTGTAAAAAGAACTGGTCCAAGCACTGAACCCTGTGGCACTCCACAAGTAACCCTGGAGTATGAAGACGATTTGTCGTGTACATTTACAAAATGAAATCTGTCAGACAGGTATGATTTAAACCAGCCTAGCGCTGTTCCTTTGATCCCTACAACATGTTCAAGTCTTTCTAAAAGAACATTGTGATCAACTGTGTCAAAGGCAGCACTGAGATCTAACAAGACTAGAACAGACACAAGATTCTTATCTGAGGCCATGAGAATATCATTTGTAACTCTCACTAACGCAGTTTCAGTGCTGTGATACCCTCTAAAACCAGACTGAAATTCCTCAAACAGAGCATTCGTGTTTAAATAATCACATACTTGGATGGCTTCCATTTTCTCCAGGACTTTGGATAAAAATGGAAGGTTTGATGTTGGTCTATAATTCATTGGGTCATCTGGTTCCAGAGAAGGCTTCTTAAGTGAAGGTTTGATTACAGCAAACCTTAAAATCCTGTGGTACATATCCATTTACTAAGGATAGATTGATTATATCTAGAATGGGGGCAGTAACCAAAGGGAATGCTTCTTTAAATCATTTGGTTGGGATTGGATCCAAAATGCAAGTTAAAGGTTTAGATGAAGCTAATATTTTTGATAAATCTGTGCCCCTCAATTTTAATAAAGTAAATAAATCTGTCGAATGTGCAGTCATATTTGTAAACATTACAGGAAATGACATAATACTATTAGAACATTAAAATATATTACTGCAAAGGTAAACTAAAGGTAAGAAATGTATTCCGGTGTATTTATTAGCTTAGATTGATTGATCAAGATGGAACACCTGCACGTTTCTCCTCAGTAAACCCCCTCTCCCACCCCCCCACTCGCTGCTAATAACAGTGTAACACTTATAACTAAGGGAAAACCAGATGTGTACTCACCAAGCAAATACTTCTCACATTGGCACATCTACTGCTTTTACTCCCAGGTGCGGACATTTCCGCCCTTTAGACATGACTTACCCGCATAAACATCAATATGAAGTCTGGTTAGCGGTAGCTTGTTCAAACAGCGGTCGGCTCTGAACTCTGATTGGTCCTTTTCTCGTCTATTCTATTTGCTGAGCAGTTCTTTTTTTCCAGCTGCCCATCTTTTCCATTTTCTGATTGGATTTTTGTTTCTGTTAATGAAAATGTCCATGTTTTCTCTCAACATTTAAAATGTAATGTTGAAACTGGAAAACAAGACCAAAATCTTCCTCATACTCTTCTTCTGCGGCCCTAGTACCATCATACCCGCATCACTGTGCAACCCCTTCTGACTGAGGTCAGTATAAACCTGGGGAAGGAAAGTATCCCTTGTCTCCTTTTTGCATGACTTACCTCCAGATAAATCCTTTTTAGCACTAATCTATGTTCATATATCGCCCAGGGACTGCTAAATCATCTTTTCACCCCTGCTGGTGAAAACTACAATATAGATGAATGCTGAAATCATCCGTGTCTCTCAGTAGCCGAGGAGAGAGGAGGGAGTGGCTGAAGTGGGCTCATTGTTCTGTAAAGTCTGTTTTCTCTGTGATCAGATATGCATCTTTGGGAGTCTTTACTCTGGTTTTCCCCTATCCTCTTAGCGTTAGCTGGTCTGTTAGGTGACTTGGTTTCATGTATCCTAGCAAGGACGGAGAAATGAAAAAAGGGAATGCCTGAACATTGCCTCTCTTTGCTGTGAGTGACAATTTTAATCCCCAAGCCAAGGTCAATGTGCTTTTTTCCTTCTTCGTATTACTAGTAAGTGTATGATCATATTTAGTGGTGTTTAGCTAATAAAGGAGGACATGATATACAGCATGAAGTTTAACATGACTGTTGCTGTTTTTTTCTTATTCTCTCCTCACATTTGTCCCACACATTTTCCTACCTTGAAGGACAGGGTAGACTACCTGAACCTTCAGACTCTTGCTGTAGGGATTACTCTGCCCTTTTTTCAATAGGCCACTGAACTAAATATTGCCAGTCCAATCTTTCCGGTGGACGGGAGATTCTTCCCGATCTGGTCACAGTCACTTTTGGGTCAGGCTGTTTCAGATCTAGGTCAGGCTCCTCTGGCATAGGGTCAGATCTCTCTGGCATAGGAAGAGTGATGAGTTGAGCCCGGTTTCTTCTGAGGGTCCCCAGCTCTGTTTCCACCTCATAGGATCTTGGAGTCAACACAGGCGCTTGGATGGTTCCAGTAATTTTTGCCTATCGGATCCAAACTCTCTGACCTGTTTTGAGTATCTGCAGCTCTCTCGCTCTGTGTCTTGCTCCATAAGCTTTCTTTTGTTTCTCTTTCAGTCTCATTTATTTTCTATTAAAAGCTTGGAGGTCTGGCCACTGAAGTCTGTGTCTGAGGAGAAACTGGAACTGTAGATCTTAACCTTCTCCCCATAAGAAGTTCTGCTGATGAAAACCCATGAGCTAAAGGGGTTGTCCTGTAAGCCAAGAGGGCTCTTTGATGATCTTGGTTCTTTCCCAGTATCTGTTTCATTGTTCTTACTGCCCTCTCGGCCTCCCCGTTGCTCTGTGGGTATCTGGGGCTACTAGTGACGCGTTGAAAATCATACTCCTGAGCAAAAGCTGCAAACTCAGAAGAGGCAAATTGTGGCCCGTTGTCAGTCACAAGTATTTCAGGAATGCCGAATCTGGCGAAGATGACTTTCAGCCTTTCAACTGTGGTGGCAGTGTTTAAACGCTGGCATGTTAGCTATTTCAATATATTTTGAGATGTAGTCTACCACTACTTGGTAGTGACTTTTCTCCCATTGAAGTAGGTCTGCTGCCACTCTTTGCCATGGTAGTAATGGTAAAGGGGTTGTGAGCAGTGGCTCTGTGTGGTAGTTGGAATGCTGGCTGCACACCTCACATCTCTCAACTAACACTTTGATGTCTCTTGTTAATCCTGGCCACCACATGGACTGCTGTGCTCTTGTGAAGCACTTGTTTATGCCTTGATGTCCATGGTGGATTCGGTTTAACATCTCTTTCTGCATCGGTGCTTGAATAAGGGTTCATTCCCCTTTGAGAAGCATCCCATCAGCGACATGTATGTCAGCTCTGTATGGCCAATACTGCTGTAGACTCTGGAACTGCTGATAAACGTGCTGGCCATCTTTTGTCTGTGCATGTCCTGAGTTGTCTCGGCGTGCCATCTCTGTCCTGCATGTCTTTAATTTGATCCAGTTTTGTTTTTGTAGCAGGTACATGTTCCATAATGTAGTCAATGTACATGTGACATTCTCTTTCCTGTGTGTTGTCCTCAGTTTTTTTTTCCAGTCCTATTGGCGCCCGCAACAAAGTATCAGCAGCCACCAGCTGTAGCACATGTATGATGTTGTACTTGAATCTCATCATCCTTAGCAAGAACCTGAGTAGTCTTGGTGGCAAGTCATGCAGTGAATGGGTGCCCAACAGAGAGATCAAGGGTTTGTGATCAGTGCGTATGGTGAAGTACAACCCCAGGAGATAAGCACTGAGCTGCTCGCACGCCCAGGTTACAGCCAGAGCTTCTTTCTCGATCTGTGCATATAAACTTTCTGTGGTGGTTAGACTTCTGGATAAGTACACCACTGGTCTGAATTCTCCATCTGGCTGTTGCTGCATCAGAACTCCTCCTAGACCGTATGATAATGCATCCGCTGAAACAAGAGTCTCTCTCTTTGAGTTATACTGAGCTAGAACGGTCGTGGAACTCTGTTCTTTCTTCACTGCTTCAAAAGCCATCTTTTGCTCCTCGTCCCATGTCCATACACTGTCATTTTCCAGCAGATCTCTCAACGGTTTTGTGAGGTTGGGCAGGTGGGGGGAGAATTTGCCAGCGTAGTTCGCCATCCCCATAAATCGTCTCACTCTTTCAACATTCTGTGGCGCTGGCATGTCACAAATCTCTTTAATTTTTTCTGGGCCCGCTTCGAGTCGCTGAGCACTGATTTTATGTCCCAGGAACTTCACTTTGGTCACCCCAAACACACATTTTTCATTTAGGGTAAGCCCCGCCCTCTCAAACTCCTTGAGAACCACACACAGTCTGTCATCGTGCTTGGTTTGGTTCTTCCCGAACACCAGGATGTCATCCGCATGACAAAGTGTTCCTGGTATGTAGCCAACAATTTGATTAATTCTCCATTGAAAATGTTCGGGTGCCGATGAGACTCCGAATAGGAGTCGTCTGAAACAATATAGTCCAAAAGAGGTTATGAAAATTGTTACGCTCCGAGTCTTCATGTAAAGGTATTAGCCAAAATCCTGACGTGGCATCCAGCTTTGATCACTCCACTGCTTCATTTAATTTTGCAAGCGTGTCGTCCACAGCTGGGAGTATGTGTCTCTAATGCCGAACGCTCTCATTGAGCTTTGTTAGATGTACACAGATCCTGATGTTTCCGTTAGGTTGTGGTACCACTACCAATCCTGTGCACCACTCAGAAGGTTCATGAATTTGTCAGATCACACCCATCTCTTTCATCCTCAGGAGCTCTGTTTTTACTTTATCCATAAGTGGTAAAGCCACACGTCTAGGTGCTGACAGGGCATACGGCGTGGCTCCCTCAGCTAGCTCTATTTTATAGCTGTCCTGTAGTTTACACAAGTCTGAGAAAACCTTTGGAAAAATTTCTTTAACTTTATTTTCTACTGCTTGAACTGCTGCTACTTGTAATAACTGTAAACTCTGGATGGCTGGAAGGCCTAGCAATATTTATACATTTGATACAATTCAGATCACCTTCAAAACTCTGTCACACACCCAAGGCCATTTCAAGGCATTTTGGGGGCCAAGGCCAAGCAGAACACCCCCCACCCCTATAACTGGGCTCTCCCGCAAGCCTCTGTGTAGTCCATACCCTGTCCAGGAGCATTAAGTATACATTGTTTGTAAAAACACCTCAGACATTACGGACATGTTCTAATGTCAGATGAAAAACAAAAGTGTCGAACACGCTGTCTCATCTGCTTCTTTTCTGAACTCTCAAAAATATGCCAGTCACAAAACTGATTGAAAGCCACTTTTTGTAAATTCTCTTAACGCTTCCATGGAGTCAGTGACAAACGTTCTTTTTCATTGATCCCATCGACTAATCTCACAGCTGAAACAACGCTTTCTTAATAATCTGAAGCTTTAACAATGCTGTAAAACACAAGATATAATCATTTCTTATTAATATTACATTGTTGCAGCACTGAAGCAGCAGAAAAATTTGATTTTGCAATAAATATGCAAAACATTTACATATGAATTGTTTTAGAGCCGTTGTGTTGGATGAATCTGATACTAATGTTAGCTACAAGCTAGGTGTTCTGAAAATGGGTCTCAATGTGGTTTGTGTGGCATTGTCATGTAACAGTGATAATGAAAGGCAGGATAAAAATGTTCACCTTTTCCTTTACTTCATTTTGTTGCCCTGGAATTTCAAGTTGTGCCATATTTAGGAAGCCTATATATATATATATATATATATATATATATATATATATATATATATATATATATATATATATATATATAGCCCCATAGCTACACACTGGTGTGGGGGCTAGGGGTGCGTCAACATAATCGGGACATAGGAGGGGGTGTGCGGCTAAATAAGTTTCCGCTGCACTACAGTAAACAGTGGCAGTTAAAGCTTAAAAGGACTGACATGTTGAGATATGTTTCCACAAAGACGCATGCAATTTGAATAACTTTTTTTTCTACTTAAAACTTGCTTTCAGGATTTTCTGTTTGATGCTGCTCATATTTTATTTCATCGTTTTACCCTGGTTTATATTTTATTAATATTTCTCTTCTGATTTTCCCTTCTTTCCATCTTTCCTCAACCTCTATCTTCACTTTTCCTCCATCCTGGCATGGTTTGGTTATCTCCAACTGCAGATTGGCAATATGAGGGTAAGACTGACTTCTGTTTTCTTCTGTTAAATGTCTTCAGGTTCTGTGCCAGTGTATTCACCATTGCTGACCATGCATAGGTTGTTGTGTTAGATTAAGCTTGTAGTTTCAAACAAAAACAACAACAAATAATATGATTTTAATCTATTTTTACAGTCCTTATCTCCCTTACCTCACCTCGTTTTACACTACATTACATTCCGGTTATAAAATTCATGTGCTCCTTGTTTCCCCCCAATCTATTTCCCCCTCACTGAAGGGAGAAGAATGAAGTTAATAAACTGTAGACTATCTGCAAAGCTCATGCTTTATTTATATGTATGCATTTATTGCTGTTTTTCTTGCAGCACTTGTGTACTCATCACACCTCAGGTCCTTCTGAAATAATTTTCCTCATAAATACAAAGTGTTTATCAAATATCATCCCGAGGCTTCACAATGAAGAAAGAACCAACAAGGAAAAAACAATTTGTTGTTTCTTTCCTTTTATTTCAGAATGTAAACTTTCACGGGCGGGTCCTCCTGCTACCATCGTTGCCATAGATGAAGGAAGCCCCAATGGTAAAGTATCAATTCTATTTTTTATTTGTTTTTATTTTTTGGATGAGTGCTTGTGAGTGACCCTGTTTTCACACTGGAAGCATCAGCGGCGCGGAATGGTTTACTTGTGAGCTTCAATGGGGTCAAGTACACCGGGAGAGTCTTGACCAAGGAGCGGCTTCTCATTTATGCCGTCTGCCATTAAACTAAAACGAACGAAATTATGTTTGATGTCATATATGAAGTTGTTCCTCTCCACTGCCAGTATCAAAGCCATAGAAAACACACTGCTGCACTTCTGGAACAATGCTAGGAATGAATAAGCCGTTAGGTCACTTATATTGAGGTAATCTACATAGATATGAAATTGAAATAATCTTTTATTTAGAAAATTACTTGGAGTTTTACACTAAAACCGTGTGTGATTTCACGTCTAGCCCTATGTTAACTGCAAAAATTGGCGTGTCCAAGAAGCAGCCCACGGCAAAAAATAGAACTTGATCCTTTCTTTAACAGTGCTTCCAAGATACGTCTAAAATTTGCCACACTGCGGCTGGTTTGAAACACCCCGTGGACTATAATGGACTCTGTTTTGAAGCAGATGCTGATACTTCTCGTGTGAAACAGGGGTAAAGGTCCACAGTTCACACAAGATAAAAAGAACTATTTCAACTTTATTTATTTGTTTGATGAGATTTTTTTATAAAATCGTAGGTTTTTTGCATACTTCCATTTGTAGAGAAATGTCCAGTATTAATATGGAAACAAGGCTAGAATGCTCCTGAACATTTTCATTTTGGTTTAGCAGTTTAAGATGGGCAGGGTCATTCTTCATTTTCCAGTAAAGCTTTTGTCCAATGACCCCAGACTCACTTAATGCTGGATCAGAACCTTGGTGCCCTCTACAACCTATCACAGAATTCCAGCTAATTTGCGAAAACATTATTTTCTAGGAAATGCCCGCAACACCCTCACAATAACAAATGACTGTCATAAAAGTTTTGTGCATGCTCAACCGAATGTTCTCTATCATGTGTTTTGTGTTCTTCATACAAGACCTCACTAAGATTCTTCAAATAAGTGTCAGGTTCTGACTGATTTATTTCATTACTTCATAAAAAATTGTTAGGTTTTTATTCTCTGTGAAGAGGCCTGACCATCTCTAATTATCTTCAAGTGAATATTATCATCTTGTATTGTTCATGAATGGAACACACGGCTGTCTCAACAGGTTATGTTGAACAGCAAGAGATGATTGTCTTTCCTTTTTTAGCAGATTCTAAATGACGGTGCATTGCTGGCACTCATTAATTCTCCATTAGTTCTGTGCCAACAGTGTCACTGATGAAGCCCAATCAGTTTGCAGTGGAAACAACCTAAATCACTTGTGTGAGCAGAGCAAAGAAAAGATAAGAGCAAATGTTTTTCATTGAGCCTTTGAGGTGCTGACGAGTGGATTTTGTTACCTTTGGACTGAGCCCGGGTAAGCACTTTCCCCATTTCAGACTTTAATGCCACAGGCTGTTGCTTCTTATTTAATGGAAAGATTGAAAAGAGGGATGGATCTTCTCATTTAAGCCTCAGGATGATGAAGCTTATAAAGTGTCATGCATCAAAATGAATTATGACAATAAACCAGTTGTAATTGATATGAGGTGAAACTATGCACAGTACTTAGGACCAGTGGTTGTGAATTTTTGTGGTAAATTTTCTTTTGATACTTGGATCAAATTTAAATCAATATATTTTAGCAAGAAGAGTGGTGTTTTTCAGAAGAAAAACACCACTTTTGATTCTCTCAGATTGTCCTGTTTATCTCACCGGTTTTACTGAATTGCCTCATCCCTTTTTTTCTCTTTTCTCGTTTTTATTCTTTTTAAATAAACCAAGACAGTTTGTTGATCCCCTTTATTTGATCAGTAGATGAAGAATCTTTAGTGGGTTTGTTGTCCCCAGAGTAAGCGTAGAACCATCCAAACTCATTAGTGACTCCTACCGTAGTTTGATCATTGTAGCATAGACTGTTGAAAGAGATCCAAAGAAGATCCAACATACTGAGTGTTCATTATGTATGTATTTTATTGTGGGTTTAAGGAAAAATTATGTTTGGGTGGACCAGGTGTATTTATTTATTCATTGTATTTCTTTTTACCTTGGTGGGTTTATATTACACTGGGATGCGAGGAAAACTGATATTCAGACAGAAGCAGGTCTGATGAGCTCTCTTGCATCCTCACCGCGTGGGCCTTTAGGTTACAGCACAGATGATCTGTCTTGTTTTTTACGTCAGCTAACCACCAGGTTTCAGATGGTGAGATCTGATCACATGTTTACTGGCACTAAGAACTCCAAACAGGGAGAGAGAGTGTTTTCTTTCATTCACTCCATTTGTAGTAAACACTTATGATTGTTCCGAAGCTATTCATTTTCCTCCTTGTCTTTTGTATGCACCTCTTTATAAAAAATGGCAACCAAAAATAATTATTAGCATTCTATAGTGCTGACACTTAAGAGACACTTGATGTCTATGCAATGCAAAATATTTCAATTGGAGAAGCACTGAAGAGTTTTTAACTTTTTAAGCTATTGGTTTCAAAGTGGTTTCAATGGTTCTTAAGGCAGAAACTTTACCAACTTCAGATTATAAAACACTTTGTGACCCTCTGCTGACCAGTAACAAAGCTTAAAGGCATACTATGCAAATGTTTCACATTTTAAATCATTTTCTCGAGCCAGTTTGTGCTAAAATTACCCTTTACAAGGTTAATGAAATGTCACTCGGACCCCCACCACGCTCTGTAGCCAGAATACCGCATTTGCAACTTTAGAGTGCCAGTCTGGAACCCATTACACTTTTAAAAAATTTGCTTAAATACCTGGTGCTGCAGTCTGTTTCGCCCCAGCAAAAATGTAAAACAATTCAATTTGAAAAGTCAAATTTGAAAATTAAACTGCATTAGCAGAAATGCTTTTTCATATTCACTACACACCTGCTGTGACTCACAATTACAACGATACAGCAATCCTCTAAACTGCTTTTTAATTTTCTTCTTCATCACTGCCCATTCTGTGACTTAATGAAAAGGATAAAGAGGAACTGATTTGTCTTTTTCATGCCCGCCTTGCATTAAGTGTTTCATAATTCAAACTGAATTGGCCATCCTGAGCGGCGCAGGAGAGTGACTTCAGTGTTCACCTCACTCTTCTGAACCCGTTTGACCTCATCGCACTATGCATTTAGTACACTATTTAAACGCAGACATAAAGGAAATACCATGCGTTGGTTGCGTGAGAACAGGAAATGCAGCCGCGTTCTTGGACCGGTTCCCCTGGACTGTAAGTCAAGGTAATCCCCCGAGCCCTGGTCTCAGGTAAGTTTGAGCATTTTTATTGTTTGTGTTTTATAAATATAATATATTACTGTAGTGTAGAAGTGTCCACCACCGAAGTGTCTTAGCCAGCTAGCGTCAGCTTCATGTTTGCTGCTGGTGGTCTCCTGACTATACAGGCTAACAGACTTTATTAATCATTTATTCTAAAACACTGACTTAGATTACAGCTGATACAAGAGTACTGCTGCTGAAATAAAATAAATATTACTGGTATTAGACATTTCTCATGTCTCAGGCCCTTCTCTGACTGGAGAGCAAACTAGCTCCCATGTTAACAGGCTGAAGAGAACCGTTTTTGGGTTCTGCCTTTCAGGAGTTCATTCAGGTTCGTTGATGGTTCAAGAAATGAAATTTTATTTAAGGCCTTCAACATTCATACATGTAAATATGCCTTTATCAATCACAATGCACTGTATAATAGTTATCGCTGCATAACGTGTCTTTATCTCGTGTCTCAAAACTTTATTTGTTTTCATTTATTCCAGTAAACTTATTAATGATAACATCTGGGTGCACCCCTCATCTCTACTGACAGCCACAGGTGTGTACTAAGAACATTCAGTTAGTTTGAAATGTTGTGCTTCTTCATTTTAGCCAGAAAAGCACACTTCTACATCCACCTCCAGAGGAGCTGAAGAGAGCCTGTCTGTGACCTCCTGATGCCCCAGAGTCCAGCCTCAGCCTGATGATGTGAGCATTTAAACATCATATAACACTGGTCCTGGACATGCTTACATCTCACTTGTATGCTGCCATTTATATTAAACACACACACACACACACACACACACACACACACACACACACACACACACACACACACACACACACACACCTCAGAGAGACTCTGTGTGCCCCTCCCATCCGCATTACCAAGGTAGTCCTAATGTTGTTCAGTTCAGCTTTTGAAAATTACTGATGTAAATATGTTAAACAAATTTGTCTCTGTTATTTTACAGGAGGCTGTGATTGGTGGATGACGAGCCTGGCCTGAACAAGATGAGGCCGGAGAGAAGTTGCCAGAAGGATCAGGCTAAACGCTAGGGATGAGCGAGTACACCACTATCTGTATCTGTATCTGTTCAACCAACTAAATTATCTGTATCTGTACTCGGAATGGGCGTGGCATAACCCGGAAGTGGGCGTTGTTTAA